>NC_135306.1:79741816-80420566 GCF_048772815.1 Callospermophilus lateralis | reverse complement strand
ACTGAAGTGGTTTCACACCATGGCCATTAGGGTGTGTGTGTGTGTGTGTGTGTGTGTGTGTGTGTGTGTATGTATGTACACACACACACATATATATATATATATATATATATATATAGTCTATATATAAGATGTTTCATCCCTTGATAATTAATTTTACTACAATATATTGGGGTAGGCAAATTTTTCTATGCACAGTATAAGCTAAAGAAAATATTTCTAAAAGGTGTAGACAAATTCTGATCTCAGGAGCAAGCAGCTGGGACAGGGAAGGGAAGGCTGCTATGTATGGTTGTGAAGTCTGAGCCCTGAGCAACTTCAGGGCATTCTCTGGAGTTGTACAGTTCACTACCTGCACAGATGTGTATGGTATCCTTGGGGAATAGGCCTATATCCTTGTCAGATGGGAAAAGAAGCTCACAAATGTAAACTTTTGACTACCTTCTCTATATGTTTCATGGTCTTTCCCTCTGATACTTTCATCTAACATCTTTTCATTGTAGTGTAAAGATGAGCTTATTATCTTATTACAGTAGAGAAATAATTGGAAAATTGTTATTTAAGAAGTATGCTTTGAGGTAGTGTAGTAGACAGAATACTCAAAGAGATCCATATCCTAATCCTTACGAGTATATTACCTTACATGGAAAATGTGTTACGGATCTTGAAATGGGGAAATTTGCCTGCATGGTCATAATTTAATCACATGAGTCCGTAAAACTAGAGAGCTTTTTCCGGCTGTGGTCAGAGAGAGAGGTGACCACAGAAGTGTCAGGGAGTTGCTACACTGCTGGCTTGGAAGACAGGAGATGACCCTGAGCCAAGAAGTGCAGGCACTTTCTAGGAGCTGAAGAGGACAAGGAAAATTCCCCCCTATAATTTCCTGAAAGGAATACAGCCCTCTGAGGCCTTGGATGCATCCCAGTGAGACTTGTGGCAGACCTTTAGCAGTAGCAATAGGAGCTAGTGTAGATAGCTAGCTGCCCCTTCCCCCTCATTCCGTCCTTCCCAGGCATCTCCTGATCCTCTATGTGTTTCTGCCAAGGATTAAATTAATTTATGTCTGGAACAATCCAGAGAATAGGTTAGAGCAAGGGTCAGTAAACTGTAAGACCCAGATAGTAAACCCTGCCTGTGGTAACAGAAAAGCAGCCACAGACTGCTTTGAATGAGTGTGGCTGTGTTCCAATAAAACTTTATTTACCAACACAGGAGATTTATTCATGCACAGTGGTTTGCTGACTCTCTATTTAACAGCCTTCTCCTCAAAATTTCATCCCCAAACCAGTAGCAGCCTTTGAGAGTTGGTTAGAAAGGCAAAATCATGCTAAGCGAAATAAGTCAGGCTCAGAAAGTCAAGGATTGAATGTTTTCTTTCACATGTGGAAGCTAAAGAGTAAAAAAGGAATAAAAAAAGGATTGTCTCAAAAATAGAAGGTGGATCAGTAGAGTAAAAGTGGGGGACAGGGAAGGGAAGGAGAAAGGGGAAAAACTGGGGAATAAAGGTGGCCAAATTATAGTAAGTGCATGTATGAATATACCACAAAGCGTTCCAATTTTATATACAACTATAATTCATTAATTAAAAATAAATAAATGGAAAGATGATCAATAGAGTAGAGAAAAAGGATCAGGAGTGAGGAGGGGAAAGAAGGGGGTAGTACTTGGAATTGAAATGAGAAAAAATTGTATGCATTTATGAATATGTCAAAATGAACCCCACTACTAAGCATAACTACAATGCACTAAAATTATTTAAAGATTAAAAAATAATGTAAAATTTTCAGACCCTAGTTCAGACTTGCTAGGTCTACATCTTAACATGATCCTCAGGTGATTATCATGCATATTCAAGCTTGAGAAGCTTTGCCTTAGAAGGTTTAGCATTCTAGGGATGAGGCAGAATTATTAGAACAAATATCATAGACATCCCATTTCTCGCTGAAGAGTATCACTAGAGTAGAAAGAAAGGAGGATGCAATACCTTCAAGAAAAGAAAGGATATAAACATTTGTTCAGCACCTACTACCTGTAAGCATTTTCAAATATATTATTCTGCTGAATCCTCATAGTGACTCTTGTCATTTTTCTCATTTTTCATAGGTGTAAAAACTGAAGCTTTTTCAGGCTCTCTGAAAAGTGAGAGAGCAAAGATCCATAACTCAGTTGTTCGGACTCCAAAATACAATGTATTTTTTATCCTATCACACCAAACTTAAGTGTCTGTTCTCTAAACACAATTTGATACCTTCAATAAAAGTAAATTTTGGTTTTAATGTTTCCTGAAACATGTGAGTTCTAGCCAAAAATGATATCACTGGGACTTAGAATCCAGTGGTGTACTTCATCTGTATTTATAAAAATATTTTGAGGGTCACTCTTACCATTAGTGAAAAGATTCCTGGATGACATTTTGGTGGACAGACTTGACCATTGAATTAGTACCAGCAATGGAGGAACTCTTCTAGCCTACGATTTTAAGGTTAACAATAATAGTTATCACTTTTGATTTATAAAACATTTCTGTAGCTGAAGTTCTGGGCACAGTTATCACATAGATATGCAGTTAATTAATCTCAACCATCTCATTTTCATCTCTATATCTTCTTTTGATGAGGCATGTGGACTTAGCACAGGGCCCTGAAGGATAATTTTCCAGGAGGGGTTTTGCAGGCGGGGATTATACATCTCCTATGGAAATGCTAGAAACAATATGAACTTCAGATCTCAAATCTATAAACTTAGGGGTTACTGGTCCCTTTAAGGTATAGGCAGGCACAATAAGTAGAAGGTGCTATCAGATGTGCTCAGCATAGAAAAACTAAGTTATGCTCACACAGAGAATGAAAGGTAGGTTTGAGTTGTATGAAGAGAAACCAGATTCTCACATAAAAAGAAAGACTCTTCTTTCTATGCAATGTTGAAAGTTGAGAAATCCTCAAAAGCAATTTCTACTTCCAGCAAATAGGACTCAGTTTCTAATTCCCAGTTAAATAACTCATTCCTGAGTCATGAGGCAGGGATCTATCTACTTTTGTCATTAATGGGTCATTGAAACTTTAGCAACTCGAGCACTTTCAGAACCTAGCCACCTCAAGCTCTCTCCTCTTGACCATGTCCTTTCTGGGAACCTCCTACTTTGTCCAGGAAAGCTCAACCTTTCTCTTTTGGCAGAGTGTTGCTTTTGTTAAAGAGCAAGCTCACTGAGGACCAAGATGTTGGAACTAAAACTCTGGTCTCTAGATGGCAGTCTAGCCCTGCTAAATTTGACTATTTCCAGTCCTGGGTGAATTGAGAAAGGCACAGCCAAAAATCAGACCTGACTCAGGAAAATCAATGGATAGGCATAATGAGATTCAGATATTAATAATTGGTGGATGGCAAGTAAAAGGTTGGGTTTCAGCGCCAGCTTGAAAACAATATGTGTCTAAGAACATGCTAAAAATGCTGCTTGGCAGTCCTTTTAGTTTGTGTAAAATTCATGAGTGATGAATGTGGATAGCTCTACCATAGAAGGAACAGTTTGTCTGAAGTGCTGCTTTGTACCAGCAAGGCAAGAATATGGCTAACACAAAATTTTTAAACCCTCTCTATGTATCATCTATTTATATATAAATCATTTAGTCAAAAAAATCCAAACAGGACAGTGAGTTTGATAAAGCACAACTCTTGAAATTCACAATTTCTTGAAAAATTTCAGCAATGTAGAAAGGCCACTGGCTTATATCAATGGACAAACCTTTTGATTGGCCCATCCTTCGAGTAGTTGTAGTGACACCTGATTTTGGTGTTGAGTCTGAGCTGGGCTTAGCTGAGGATCATGGAATTTTGATCTGGAAGAGACCTGAGAGATCATTCTTACTATACAGGTGACAAAGCCAACATCCAGATGCAACCCAAGGCCTAGGACCTCAAACTGACTTCCAAGTGACTCCAAGTAGGGATATGGACTAGAGACAGAGCCTGGTCTGTGTGAAGTTACTCTAGTAGTATCTAACTGTTATGTGAAAAAAACAAACAACAACAACAACAACAAAACAGCCCTTATTGAGTGCAAATAGCAATGAGATAACCAAACCTGTTTTCATTCATTCTGTTCATTAAAAATGTGCTTTTAAGGTTTTAAAACTACAGATGCTAGGCTATATTAAGATATATTCTGAGCATTTGAAGGCTTTGCTAGATGTGTTAGTAAGAACTCTGACAGGACCCATGTGGTTCTGTGAAAATAATGAGACCAGAGGGCTCAGATAACTTTATTTGGGGTGCTGAAACAACTCTCTCCATAAAATGGCGATAATAAGGTCACCCCTACCTACTTTTTAATTTTTTTAAGATACTGGGGATTGAAACTGGTAGAAATTGTTGTGAAGCTTGAATTATAGGAGAGGAACAAATATACTTTATGGAGAACCCTACAGAGTATTGTTATTGACATTCAAAATAAGGAACTCTGAATAACAAAGTAAAGTTTAGTAGAAAAATGTATTTAATCATTAAATATTTGACTAAAAGAATGTCAGCTATTATATTATTCCATTTAATGGAATCCAGAAGAGGTAAATCCACTGAGACAGTAATCCCCTGGGGGAAGCAGAGTGATGGAGAGTGACTACTTTAATGGTATGGAGTTTCCTTTGGGGGTGAAAAAATATTGGGGAGGTAAATTGAATATAGTGGTTGTTCAACACTGTGAAAGTTCATCATTCACTTTAAGGTGATTAATTTTATGTTATGAGAATTACTTTTAGTTGCTGCTCTTGTTTGATTATCTCCATAAAACTAAGCCCAGCAGATTCTGTCCACACCATGCCATTGGGTTGTGTCCAAGGATAACATGTTCAGAGAACCCTGCAGATTCTTAGACAAATGCCCTCTGCCCTCTGGGGTCCTCTGAGCCTCCTAATTAGCTGCTATGAGAGCCATTCAAGACCCAAGATTTGGAGGAGGAAAGCCCATTAGTTCTCTTCAGTCAAGTCTTGACAATTTAGCACTGCTAGAAATTGGGCTTTTGCTTGGACTGGTTACAGACGCTGAGTTTTTTCCCCCCTAGTTGGCAAATGTTGACTTTTGTGTGTTTAACTTTCCTCAGTGGACCTCTTCTCTCAGCTTCAAAGAGAATTGCTGTTTCATGGTATCAATTTTCTCACTGTAGGACATTGCCTTCTGATCTTTGCAAGGGCCCTACTTCATTCCAAACATATAGGGTATTTTCAAAGACTGTCAATTAATCTGTTAAAGAATTTCTTGCCTTCATTTACAGATATTAAGAAGTGAGTATTAGTTAAGTCATCAACATATTTTTATTTGTACATGTATAATGAGATGTTCCATATACAATTTGAAGTGCAAAAATGTAAAATAATTAACTACTTGATATTTTTCAAGAATTTTTTGTCAGCCGGGAAACATGTGGCTAAATACAAAGAAAGTGAAATTTTAAAAATACCCCAAATTTAGATTATGTTGGATATATCATAGGATCACGGAATTTCAGTGCTGCAACATATTTTCTTTATCTGATCAAAAAACTGTGACATATGTGTAAATCCTAAGATCCTATTGGATTGTTGACTACTCTAAGTTTGATGGGTAGTATGCAAACATTAGAAATATTTTTCCATAACTGAGTTAAATTTCATCATCCTGCAACTTTTTTCTCTCAGCCTTAGGTATATCACTGGGAAGTGTTCAGGATGTCAAATTTGTCTTCCACACAACAGATTTTAAATCATAAGCAGTTAAACATGTTACCTTTCCTTTAAAGCTAAAGGCATGCAGTTTTTTCTACTGATTTTTGTGTATAAAACTAAAAATTCTATTGTTATCTTATAATTATTTTATGTTTACTGGTGTCCCTGTGGAATTTGGTACTCAGAACTGAACATAATAGGCCAGGTATATCTAGGCATACAAAGAAAAGATTAAGATCACCACTGTATTTCTAGACCATGCATACATATTTATGAATGCAACAAGTTAGCATTCAGTGTTTAATGTGACTGTTATATTAGGTTCTGTATCTGTTAGGAGAAAATTTCAATTATAGAATGTGACTGACAAAGTTGAAGCATGGGATATTTAGACATATTTTAACAATAACCATCCACAACTCAGTAAAAGGAAGAAGAGAATTTACGTCACTTATGCCCCTACACTGCACCTGCCAATATAGTTGACGTTTTATACATTTTCCTCTATATAAGACTTACTTACACTTCAAACTTAAGCTCAAAGAACACCACCTCTGTGAATCTTTCCCTGATTGTCTCTTTCTATGTTCTCATAAGACCTCACGCAGACCTCTTTTATGGAACTGATCACTGTACATGTAATTATTGTTTGCATTTCTACTTTCCCCACTAGGCTACAAGCTCCTTTATACCACCTGGTATATAACTAGGTTCTCAGGTGTGTTGAATGAATAGGTGAAAGTTTTCCTTTCATGATTACATCTCAAGTGGCTATAAGTTATATATTATCATGTAGCCTTCCCTTAGCAACAATTGCAACTTGAAAATGGGTGGTTTCACTCACATTTACTGCTTTCATTAAAGCTATGCATTATGGCTTGAATATGGGATGTCCCCCAAAGTCTCCAATGTAGCAATGTACAGAGGTGGATCTTTTATGAACTGTTTGCATCATGAAGGCTCTAACCATATTAGTGGATTAATCCATTTTGTGGATTCATAATTTGAACATGATATGTTCAACTGGTGGAAACTGAAGGTAGGTGAGGCCTGCTTTGAGAAAGTAGGTGACTGAGGGGTGTGGCCCTAGGGACTATATCTTGACCCTGGCCCTTTCCTCTCTCTCTGCTTCCTGGCTGCCATGAGGTGAACAGCTTTCTCCCACCACGCCCTCTGTCATGAAGCCCTGCCTCAGCATAGGCCTACAGCAGTGAAATTGGCCAACCATGGACTAAAACCTTTGAAACCATGAACCCAAATAAACCTTTCCTCTTTCATGTGGTTTATGTGAGGTATTTTAGTCATGGCAATGAAAACCTAACACACTTTGTAATATTTTGTTTAAGAATTCAAAAATAATTTGTCCAGAAAAAGGTATTTTAACTTGTTTCTTTAAAAGGTAACAATAATTTATATAATTTATGTTTTCAGTTACTTCAAATGTAGACTTAGAATTTATGAGATATATATATATATATATATATATATATATATATATATATTTCCTTTTAGCATATACTTATTCATAGAAAAGAAAAGGACTTTTCAAGTTCCTGTTTTAGCATAGAATCTGTTACACAGAAAAAAAAAATATAAAACAGTTATCAAATCAGCACATTTAATTTTGCAAAATGATCAATTCCCATCTGGTATTCACCATTACAATACTTATGGTGGAAAATATCTAGGTGATTGTAATCACAAATCTCAAAAAATGTTCAAAACAAAAATATCAATCAATAAACATTAATTCACAGTGTTCTATTAAGTGAACTTTCTCATAATCGATAAGCAGGCTGGGTTTTTAGTCACAAAACAGATTTGGCTATTTGGGACACACAGACCTAAGGTGGTTTGTAAATATGTACAGACCTCTGTTGTAAAATCTTTGTTCCAAGGTTATACTATTTAGTCATAACCTAGATAATTAATATCTGAGAAGAAATGGTATTCAGGAAAATAATATATATAAAACGATCACTCTTGCTGTTCTTGTAGCTAGACTACTTTAGTTCAGCGGGAGGTCAGAGGCTTACAGGACTCATAAGACGGCACTGGTCTGAGCTTCCTGTTTTGATGTCTGATTTTGGAATCACCAGTCAGATTCAAGTCTTTAGAATTGGGTCTATCAATTGGGTCCATCAATCTTTCCTCACAGATGTTTCTATGCCAGGAGCCAGTTGCCCTCTACCTGATGAAATGTATTAGTTACAGTTTTGTGTTCCTTTTATAATTCTTTCTCTCCAAGGAAAAAGATTCTAAGATAATATTATCTGGGCAAACTTATAGACACCATTGAACCAGGGTTTTTATCATATCACTAATTTAATCTGTTTATATGTTATACCCTATTCACTTCCAAAATTGATCTGAGATCACTAATGCCTGTTTTTTTAAAAAAAACTTATTTTACATAAGGAAAAAAGGTTTTAAAAATCTGCAAACTATAATATCTTCAATTCAGTTTTTATTGCATTTCATTCTGAAAGCAGACCTGTACGTCTAAATTTAAATCTTTTTAGACAACGTGAGGATTTTCTAATGTGGGTGGCAGATTTGTTCACTGTGATGCCTAGCTATCAGAAAGCTCAAGGAATTCAAACCTGCTCAAGCGAACTTCCAACTTTAAAAATGTACAAATAATTAAAGATTAATACATCATCTGCTTTTCCCCTTACCTTCCCCCAAGTCTTTCTTCTTTTGCTTCACCACCTTTCTCAGCAAAATTATGGTTTGAGAAAATAAATACATACAGACTAGGTATTATTTTCTGAAAAAATGGTAGCTGATCTTGAAATGGTTTATGTCATAGTCCATTGAAAAGGGGACCTCTTGGCTTGTGAAAAGAGCCACGGAAAGGTACACTTTCCACTGGGAAACCTGGGACACTAAATCCAATGAAAATATTGAACCCATAGACAAAAATAACAGACAAGTCATGTTGGCCCCACAGCTACTACATTCCTGTTGCTGCTTCATCTTGAACTAGTCCTGTGTGGCCATTGTAGCCCAATGCATCTGCTTAGCATCAACAGAAAACAAATAGAAGAGCATTCTCCTCTGGTTCCAAGTAGATAAAGTCAGCTAATCCAGAAATGGCAAGCTCAGGAGTGCTTTTTTTGTGGGGAGAAACCCTGAAGGAGGTTCTTGCTCCAAGAGCAGCTGGGACCGTGCTTTGAAGTTGGAACAGCACCCAACTCCCACCCATTTTCTCCTTGCATTTATTTTGGTAAAGCTTCCCTGAAATGTGTGATGCTGGGGTTTCACTGTGAAGCAAAACCTGCTTCCATTTGTTTGGTGAGATTCCTCCTGACCCATGGGTTTTCACTGCCCTTCAAAAGAAAGGGGCTGTGTGGCGTGTTTTGTTTGTTTACCAGCGTGGACAATGCTTATGTCTGATCAGAACCCCACTCTGTTTGAATAGTTAGACTACTGTTGAATAAACCTGACCATAAGTGGCAAAATGCACAGGTGCACCTTTGCAGGACCTCTGAAGGCACTAGAGGGGCCTCCCAGTCCAGTTGAGGCAGCAGGCCTTTCAGAACAGTCCTGGGAAACTGCAGTTATATATATAACCGTGGTAAAACTAGTGCAGCCTGCTGTTTTCTCCTAATTCCCACTGCAGAGAAATTGCATAGACATCTGAGTGTGTGTGTGGGGGGGGGGTAGGATTCCCAGTTCTTCATGTTTGTACCATCAACAGAGCATCTTCATCTTCTGGCGGGTTGCAGAGAGTCACTGGTCTTCCAGAATAAGCTTCCCTTCCTGCCTGAACAGAAAGCCCATTTGCTGGCTATGTGGATATGCCTAAGCGTGGCATAAGCCCTTCCACTCCCTTTTCCCTGGATCACCTTAAATTCAAGCCTTATTTAAAAATAGAAAACCAAAGGAAATAACAATCATAACAATAATGATCATTAATATAGGAATTGACTGTCTTACACCTATGGCTTGCAGGCTGGAGAGGAAGCAGAATGATTATACCAAGTAAAACAGCAGGGTAGAGGGAAAACCCAAAGTAGCTGTTATTTTACAATGAATTTTAGAACTGGGAAATTTCTCATGGAAATATTGGATAAAATGTAATTCTGTTCTCTAGGGTGGTAAGCAGAAGTCCAAGGTCTGAAAAGTGCAAGGAGAATCTACCTTTTAGGTTCTTATTCTGTCAAGTATAAGAATAAGATGGTATGTAGATGGTATGTTAATACCATACCCACACATCAGGTATAGAAATCTTGGGTTGGGGAAGAAAAATAGGCTGAATTAAGTACCTCAGTATGATGGCATGTTAGTATAATACCTGAAATCAGGTATAGTAAGCTAAGAGTGAGAGAAAAATAGCCTGAATCAAGACACATCAGTATGGAGACCCTCTTCATTGCTATCTCTATTTTTATGCATTGTAAGTCTAAAAACACAGTAGGAAATACCATACATTTTTCATGTACTCTCGAGATTGTTGATGCCAAGGTTCTACCTGAAGCTAAATAGACAAACATTCTAATTTCCTCCTCCTTTTTTATTTTTTAGTTTAAATATACTAGTTATTTCAGAAGGCATCAAGAATGAGGCAGGTATATTTGCATTATGCCTGGGAATCCTTTGCCAAGTGCACTATCTTTCTGTTGACATAAGAGCCAGCTTTGTCTTACAGGTCCTCGTGGAAAAACAGTACCAAATTTGGAGGAAGCATTTTATAATTCCTAACCATTTCATTATGGCATTAAGGTGCATTAATTGCTTCATAGTCATGTGGATATAGAATTGTATTCATTGACTTAAGTTAACAACTTCCTTTTTGCTAAAGCTAGTTAGGAAAAAGCACTTCAAATGGGTTTCTAATGATCTCATAAACACTATGTTTCTTCTGATTGCTAAGTAGCTTCCTTTCCTTTCTTCTCTCTTTAATTCTCAGCTTCCAGTTCCTCTTCATTATGGTTATGAACAGCTGAACTTAAGATCTGAAGTGTTGTTTTCCGAGTCTCCTCAGAAGCACAATGACTTTATCAGTGATTATGGACAGAAGGATGAATTGTCACTGAAGTAGAAGGAACCAGATATGAAATCCAACTCAAGTTGAAGCATTTTTTTTTGAACCAATGACAGGACTTACCCTCTGTCTCTCTCTCTCTCTCTCTCTCTCTCTCTCTCTCTCTCTCTCTATCTCTCTCTCTTTCCTTCTGCCTCCCTTTCTTTTCCTGGGGATCAAACCCAGGGCCAGGTAAGTCTTTCTCACTGAGCTACCTTCAATCCAACAGGAAACTTTCTTCTTTCTTCATCAACTTGTGGATGATCACATGTTCCATAAGAAATGGGGAAAACAAAATGACTTGAAAATTCAAGTTCCACACTTAATATCTATTTTATACCAGAAGAAAACTAATCTGGAAGAAAGAAGACATGTATTTCAAAGCCAGTAAGTCTGGTATTTTAAATCCCTGAATGCCAAATATGATCAACTACATCCATGGTCAGTTGGGTTGAAATCTTCTGTTGAAGACCCTTCCTGTGGCTTGGGGGGGATGCACAACTGAAATGGCAGGTGAACCCACAGCCATGCACTCACATGCCCCCACATATGGCTATTTCTAAGGTACCACTAAACCCTGAAAGAAATAAATGCCATCAACAACCAAGTGCTGCAGATGCCCTTCCGATTCTCTGTTCTGAATCAGTTCAGGCAGAGAAGAGGCCCTGTTTCGAAAAACTGCTCACCAAATTTAACTAGTGGGAATAGCAGAACATTCAAAGTGGAAAAACATGGCCAATCACTTTAGGACTCTTAGTTCTTGCCTTTTTTTCACTAATAAAACTAAAATTGCTATAGGTGATTAAAGTATTGTATCCATTTTATTAAAGGCTTTTTCCATGAATCCTGGTAAGAGATTATTTTTCTAAAAACACACATCTTCCGCCAACTTTCTATGCTATTTACACAAAATCTACTGAGGATTAAACGTTTTCTAAGAACATTTCCTGTCAGAGTTTTAGACAATCCCTTCCAACAGCTGTGGACAGAACCCCAGCTTCTCCTGTCATGAATGTCCTCCAATGTTTGGAGCCTAAGGAGCAAACAAACATTTACTCTAAGAAACACAGTCCCAGACAGAATACGAACTTTGCTGTACTTTATCTTGTCATAACAATTTAATGGAAATTAATTTGGTAGTCACTTAACCACTAGGTGTTCTAGAAAATATAAGCATATTTGTAATATAACTGGCACTTCCTAAGACATCACACACACACACACACACACACACACACACACACACACACGTAAAATACCATTGAATGCTGAATGCTAATAAAACAGGGGGAAGATAAGTTTAAATTTAAAATTATGTACTTCGGTTTTTTTCTCCCTGAATGTTTGTTTTACCTTTTAGGTCACCAGTTTCCATAAATTCCCTGTGTCTTAGCAGCATAGAGGATATTTTTAAACATAGCTCTTATGCTGGAGTGTACATTAAATATTTGTTCAGCTGATTAAAACAGTTCTACATTTATTTAATGTTTAAACAGTAAACAGTTTATTGAAAACTGAAATGTCTTTTTATACATACACGTACACTCACACAGACCTCTCAGAAGAGGGGCTTCTGATACGAGGGTTTCTCAACTTATGCTGTTAAGTGTAAACAGTCCTCGGATCAACACCATTTTCAGACGTGGTTGTCTTCCAGGGAGGGCTGGGCTTCTGTCAGGGGCTGGTCCAGGTCTAGGGTGGGCGGCCAGATTCAATAGGCAAGGGCAGCAGTAACAGGAGGCGGTGAGTGGCTTAAAACCAGAATAAGAGTTTCATGCTGACAGAAACATTTATCTTAGAGGCGAAAAAAACATGGTGTGAGATTTTTAAAGACAGCTCCAACATGGGCTCGCTCAGTAGAGGTGTTCTCTGCCCTTTACCCTGGTTTGTTAAAACAGAAGGTATTTTGAACTCAGATAAACTGGGAAAGGTTGAGATTACTTTGAAGAATGACAAACAAATTGGAAGATAAACTTCACAGCAGTGCCTTTGCTTTGTCATCTGTGGAGCCTGAGTAAACCAGAAATGAAATAGTCACTGTGTTTACGTTACCTTCTGCAATCCCCCAATCACAAGGAGATTGTATGTACCCTCCCATTAATTCTCACCATATCTCTGCATGAGGAGGCATGTGTGTACATTCACAACAGCCTGATATTGAGCATGGTGTTATGGGATGTGCTGGTTAAATAAGACCATCTGCTATTATCAGATATAAATGACCAATATGGAGGGTCCCAATGTAGTCTCTTAAAGTTATTAAAATGATCAATGATATTGAACATAATCAAATCTTCTCTGGTTACTTATCAAGTATTTTAATTTCATATTCTGCATTCTCAATACAGGTAATATAGGTTTGTAACTTCACAGTTAAATGAGACTTTCCTTTTAGAAGTAGACAAATCTGTGTGTCAGGATAATCATTGCTGTATTATGTAACAGCACATTAAAAGCATATAATTGATCTCAAAGTCCATTGATGGAGATGTTGATTAAAGTATGAGGCCAAAATGAAGTAGAATATTATATAGTTCTTAAAAGGGATGAGGTAGATCAATGTATACTGACACAAAGGCAGATACAAGACACATTTTTAATTAAAAAAAAAAAGCAAGTTGAAGAAGACTGTGTTAAATGACACTTTCATTAAAAGGAAAACACACACATCTGTGTGCTTGCCTGCCTGTAGAAATGCGGGACATATTTGAGAAGATAAACAAGAAACTATTGATGATGGCTAACATGGAGAGTGAACACGTGGCAGAAAGAGGCTTTGACTTTTATGCTATCTGTGCTGTTTGACTTGCAGTATACAACTTTTAACATGCATAAAAATCTAACTTATACCATTATAAAAAGTACATAATTAGATGTGTTCAAAATAATATTAATAAGAACTTACATCATAAACTGAGTCAACACCTTTCTTTATAAACAAGATAAGTTTCAAACAGGGCAATTTTTCTTGAGTCCAAAGTGACATTATACAGGTGATTAATCTGTGGACATAGATTGTCAAGACAGATGGTATGTAAGGACTCTAAATATAGATTTTTGCTTATCTGATATTCTCCTCACATTTTTATTCAAAGATGATTATAGTTTGGGTTCCTTGTTTTGGAACTGAAAATGACATTTTAGGAAAATGGGTGGTTTTCCAGACCCTGACACGTAAGCCCTGCTTATAATTCTCTTCTCATATTTCATGGTATTTCCTCTCCAAGCTTAGGAGTGCCTCTAGCATTATACATACCCTAATTTGAATTTGAACTTTTCTTTCCTTTTTCAAGATCTGATTCTTATGATAATAAAGTACAGGAAGGACACCAGGGGGAAAAGAGTGTCCATCCATGACTATTGTTCTTTTTCAGTGGGTAATTATAGCACATCTAGCCAACACTGAATGACTATTGAAGACCTCGGTGCATAGTTGAGCAAATACATCAGTGCATGTGTGAGTTTTTGCAGGACCTTTGGGCCTCCTCACAGCTCCATGTCTTCCTCCACTTCCCACATACCAACAAGCTCCTGTTGTGACAGTCCACTCCACGACTGTTTGCTCCTGGTACTCCTTTGCCTTTCAAGCAAATTTCTCAAGATGGCCCCAATCCAGATACTTTCCCCAGTGTCCATTAAACCTGAGAAAATTCAGGCCCCCTCTCCAAGTCTGATAATGGAGAGGCAGACTATTCCCCTGTTTCTCCTTTTCTTCACCTCCCATCTTTCAATTCGTATATACCTAACTCAGAAAAATAAAAAGCAGATCAAAAAATGTACGACCAAAGCCGAATTATATGTAAGGATCTCCCCTTGTCAGCAGTGATCCTCTCTGACTTAAAGCTGTTGTCACTATTGATTCTCATAACTTTCTCTTTTTGTCCCTGGCCCAACCCTCTGCTGAAATTTATGAAATTCATGGTTAGGAGAATAGGAGCTGTGTTCAAGAATGTGGTTAGAGCATCCATCATTTTTCAACTGACTCTTGGTAAGACCTGGTACATGAGTGGCCCCACTGGTTGGTGGCCCTTTTTCAAAGATAGAGTTGCTAGTGTTTTTTGTTGTCATCTTTGGAACCCAGCATAATTGAAGAGTGCCATTCAACATGCTTTTACATTCATCCTCTACGTGACATTTCTTTAGGATTAAGATAGTGGCCAGGATTTAAATGTCCAAACAACTGGCATTGTTATCTGATGGCGACGGGAAGAGTTATGCCTTTGGTGCACAGCATTGCTCACATCCATGGAAATTTGCAAATTGAAACATTTGAATGAGAGGAACTTGTACACCTCTTCATTCAATGGACTGTTTTTATGCCAACCCCTGTCAGTGTTCCAAGGGTTGGAGATGGGTGAGGGGAGATAAAGCTAAGTTGTTTTGTCCTTGGAAAGCTTGATATTGAGTCACTTATTTTCCAATGCTATACTGTCCTACAACCCAAAGCAATAAACTTGAGGGTTATCTGAGTAAAGTAATGGTCTCTGAATCCATAGATATAGATAAATGGGAACTTCAATAGAAGAAGGAGCTTTTGGTGTTTGGAAAAGCTACTAAAAAAAAAGAATAAACTCCAATTTCTAAATATGTTTGGTAGAACATAAACTTCACAGAAGTGACTCAGGTATCACTATAAAATAGCAAGTAGGGGAGAGAGAGAGAGAGAGAGAGAGAGAGAAAGATATGAAAGCGCCCCCCCCATACTTATTTAAATAGAATAGCTCTGTTTTTATTTATTTTACATAACCAATTTCTATCTACAATTCCATTTTATGAAAGGGTTAAAAATGTGAAAACTAGATGTATGGAAAATGGTGTGTGTACATGCAGCTGGGTTAGTTGGATGCTGAGCTTGTCACCAGCCCCTTTGTCTCTTCTCTCATTCTGTTTCCTGGCCACAAGGAGGTGAGCAGCTTTATTCCTCCACCTCCTTCTGCCATGGGGCCCTGCCTCACCACAAACCCAGAAATGATAGATCCTCCTGACCATGGATCCAACCTCTGAAACCATAAGTCAAAATCAACCTTTCCTCTTTTAAGTTGTTTTTCTCCAGTGTTTTGTTAAAGTGATGAAAAGATTATGAACAAAGAAAGGTTTAGTACAACTGATGAAAAAAAGTAATATTGAAAGAAGTTTCACCCGCTGTTCATGATGTGAGTTTGTGAAGGCATGTTTGTGTGGATGCCAACCTGAGTCCAGGTGGTGACTCAGTCTCTAACCTTCCCAAGGCAGCAGATGTTGATGTAAAAATGAGAAACAAAATCAGTGGTTCTAACCTTCTACTCTTCTTACTTTTCTCTTGTGTATAGTTCCTCACCAATGTAAATCCCTGAAGTGGCTTTGCTCCTGGATGACATCTTTCAGAATAGATATCTCACCTTTCAAAACTCCTTGAGTGTGTCCAACATAAGGGCTTACTCCCTCTTCTGCAGTGGCAGACTGCTCCCTACTTCTACCCTGTCTGTCCCTTATAAAGGTGGCTACATCATAAAAACAGGAAATGTTTTCAGGCTATCACCCAAATGAGCTGATTAAAGTAATTTCAATGCTGCCAAATGTTCAGCAAAGTCTTGACAGTGTTTAGGAGAGACCTTGCTGAATCCCTCAAGTAATGATGTTGAAAACCACAGGATGCTGTGGGCTTTGCCACAGGGAGCCTTCTGACACTTTTAAGCAGATGGCAATGTATACATTTCTCTTATGTATAATACTTCTCTAAATTAAAATGATTTTTCAAAAACAATTCTCTTAGAGATAGAATGAGACAAAAACAAAAACAAAAACCTTACCATACCCACCAGTAGACAGCCTCATTTATGCAAGCCATGGGAAAATTAGAAGTCATGGTACTATAGTATATTTTTTTACAAGCCTCTTGAATGTTAAGTGCTGAGAAAAATTAAGTTTTCACATTCCACTGAGGTGAGACTTCTCTGAAACCCAGGTAATAAGGAAGGCAGACCTTTAACACCATTTTACATAAGAATGATGAAATGACCGTCACCTAATTTGATTTGTAAATAATAATTTGTTAAATTGCATTCACTTTTTGTTCATGCTCAGAGTTTAAAATAACAAGAAATCTTTACCCATGAATTTAGCTTCAACAATCTATCCAAAGGCTCAAAATAGAGACTGCTGACCGGGTATCCAAGAGCTGACTGACAACTAGTTTTTACAATGGCTAATTTTGTCAACCAACAGATGTTTCATACAAAATATTGATATTTTAAACACTGTTGTTCCACTGAGTAAACCATATTGACTAGCAGTTTGGTATTCACAGATCCAGTATAGATTTTTCTATTGAGATTCAGTCTCATTTTTAGGTTTTTTTTTTTTTTTTTTGAGTGTTCATAGATCAACAGAGACATACATGCCACTGTCCTCTGGAATGTCCTCAACCCCAAGATTTAATCATTGTAGTGCTTGAGTCTCCTTGTTTGCATTTTTGAAGTATGATATCTATTTCTCATTGGTCCCATCAGGGCAACCTGAAGAGACCATGTATTTTTCAAGAACATGAATTGTTAGCTTAAATCTCTTCTATTTATCTGCTTAACAAATGTATTTAGTGTAAGGCACTGTCCCAGGATCTCTAGGAAAGGCAAAGGAGCAGAATAGTCATTTCCCAGGCTAGATGAAGTTAGAGTCTAATATGGGAGGAAGTTATGTGGATTTAGAGCTAGGCATAGCATCCAGGAAAGATGAGGAAAGTGCTCTGCAGAATGCCAACAGTCAGGATTTATTTCATATTGTCTACAGACCAGATATTTGGCTAAATGCTTTATAAATATTATCTTATTTGATTGTGTTAACAAAACTATAAGATTGATATTGTCATCCTCATGTTATAGAGGAAGAAATAGAGAGTTAGAGAAATTTAATAATTTTCCAACTATTAAATTAGCTATACTTGGCAGAGATCCAGCTAGTCCAGATCTTTATATTTTAAAGGCCTCTGCTCGTAACCACCATACTTTACTCTTTTCCAATGTACTCTTTTCCTATAAAGACAGCTATCATGCTATGAATGTTCAGTGGAGAGAATAAATACTTCAGACTTGAGAAAAAAATGGGAGATTAAGAAGTGGCATTTGGCCTGGTTTCTGCAGGATTGGTGAAAAGACAGCAAAAACATAGAGCCGGGGATTAAAGGTCTTGCTTGGGAAAACTAGAGAAGAGTATCTTTGAAGAAATGCTTCCCATATCTTATAATTCATCTGACTGTAACATTCTGAACTCCTAGCCAATCATGCAAAACCTCTCAGTTGCTCAGTCACACCAGCAACTTATATCCATGTATATATATGCTCATTTGTGTTGGCCCACATGCATGTGTGTGAAAGAATCTATTCCTCCTTGGATACTTAAAATGTTTGCCTGAGAAGAACTACAGGAGGAAGGGCTGGCCTCTTCTATCACATGGTCCAGAATACCACAGCATCAGTTCATAAACAGCATGATCATAATTTCCCAGAAAGTGAATTTAGGCCCACTGAAGAAAGAATTGAAATGAAAAACCCAAACAAGAAGATTGAACATTAACTTCTCATTGGAATCACACACATCAACTGTATGTTTTACTTTTTTGACTGTGGCATAATTATATCACATTAGCATAGATCAGTACCATATTTTCCTTGGCATAAACTGCCATTAGAATGAGAAATACTATTTCATACCAGAATTTGAATATAAAAATATTATTTTCATATTTATAAATGAGTAAGAGGATGGACAATTGGCAGACCTTCCATTCAGTATGTCTTCAAACTTCAGAGTAAACTTGCCTTGATTAAAAAAAATAAAGGAAAAAGAAAGTTAAAAAACAGACTTTAAAAGAGAGATCACTATTTAGAGTTTATCAATTCTGATCCACTGGCTTTTCCCTGCCTTACATGGCTTTGGTATTTTCTTCAATTGCTACACAGATTAGAATCAGAGGTGGTGTAATTCTGTTCCCCTAAAAGGTAAAAATTCAAATGATAAGAACAAAATAGAACCAATGAACATGGTCTTCTACCTTGGGAATACTTCAGAGCACAAATAGCTTCTTGCAAGGAATTATAATTTTAAAATGCACTTATAATTTTTTTAAAGTGAACAATTTAGGTTCCTTGTCTTAGTCTAAACACCTCTACTAGTACCTCTGAGAAATCACAAGTTTGTGATCTTTCTCCCTGTGCCAGAAGACTCCACAAACATAATTGTTCTCTGCTTTTTATCCCTGACACATGCAAATGAGAAATCATTTTGAACCTGAGATTTGCACACTATGCCATCTGTTTAATTTAACCTAACAGGTAGAAAAGTCATTTTCCTTCATATGTTAGAAGAAGAAAAAAGAGAAGGAGAAGATGGCAAAACAAAAGGTGTGAGTGTATGACAGAGTGCATGGGTAGGACCATCCATTGTCCTCATATGCAAGGTCAGACCACTATGAATGCAGAAAGAGCTCCCTACCAAAGGTGCAAATGAAGCCACACTTGATTCTGAGAGTTCGAAAGCTGCAGCAATGATGTCCTCATTCTGCAGGATATCCTGAAGTAACTGGAATTGGGAGATTATATTAAAGTCAAGTTTTTCCAAGAGAAAAAATTATAAGTACCATCAAATCACTCCACTAAAATACAGGTTCCACCAGAGTTGAGTCATAGCAGTGGGAAGTTGGATGTCAGCTTTGGAATCCCGCAGTAGGAGGAATTTGTAATGATACAGCCTCTACCTTTCATGACTTTTGCTGGGGTGATGTCGTTTTGTGGGAGCTAAGGAAGACTTGTGTTTCAGACTATGTCTGAGAGGTCTGTAGCAGCGCTTTCTTTCCAAAGAAAAGGAAGAGAAGATCCATTCCTTATGTCCAAAGGAAAAAAAGGATTTGGGGATAGAATCTCCCAGCAGCATTGTGGCTGCTATAAGGCCCATGGAAGGTTTGCCAAGAATAGGGAGTCACAGGGTCTTGGAGCTTTCAGACGTTTAAGCAAAGGCAATGAGTTTGTTTTATTTTACTGGTTTTTGCTCCTTCCCAAACTTAATTCTGAGTTGCATGGTTCTCAATCTTTCCACTACACATAGAGTTTAAGGCATTGTGGTTGACTCAGCACCTTTGCATTTCCATCAGAAATACTTGAATTCCCTACAGAAGTACAGACTGTCTCCACTCTAAGCTTCATTGAGCCATTTGTGTTTCAAAGAGGAAACGATGTCTTTAAGAAGACATCTCCTACTTTATTTTTTAACTAAATCTTGTTCGGTGGCTGATTATCAGGGAATAAAATCATCATAATTATGTAATTATGTATGAGGCACAAGTCTTCCCTAGAATACCAAAAAAAAAAAAAAGAAAACGAACATGGAAAAAAAGATGCTAAAATAAACATCAACCAAGTTGTAATCTAAAATCGAAGCGAGAACCTGGGTGGTGACTTTGTAGTAGAACACCAGCCTAGTATGTGCAAGGCCCTGGGTTTGATCCCCAGCACCGCAAAAATAAAAGTAATAATAATTAATTAATTACATTAAAGTTAGCACAAGTGAATGCGAGCAAAAAGTCAACTGAGAAAATACCTGACTTCTTCCCCTCAAAAGGTCCAATTTTAACATGTACAAAAGTAAAAGTCTAAGGGTGGATGAATTCCAGCAATGTTTGAGAACCTTGTGAGATTTCCATAGTTCCCCCTGTAGTTTGAAACTCAAAATAGGCACTCATAATGAAAACATGCACAGACTCTTAACTATAACACTGCTAGCAGGCATTGCTATAATAGCAAGACAATTGAGCAGTAATGGGTGAGTAGGAAGAAAATTAAGTAGTTTGCTGAGATACAAAAAAAAAAAAAAAGCTAAGCCAGAACATATTTGGCCTCATGTTCAACTTCAAACGCAAAGTCAGTTCATTAGTGTAATTTAACCTTTTCATAAGCCTTTCAATGATAAATTCCATTAATACATTGGAAATGCCAGCTGTTAAGAATAGCCTGTGACTATGAGAGGTATTGAAAAAAGTGGGTTGGGCTATGATCTCCTCCTGCCTCGGTAAAAATATGAGTGGATGGCAGGTTTTTACCTTTTCTGTCTACAGTAAATGTCCTCATTCCACTCAGCCCCAAGCCTCAGGGCAAGCCAGGGTTTGCAACCATTTACTGTAATAATAGCAAGACAATTTAGCAGTAATGGATAAGTAGGGAGCAAATTAAGCCGTTTGCTGAGATACAGAAATGAAGCCAGAAAATATTTGGCCTCATGTTAGGCTTCAAATTCATAGTCAATTCATTAGTGTAATTTAGTCCTTGCATAAGCCTTTGAGTGATAAATTCTACTAATACATTTGAAATGCCAGCTGTAAGAATAACTCACTGAGTATTGAGTAAAATTAAAAGATGGGCAAGAATAAATCCTTCATTTTCATCTCATATGGGAAGATTTATGAAAGCCTTTGAGAAGAAGCATCTGTCTGCTAGCTGTAAATTGAGAGTATTAGGGGAAAACATTGGAATATTTTGGTTACATTAGCAAGAGGAATGTATTAAGTCCAATGCTTTTGAGATCTATCCTTTTGTGGTTTGAAGATTATTCTTGATGAAGAACATGTGAACTTTTTGAATACATATCTAGCTTGGGAACAAAGGCCGCAGCACAAATAATATTAAATGGTTGGTGTTTTGGGGAGTGGTTTCTAAGAAACACAATCATGTGTGGTATGTTTGTAACTTTTTCTTTCCATATGGATATTGTTTTCTCTATGTTTATGTGTATTCTCTTTCAAGCCCATAGAGACTACAAAGATTTGGAACAGGGATGGAGAATACAACCAACCAGTATTTGATGTCCTTCGCAAAAAAAAAAAAAAAAAAAAAAAAAAAAAAAAAAACATATTCAGCCCATTTCACTAGTTGATTTTTCTCTTTTTGGTATCTTCAAATTGGATACCTTCATAACAAAATAAACAATTCACTAGAAAAAATGGAACAAAGAAGTGCATTTGCTTAAATACTTATTACTTACAATGTGCTTTAAATAAATTATCTCAGTTCCTCTTAAAAATGTGTAATCCAGACAGAGTGGCATGCACCTCTAATCCCAGCTACATAGGAGGCTAAGGCAGGAGGTTTGTGAGTTAGGCTAGACTGGGTAATATAGCAAGACTCCATCCCCCCAAAAGAAAAAAAAATGTGATACATGTTGTATTCCCAACTTATATAAGAGAAATTGCAATTTCAAAGCAATAGTAACCTCTAAAGGACAATAGCTAGTTAGGAAAAAAAATTGAGATATCAACCTGGGTATGCCTGAGTGCAAGGAGGGAGACTCCTGCAGAGGATGTTGGCCGGGAAGAGCCTGGTATGTCCAAAACTGATGGGTGCCAACAGGCTCTGGCAGCATGCTGTGTCTGGAGCAGCCAACCCACCCCAGTCCTCTGACCCCTTTCTCCTTGTCAGTTTGTTGGTTTTGGCCTCAGCTGTGTCCTTAAACTCTTCCTGCTTTGAATTGTCATCTCTGGAGAAATACCCTGGGACTGACTTTTGTCTATCATCAAGTTTGATTTAGGTTTGAAAAAAAAAATGTAGATATACTCACTGCCCAGTCCAATCTTTGGGCCAGATAACTGAGTCAATACTTGGAGCCCATGCTATACAAGGTAAAGGGCTATACCACTTCTATCCTTGTTCCTGCCCACTGGGGTTGCCAGTGTTAGTGAATAAAAACATAAAACATTCAGTTAAATTCTAATTTCAGATAAACAGCAGACTTTTGGGGTATGGGGGTAAAAGCTTATCTGGTGCAGTGCCTTGGCTGTAATTATACTGAAATAATATTCACTGTTTACTTAAAATTCAAATTTAATGGGCTTTCTTATATCTGCTCTGATAACCCTGAATTCCATAAATCAGGAGTGTAGGTTTACAATACAGAATTAACCTTACTTAAAAAAAACCTTGACATTTTGTCTTCTTCTCCTAGAAGGGGATCTCTAGGAAAAACAGGTTTTTCCTTTTCTTAATCTGAGAACTTGAGCCACAATGGAGAGTCTAATATTATGATATTTGAAAAGGGACTTGGGCCACCTGTCATTTTCTCAATCTCCAGAGGGGATAGAAACTAAAGATACCAGCTTGGCCTCTGAGGGACTCAGTCAACTATGGATGTTACTGATTCCTGATGCAATTCTGGACACCAATGTTTGGGGAAGGTTTCCTAAAAGAAAATACTCCACACAGACTGTCACACATCTTTACCAAGAAGAATTGTCAAAGACACCACAGAAAGAGGACAAATGCAAGGTCCTCCTTTGGAACACTCCTGGACCCTGCAGTATGCATCTCGTTCCTTGGCTCCTTTTAATCTCTATCCTTTCCTATAACACACCAAAATCATATTAATAGTGAGTTACATGGGAGTCTTTCTATAGAATTATCAAAGTTGAGGGTGGTCACAGGAACCCCTGAACTGGCAGTTGGTGTTAAAAGTAAAGGTGGTATTCTTACCAGGCACAGTGGTGCAGGCCTGAAATCCCAGCAGATCAGGAGGCTAAGGCAGGAGGATCATGAGTTCAAAGCCAGCCTCAGCAACTTAGTAAAACCCTATCTCTAAATAAAATACAAAAAAGGGCTGGAAAAATGGCTCAGTGGTTGAGGATCCCTGAGTTCAATCCCTGGTGCACACGCACATACACACACACACACACACACACACACGCAATATTCTGAACTCTGCTTTTTCTTGCTTTTAGGGTAGAGGAGCTGCCTTTCCTGAGTCTAGAATTTGGAACATATTCCGTGTGTTGGGGTTCTCAAATTCCATGCCCAAAGGTCACTGTGCATGCTTTCTGAGCCTGTGCAAGCATCTTCCCCAGATCTATTCAAGAGAACCAGGCCATTGACTTGTCACCTAGGGCAGAGGGCTGATTGTGGCGACTATGGGGGCCAGAGATGTAATTTGTGTGTGTAGATCTGTAGAATTCTTTCACAGGGATGAAGAATAGGGCAAGTGCCATGGGGGCTTCCATTTGTACTTTATGCTCTAGGCCTAATAAAAGAGGGTGAGAGTAGTTTCATCCTTTCTTTTCTTGCATTCTTAGGTAATTTGGGTTCACTCTTTCCACTTTTCTCTGACTTGGCAAAACAATAACTAGAGACTTTTCCCCACTACCTTACTTAGGTAGGAACATGTATCTCAAAATGCATTCTTATTAAGCAAAAAAACAATCTTAGTCTCATCAATCTTAGTCTCATTTTCAACTTCTGACTTGGGGATGTCAAACTGACCTATATGGAATGTTCTGGATTCTAAGAAGCATGTTATCATAAAATGCCGCAGTCAGGCTGGGCACAAATAACCGGGAGGTGACAAGCAACTTGAAGGTTGAAACGGGAACTCCTTTATTGCAGGGAAATTCAGCAGGAACTGAGTGGGAACTCAAGGTAGCGGGCACCCAAGGTAGCAGGAGCCACTTTATTGCGGAGCAGCAGAGGTATATATACCTGATTTCACACAGCTTGACTCAATTAGCATCATCCAGATACAGCAATCAGCCAATAAGGAATCTCCACCATCTTAATGACTCGGTGGCGTTGCCTCACAAACCACTCCTCCTGGCAAACTGCCAGGTGCCATCTTGACTTGATTTGCAATCCCCAACAATAAAATTCACCTCTGGCATAGAAGTTTCTTTGGGGAAGGAGGGAGGGAATATTTCTTATGAAAGTTAACACATTTATAAACTACAAGGTGCATTTTGTTTTCAGAAACTTTAAAATATGATAAACATTGTTAAGACTAAAGATATGCAATGTGTTTAGTATCATCATACCTCTCTGTTGCTAGAGCATTTAATCACATCTCCTCTCCTTTGGTCTCCTTAGATCCTCATTAAAACTCTTGCTACAGTATCAAGGTACACTCAGCTCCCTTAATCTCTTCCACCTTCTTTCTCTCTTCCCTGCACTCCAATTACTGAAATTGGTCTGTGACCTGAGGACTCCACCCCAGTGCAGCCTGATCCTCACTTTTCCCCATCGGCAGGCCTTTGTTTGGCAAAGAGAGGAGTTGTTAGCAGGGCCTACAACTGGGATGAGGTTTGGTTTGGGGCAGGGGAAATGAAAGGAAGAAGTGGCTGCTACACAGAGAACAGCTGTGAGGCCTTGTTTCAGATAACCTCCTGGATGAAGAGAGGCAGACTCAAAGGGGCCTCTATCATGCATAAAAATAAGAAAGGATGGGCGAACAAGTCACTTTACCCTCTGGGCCTTAGTTTCCTCCTCTGAAGAGGGGTATTAATGATTTCTACATTATGGGGTTGCTTGACTATTAAATGAAAAAAAAAATATATATATATATATATACAGATAGATAGATAGTATGTATGTATGTATGTGTGTATGTGTTTGTGTGTGTGTGTGTGTGTGTGTGTGTGTGTGTGTGTGTAAGACTTTGCCTGGTATCTGGTGCTCATTAATTTTACATGTTATATTAAGTTTGAGCCTAGTTCAGTTCCTAGCAGAGAAGGCAGTTAATGGCAGCTCTAATTATGATTATTGTCAACTCTTCCTCCAAGGTAGCTGTAAGGCAGAGACCTTCCCAAGTCATTTAGAGGACAGGCAAAATGCAAAGAGGAATGAGTCAGAAATAATGCAGATAGAGTATTTTAGTATAAATAGAGTCTAGGTATATTTCTAAGGAAAGGAGAGAAAGCTTTGGATGCTTCTGGCTCTTTTTCTCACACAGGTAGAGATGCAGTCCAGAGAACATCCAATGCCTAGCTCTACATGTAAACCCATGGTTAGAAAAGACAGGAAACTGACAAGCCTTCCTGCTTCTGTTCCACCTCCCCTTACTTCCCTTGGGGAAGTAGCCGAAGTGATCTGAAGCCATAGAAGGGATGGGTTTCATCTTCAGAGAACATAAGAGAGGGAGAAGCAGTTGCTACCTGTGACCTGAGAGGAAAGAGGATGATATGAAAGCAAGGATATCGGGAAGGAAGTGAAAGGGAAGTAGGCAGGGCCACTCCCAGGAAGTAAGAAAAGAGGTATCCAGGAAGCCATGCATACTGGGTGTGATGGTTTAGATATGAGGTGTCCACCAAAAGGTCATGTGGGAGCCAACACAAAAAGTTTTAGAGGTGAAATAATTGGGTTCTGAGAGCCTTAACCTAACTGAAAGGGATTAACTGGACAGTAACTGTGAGCAGATAGGGTATGGCTGGAGGAGGTAGGTCACTGGGGGTATGCTTTGGGGTTTATATTCTGCCCTTCTTGAGCAGAGCTCTCTTTCCGCTTCCTGGTGCCATGTTCCCAGTTGCTTTCCTCTGCCATGCCCTTCCGCATGATGTTCTCCCTCCCCTCCAGCCCAGTGAAAAATCTGACTGAAACACCTTGAGATTCTCAGGAGAGTGCCTGAGCTAAAAGCTTCTGTGATTCTCAAGGAAAAGTGTCATCAAACAGAGAAGATCAGAGGAAAGGTGATGGGGGAGGACAGGATGATAATGTGGAATGTTCTTCTGCCATCATGACCATTGCAATGAGAATCTAGTCAAGTCGCCAGTGATGGGCTGTACTGGCTAGATTCTATAACTTTCCATGAAGGAATCCTGGGAATGTAACCACAATTTGTAATAGTATTTCTGTGGGAAAACTGATGTCTGACTCTCCCATTTTCTCATTTCCCCACTGGCCAAGAAATGAATTTCTAAAATGCAAACCATGCCCAGAAAGGTGATGGCTAAGGCTGTCCTCCTGAGTAGAGAAAGATGTGTTTCTTTGTTTTGCTCCAGACAAAAGCAATTGAGGCCTTGGAAGCAGATCAAAGAGGGCTCCACATGAATGCTGTATGGAGCAGGCAGTTGACCCTGGAACATGCAGTGTCCCGGAGAACGTTCCCACATTAAGTTGGATGGAACTCAAAGCACATTTGCTCTAACATTTTCACCTTAGTGGCTCCCTTATTTAGTTCTCTCTATATACTTTTGTTTTATAAGTCTCCCTTCTTCTTTGCACCCACTCACCACTGCTTCCAGGGGGAAAAAAAAAACTGCATCCAATATAAAGCCATTTGGATTTTTTTCAATTCTGAACTCTTATAGCAAATTGGAATCTACTCAGTCAGGTCTAATTCTTTATGTTTTTTCCTCTACAAAATATAGATTAATGTTTCACAAATTTAAATAATATGTCTTGAAAAATATTGTCAAATTTTTAAGGCCAATGTCTGTCCTATGATTCTGTCCTTCACAGAGCACTGCTCAGTGTAGATTCAAGAACGTCCCTGCAGAGGTGCGGTTTGCTCACATGTTCACAGACAGTGATGACTGCTGCCTGATTAATCTTTAACTGCTATCACCACCACCATCACAGCATATAACCCTGTGTCACCACCCAGAATCACCACTGCCACTAGAGATTTTGTACTGCAATTCAGAGTTTATAAGTGATTCCACATACAAAATTTTATTTTATATGCACAACTACATTATCAGGGAGGTATTATTTATTATTCCATTTTATAGATGATGATAAAAAATATAAGATGACTCTCCTGTGTGACAGATCTGCAAGTCAGAATTGTTTTAGGTCCTCCCTGAAGGCACATCTTCATGTTAGTGTGAGCATGACACAATGAGACTGTTTTCAAACACTTTGAAGTGTTGTTTTGATTATATAACAAACCTCCTAAAATTTTAGTGATATAAAAGACAACCATTTTCTTATGCTCCCGATTCTGTTTATTGGGATTTAGGGACAGGGAACACTGGGACTGGCTTGTTTCAGTGACATGATACCTGGAGCTTATCTGGGTGAATCACATTCCTGCAACCACATAGCTGGGGCCTTGGTCCTTTTCCCCATGGCATCTGCTGGGGCTGAAAGTCTGAGATAGTTCTTTCATTAGTATGTGCCTGGCACATAGGCAAGAATGGCTAGAATAGCTAGAAGTGCTCACTGTCACTCTTTCCCCATATGTCCATCTTGGGCTTCTTCAGAGCATCGAGTTTTTAGAGTTGCCAAACTTATTACATGGTGGCTGGCTTCCTCCAAAACAGGGGGGTCCCAGCCACAAAGATGGAGTTGCATAAATTCCCATGACCTAGAAGTCACACAATCACTTCCATCACATTCTATTGGCTATATTTGGCCAGAGCAGAGCAGTGTGGATGTGTACTATATAGGAGACATCTATGGAAATCAGTTATCACAGTTGTTTAAATTGATTATTATCACAAATAGGCAATTCCTTTGCTCCTGCTCAAAACATTCCTTGAAAGGAAGAAGAATGTCAACAACAACAAAACAGATCTCTTTTGCAATTGCTAAAGTCAGAATTAATTATCTATAGTTTAAACCTGCAATTGCCCCTTTTCATCACAAGGAGGTATGCTGTGTTGGTAGCTTTTCATTACTATGATCAAAATACCCGACAAGAACAATTTAGAGGAGGAAAAGTTTATTTTGAGCTCACAGTTTCAGAGGTTCAGGCCATGATCTGATTCCATCACTCTGGGCTTGAAGTGAGGAAGAATATCATAGTGGAAATGTGTGGCAAAGAAAAGTTGTTCAGGTCACAGAAGCCAGGAAGGAATGCGGGGGCGGGAGAGAGCGAGAGGGATTTTGAAAAGCCAGGTATAAGATATATCCCCCTAAGGCAGACCCCCAGTGACCTACTTCTGTCAGCCATGTGCCGCAGTCCGGCTGCAGCAAATAACCCGGGGGGTGACAAGGAACTTGTGAAGACTGATACAGCAGGAGTGGGAGCCGTTTATTGTAGGACCCAAGGGGTATATATACATTACACACAGCTTTATCTTAATTAACATAAACTAGATACAGCAGTCAACCAATAAGGAATCTCCACACTCAATGGCTCGCAGGCGTTACTTCACAAACCACTCCCTCTGCAAAATGCCAGGCGCCATCTTGACTTGTTTACAGACTTCCCCCTTTTGTTTAATTTAAATAACAACCATAGTGGTTTTTACACAAACACCATAAATAATCTGCTACAAGCAGAAGGGGAGGATACAAAATGCCACAATACCAGAGGTGAGGCAAAGAACCTCACCCCCCCACTGGCACCAAGGCCAAATTTGGGGGCCAACAGAGGTGAGGCAAAGAACCTCACCCCCCGACTGGTGCATAGGCCTATCCACAAGTATGGCTATATGCTGGACCGGTAGTCAGTGACGGGTATGATCCAATTTCAGTGGTACCAACCTAAGACAGGAGGCTGAGACCTAGAGGTCAGCTCATCCGATGACGGGTAAGAACCATATGTTGTATTGGACAACCTAACAGGCATGGTCCCTAAGCCACAGTGCTTGGTGTTTAATTAAACAGAAGGGGGGAGATGCTGAGAGCCATAGCCAAGTAGGAATGATGCATGGCATTTTTGGTTGAAAGGTGACCCCAGCAAGCCATTGAGATGATAATGATTATGTTAAGATGTGCATTCAATTGGAGATTAGACCCCTGCTGTCCTCCTCGGCCTGGTCTGCTACTTTGGAGCTCTCACGAGACTCCTGGAGAGTTCCCATTGGTTGCGGAAGTGTGGTAGGAGGGAATTCCAGAGGAGGGATTTCCTGTTGGGGTGTGGTCCCAGGAGGAGCCACATGGCGTGGCGTTCGGCATTTTTTCCCCGGGAGCATGTGTGGAGTGTGCTGGTGGAGTTCAGAAATAAAGTTTGTTCCTGCTTCAGTGGCTCGTGATTTTGCGCCCAGCCAGACTGCGGCAGCCACGTCCTACTTGCCTATAGTTTCCACTTAGTAGTCCATTCAAATTATTAATCCATCAAAAGTGTTAATGCACTGATGAAGTTACAACCCTCATGATCTAGTGATTTCTCCTCTGAACAGTCCTACATTGCCTAACACCTCACATTGGGGGAACACCTCACATTCATCCACAACATATGCTTAAATTAATAAGGCAAACGTATATTTCAATTGGCCTTGAAGATCACAGAAATAGCAGAATAAACAAGTTCATGTAGAAAAAGGCAGTAATAGCTTTCATGTAACTTAATTTTATTAATAAAAATAACAGAATAAATAATTTGAGGGGATTTTTGAAATTTGAAATTTTTTATTTTTATTTTTATTTTCTGCTGTCTGGTTTGCTTTTTTTCTTCTCCCCAAATTAAAGTATTTAAAAAGTTGACTTGGAGTCCTAGAAAAAATAATGATCTTCAGTTTGCTACATGGATATTTATTGAGCAGCTACTAGATGTCAAGCACAGAGATAGACATTGGATGTATCAGAGGGCAAGTCAGATATGGTCTCAGCCCTCATAGAGCTTATTGTGTAGTGAAGGGAACAAAATATGCAAAGAAAATAAAACGTCCGTATTTTTATAAGACCATAAAAGAAAGAATCTGTAGTGAGTTAAGTTGGTATTAAATAATGTAAAATACATGTCATGGAAAGCCTTTTTACTTTAAATCTAAACATTTGGAGAATTGTGATAAAGCATACATAATATAAAATCAGCCATTTTAACTTTGCTAAGTTTGTGATTCAGTGGCATTGAATGCATCACTTCCAGGACTTTCTCATCATCCCAAACAGAACTCTCTATTCCATAAAACAATAATTCTCATTTCCTCCCTCCTTTAAGCCTCTAGTAATCTCTATTCTACTTTCTATGAATTTGCCTATTCTAGGTATTTCATATAAGAATTGTGCAATATTTGTCATCTTATATCTGGCTTAATTAGTATTCAAGATTGATCAATTTTATAGAATGTTATCAGAATTCCATTATTTTTTGTGACTGAATAATATTTGTGTGTGTGTGTGTGTTTTCATACACATTGCATGATGATTTGCGTGTACTCTCCAAAACCCATGTGATGGAAACTTAATTTCCATTGCAACAATTTGGGGAGGTATTTAGGTCATGAAGGCTCTGCTTACATGAATGGATTAGTGCTGTTTTATAAAAAAATTTTAGGAGTGTATTCACCCTCTTCTGTTTTTAGGCCATGTGAAGACATGCTATTTCTCCTCTCCTGAGGTGTACAATGCAGCAGCACCATTTTAAAACCAGAGACTGCAACTGCCAGTACTTGGTCTTGGAGTTTATCATACATGGAATTTGTTGAGTTTCTTGAATTTGTAGGCTTCATATCTTTTAGCCAATTTAGGAATTTTTGGTCATTATTTCTTCAAATAATCTTTGTTTCTTGTTCTCTGTCTTGTAAATTAAAATACTCCTATAATGTGTCAAGATTGGTCCATTTGATGGTATCTTTCGAGTTCCTTCATTATTTTTCTTTCCATTCCTCAGACTTGATAATGTCCAATTTTCTATCTCCAACTTAGGTAATTATTAGTTCTGCCTGTTCACATTTTATGTTGAATCTCTCTAGTCAGCTTTTTCACTTCTTACATTTTTCATATCCAGAATTTCTATTTGATTCCTTTTCAGAATCTTTTTTGATTTTGTCATTTTGTTCATACTTGTTTCTGTGATTTCATTAGATGTTTGCTCATGTTATAAGCATACTTAAGATGGTTGTTATAAAGTCTTTAGCTAGTAAGTGTGGTTTTTTGTTTTCCTCATGGATGGTTTTTGTCAATTTATTCTGTTTCTGGAATAAGCCACTTGCTCTTGTTTTTTCCCAAACTGTTTTTGAAAAAAAATTATTCCATGTTATGTAGCATCACTCATTTCTCTGTGGTCAGCTAATATTTTGACAGAGATTTGAGTACCAGAAACTCTTCCTGTCTTTACAGATTGGATCTGTGCTTAGAAACCTCTTCAGCACTTAGCTAGGCTTCTTATGAGTCAGCAATAATCTTAAAGTAAATGTTTAAGGTCTTCTTAGGTTTTTTTTTGCGCATGCATCTTTCCTGAATGTGTGTGGCTTTTTAGATTCCTCCATACTCATGAATGCTTTTCAATGTCTTAATTTTCCAAAGAGTCTCACTTCAGTTTTTCTGGAGTTAGATGTCCTGTTGTTTGTCTCCACTTGTATTCTTTTGCCTGGACATGTGCAGGTCGATAGTCACTTTTCAGCTTTTAAAAGCAATGCCCACTTTTCCTGCCTAAGGTCCAGCTGAATAAAACAGTGATGATTACCTTGAACCCGTACTGTGAATATTTCTCAGAAAAGCTACAATAGATGTACACAATAATTTAAATTTTGCTCTGCTCCTTCCAGTTTAAAGGTAGGGGACTGAGAAGGAGTATACTGCCTAAAGACCAAAACCTACCATGCCAAAGAGGAAATGGGACAAGGACAAGTAAAAATGCCATGAAATTTTCTACCATTTTGAAGATGTCTTTCTTTCTTTTTTAATTAGATATTGACTTGGTAGCTGTAAACTTTGACTATTTTCCATAGCTCTGATGATGTTGGTTCAAATAGTCTCTATTTGGGTTTTTCTCAATGTTCTTTTGGTAATGAGAACACAGAGCTTCCTAGGCACCACTTCATAGACATCACTTGAACAAATCACAGCTCTACTTTTGATGAAGCTATTCTTGCCCACTGCATCTAGACCAGGTACATTCTTAACTACAAAGGCGAATTCCAAAAGTTCAGCCTCAAAATTCACTCCAAAATAAATTCTATAATATTAATAATATGTAGTATTTTGGAATAATAATTCCTCTGATTTACTAACACTTTATTTTTTTTAAAAAAAGTAGACACATTTGGGGAGCTAAATATGTCTAAACATTACACAATGCATACACATGTTGAAATATCACATGGAACCCCTTTAATATGTACAATTTTATATTATGTATCAGTTTTAAAAATTAAATATATAAAAATAAATTAATAAAATAAATGTAAGCCACCATAGCTTATGGGCATTATCATTATCAACATAGTTTGTTTTTAACTTGCTATTAATTACTTCATAATTATACCACACACACACCCATATTAACCTGGAAACTAATTTTAAATACATACAATTAATTTCAAAATCAGTGAATTTCAGATGTTTTTCTTCCATTATTATTCCTAAATAAATGAAGATGACCTTATTCCATCCTTACTACACTCTGTCTGGATAGAGCCATATTCTTCCCAACTTTTCTGAAGTAATAAAAATAAATATTCCTGTAATCCACTCTCCTTAAAATTGTCTTTGAAAGATCTTTACCAGAATTTTATGTATGTGGACTTAAAAAAAAAAATCTATGGAATTTGATCAAGAAGTTTTCCCTCACTTTGCATTTAATAAAGTATCTTTCTTTCAAGCTATTGTTCAAAGACAAAAAGAAATGGTAAGAAGTGTCAGAGGTCTGGGAAGTGTCCCCCTTTATCTTCTTAGGAAGCCAATTTTCACTGAAGAAGAGAAGGCAAAGATCTAAAGCTATTTATGTTCACAGGGGCACCCCACCAGGCCAGGTGAGACAAAAGCATAGTGAAGGGTAGATTTCTGCAGATTGACTGTGAGGTCAAAAAAGAAGATAAAAAATTTGGCTAGAAGAATATTGTCTCTACTTCCGCACTGTGGAGAATTATGTAGAAATTGATTTCAATACAGAATTCTCTGACATTTTCCCCTATTTTTAACAATGCTGCAAAGTCTAATTCTTGGGGAAGCAGAGTAGGAAAAATACTTAATTGTCCTAAATTTCTTTCCCTCACTGGGGCCTTCGAGGTGCTGGTTAATAAATGGCTCTTCACTTGTGTACCAGCTGGAATTGCTCAGGGCATTTCCAAAGAGTCCACCCACCTCACATTAGTCAGCAGCTTCCTATGAGAGAAACCTTTACTTTACCTCACTGAGGGATTATTCGGCCTTATAAAACACACCATATTCCCCTTCTCAGTAGGACATTTAGTTAGCCCCCATTGATTCACAAGGCAAAGCAACCAATAAGAATTTTTTGGCTATTCATTGTGGCCCTAGGTTATCCACCCACTTCTTGGTATTTTGAATTTTTTTCGTGCAAGCTCCACTCTATGTTTCCACAGTAGAGAGAACAGAAATAAATAAATTCTGCAGGCAAACCAGCAGCACTGTTCAACCAACTGTGAGGTATAAGCTGAACTACCTGCTGGAGAGGCGGGAGAACTAAGGGCGGATCTTCGGCAGAGCAGTGTGTGCAGAGAGCTATGTTGGCATCATTGCTCTGGACTGCTCCAGGGAGGCTTCCAGGGAAGCCCTCCTGTTAACCTGAGGTGGCACTACCTTCCCGCATGCTCCCTAGAGGGTGGTTTTCCTGTTAAGAAGGCTGTATTTTCTATGATTTATAGTCTGAACTAAATTCCAAAGCAAAATTAGGGAAATATGTGCCCATGGGTACACATTGATCTTTGATTTCATTTTATCTGGACTCTTGGCAATTATCAGACTGATACCTCAATTTTATCATTGAAGGAAAAAAAATGCATCTCTAGGTCTTCAGTAGCAGAATACAATGTATGACCCAGTTTCTGTAACAAGGTTGAGACACTGACTGGACCAAACCCGCCTTTTCTCTCCCTCACTGTCAGTGTTTGTTTCCAAATTCACAAACAGTAGGAATTTATTAACTCTCCACCTCTCTGCTAGTAGATTTCTTAAATTATCTCGCTTTATATTTGTAATTACTGTGTGTAGTAGATTTGACTAGTCCTTTTTCTAGTCATTTAGTACCTAGCAGGATTTCAATAAACACTTGGTGAAAAAGAAAAGCTAAATAAATGAACAAATGCATTTACAAATAGGTAAAACTAAGTGACTTCTTCATAATCAGAACTGGATTATGTAAACTGAACATTTTATATATTGAGTAAAAAATAATAATGGTAATGAGGGACAATTACATGAGACTGACCTAAGCCAGTCTGCTCAAACTCCTGGGGACCAATCCTCTATTGAGTGGAGAACACAGGATTGTACAGTATCCAGATGGTGAGGCTGCCCCCACAATGTGGAGCCCCTGTCTGCAGCTTCCTTTTCCTTATGCATGAGATGGTGAAGTTGCTTATATAAACCTTCAAGTCAACAATTCTCAAACCATCAAGTGTGTAGTAAGTATGAGACCCAGGTATGTCTTTCTCCCAGAAACTACTAAAGTCTTTGAGCTGAAACTACCTTAGATATTGCCACTCCTGGAAAAAGATGAGAGAAAAATTGCTGGACTTCCATCTGGGACCCTCCAGTGGGTGAGTTCTCCTTTGGTACTACTTATGGGAAGTGATTGTTCCTTAGAATGCAGCTGTCTGTCAACCATTATCTATTTAGATATTCCTACATACCCCTGAAAGCAGGAATGTTCCAGGAGCAGGAAAATCCTCCAAGGACTCCAGCTTTCTCCCCTTTCTCGTTTGTCATTCATCTGTGGACAACTGTCCTGCCAAGGAGATCCTAAGGACAAGCTTCTTCCTTTCTACCTTACTTAAGACACACATGTACTGATTTGCACCCACTGAACAAAAGACACCATTTTAAAAGAGACCTTGATCAGAGGCATGTGTTATATATTTTCTCCAGTCGAGTTCTCCAATCTTTAACCTACGTAAAAGGCAGTAAACCAGCATTAAACTCACAGAGCTCTATGTCTTAAACATACATTTATTTCAATAACATTTTAGTGCCACCTATTGACAGGGCATTGTGTGCTTGCTATGTCCTGGGACATTATGTTAAAAAGAATTTCACAGTCTCTGCCTTCAAGAGATGCATAGTCTGAAAGGATACTTGACAAGAGTCAAGAAAATCCAAGTGTATTAGGTGTTACAAAGAAGAGGGGCAGGTTGTTAGGAACATAACTATATCCTAGTACTTCAAGATATTTAATTCTCTGAGAGTTAGAATTAGGGCCCTAAGATTTTGTCAATCCAGACCTTTATTTTTCTTTCCAGATGCCTAATGAAGACATGAAGAGGACTCCAGGACAAATGGTTGTGCTTTCTAATACCAGATGGTCAGCGAGATCTGTCAGTCTTTATCTACGCTAGTGTTAGAATGGGTCTCATAACTTTCTGAAACTTGGCCACATGTAAATTAGATCCAGGAGTAAAAACATAAAAAGACAAAACTCAGAGTGATCTGATGGTACCAGCTAGATACTCTATGACACTTTTATAAATTAATGATGGAACAATAATGGGAAGCCATGAACATCAGACCAACTTGTGTTTTTTTTATTATCTACAAGTCTCTCGTTTTTATTACAAAGTTAAAATCTGGCATATAAATTATACAATACCTATTTGATGTCAATGTCTGCCTGCTTTGTTCTCCAAAATGCATGCCAATAAAACAACTGGACCAAAACAACATATAGCAGAAAGAACAGTAGCTTTGAATTTGGACAAATTCTAGCTTCACTCCTTAGTAGCTGTGTACCTTTGAGTCTTTGAAGTGGAGAATAAAATTACTCAGCACATCAAAGGTCCCAAATCTATTGTATGGGAAGCACCTCCCACCATTAAGCTGTTGGACCTACCCTAGGAAGCACACAAGAGCTGGTCTGTACCAAGCTATCCGTCTGCATGAATGAGGTAGAGCAGAAAGCATAACCTCACTGGAGGCCACAACTGCCAAGCCATATATCACACTCAACTTTTAATGCAGATAAATGCCATGACAGATCAGTTATTAAATATATAAAGTATACTATGCTGTATAAATTTTTGTTTCCCATAGCTCTCTCTTGGATTAAGTTGATTCTTGAGACAGGTTTGGAAAATTAAAGGCTGAGAAAGGGTAAACATAGAAGACTAGCATATGGCATTATAAATGGGTGATATGTGATCTGGAGTGTGGACTAAATCAGAGAATACAGTATATAGAAATCAGAGTTCACCTTCCTTCCTCCCTCCCTCCCTCTCTCCCTCCCTTCCTTCCTTCCTTTCTTTCTTCCTTCCTTCCTTCCTCAGACAGTGGCTGCATACTGTGTTCCAGGGACAGTATTGAGTGATGGGGGATATAAATGAATAAAAATACTTTCCCTGACCCTTAGGAGCTCTAAAATTTTCTTAGATTTATTTCAACCCTGAAAATGGTAGTATTTTCTTGGAGTTCTTGGCCTAAATATGAGATTCTTAAAGTGCATAGAAAAATTGAGCAAATGATTAGAGAGAGATTCCTGTGTATAAATATGTTCCAGGTTTCATAGGAATTACCCAGCCTTCTTCTAGTTGTGAGTTCTTAACCATAGAACCATAGTCTGCTCCCCTGACTCCTTAGTTTTCCATCTACAAGGTAATTGAAAATAGTTGTTCCCTATACAGGTGATAGTAGCCATCACCATTATTGCTTATTCCTTGCTATGGCCCAAATTTTTCTAAATATGTCCCATGGACACTGTAGGAAAGCTTTCTTCATGTTACTTAGGCAATTAAAATCCCAATGACATTCATTAAACAAAACCAAAGAAATAGGATAAAATGCATTTATTAGGTAAGTAAGAATTGAAGTCCCATAGTAACTAAGGTAGTTCTGTGAGCTATACATCTAAACACAGTGTTTTTAGGAAAATCTGTCTCTTCCCTTCATATTAGTCCTGGTGGGTTTCACAGAGAAGGCAAAATTTCCTGACTTTATTTTAATTTCACCTTATAATTACTCATTCCAGTTTCTTATGTCACCAGCTTGGTTTCTTTCATTTGTGTTTGTGCTGGGTGTTGACAGGATAACAGCTATCACTGTCATTAGATGGTCAGTCGCATGAAAAGAAGTAAGACAAAGTGGGTCCTTTCTCATTGCAGCCAAGATATTGAAAGTCGAGAGGGAAAGACACTTGAACTTGACCTGCATAAGACTCTGTTTTCTTTTCTGTAAAATGAGATGAGCAGTCCAACTGGTTAGCAAGTGCTCTTCAATAGAACTTTCCTCAATGATAAAGAGTGTTCTCTATTTGTGCTGCTCAATATGTAGCCACTAGCCCCACGTGGCATTTGACCAGCTAGTATGAATAAGAAATTGATTTTTTAATTTTATTTGATTTAAATTATTTTTAATTTTAATGTAAATAACCACATGTGGCTAGTGGTTACCATACTGAACTGCATCTGAAGCAAGCTCTACAGTCCTACACAACTCCCAAATTCTAGGATTTTAGAATTACCCTATACATAAGGATTGTTAACTCTGGTTTTCTCCATATCAAAGTCCTTAGAGCATCAAAACCCATTTTGTGATCTCAAACACTGAAGTTTCCATTCAACTTCTTATTCAGCTGAAAGATGAGTAAAGGTGTGTATAAACAGAAAAGCTCCCGGGGGATGAACGACATCTCAACAGGGCTCTTGTCAGGTGAGCGTTCCAGCAGACTCCCAGAATATATTACCCTTGTGAACTATTCTCCGGCTATGAATGCTGAACTGTCTAAAATATTGCTGGGAGGCCCTTCCTCCCTGTCTTTTTTGAAGCAGGCCATTTCTTCTGGATCATGAGATACACATATCTTCAATGGGATTGCCTATGCCAAACAAGAGATCGTGAAGATTTAGGAATTACTGGTTAATAGAACAAATAAAGGTAGCCCAGCCATGTATGGCAAGACCCCCCAAACCAGAGAATATTGAAGAGACAGGTGGAAATTGTCATATTACAGATTACATCTATGTAGGCGAACACTTGGTCTAGTTTGCTGTCTGGCAAGTATCAATTTGGAGGGTTAGTTCTCTATGCTGAGAGGTTGAGACTTTTTACTAACATTATCATCTCTAGAGCTGCTGAGTTCAGTTCAGCTAGAAAGACCAACGTAGCAAAATATATGTTGATCCCTGTTTTCATTCTGTCCTAAGTAGCAGACCAGCTTTCTCTAACTCTGCTCCAGTCTCAATACCTATCCTAGGAGGCCACTTTGCTCAAGGTATGGTGCATTACCCTGAAGAAACTATCTACAACACAAACTGGGTTAAGTCTACAAATTGTCAGTTTTTCTTCTTTATACCTTTGTCCTTAAATGACTCAGAAAGCTGGGACAGCACAGCTAAGCAGAAAGAATGGAGGCTTTGGATTGACTCTGTTGAATAACCACCTGAAGACCCCCACTGATGACAATTTGTCCTCCTCTGAGTTCTGAGAAATGCAGAGAATCATGGGAAACAACACAGCCCATTGTGGTGTGCTTGCTTTATTCAATACCAGGGATGCCAGGTGTAGAGAAGCTTCTGAAGTGGTATCAGGCTGAACAAGTGTTGACTCCCAGCTAGAAACTCCTCTGGGGTTTGCACTTTAGGGAGTCAGTCAAGATTAACTTGGAAGGGGGAGGTTCTCTGTATGTGGACACCCAATCATCTTTCTAAAATTCATTGTATTCCTCTCTCCTTGTGTGGTGGCACCCAAATGGTTTTCTTTCTTTATTTCCACAAATATTTACAGAGCACCTTCTTCCTGTGAGAAACCATTCCAGGAACTGTTTGGGCTGTGAATCAAACAAATCTCTATGGAAATTTTATTTTGATGCAGAGGGTGAGGGTGTAGGAGAGACAGAGGCAACAAACAAGTAAATAAATGTTTAATATGTTGGGCAGTAGAAAGTGCCAGAGAGAAATTCAGCAAAGTGAGGGTGAAAAGGAATGAAGGGTTGTTATTTTTATAAGGTAGCCAGGGTAAAATTCTTTCTGATAAGAAAACACCAGATGGAAGTAAAGGAATGAACCGTTTTATTAGATGAGGAGAAAGTATTTGGAGCAGAGGAAATCCTTAGTATAAAGGAAGCAGAAGGGTGCTTGGTGAGTATGAAAAACTGCCAGGAGGTGATGTCACCAGAGAGATGTGAGCAAGGAAGGGGGGGGAGGGGGAGAAGAAGAAGAAATTGGAGAAGAATGTGCTTGTATGCTTGCATGCATGTGTGTCAGTGTGTGTGCATGTGTGTTTGTGTACATGTGTACGTGTGCATGTGTGTGTGTGTGTGTGTTCAGGGTGATTATATATAGCCCTACAGACCATTGCAAAGAATTTGACTTTTACTCTTCGAGAGACTGGAAGTTACTGAGAGAATCTAGACTTGGAATTGGCATGACCTAATTTAAGATTCACTCTGCAGCTATAGGGGGACAGAGCCAGAATCAGACTGGAGTAGATGAGCAGGGCAGATGAGCAGCAAAGCATCGTCGCAGTCTGGATCTTTTAGAAAGAGGACCTAAAACAGATGCTGTAGCACTCACCTATAATCCCAGCAAATGAGAAGGCTGAGATAGGAGGGATGCAAGCTGGAGGCCAAAGTGGGCAACTTGGGGAGACTCTGACTTAAAAACTTATGAAAAGGGTTGTGGATGTAACTCAGTGGTAGAGTGTCCCTGGGTTCAATCTTCATTACTGGGAAAAATGTAAATATGAATATATAAATAAAGGCAGACTTAACAGGATTTATTGGTGAATTGGTTGTGAAGTGTGAGAGAAGATTCAAGGTCTGACCTAGAATTATCCTGGAAGTAATTTCTAACTGCCCCAACCTTGTACATCTTAAATGAAGCAATGACTAGAGGTGGCTGGGAAGAAGGTACCCAGACAGACACCTGAGCCTTTTGACCTCTATTTTAGACAGAAAGGAAGGGAGCATCCATCAAGTAAGCCTTTCTGATCCAGCAAGCCACACAGATTTGGGAGTGAAAAAGACTTTGGTAAAAGGTGGGCTGTCAACCACTTATAATCTTCCTTGAGATGTTTACTCATCCCTGGTCTCCAAGTCTTTATCTTATTAGGATTGTTGAAAGAATTAAATGAGATAAACAGAGCACCAATCAGAGGGTTGGCATTTACTAGGCAGTCAGTATGCCATACCTATAAAAGCTAATTTTTATTATTTCATATTACAAAAGTAAACAACTAATAAAATCTGAGCAATGAAATGCTTTTGTTTTTATATTGGTATCTGTTAATGTTCATGAGAGGCTTAGTTTCACTCTCCTCTCTCTGAGTCTCTGGGGACTGGGAGTTGGAGGAGGTGGAGTGGGGAGTGGTATCCACCAGAACAAGCGATAACTCTCAGATAACACCACTTGTTCTTTTCCTTCACGTTGGTGCAGCTGCAGCCTGGGAGTTCACATCAGAGTCTATCATAAAGCGGCTTTATTAAAAATAATAATAATAAAAAAAGGATCCAGGTTAATTCCAGCTATTGACCCTGTGGGCAGCACTTATATGGGCAAAAGGGGATTCTTTCCAATGCTGGTATTGATTTCCATGTATAACTCCGTCCTCACTGAGTCTTCTCTTCATTGCAGCCAGCATAAAAGTAATCATTCTCTTTATGATCACTCCTTCAAGTCAGCCCCCAAGCCACTTGTAAAAGAAAGAAAAACAGCCAGGAAGGAGAGCCCTGCAGCATAGTGAGGTATCTTCTAGTGTAAGCAGTGCTCTGAGTTAGCTCCAGACCCCAAACCTAAGTGCCCTGAAAACACATGAGATGTGGCAAGAGCAGAAGTGAGCAGAATTCTGAAAAATCCATTGAAGGTGTGTTATGGGGAATGGATTGTTGTGTAACTAAAGGAAGCTTGAAATGGAATCAATGGAATGCTCTCTGTCTCATACACACAGAATCACACACATACATATCAGATTGATCCATCTTTTCCTTTCTTTGAATCTATCTCATACCACACAGGGCCTTGCGCTCATGTGTGCTATGATTCAGGCTCTCTCTCCCCAATAGCTGCAGAGTGAATCTTAAATTAGGTCATGCCAATTCCAAGTCTAGACTCTCTCAGCAGCTTCCAGTCTCTCAAACTCCTCAAACTCACTCCTCCACTCCTTCTTTTATAAATTCTGCTGTGCCCTGGGTTTAATTCTCAGCACCACTTTATGTCCAAATTCATCTCAAAACCTTATCCCCTCAGCTAGCACCTAGTACTAGTGAAAACCTTGAGTATGAGGATGTTCATTCCACTTCCACAGCCAGATATACCCTGTGGGAATATCCAGGCCCCTGAAGGTGACTCATAGCCATAAGGAATTTGTGGTTCTGGGATGGTCAAGAATTATCTAGAACTATGCTATAATACAGTAGCCACACCACAGGGGCCATTGAACACTTGAAATGTGGCTAGAATTAAGATGTGTTGTGAGTGAAAAGTACACATTGGAACTTGAAGACTTATTACCAAGAGAAAGAACATAAAATAACAATTTGCATGTTGATTATATTTTTAAGTAATAACATGTTGGATATACAGTTGTTCTTCAGTATTCATGAGTTTATATCTGTGGATTCAACCAACAGTGGATCAAAAATATTCAGAGAAACAATTGGCCTCTGGACTGAACATGTATAGACCTTTCTCTTGTTATTCTCTAAACAATGCAGTATAACAACTATTTACACAGCATTACATTGTATTAGGTACTATGAAAATAATCTAGATCATGAAAATCAAAAGGATATTAGTAGAATAGAGGAAAGGAACTTGGAAAAGGGAGGAGAGGGTGACAAGCAGAAATACAGGGGAATGATATTGGCCAAATTCTATTGTTATATCATGTGCATGTATGGATATGTAACAACAAATCCCACCATTATGTACAATTATAATGCACCAATAAAAATGGAAAATATTTTTTAAAAATAAAAGTAATCTAGAGATCATTTAAAGTATATGGGATGATGTGGTCAGGTTATAGGCAAATACTGCACCATTTTATATAAGACTTAAGCATCAGGGATTTGGGTATTTGCAGGTGGTTCCTGGAAACTGCCCTCCATGGGTACCAAGTATAACTGTATAATTAAACTTAATTTGTGTGTGTGTGTGTGTGTGTGTGTGTGTTTTAACATAGTTACAGGAAATTTAACTCACATTACATTTCTATTGGACAGAGCTGTACTAGATCAGTGGTTCTCAAAATGTGGTGCCAGAACCAGTAGCATCAACATCTTTGAAGGAAATGGGAACGTGTTAGAAATGTGAATTCTCTCAGGTCCCACCCCAGACATAGTAAATCAGCAGCTGTGAGTCCAGCAATCAGTGTGTGAACAATCCCTCCAGGTGATTGTGATGAGAATCACTAGTCTGGAAGAGAAAGGAGGCATTTTCCTTTTCCCTTGGCACCACACCCCTGATACCTGCAGGGAAGGGCCAAGGGCCAGACCCTCTGAAGACTCAGAGACCCTGCTGCACCCCACACCAAGGGCAGAGCTGCCCTTGGCCCTTCCCTTAGTGCCTGCCTGGAGCTGTTCTCCTGCCTACCGAGAGATGTATTTATTCAACGGGTTCAGTCATCTTGCTAAATAAAATCACTTGCTTAGGCTGGCAAATATTGACTCAAGCTGTTACGCTTTTATGTATTTCAGCAACTCCCAATGTTGGAGGGCTCAGCAAGCAAACAAGAACAGGTACAGGAAGTTATTGTGGTGTTTGGGGCCCTTGTTTGTTTTTGTGCTGCTGATGCCTGTTGCTTAATGTGTAAGGCTGGTTACTAATGACCTTGTAAAAGAGCCCTCTGAAGTTGATAAGGCCAAAGGCTTTAATAGAATACAAATGCATGTTACATTTCCACTTGAGGAGTTTATTTTAATTGTGTTTTGAAATATACTGTACCCTAAAGGCCTCTCTTTACCCAGCAATGTACATCCTCAAAATAAAACCCTACAAAGAATGGAATGCATAATGGGGTGCCTGGTAATGGGCAGTTTGAATTTAATTTGAAGGAGGGCTATTGCTATCCTTCTGCATAAATTTAAATAGGTCTCTGCAGCTGGGAGGGAGGAATTAAGGGCTGCCTCATGAAAGGCCTTATGGAGCTGTGCATTCACCATTCATGGTTTCAAACAATAGGAAAGTGGTGGAAATTCTTCATAAGCTTTTGCATTTTCTTTAGCTTCTTGGCACAATCCTAATGATGGGGAAAATAATTTTTTTAAAAATTTCTGATTCTAAATGGAGTGTTGGAGACCATGTTTGGAAGTATGATAAGAAAGCTTTGGCATGCACAGGGTTGGACAATGGATGGGACAGGTATGGCAGAAGAGTATGTAGCAGCTGGAGAATTTGAGGAAAGACAATATGTGCAAAGAGAGGAAAGCCAGGATCCTCAAACTCACTCCTTTACTCCTTCTTTTATAAATCCTGCTCTGCTCATTCTTTCATATCATTTTCTCTTTTCTTCCTTATCTTTTTTCATACTTGATGATTTCTTCTTCCTTTCTGCCCCTTCCTTCATCCTTTTTAAAAAAATTTTTTTTTTTTTTTTTTTGCCTTCTGGAACAATTTGAAGACAGAGAATCAATTAAAGGAAAAAGGGAGGAAATTAGCCTCCTAAATAAATCATGCTCACATGTCCTCCCCTCCCTCACATACTTGTACTTGCAAACACATCTTTACATAACACATATAGTCCCACAAAGGTACATAAACATATGTATGTGTATGTCAAATGTATGAGAAAATTCTTCAGCTGTCAATCTATGGAAAAATATAAATGAACATTTTTCCAAAATGACACTGACATTGAAAAAGATTTGGTGTTTGGGGGTCTCCTGTTTAAAGTTATCATGTAGGGCTAACAAATCAGGGAATGCTGGGCACTGAGTAGGCACTACATAAATATCACAGCATTGCTGTTTCTGGGGTGAGAACCAGTCATTTGAAGACATCCTATAGTTGAACCATCCATTTTACTTGTTCTCTGTCAACACCTTAATGATGTGGTCAAAGCATCAAAATCATAATTAACCTGGTACTTATTTTCATTAGCCATTCTTTTAAATGTAGATAACTTATACAAAATCTAATCCTTAGTGAACTAAAGTTGAAAGCTCTTAGTGTCCATTTATCACTTTCTTTTTCTCTGAGTCTGTCTTCCTTGACATTTCAAATGAAACCTAGTGATGAAACAAAGTCAGTTCAGTTCACTGATCAGCTAATCTGTTGCTTGGGGATGACCCATGATTTCGTTACTGAGAGTCCATTCTTGTACCAAAGCTTCAGATAAAGACTTGGTTCCAAGCCACTGCCCTATTGATTTTCCCCTTACTTTAGATATCAGTCTGTGCTTTCTCACGGCATAATTTTGGAGGGTCCTGATAATCTAGGACCCAGATAAATTAAATTCTGTGATTCTGAGCTGAGCATTTTGGGCTTTATTCAATTCCTCTCTGGGGTGGAATCACACTTTTTTTAGTGTGACAATTCTTTAACGCCAGATCCTTTTTCTGACAATTCTTTAACCCCAGATCCTTCTATCAAAACAAAACACCAAGTATGATGGTGAGACTCTTAAACAGACTTTGATGCAGGCATTTTGCCTTACGAGTGATAGTTATAGATAAGAAATAATATTTGCTAAAATTGATTCAGTCATAAAGGTAAGCCAAGAACCATATCCATACAATGTTATGCTGTTAGATCCAGTTTCTTCAAAGTGTCATCTTGGCTGTAAACCCATCAGTCCATTCTAATTTGAATGGACTAACTGGATGGCAAGTATATGCAAGGGTTTAGAGGAAGTGGGTCACTGGTGGTGTTTCCTGAAACAGTTCGCCTCCCCCTCTCCCTCTTTGCTTCCTGGTTACCATGAATGGAGCAATACTCCTCCACTGTATCTTTCCATCATGATATTCTGCCTCACCTTGAGTTTAGAGGAATAGAGTCAACACACAGTGGCCTGAACCTCTGAAGCCATGATCCCAAAACCTTTTCCTCCTCTAAAACAAAAACAAAAAAAACCTGCCATCCTAAAGTTTGTTAAATGTGTGCATTCGTAGGCCCTGTCCTGAGTTACTAAGAATCTCCAAGAAGGAGTCAACAAATTGTGGGCTCAGCTCTAGGCCTAGATATGGAAACTAATATTTTGTTTCTGTTATCTTTTATTTCCCCCCTAGAGATAGTTTTTTTTCTAAGTAGATGGACTTTATTTTGTGTCATTTAAGTATAAAATCATATATTTTCATTGTAAAAATGTTCAGATTAAAAGTCTATGTAATAAGTTAAAACCCGTCAGTCATCTCACTACTCAAAGATAATCAGTGAATAATGCCAAAATATATATACATTGTGTATTAAAATAAACAAAACCATTCTGTGAACATCACTGCTGCCTTCGTAGAGCTACAAGATTAATGTCATGAGGGAAGCTGAAGATGGTATGTGTCCTACTCCCTCACTTATATTTAAAAACTGGGTAATAAGATACCTGACAAAGGTCCAGACAATGACCCCAGGTAAATAAACCTAAAAACATCCCTATCAGTCTCTCCATCACATTGTGAATGAAGCTTCAAATTAGCCATGTAAAATGCTAGTGGCTTAGGACAAAACTCTACATAGTTTAAAATTTCAATAAAGCCTAAATAGTGTGGGCAACTAATAAGGCTCATCTCTTTCTCTTGGGGAAGAAAAGAAATAGGTAGTGGAGGATAGTGGATGAGACCCACTAAAATTATTTTTCCATCTTCAGTGAAGTAGTCTACATGATAACAACCATCCATTAGTCAGTTAGTACTATGAAATATATAATTGAAAGGCAACTTTTTCATCCTTCCATTTGATGTTTTCACATAGATTTTCTGAGCATCTATTTTGAGCCAGGCACTACTCCTATAGGACTAGTGTCTTGGTGTTATGGTTTAGAACGTTAATGTCCCCCACAAAACCCATGTGTTGGAAGCATGATCCCTGATTCAGCAAGGCTCAGAGGTGGGGCTTTACCACAGTGATTTGATTGTGAGGGCGGTAATCTCATAAGGTGAATTAATCCATTTAACAGGTTCATATTGTGAATGGACTACAGGGTGATATCTGTGGCTAGAGGAAATAGGTCACAGAGCATGTGCTTGGGGACCATATTTTGTCCCCGGCTTCTGTCTCTTCTTTCTCTCTCTTTCTTCCCCTCCCTGCCTCCTTACTGGCTGCCATGAGCTGAGAAGCTTTCTTTGGCCACAGGCTTCCACCATGATGTTCTGCCTTACCTCAGGCCCAGAGTAATGAAGTCAGCTGACCATGGGCTAAACCTCTGAAACTTTTCTGCCTAGAAGTTATTTTTGTTAGGTATAATGGACACAGTGATGAAAAGCTGATTAACACACTTGGTAAGATGTAAAATGTACACATTTAGGTGTATCAGTTGACTAAACTTTTACCTTCCTCAAAAATAATCTTAACTTGAGGTATTCTATGAGGAGTTAGGTTTTTGAAGCTAAGAAATTATGTGCATCCTCCTTCAAATTTAACTGCATACACTGCATATCATCAAATGAACTTAATGAGAATATTCCATCTCTGGAGTTGCTCAATATTTGGAGATTAGCTTTTAATGAAATATCTTGTTGTCATTGTCCAAATAATCAATGACCTTTCCAATGGTAACCATGTATAAATGCAGGGAAGGAAATCAGTATATTTTTTGAAGGAGAAAAAGGGGTTGGGGGAGAGAGGGAGAGAAAGGCAAGCAGCAAATAAAAGAACAGGAGGGCAGGAAACATTCAACAAAGGGAATTATAAAAATGAAGATCAGTACACATGTCTTCTAGGAAATCACTTGGTGCTCCTCATAGTAAGGGCATCTAATGCCAGGAAGTGACTTTCAGGGAAAGAGTTTCCCAGAAATGCAACAATCACACAAAAACTTAAAAAGAAAATTTTTAAAGCAGATATTTTCCAGATTATCAGACTCTGTGCCCTCATTTTATTGATGAGTAAAGGGAGGCTCAGAGATGTTACATGCTTCCTCACAAACTGGAACCTGGGCATTCTATTTTGCTCTTCCTACCATTATTTTGCCTATACAGCTTCAGAACGCATGTTCACACTGCTCCTCTTTAGTCAGGACTAAAATTATCTTATAACTGTGCCCTACCATTACTATAAACACCCAACCATTATATGGTAGTGATAGTCATGATATCACCTTTTAGTTAGGGTATTTAGTGAAAAATAAATAACATATTCTCCATACATATGGGAAGTTTGTTAAATTGAGGCTTGAGAATACAGTAAAATTTGTGGGTGATGTAAAGGGTGGGTATAAGGGGATGTGGGGCTGGGGAAGGTGGGAACATTCTGGAAAGGACAGCTACAGAAGTGCCTTTGACAGAAACTATGGTCGTGTGAGCTTAAAGCAAAAATTGATTGTTAATTTTTTTTAAAAAAAATTCATAACTCTTGCCTTTCTTCCTTACAATAGAACCTAAGTTTGGGAATCTAACTTTTTTCTCAGTTCATAATGTATTGTTAGGACAAGGCAAGGAAAATGGTTTATAAATATGATATTCCACTAGGAAATGTCTAGATGGCTATTTTTGCTCTTGTCTTCCTCTCCTTTCCAATCATGCAGGCCCTGAATGTGAGAAAGACTTAAGGCCTTCAAACAATAGGCCAAATAAAAGTCTTTCACATTCTGAAAGGGGGAAAAAAATGGGCCTCAAGGTCTCAGTAAACCGACTTTAAGTTGTCCTGGCATAGCCACAGTTCTTTCCATCCTCTGGACTCCTCACCGTCCTTGCAGAGTTGTTTCCCTGGCCTTGAAAACATGCTCTGTGACATTGTGGGACTCTTATGTTTTGTGGTGAATTACTGTATCCAATGCAAACCTCCTCCAGAGCTCAGGGAGATCTCAGCAGCAAGGAACATGGAATTGTTCAAATCAGGACTAGATGGGGACTTTGAAGATAGAGTAAACTGTATTTTCTTGTTGACAAAATACTCTGAAGCTTTTGTTGTACATTTCCATAAAAGACTTCCCAGGCACAAATCAATATGGCAGCACCAACTCCACAAGAATAAGAAACGATAAGTATAGTTTTCAGCACCCCGTAACCACTCATTACATTTATTTCCCAGTTTTCTTTGTTATTCCTTTCCTGTTCAAATCCGAGCCAGCACATTTTTGGCTTCCCAGCTGAAGCAGGAGGCACTGCCAATCAGCAGGAAATATAATACAGATAAGATTCATATAAACTCTTTTGAACTGGTAAAATAGCTGGATGGGAAATGGATGTTAAATTGTTTACATTTGGCACAAGAAGAAAACGTTCCATTTTTAAATTCAAAGCCTCTGCACCTTTGTAAATGAAAACAAATCACATGGGTCATGTAGTGTTCCACTCTGTAAAAGCCATCAGGAGACGGATAAAAGCTTTTGTAAATCACTAACTTTATCTGGGACTTGCTCAAAAGAGTCAGTCCCCAGATTAAAATGATGTGGCCCTTGTCCCAAGTCTTTAGAAAAACTGCACATCAACAATTGGCTTCCAGAATACTCTGAGGAGTGCTCTACAAACAGTGGCAAGTGGCTTGCAGGGGGTTGAGAAAACTTTAAGGAAAATGCCTATGAATTCTTAGTATTCAACTTAGATCTTTCAAAAACCTTATGAAGGTGAGAGAGCATGAAAGATTAAAAGTTATGGTCGGGAGTCAGCATTGTGAAAGAGCTTTCATCTTGGCAAACATTGGTGCAGCAAGCTAAGTTCAAGTGATAAAATTGGTTTGTGAAAATAAAAAGTAATTTTTAAAAATGGTCTGTGAATTCCATGAAATAACCAAGTAGCTTATCCCATAGGATGATAAATTCCCATATTGTCTAAATGTTCACTTATCTTGGCTAGTTGCTCTTATTTCATGAAACATAGTCTAAACTCTAAATGATGTAAAAATTGCTCAGAATGTGTTTAAAGTTAAGTAAAATTAATTATCCAGCTGAATTAGAAACAGCTGGCTGTGTAGTAAGCCCTCTGCCATAGGTGGGATATAGAGCCTGGCATACCTTATCACAGTGGCCCCTCATGAAATCAATCTAAGTTATTGTGTCATGATCAAATATATCATAGAGTCAACCACGTGGACCAATGAAAGGGGACAGCAGTATCATGGTTGTTGTAATTACATATCGGCCTGCATTGCACATGGAAAAACCATCTGGTTTTGATTATTAGAACTATGCAGGCTTCAGAATGAGGCAGATAGGAGGATTCTGTGCAACTCTGCATCCTTTTGGATGTGACTCTTAGAAACTCTTCTAGGAGGGGTTTCTTCCTTTCATTCATTCCATAGGGAAAATCCTGACCTGCCATCAGGAATGTAAAATGAAAGCAAATGAAGATAGCTCTCTTCATGCACCTTGACTTCTCATTTATATCCAAGCAATTTCATGATTTGTGAATCAGGAGATTATTTTCCTTTAAACTCTGGCATAGGTCCAGGTTCCTGAGATTTCAAAATGGTGGAGCTAACACAGGCAGGGGAGAGGAATAAGAACACTGAAGAGCTTTCTTTGTAGACATTCTCCTTCTAGGCTGGATCTGAGTTCTCATTTTCGGAAGATGATTCATTGGAAAGATGGTGCCCAGTTCCCCAGTCTCTACTTGGTTTTGTAGTTACTCCAAAATGGAAGTTTCAGACCAGACACTTGTCTCTGCCTGCCACCTGTTGATTTTCTTTTAGCCAGCACCCCACAGATTTCAAGCAAGTTTTGAACAGAAGCAAAGTCAAGGACTCAGGACATAGCTTACTCTCTGGCATTCTGAGTGTTGCTAAAAAGACACTTTGGAATCAGTAAACTTAACATGGAAATTCCTTTTTTTTTTCTATGCCTGTGAATGCATAGAAAGTGAGAATCATTTTCTTTTAGTGTTCTTTGTCACCTTCAGGTTTTCTAATACTACCAAAGCGTAGTGCTATCTGTTGCTGTCATAAGGAAAAAAATAATCAAGCCAAGCATTGCATTAAAAGAACAATAATATGAATGCCTAAATTAGACAGCACCAATAGGACATCATTTTAAATATTCACAGAAGTTATAATATACTCCTAAACTAGCACTTTTGTTCAAAACTTGAACAAATTTTATACCTGAATTGAGTACAACCTCTTATTAGTGCCAGTGATTTGTATGCACAGCACATGAACAAAAGTAATAAACAATGTGAACTTCTGCTATTGAAATTTGACACAAAGGAATCACCCGATATGTTGGGGAGATGTAGATGCTCTGAACGGCTTATTTTTGCACTGATGAACAAATGAAACCATACTTTCATCAAGGCTTGGAAGAAATAAAGCAATAAAAACAAGAATCATGGAAATAAGGATTTGGGGCTTAGCAAATATCAGCCTGCAAAATGTTGATAATGTGGTTGGGTAAATGGATAAAGTAGATCCCACCAAGAATTTTCAGAGGGCTCACTCAGGAGGAATAGCAACAAGTAAACACTTGGGATTTTAATTAAATTATTAAAAACAAAACCCAAGTGTCAGTTTGAAAATTCATTAACGATAATGCATTAGGGATCCCCAGGGTTGATGTAATCAAACCCAATACTGGGAAATGGTGACTCCTGGAGGGTCCAAACAATATGCAGTAAACTCTTTCTTACCCAGTTATTTTATTGAAAGAGAGGCTGTTTTCCAGTGATAGACATTTAGAACATTTGGTGATGAAATGAACAGAAAATTATTGTAGCATAACTGTACTAATGATACTTGGCATTGAGTTTAATAAAGGTGACTGGGTAACAGGTGTTTTTCTGGTGAGGTGATGGCTTCTACAAATCAGACAAAATGTGCTGAGGTTGGCTTTGTAGGCTTTTCCTGGTAATTTGAGTTTATAGCCAGAATTAGAGCAATAGCCCTTTATAAGTTTGATCTGACTAGAATCTTGCTGTATGATGTTGCTTCTGAAGTTTGTTATCAGAATCTTTTCTTCTTTAAAGTTCATCCCTCCAGGATAGCCATTGACTGTCTTAGTTTAGAATCCATCAGAAGCAGACCCTGAGGCAAGGATATGAATACAAGTAGAGAATTTGAAAGGCAGTCTCAGATAGGTTAGACAGATTTAGTAAAGAAAAATGTAAAAGTTCAGATATACTTTCAGATAAACTAAAAATAAATTAGTGTAAGTTACCGTCTATACGATATATCAGACATGTAATAAAAATAATAATTTGTTATTTATGTAAAATTAAAATTTAGTTGGGCATTCTGCATCTTAACTGACAATCCCAATTCTACGAAGCTAAGAGAATGGGGGTGAGGCAGACAAGGGAAGGAGACCAGTGCAGGGTGAATTAATGAACAAGTTACGGCTCTAACAACTGTAGCCTCTGGGGACTTTGGAAAACTGAACAGAACATTTGTCCTATCTTGGGACAAAGAAAGTTGAGAACATGTATCCACTCTCTCCTTCCACCATTTGTTAAGTGCTGAGCCTGAGGGTGTGAGCCTTCCTATCCATTCTATTTGCCCCATGTAAGGTAGAACAGGGGCAGGGAGCACATTCCTGCAGTCACAAAAAATCTCCAGGCAGTTTCAGTGCTTACTGGTACTTGCCTATCAGTAGATGTGGGCAAAACCCTAACAATTCCTTGTTTGAAGATTTGAGTAAGTTATGTTACTCCATTTTGTTAAAATTCTCAATTCTTCACACTTCTTCCTAGAGGTTCTCTTTTTAGGACGGTGATATCTTCACTAGTAGAATCTGCTCATTTTCCTAGTTTAGGGAAGAGATTTGAGATTGGTGTTTACTTGGTTCCCTAGACTATCATTTCTTCAGTTTCTTGTTACAAATTTGCATTTCATCCCTCCTGTCAGTTCATTAGCAAGCCTAGCACATGGTTCAGAGTTCCACCCTGCCTCACATACTAAATTCCTCCCGGACAACACCTGTGTGAATATCTCCCCTCATACCCAGAACCCCTCCTCCAGAGACCTTTGCCTCTACTTGACTGCAGCCATCTGTCCCTCTTAGACACAGCCCACATTATCATCATCTGGAACTGTTCCCCTACCAACAGTAAATTTGCATACAGCACCCCCCCCCATTTTACTGTTTCTGGCCTCCTGATTGGTCACTCTAAAGACTTACTCTTTGCCCCTGCTATTAGCCATACCCAGGCTTCACTGCTTTTTCCACCCAAGAGTGACAACACGGTTTACATTGTCAAACTTACTCTTGGGATTTTTCTAATCCTCAGTTCTAATGCCTCACCCTCAGCCATTCATCTTTCCATCTCCTCTGGGTCTTTGCTTAGGCAATTAAGTCCTTCCTAACAGCATCAGAACTCTTGAAAATTGTGACTCTAAAAATTTGTGATCTTTACTCTTAACATCTTAATCCTCAGTACCTCTTGCAATCATATATTTCCTGAATGTGCTCTCCCTGGCCCCAGACCCTGTATTCCCAACAACTATGTCAAACTTTTTTTTACTTTCCTCTAATTTCCCTCACTCAATCCTCCCTATCTGTACTCTCCCTCCTCAACTCTACTTCCTTACTCTTAGGATATAATTTTACCCTTCGCCTCCTGTTTCACAAAGAAATAGGAGCCATTGGGATGAAAATTTTCAGATTGTTGCCACTTAAATCTCAAATTTTCCACACACACCTTTTTATAATTTTTTTGTCAAATACAAATGGAAGCAGGATTTCTACTTCTTTTTATAACTAAACCCTTGATAAATGGCATGGAATCCATTAACACCCATCTTTCCTGGGATCTCAATTACACCTTTTTACTTTTCTGAAACCTCTTCTTATTTACTAGCCTATTCCATCAACTTTTTTGGGGTGTGTGTGTGGGGTATTCTTTGGCCAGTATTTCTCAAATACAGTTTCTGCCTCTGCTAACCAAATGCAATGGCCTTTATCTGTAGTCACCAATGAAATCTTAGGTAGTACATAAAGTATATACTTTTCAGTGTTATCGTACTTGAATTCTCTGAGATATTTGAATGGCTGACCACCTCCTACTTCTTGAACTATTCACTTCCCTTGACTGTCTTGAGCCTCTTTAGCTGTACTTTCTCAATAATCCGGGGTTTCCTAAATCTGTACTTTCCCTTTAATTCTCAATCCTAGACACTTTCTCAATTTGTATTTTCCTTTCCTAGATATCTTCCATGGTTTTAATTCTTACCTATCAAAGTACTCTTCCAAGATTGTAATTATTTAATAGATTGATAACTTTTAGTTCTTCTCTGAAAGAATTTTTCATTTGCCCATATTTCAAGGACAATCCCAAAGTAATATACCCCAAATAGATTAATCATCTGTCCTCTAGCCCTGTCTTTCCTCCTACATTATTTGCACAATGAAAAATCACTACCTTCCACCCAACTGCCCTATCCAAATATCTGGGTCCCATCTTTAACTAATCTTTTTCCTCCTTCTCCTTCCCCATCTTATTGTTTTTGTTAGCTAGATTTTTGGTGATGTGACAAATATCTGTTGAAACCAACTTACAGGAGGAAAAAAATATTTTTTCTTATATAGTTTTAGTCCAGGTCACCTGGCTCTGAGGCAGAAACATCATGGTGACAAGACATGGCAGAGGAAAGTTGCTCAGCTCATGGCAGCTAAGAAGCAGGAAGAGACTCAGAGAAAGAGACTGGAGACTAGAAATATCCCTCTAAGGCATTCCCTCCAGAGACCTACTTCTTCCAACTAGGCCCCATCTCCTATAGTTTCCATCACTTACCTCTAATGTCATAGAATTATTAATATACTCTGATGAAGTTAGCAGCACCTTCATGATCCAATGACTCCTCCAAAGTTCTACCTCTGAACTTTGCTGCATTCATGCCTTAAACACATGAGTCTTTGGGGCTCATTCCAACCCCAAACCAAAACATCATTAAATATTATTATCTCCTATCAATTTAGATCATGAATATCACTTAAAGTTTGCATAGTTTGTCAACACAATTGCTTTAGTTATAGTCCAACCTTATCACTAAAATGCTTCCCTTCCTGTGGTCTTGATCCCCTGTAACAGTGGTCCACATTATGCTTTGAATGTAGCCCTTGATGCTCTGCCACTGCAACTTATTTTTGAAATGGATATGTTTCTTTCTCTTCCTCTATCTCTGCTTCTCCCTAACATATCCCCCCTAATACTTGGGAAAACCAGACCTTTCTTCCCCGTTTTAGGCAGATTCATCTGTTCTTGAGCACACACCCACCCTAAGAACAAAGTAATTCAGACTTTGGGGATGGCACCAGAAGATCTCAGAAATGACTATCTCCCAAATTAATACGTAAATTACAACTCCAACAGAGAACACATGGAATGTAGCCTTTGAATCCCCTCTTTAGAAGGCTCCTGTTCCTGCTGATGGGCAGAATCATAGCCTCTGGGACAGGCATCCCCTGTGTTTCTTCCATACAGGCCAACCATTTCCTCTTGTTGGTCCCCCTGCTTGCATCAATCTCTGTTCATCACCCCTTCCAGTTGCTTTGTTCATTTTCTTTGGGAAGTTCTGTCTATGGTTCTCTGTTCCCACACTGACCACTTTATGAGTTGGGGATCCCATGGCCCCTATACCCTTATATAAACTTCTAGCCTTGCACTAAGTTTACTGTAACAAGAAAGTCACCTACCACCTCTAGCCATAAAACCTAGGACAAAAGAACTGACAGGTCTAATTGGTTCATAGTTGTCTCCATCAGAACTCAGTAAGTATTCTAAAAGTGTCTGTTGAATAAGTTAGTAAAAATGAACTAAAATTAATTAGCTTTGTATAAGATTTCTGTGCTCCTTAAAGACAGACATTTTTGTTTTCAAGCATTAGATTTCAGTAAGGATCACTGAGTCTCAAAGATCATGAATACCATAGGTAATCTTTTTAAAGTGACAGTGAAATGAATGTTTAATTCATTGAGTTTAGTCAATAAAATGGACAATTAACAAAAACTGGCCCTGTTTATTTGATAAATTTGAAAGGTAAATTCTGTATAAATGAAGAGATCCTACAGCATTATATAAACTCCATCTGTGTTAATGCTTAGGGGGAATTTTCCAGCATCAAAAAGATTAAGAATTCTCAGTGAAGAAGAAATAATACTGTTAAAATAAGCATCCATATTCTAGCAGTCCTTTCTTGCTGGATTTCTTCTATTAGTCTTACAAAACCTGGAGATTGCTATTAATTATGATTTGGGTACATTATTGTTTCTTAATGTACATCAATTTCAAAATGCAATATTACTTTCTGAACATCACCTTCTTCTTTCTATGTAAGAAAGTTCAACAAAAAGCTCAATTCCTACTTTTAAATTTCAGTGAAAGACAAAAAAATGACTTTTCTTTCTTCTTTGAAGATATGAGTATTATTTCAGTTCTTAGACAGTAAAAGAAATCAGCATATTTTAGTGATTTTATTTCTCATTGAATAAATTCATTCATAATTTCTCACAGAAATTTCTGTCCTAAAAGATCAGTTAAACCTCAATGCAGAAGTTTGTTTTGTTGGGTACCCTATGATTTCATTAGCAGTTATAAATATCATAGTTGATTTTATCTTGAAATAGCCTAAAAATGGTTACATTCATCCAAAAATTGCAAAGATCAAAAGAATTTGTATAACAGCAAAACATTTTAGTACCTAAGTTCAAGTATAGACTCAAAATAACATCTAATTATCTACAAGATGATTTTAGCATTTGCCTCAGTGGATCTTATGTATGATCAAAATTCATATATTCTCTTTCCTCTGTGAAATCCCAAAGCACTGCCATTATAACACCCTCTCACTTATATATGCTAATGGGGATGTTAGATCACCAGAGATAAAAAGAATTTGACAATATTTGATGAATATTACTCAAACACACTTTTATTCTCATTCGTTCATGGGACTACATACTCCTCTCTTGCTCTTCCTGCATCTCACCTTCTCTGACCTCCCACCTTCAATCAACCTTCTTCTAGTTTGGGGTATAATAAGTAGGAATGTAATCCTGTGGTAAGCTCATTGGTGAGATAGTAATATATTGTATATTAGTATTACTGACTCAGTGAATCAGATCATGGTGGGAAAATCATCTAGAGTCACATCTAGAGTCACAATGAACAGGCAAAGCCCAGATAATGAAGAGCTAAAAGAAATAGCTTTAAAAAAAACATTTTTTACCCCTGTAAAAATGCCTCCAAATATTGAAGGGCTTAAAAACTTTCCAAAATATTCTTATAAAATAAAGATTTTTTAAAATGGGGAAATGCAGATCAAAAAATAGGAAGGGGATCTAACACTTGGGATAAGTAATTTAGCACTGCTTTTAGCTCTGAGCTCCCTGGAAACTAAAGAAAAAAGGAAAAACCAATGTGTCATTATGATTCTCATTATTTGAAGTTTTTAAAAATGCCAGATGTTTTGAGAGTTGTGTTCATGGCAGTGAATTCTGAAAGGAAACATGTCAATAAAGATTATAGATTCTTACAAAAGGGATATTAATGACAGTAGAAAATGCCTTCTCAAATCTATAAGCATGAAAAATATTCTTGAATTGGTTATATTTAAAACTTTTTTTTTTAATTGGAAGATTAAGTCATGTGTAGAATCAGAATTAAAATGAAGACTTTGAACTTAGTTCCCGTCTACTGTATGGTGGTCCAAAACAACACCAACAGAGATTTTAATGGAGGTATTGGGGTGCTATCTATCACTTCAACATACTGCTTTAGTCCATAAAATTCCTGGAGATAGAGCTATCTTTATGAGCCATCACACAGTTTTAGTAGGACATTTGAGGTTGGACTAAGTCCATGTTTGGCTGCTTATATTAAATTGTCATTTCAAAATTGGGTGTATTTCAACAAGGCTGGCATGAAACACACTCATCCTTGCTATCACCAAGCCAATGGACCCAGACCTGTCTCTGCATTTACAGTGTCACACTCACCCCATCATTCACCCATAGTTAATGGCACTAAAGCTGCATCCGTGGAAAAATGAGGACCTGAGGTATTCAGCCACTATATTCAATATTCAGAAATTCTATAAACTAAATGCATCTTTATTCAAGGCAATTTTCCCCACAGAATACTTTTGTTTATTTTGACCTTTTACATTTTCATGTTGGTTATATAGTTTAGGCTGGAATAGGGTAGAAGTTTCAGGATGCCATGAGAAAGGCAAAAATAGAAACCAGAAAATATTAAAAACCTCAAGAGAGAAACTTTGTGCCACATCTCCCCTGAAATTTCAAAGGCTGACATGAGTCAGACTTAACTCATTTGACTGGTAGATCTGTAAACAACTGCTTTGTTTAGCAGATACTTGGTGGTCGCTGATGACTAGCCTGCCATTAGCCTCTGATCTTCCAGCTCCTTGCAAGCAGGTCTCCTTTTTATTCTATGTGATACTTCCAGTTCTGTTGGCAACTGACAACCTCAATAGTTGCATATCTAATTATGAGCCAGTGTAGCTGAAGCCAAAGTCTACCATAGCCATTCATGCTCTTGTTAGTATAGAATGAGTGGACATCCTCAAAATGAAGTAATAGAAACAATTTTGTTTAAATAACAGTTAGTTGATGTGACTAGCAATAATAATCAAAGATGCCTCTCTCATCCACTTTCAATTTTCAGTTCATGTGTGATAGCAAATATCTGCATTTCCAGCTAGTTTGCGTCTTTATGGGACTAGTAAAAAATTTTCTTTCAAGGACCTTCTGTCAGTTCCACATGAAACTGGACAAAATGCAAACTCACCATTCTTCCTGGAACCCAGTTCCACCTTATTTGCTGTTCTCCTTTTTTATTCTCCAAAGAACTAAATCATTGTCTTCAGACCTGGATGAATTCCCATCCTAATTCTTCTGCAGTTCTTGGGTAAGATAGTTCCTTATTAACATAGCAAGGAACATCTAAGCTACTTTCCAGTTGGGGCAAAGTTTTCTTCACTATCCAGGAGTACCAGAGAAGTACACCTAGTATCACCAACAACTTTATGTTCTGCTTCCACTGTGTTTCCCCAACCCAACCATATAATTCAGAATAAAAACAGTACTAACTACTAAAATAGCTACTGTACAAAAATTCCTGTTGTTTTTTTTTCTGTGATTACTTCTGTATATTTTTAAACATTAAATTTCCACTTGCTTCTTCCTTGTCTTCCTTTCTTTCAAGCTTCTCCAGATTTTCAGATACCATAAGAAAGCATTTCATCTGCCTTTGGGATGTTCCCATTGGCAGTATCAATGTTGCTTAATCCTGGGCCTCCACAATTATCTGTGAACTCACAGCTGAATTCTAGACTTCTCTGGTCACAGAATCTTTTTGTTTGATGCTGCTTAGTCAGCAGGTCTGGGTTATAATCTCAGAGTCCATTCCAAATTTTCTGACTTTGGTCATTCCTTGGGGCATGCTATATCCTTTCCTCATGTCTGAGCCCACCTGCTCTCTGCCTGCTTGCTGCAGCCTTGCTGTTACCTTGTTCTGGTCTGCAGTGCCCAGGCTCATTTCCATTCTGAGCTCTTGGGCCTTTCCAGAACTCTCTAGTTCTGGCCCATGCCTCTTCCTCTCAATGTCCCCTTGATCCTTCAGTTTTCTATTGTGGTTCCCATCTGACAATCACCACTGCCTGACATCTCCTGACAACCTTACCTGAAACCTAGTCATTATACTTGATATTATTCTTAATGCTCTTGGCTTCTCTTAATATTATTAGAGATCATTGTTCTCATCTGAGACTGTTGTTGTAATTACATTAGTGTTATCCAGGCCTTTGTCAGTCCTGACAATTTTCAATACATCAGGGACATAATTACTAGATTAATCTTTCGGAAAATACTACTTTAATTATAAGAATCCACAACTCAAGTACATGTCTACATTCCTTTCTGTTGACAAAATAAATTCCAAACTCAAAACATAGCATTTTTAGAAATTGGCCTGAATTTATTTTTCCAACCAATATTTACCTGCACTATTTACCTTACTTAGCTGGTCAATATATCATCCCCAAAATATAGTTCATGCATCTATACTACTCAACTTTCTCATTTTACTCACCTTTTAAAAAATACTTCATGCCACAAATAGGATGGTTTGGAGTAAGCTACATAACCCCTTAAGAGTGCTAGAGCAGTGTAAGAGGAAGTTTTATGAGACAAGATGATCCCCGGAATTCTTTCCAGCATCAAAGTCTGATTCAGAGTATTCTATCCTTATCTATATCCTACAAGTCTTCAAGTTGTCCCTGAGGCCAACTGTATCTACTTCCACCTACAGTAAGTACCTTTTCCTCTGACAGTATTTTGCTCATTCTCTCTATTGTACATTTGGCCTATAAACAGATGACCTCTTATATTCTGGTTCAACTTGACATGTGTCTATATTTTCTATCTAATTTTTGAATCATGGAACCTAGGTATTCCATCATCACCTTATAGTTGTGAGTGCCCAATCGTTATCCATTGACAGATGTTGAGTGAATCAAATCATTAGTGAAAGTTGCTGGAAAAATAGATTGGAAATATAGGTATCGCAAGGGGACTCGTTAAATGTACTCTCACTGGTCTAATTGCATTTAATTAAGTCCCTTGGGGAATAATTGCCCCTTAGGCCATGTCACCCAAGGTCAATGTGACTCATTTTAATCAGAACTTCTCCTAGGGGTGATGGAGCAATTATACAGCATTTTGGACTTGCATCTGTGATTTGGTTGAGGCATCATTTTAATTTCGTGTCTGAAATATCAGGATTTTGAAGTATAAGAAGAAGACTTTAAATTAGGCTAAAGAATAGTCTTTAAGATCTGCTTACACAATCATTCCAGATTTCCTCACAGTTTCTATCCCTTTGCTATGGGCTTTCTTCTTAGAAGCCTTGGACTCAGGTCAGATGGCATGACCTTGGGAAAACTAGGGGTGAGAGGTAGCTGAAGGTTAAAGTCATGCAGTTTTTAATAGGCATGTTTTGTCCAAGAATATAAAGCAAAATGAAATATCCGGTGGTACCTTTGAGTCATTGCAATGATATTGGTTTCTGAACATATTAACCAAGAAGCTCATAAGTGTAACAGATTGGTAGTTATCTAGGTTTTACTTTTCGGGCCTTTTTTAAAATTATTACAATCATGGGTAGTGTCTTGAATCCACAGGCATCTGCTTTTCGATGCCTTTTATATGTATTTCATAATCAAATAAAATGATTGCAGAAATTATGGTGCTACCCATCCATTTTGTCCCTCAAGTTTTGGGGAAATGATTAGGTCTGTTTAAAGATTTCTCACAGGTATGTATTATTCACTCAGTAAAAAAAAAAAAAAAAATATATATATATATATATATATATATATATATATATAGAGAGAGAGAGAGAGAGAGAGAGAGAGAGAGAGAGAGAGAAGGAAGTGAATTCTATTATTCCTTTTTAATTATTTCAAAGAAGCACTACATGGGCCCACTCAATTATTTGAAAAAATAAAAACTGAATAATAGAATTTTTTCTTTGGAAACCAGAAATATTATTTATTTTTATTTTAGGCTAGATGGGGAAGAGGATGTTTGAATGGTGACACATAGGTTGGGAAAATAGATATTTAGGAAAAGGAAGGGAGAGTCATGGGACCCAGGACGGCATCTGGGCCTTGATCCCAGTCCTGCTCTTAATGTGGTCTCTGACCTTGAGCTCATCATTTGATGTCTGGTACCTTAATTCCCCCAATGGTAAAATGGTAATAATAACTATTCTTTCTGCTTTTATTAGGTTCTCAGAATGGTTATTTGAGATAATTTTTAAAAGACAAAATAATTAAATTACTATACATGTTTGACCTATTAACATTCATTCTTGAAGGAAGCATTGAGAACTGTCCTTTGAGTCATTTGAAAATAGGCTTATCCCAATCTCATTTTCATCTACTCAGGATCAAAATGTCATCATTTGACATATAAAGATAATGATAACTAGCAGCTGTAAGGGCAGTATTGAGTCACTGGCTGGTGATTCCATAATTTGTACTGTCAAATATATATTAAGGTTCCAACATATGCTGAACACTTATAAAAAAAGATGTAATATATGAAATTCACTTCCTTTCCTCAAGGACTATATGTTTTTATCGAAGATAAAAAGTCTGATCATTCAGCTTCATTGATGGTGCCTTCACACTGTTCATGGAATAGGAATAATTCAATTCATTACCAAAAAGCGTTATTTTCTGTGTGCAATTACTATCTATACACATAATGAAAATAAACAACAAAATAACAATGAAGAATAAGTTGAGTTTTCAGGTTTGGAATAAAATCTGGAAAAGACCAGGACATAGCAGTAACCAGAAGTAACTTTAGGGTCTGAATCAAGCTAAGGATAGCTTTAAAGAGCATCTATTGGTTTTGAATAGTAATGATCTGATTGGTCCTATAGTTCAGTCTAGAGAAAGCCGAGGAAAAAGTTAATAACTCTGTCACTGTTTGTCTGTGTGATTCTGGCAAGTCAGATTTGTTGGTCGGGTTAGGGGAAATGAAGTATCCCTTTTGTAAATGTAGGGACTTGGAGTAGATGGTTTCCAAGAGTCATTTTGGGATCTTCAGCTCTATGCTTTGTGATAGGTACTGTGGAATTAATATGTTAAATAAAACCATATCCATAAATATGACCTATCAGCCATTGCTCATCATTCCTCCTTCCTTTCTGAATTGCCCCCAACAACAAATCTCTTTATTTATACCATATACTCCCTTAAAATCACCTACTTGAATCTTCACATGTGAAGAATTATGTGCTACAATTAGATACTCAGCATATACTAGCATTTAATATTGTCCCTTTTAAAAAATGTTTTCCCTATTTCTTCAGGATTTCTGAATGAGCAATGATTCGCATATAAGAAAGTTGCCATTCCTATAGAAGATATGCTTCTCATCATTTCAGAGAAGAGCCCCTTTGCATTGAAAGAATAAAGAGGGAAGAGATGGGGAAGAAGTGGTCCTCAGTAATACACACAGATTGTTTGCCATCTTGTCTTCCCCCATGTATCATGTAACCATGGGAAAAATTATACAGTCTCTCAGAAACATTTTTACTCCACTTGTCAAACTGAAATCCCCTTCTTATCTCATTTGAATAACACTTCCAGGCAGGGGGCAACTGATAGAGAAATAGGAATAGGAATAACAAAAGTAAATGTGTATTTGAATTTATCAGTTTAGCCATCTTCCAAACCATAGAGATCTGATTACCTTAGAGCTGATATTTGCATGTGTCATGATTGAGGGCAGAAAAGATTACCAAAGGCATTTTAATCAATCTTGGAACTGACAAGAATATGCAGGATGCCAAATACCACCACACACAGGATCACACAAGGAGCTGTAACTCTTTTTCTTCTCCCTGCTCCCTCTGCACCAGTTGCTGTCCTGGACAGACCTGGGCTTCTGGAGCTGGAATACTTCCTGGTCCTTTCCTGAGCAGATTCAGGCATGGGCCTGAAATTGGGAAACTCTGTAGGCTTTATATAAGAAAAGAATGCAATAGTATATATCTAAAATTAGATAGGAAAAATAAATGTTTTAGAATAGGAAAAAATAATAAATTACAAATTTCAGAAAGCAAAAAATACTATCCACCTCACAAAATCCAAAAAACACTTTTAGATGAAATACCCAGCACATGTCTATATATACATTTTTCTCCTACATGTTTTTGCTTTATAAATGTTTTCATTATTAACTGGACAATGATTTTGTAAGAAAATAATTCATTTTATCTTATCATGATTAGTCATGCTAAATCATGTTTTCTATTATTGATAGTTGAGCAAAAATTCATTCAAATTCACTAGTTATTGATAATTACTTATAAAATCAAAGAACTGTGGTCAATTTGGGAAAGAATTCTTCAAATTTCAAATTTCTTTCATATAAAAACAGAAAAGTTTCAGGACATTTCAAATTTTCTAATGTGTGACTGATCTTAGTCATTAAATTGACATCACTTATTTAGCAGTTAATTATCAGTGTGCTTATAGCAATGGCATATGATTAGTTTTCATTATCTTCTTTGTTATTATTTCACATCAAATCAACAAGTATGATGGATTATAAAAATGGTCACAATTTTTTCCTTTTTATTCATCCATCTGTTTTCATAGCATCTCTCTCTGCCTTAGGTTACTGAACCTAACTACAGCACTTACTTTGATGGACTATTACCAAATACGATCTAAGCTAAGGCCAGAAAAGCACTTCAATTTGAGGCTAGCTATTATTAGAAACACTGAAACTATCATCCTAAGAATAAGCCCTGACCTGTCTTCTGAATAATGAGAGACTGTGGCCCATTCACTCTGTCATTTCTGTTGACTGTTCACCTGCCACCAAACCTATAAGGGATGGTGTACCAGATAACCAGTGTTTAGGTAATCTCACCCACCCAGCTGACTGCAGACCCCTGAGTGAGATCAGCCAAGACCAGACCAGCAGAAAAACAGCCCAACTGAGCCCATCCTAAAATCACCAACATGATGAATGCTGAGTTCAATAAATGGTTTTAAAATAGGGGTTGGCAAGAATTCAGTATATTAGACTTTCTGGGCCACCTGTGGTCTCTGTTGTTGTTCATTGTCTTCTTCTTCTCTTCTTTTTTCTTCTTTCTTCTTCTTCAACACATATTTAAAAATGTAAAATTGTTCTTAGTTTGCAGGATGTACAAAAATAGGCTGTGGGCCAGATTTGGCCTATAGAGTATAATGTAAGCCATTAGGTTTGGGGAATTATAACACAGCAAGCAAGAGCTCATTTATACAGCAACAAATTTAAATATTTTCCCAAATGTATTCATATAATTCATTATCTTCATTGTTAGATTCAAACTAATCTCAGGATTTGATAATTTCTTCTATTCAAAATGCATCTCTTCAACTTAATAAGTTGCTTCTTTTGATATGTCAAATTCCCTTCTTAAGATCAGAATAATTTCTATTGATTTAATTCCTCATCCTTATCCCTTATATGACATAACCTATTATTTTTATATTAACATTTTCTTGAATCATTTGATGATAAAATTAAAAGTGAAAAAGAAGATACTCTTCATATATGTCCAAATCAGGAATCTGTAATTTCTCATTTGTTTTAATTGAATATTCCAAACTATCTTTCCAAATAGCAGTTATAATAATGTCTTTGAGCTTTTGTGATTTTTTTTTAATAATTTTACACCTTATTTTTTCAAAATCTTTAAGAAATATAACTTAGAGGTTTTATTTTTAAAAATTATATACACACATATTTTAAGCTTTAAAAATCTTTTACATAACTATTAAATGGGAAAATATCCCATAAACTATTGAGTGGAAAAATATTCCATAGACCAACTCCTTTCTATCTGCAATTTAAACTTTGTTTCTTCTCCATGGGATATGTCAGTTATGGTAAAATATGTACCTTCATTTTTTATAAGTGACTAGGTGCAGTGAATGGCAAGACTATTCCCAAAAGCCATTTCCAAACTTGTAAAATATCAATAAGTTAACTGTTCATGGATCTGTCTACATCATACAAAAACACATCCCAACAAAGCAAACAAATGTCTTTCAAATTTAAGTTCCATTTAGACACAATCCAAAAATCCTCATGTTCACTCCAATATCACCTAAAAAAAGGAAGTGTGAGGGAGAGAAAATCACAGTAGTGCGCGTGTACGCGAACACGCACACACATACACAGTATATATATTTCAGTGTTAGTTTCTTCACTGTAAATCTACCTTTGTTAACTTTCAGAACATTCTAATCACATGAAAGGAAGCAAGCACAGGCTCAAGTGGGTGAGACACTTACTGCCCAATTCCATTAAGAGAGAGATTTTTATCTTTAAAAATGGCAGATTTCTACCTGAATTCTCAAGCAGAAAATGGATTTTTCAGAATTTGCCTAGCCTATTTATGCACCACAGTCTCCATGTCAGACATTCTCAAGTACAACTAAATATTTCCATGAGATTGTCCCCCACTTCTCATATGATATATGCTACATTTTTAGCTTCAAAGTATCAACTTTTTAAATTAGCATTTTAACACATCCTTGGAGCCACCCATCAATTCTATCTGGTATCTGTTTGTAACATTGGTCACAGATGACACAAATGGTTATGTTTTTGTAAAATTATTCCCACAATTTAAAGACTATTATTTACCAAAAACTTGTTATTGGTCAACAATGTGAACATGTTTTCCCTTGGCCAGGTTAATTTAAAACAGTGTTGTGGTTTGGGAAAAAAAAAAAATGTTTCCATGAGATTTTCCTTATCTCTGTTTCCCATCTGGCTTGCTGTTATAAACATTTAATCTAGTGTTTGCTGCCAATGTTTCCCAGAAAGCCTTATAATTGCTTGGAATTTGTATGAACAGTTCCAGTCTGGTGCACAATTAGGGATGCACTATAAAATTTTCATTGCTTGATTTAGTTGAAATTATAAGATGGATAGGGAACAATAACACCCATGGTTGTAGACCATAAAAATGACTACTAGAAATTTGCAAATAATAATAATAGCAATAGATTAAAATTTGATATGTAGTTATAAGCCCTTACACAAAGAAATCTTACATCCAAATGTAGACATAGAATGTTTAATGAGACTTTATATGTGGAAAAAAAATAACTTGATGTTTAAAATTTACAGAGTTCAAGAGTTTGGGGGGAAAGTAGGCTTGTGGCCCTGTGCTTTCTCTAGTAAATTGGCTTTAGTTTAAATCTTTATTGACTCCTGTAAGAAGCAATCTTTTTCTCTGGTTCTCTATACCCAAGGACACAGAGAGGCAACTAAATAGTGACAAAAGGCAATTAGTATCAATGTCCTGCCAAGATTTGGCTGATTGATCCAATTGGCATTCTTAATTTCTGAAATAAGCTAATTGTGCAAAATCTTTCTAAAGGACTTCTTGTTGTGCAGTGGACTATAATTTCCATGGTTTCTATAGTTCTTGAGGCTCCCAAATTGCTGTACCATTGGGCATGCCATCAGAGTATATCCATTAATTTAAGAGAATGGTAGTTGTTCTGTGCCAGTTAGTGTGTGTGAGTGTTTGTGTTGCCAACATCTAATTGAAAAGTATACAGTCCCACGCTTGTACTTCAAATGTTTCAGCTCTGTGGGTATATAAAATTAAAAGAATAACACTGCTGGGCTCTTGGCCTAAAAATGAACTTGAGTGGAAAAGCCAGGTGAAATGTAGATAATACAAATGAAGGTAAACTGGGATTTCTGAAACGCTTTTGCTCTGGAAGGCCTGCTGTGAGAGGACCCATGTGTGGAGTGAGAAAATGCATTAGCTCTTAAGAGCCTACTAGGGTTGAAAAGTCAATGGCACAACAAGCCAATGTCTGATCCAGAGTGGGATCCATCTATTTATTCTATCTAGCTTATCTATCTATCTATCTATCTTCTATCCATCATCTATTCATTCATCTATCATGTCCATCTGCCAATCCGCCAATCTCATTATTTCTGACCTACCTAATGCATGGAGATATTCAGCTGTTCCACTGACCCACCTGCAGGTGAGAGGATGCAGAAGAAATTCACTGGCCTGTCAAGGGAATGAAGAATTCCCAGAGTAAGATGACTCTGAATTTGTAATGGAACCTGGAGGAATATTGTAGTCAGATTTTAGTTCAAGAGGTTATTCTAATTCTAAACTTTCAAAGTCCTCAAACTGAGGATGCAAAAAAACATTTCCAAAATTCCATACAAAGTAAATACTGCTACTTCATGTCAGACCCTGCTGACCCAACACCTGCATTTCTATTGCACAGTTCTGTCCAAGGGCATTTGAATATCCCAAAACTGGCATACACAAATTGGGTAGTTTTATACTAACTAACTATTGGAATAAAAGCAGTACATCCTATAAAAATTCTGCCTTGATTATATTGATTAGAATCAGAATGACATGATTTTCTCTTTGTTTAATTTTAAGCAATAAGGAAAGACACATTGTGAGAAGAGTTACACAGTCCTGATTCTGCTACTTAATACTTACTCAATATCAAACAATTCATGTCAATAATTTACAATTTCGTGAACCTCAGCCTTCATTAGAAAAATTGGGCCTAATAGTTCTAACCTATTATATAGATTATCTTAACAAACTAATAATAATTACTTTCATCTCTCCAGATTAATTGTATGGAGAAGTGTATGGATAACAGCTCGATTTCCTTATTTTTATTTTAATTTTAACCCTATGCTTTGGTGTTAGGCAATTCTGTCAGTGTGTTAACTGTAAAACAGGAGTTAGACTATTCTTATTCTCATAGGCAAAATAATAGTAATAATGATTACATTCAAGATTTGTTAGAATTATTAAACAAGATTTTTTATGTATACATATTGTGTTTACATATGTGTGTGTGCTTAAAAAATTATTATTGTTGATTATTTATCATATGAGTAATAGTGTAAACACACAAATCAGCAATGTATTTTAAAAAGAATATACATTTTTGGTTCAGGGAATAAAATATCTGCCATCTTTTTGATAAAATAGTAAAATTTGCCATATATTATCCAGATAACTTGTTGGGACTGTCAACATTTTAGACACATCTAAAAATAGCTTTAAAACTTGGAAAATAGTATTACTGACATTGCAAATGACTGGATCAGAAATCTCAGGCTAATTTCTAATCTTCTTTTCACCCTTGAAAATTTCTACTCTCTGAAATGGCATGTTTGGCCCCAGTCAGAGACATGGGCCTCATCTATGAGAGTAACTACACAATTTCAGGTTTTCTTTCCCTTTCCTTCACTTCCTGTAGATTCACTGGACTGCCAGTGAGGAAGAAAGTTGAAGTATGAGAAACCTCAAAAATGTTTTAAATCCCTTTATATGAAGCTCTTGAGATTTACTTGGCGATGAAGATAACCACAGAATAAGGACAACATTATGAAGGTTTTCAAGCCCAAACTTGTCCACAGTGTATTGTGAGTGTATTTTAATGTTTCCTCTCAAGTTTCCTTTTGAATGAAAAGAAACTATAACCTAGTCAGTGGGCATCAGAAAGCCCCCAAATTTCCTTGCATTGTAATAAACTTCTTCAGGAAGCATTGCCAAATTATAGAAATCTGTATTGCAAAGTGGTGTCTATGACCTTAAACGTGAGCTGTATGTAGTATTAGACTAATCAGTCATTAATTCTACCCCTCCGGAAATGTAGAAGAGTCTAAAGTAACAGCACAGTACCTGTCCCCAAAAGAAATAAACCTACTTATACAATTGCCTCATAGAAGATTCCCATTAGCACTTTTGAATTCACTGCCCTGGGGAATAGCATATATAAAACCCTGAAAGGATTTTAGAGTGACACCTCTAAGATATCCTGGGAGGAACTCTTTCTGGGTCTATTCCAGTTTGCACTTGATCTCAATTACCAATTTCCGACCATGAGCAAACTGCATAACCTCCCTGTAACTCAACTTTTCAATTGTATAACAGGACCCATAATATTTGTAACCTAACTCCATAAATAGGATGCTGTAAAAATGATCACAGCAATATTTCCAGGATGCTTGGAGATCTGGGGTTAACATGCTGAAATGTGGCACAAAGTTAAGTCTTGATCAGTCTTGCATATAGGTGAGTTTGGGTTCTAGTTTTGCATAGGCAGCATCTGAACTTCAATCTACTCCAGCTTTGAAAGTCTGTGTTTACTACAATACATAATTCAGTTTTGCTGTGTACTCAACAGCCTATCTTATCTTTAGTGATGTAGACTATTCTTGCATCCCTGTATCTCTCCCATGTATTGTCCCTCGCTCTTAAAATGCCCCAAACCTTTCATTCTTTACTTTTTAGTACTGTTTTATTATATTTGTCCTTGGTTTGTAAAGGAAAAAAACAAGATAAAAATATTTCTAAGTATATGCAGCTTTAATGCCACTTAAAAATGTAAACTCAAAAGGGAAAATGAAGGATATCAATGGGATTTAACAGTATTTAAAGGTCAATGCTATTTAAGCCACATTGTATTAATTTGATCCTTATAAGAAATTTGATGATAATCACTAGATCAAGTTAGGAAGTCATTTAATGCTAATGCCTGTTTATAGGCTTTCAGGACAAAGGAATATTCACTGGTTTCCTGTTTTGGTAACATCCTGAGACATACCTACTTGAAATCTCCTCTTTAATCAAAAGTAATCATGGTACCTCTCTTTCTTTAGCTCACTTCTTTGCTTCCGTCTTGCATGCTCATGTCCCAACACAAGAACACAGACATTCCCATGGAAATAGTTATTAGCCAGGGACAGGTTATTAAAATTGAACAGATAATGTCAACATGTAGCTGCCAAGAAGTATCATCATTTACAGAGCATCCCTTATTGGATTTCTCAGTGTCCCTAAAATTCACAGGCTACTCATTCCCTAGGTGAGAAATTAAAGAGTGTCAAGATAAAAACATTTGTAAATGAGTTAACACTTGTATCTCAGAGGTCCAGGTTATGAGAGAAGATACAGATCAGTCTTGATGAAGAGAGGTGGAGGGATATGTGTATAGAATAGGATGTTAGTAGGTAGAAGATCAGAGGTGTATATATATAAAGAAAAAAGAGCTCCTGGGCAATAATCAATAACAAGATAGCACTATGTATGCAGAATTGAGGATGTAAGTTCAAAGACAATTGGAGAATCCCATCACTTGTTGTAACAGGGCTCAATATTATGTAGCATGTAAAAGCTGAGGAAAGAAAAATATACCATGGCAAAGAGATGACTCACAAGGATTCTAATAACTTAATTCAAATATCTTAAGGGATTTCTATCACTGGGATGCTTAAGACTAGATGACAGTTGATGTGACTGCCATAGAAGAAACTAAAGCACCACAGATGTTGAGTTGGACCAAACACATGGAGCAAGTTTTTTTGGACTATATTTCTATGGCTTTGTAAATTTTTTGAAGACTGGTTATCCTATGAATACTTACATTGGAAGGTGAATTGGAAATCGCATTTACCAACAGTTTTGTATTCTACATTTGACTTTGTTTAAATCTCTGCATAATTTTTAAGAAGCCTAGGATGAGTGATAGAAAGCAATTGAAAATTTGAAACAAATTTTAGGATTCACACATGGCTAAGAATAGCTTATGTCCTACCAGCCATTGTTAAAGCCACATAATATGAAGGCATCAAGTAGAGTCGACAAATTAGTACTATCTTAGTGCTGGTGCTACATTGCCTCTAACACAAGGCTGCTCTGAATGTGCCCTAACAACGTTCAAAACAAAAGACTTGAAAGAATACAACTGATCCTAAATTGAATTTACACCAGAACAAAATCCAACATGATTTGAAGGAACAGAACCAAACCCAGCAAACAGCAATAACAACAACAAAAAAATCACAATATCTATCATTCAATTAAAAATAAAGCTTTTGCAAAGGAAGAAAATTGATTCAAAACCAGAAGAAAAAAATAAAACAATAGAAGCAGATCTCAAAGAGTCAGAGATGACAGAATTAGGAGACAAAGACATTTAAATGGCCTTATAAATATATTTAATGGATTTAAGGAAATCAATGCATAAAATAAGCATCATATAAAAAGAAATGGAAAATATTTTCAAAGACTGAAATAAAAATTTTAGAGATGGAATACTTGAAATGTGAAAATACAAACAAACAAAAACACTAAATGGAATTAAAATCAGATTAGCCACTGTAAAAGATAAAGTTGGTGATCTTAAAGGTATAAAAATATAATGATTCACAGAAAGAAAAAAGGAAAATAAAAGATTGGAGTATCAATGACCTAGGAGTATATAAGATAGCTTAACATTTGTATAATAATGTTCCAAAAGGGGGGAGATGAAGAAAAAAATACTAGAAGAAAAACATTTGGCAAAACATTTTCCAAGTTTAATGAAAACTATAATACGAACCCCAGTGACTTGAATAATTTGCTGTCCTCCTCTCAACACATGCACCAAAGTTGAGTCCATCTTAATCCTGATTGTGACCTTACTTGCAAACAGAAAATTTGTAATGTAATTAATTAAGATGAGATCATTCTGGATTAGGCTATCTAATTCAATGACCTGTGTTTTTATAAAGATAGAAAAATTTGAATACATGTTTAGGTATGAAGGCCATATGAAAACAGAGAGAGAAATTGGAGTGACTCAAGGCAACCACCTGAACCTAGACAAGGCAAGGAGGGACACTTCCCTAGGCCTTTCAGGGGGGAGTTGGTCATGCTGATACACTGAGTTTAGATTTCTTTGCCCTGTCACTGTGAGATAATAAATTTATATTGTTTTATACCACCCAAATTAATTCTGACAATTTGTTACAGTGTCTCTAGGAAACTAATAACTCACAAACCCAAGAAACTCAATTAACCCCAAGAAAAAGTAAACAATGAAAAATCATGCTGAGAGCTATCCTAACTACTTCAAAAATGAAAGTATTATGAAAAAAGGCACACAGGATCCAACCTAGAAGACTTCTAAAAAGTCAGAGCTTTAATGATTTGAACAAAATAACAAATAATGTAGTTTTAGATTATAAGCCAAAGTATAACGTAAGTAGTCATTCTATACTATAAATAAATGATTTAATAAACAATTAAATGGGGTAGAATAGGCATATTTGCTATACAGAAAAATTTCCAGTAATTTATGTACATCCTATTCCCTGTAAGTATTTAATTATCTCTAAATGTTGACTATGCTTAGTGACTTGCTTCTAAAGAGTTTTGAAAGCTGTATGTGTGGTGTGGGTGAGGAGATAATTTTATAGTAGAGAAACCAAGCAACCACTATTTTAACCAGGTTATGAATATTAACATAACTAGTAATCAGGCATTTCCATGGCACATACCCTTGATATGATATGATAACAATGGCATATCACCTCTGTGATCTTCCTCCCCCCAAAACATCAACCCAATCTAATAAAGACATTATACAAGTCCAAATTGAGGGAAATTCTACCGAAGATTCTGACTAAGGTAATTAGAAAAGTTTGTGAAAATGTTACATTAAAAAATAAGCTAAGTAGACATGATTACTATATGTAATTACTATATGTATTATGAACGGATAGTGGAATACAGAAAGGATCCTAGGGGAAAAAGAAAACATTAAATCTGAAAAAAATATATATACAATTTAGTTAATGATAATCAATCAGTAATGTTTCTTTAGTTGTGACAAATGTATCATAGTAAGGTAAAATGTTAACAATAAAGAGAAACTGGTTACAGGATAAATCAGAAGTCTTTGTACTATCTTTTTAACTTATCTATAAGTATAAAATCATTGTAAAGGATTTAAAAACTATCTATAAGAAAGGAACATACATATAGAGGTAAAAAAATAAGAATAACAGCAGACTCTCATTGGAAACTATGCAAACTAGATGATAGTGTGATATCTTTAAGCACTCAGAAAGAACACTCAATATAGAATTCTTTACCCAGTGAAAATATATTCAAAATTCAGAGCAAATTCTTGAAGCTATTTTCATTGAGTAAGAAATTCTAGATTGTTTTTAAAGCAAATAGAATATTTGTTTGTTTAATACAAATAAATATGAGAGAATTAATCACTATAATATTTGCACTGCAAATATTTCTTCAGGCAGTAGAAAATGACATCCCATAGAAATTTGGATATACACGAAAGAATGAAGAATGCCAAAAGTGGTAAATATGTAGGTAAATGCAAGAGTTTTTTTAAAAAAAATGTTTAAAAGATGATTACTGTTTAAAGCAATAATAATAATAATAGATTGTGGGATATAAAATATATATGCAAATATATAAAAGCGTAATCACACAAGTGATAAGTGGGGGCTAAAGTTTACTGTGTGTTTCTGACATATGTAAAATGGTTTGGTAGCTATGATAAGTAAAATAGTAGTATTTTGAATACTTAAATAAAGCAAATAAAAACAATAATAGCAGTAAAACTCAAAGAAATATCATTAATAAGCCAACAGTAGAGATCAGATGAAACAATTACATATTTTAACTAATATAAAATAAGTCAGAAAAAGATATAAACAGGAATAAAGAATATCTGAGAATAAAAGAAGACAAATAGAAAGATGGTAGATTTATACCAAATCATCTCAATAATTTAACTTAATAGTTTAAGACTTCAATTAGAAAATAAAGATGGTCAAATAGGATAAAATGACTCAAGAATATATTGTTTAAAAGATGATTACTTCAAATATAAAAACATAGATTCAAAGTAAATGGACAAAGATATCTCAAGTAGATACTTTAGAGGAAAGATGGAATGGCTATCTTAATATCAGATCGGATATATCATATTAAGATAAGCACATGATAATAAAAGGACAAATTATTACCAGTCCTAAAAATTCTCATTATACATAAAGCTGAAAATTTAAGAGATCTAGGCGAACCCACAATTATAGTTGAAGACTTCAATACTCTTCTTAGAGACCTAAATGATTCCAAATTAACCTGACCTAATGAACATTTATGGAGTTCCATTAACAATAACATACACATGGAATATTTTTCAAAATGGATCATATTACAACCCACAAAATATATTTCAATAAACTGGAGTAAACTGAAATTACCTAATGCATGTTATCTACTTATAGTAAGTTTAAAGTTAGAAATAAATAATTGAAGAAATATGAAAAACTACATATGGGAACTAAATACATAACACATGAAATTGTAGAGGTTTTTTTAAACTGAATGAAAATGAAAATACAATATGTCAAAATTTTGCAGTTAAAGCTTTTTTTTTTTTTTTTTTTGGTACCAGGGATTGAAGCCAGAGGTGCTTAACCACTGAGAAACACCCCCAGCCCTTTTTATTTTTATTTTTTTGAGACAGGGTTTCACTAAGTTGCTTAGGGCTTTGCTTAGCTGCAGAGGCTGGCTTTGAACTCACATTCCTCCTGCCTCAGCTTCCAAAGTAAAGCAGTTTTTTAAAAAGGGATACTTGTAGCATTAAAATTCATATTAGGAAAAACTTGAAAGTTCTCAAATAAATGATATAACCTTTCATCTCTAGAAACAAGATAAACATAAGCATATAAAACCCAAAATAAGCAAGTTGAAAGAAATAATGAAGGGTAGAAATTGATTAAGTTGAAAAATACCTAGTAGATCTATCTCCTAAAGGTCCACCTAGAAGGAGGATTTCTTACATCATCGTCTTTCAGGGGCAGCTTGAGCACTACAGCTTTTCAATCTGCCACCTGAAAACCAAGTTTGACCATTTTCCTCCTCTGTCCACTGAGTATGAAAGTCCATCTCTAAGGCAGTCATAGATATTAACTGAAAAGAGAGGTAGTCTTAACATTAAGTTGTATATTACATGGGACTACGGACAACCTGCTCAGCTGGTTACTTTTGCCCTCCGCCCTGATTTTGCCTGGTCCCAGATATACCAAAATGCTGCTGAATATGCCTTGTGCAGTTAATTTATGGGTCTGATAAAATCCAGCTCATGATGAGCAGTTTTAGCCACATTTTCATTTGATGCCCCATGGTTAGATTTTCCTTTACTACCCAGAGTCCTATTTCACATTAAGAGCTGTTTTTTTTTTTTTTTTGAATTTTAATTTTGTATAATTCTCTGCTGCATATGGCATGGCCTTGTTCCAGAACCCTAGCTGTCTGTGTTATGATTTTCCCACTGAGATTTGTCATAAACTCTGCACAGTTTCTTTTTCCACCATAAATATTTCTAGTTCCATAGGATTTGCCAGGTCCTATGGCCTAAGAGGCAGGGCTGCTTGCACCACAGCTTGGACCTGCTGCAAATCCCTTTCTTGCTCTAGGCCCTATTCAGAACTGGCAGCATTTCATGTTACATGGTATATGAATCAAAACATATTGCTAAATGTAAAATACTCTGTCGCCAGAACCAGAGAAGGCTTGCGGGGCTTGTGCTTTCTTATTAGTAGTAGGAAATATAAGATACCATAATTTATTCTTTACAACAAAAGGAGAATTCCACAACCCCTTGTATAACTGGAAATCTGCCAAAACTTCATGGATGTGGTAGGTCCTTATATATTCATATGGAATATCTTCCACCCTGTGGTGTTCATGAATATTGGTTTCTTACTGAGATTCTGGTGCCTGGAGCCTGGGAGAGGAAGTAGAGGTATTGTCTCAAAGGGCAGAGTGCTAGGCCTTAATACAGAGGAGTGGGCCACTTCTGCAGGACTTTAAGTTTTCAGATTTTTTTTTCATTTAAAAAATAGCTTTATTGAAGTCTAATTTATATAATATAAAATTCACCAGTTGTAATAAAAGAGAGAGTTTAATGACAGAGTAAGTGCCAAGACCTCTGACAACCAAGGTACAGACATAAATATGACACAGTGCTTATCATTAACAATGAAAATAAGATTAATAGGAATCAACAATCACTGAAGAGTTAGTATAATCTTAGGCTGCATTAATAAATCTTTTTCTACTTTAAGCTGGTCAAATAACTTCTAGAGTATCATGAGGTCTTTAAGGTTTTAAGTGCATTGACACAAATGTCCCATTCAAACATTCAGGGCCCCACTCTTTCTTCACTAAGGTCTTGATTTTTGTACAGAACTCTTGCCGAGTCTCAGAATTCAGCTTTCTCGGGTTGTTTGCTACCCCTATAATTAAATAATAAAACTAGTGTTTATCTTTTATAGCCTCCAGATTCAGAAGAGTCCCTTTTCCCTCCACATATTTACTGGTGCATTATAGTTGTACATATTGATGAGACTAATTGTTACATATTCATACATGCACACAATATAACAATATAATTTGACCAACATCGCTCCCCTTTCCTCACTACCTCCCACCCTTAGTACCTTTCCTCTACTGATCTCTCTCTGATTTTTAGGAGATCCACCCCCACCTTTGTTTTCCTTTTTCCTCTCTAGCTTCCACATATGAGAGGGAACATACGACACCTGACCATCTGAGTGACTTATTTGGCTAAACTAATGGTCTCTAGTTCCATCCATTTCCCTGCAAACGCCATAATTTTATTTCTTTACAGCTGAATAAAACTCCATTGTGTATCCATACCACATTTTCCTTATTAATTCATCTGTTGATGGACACCTAGGCTTTCATAGTTTGGCTATTTTGAATTGTACTGCTATAAAGATGGGTATGCATTTATCAATGCAGTGAGATGACTTTAATTCTTTAGGATAAATACTGAGAAGGTATAACTGGGCCACATGGTGTTTCCATGTCTAGCCTTTTGAGGAACCTACATACTGATTTCCATAGTGGTTGTACTAATTTATAGTCCCACCAACAGGGTAAAAGTGTTCCTTTTTCTGCACATCCTCTCCAGCATTTATTATTATTTGTGTTCTTGATAGCTGCTATTCTGACTGGCGTAAGATGAAATCTCAGTGTAGTTTTGACTTGCATTTTCTTAATTGCTAATGATGTTGAATTTTTTTTCATGTATTTGTTGGCCACAGAAGAGTCTTTTTAAATGTACCCCTGTAGGCCCTTTGACTTACCACACCTTTGCCTTAAATTGGTCATTAATCACCTCAGTCTTTCTCTGCTGTACAAATTACACTCAGCAACAGTGGTTCAATCTCATTGCCCTTTTAATTACCATTTTCCCTAAAGCTCTCAAATGGCTGAAATATTGAGTCCATCAGTGTATTTTCTTATACTTGATCCCATCTTGGTTCACCACCAGGGACAGCTTTGATATTTGCTCCACTACTTCGTGCTGGGGCTCCCAGGACTCTACCTCCGACAAGCCATGGACAGAAGGTGAAGCTAAACTGTCAAAGAGTCACAAAAGAGATCTTAATGATTACAATGGGTGTTCTGAACCTGGGACAGAAATTCATAGACCTACCAAAATGAGGCAAGGGGGAGGCCTTTGTGCCACTGCAAAGACAGATCATTGAAAATGGGCTATTTCCAAAGTTGAAGCATAATATTGGTTAAGATGGCTCTTTTCCATAGAAAGCAAATTGAGCTCTGACAGGGAGACCAGAAGCTGTTAAATTTACTGCCTAAGTCTTGAAGGAGAGATCTGGGCCAGCCACTGAGGTCCCATCAGAGGATCCAAACACCCTGAAATGCATGAAGCACATAACTATATTGGTAAAATACCTTAATTCTGGGGGAAAAAATCTCCAACAAAACAAAACAACTAAACTTAAACCCATTAGATTGATGTGAGGGATTTAAGTCAAGCATCTGGGCAGAGAGGTGAGAGTTAAATTGTCCAGTTAATTGAGATATGGAGTATAGGTCAAAATCAGGATTAACAGGGGTGCCTTGACTTACTTGATAGCATTACACTGCTGAACCCAAAGGTGTTTCTTCTCTCCAGTCAACTGTTTGAATTTCCACCTTCTTAATTTGAGTTTCTTCTGGTGAATATGGGACCCTTAGCATTATATATCCTATTTTAGCATAATATATCCTATTTTACAGAATTTATTCTGCCTGTGTTTTGTTTGCTTGTTTTTTCCCTTGAATCACTGAAGTAGTTGTGCAGTTACTTTTGGAAAGTTTCAAAAAGGATTTCATAAATAAATCTAGTCCATCATGTTCTGTTCACTTTATTTTGTAGTTCTTTGTGGTAAAGTCTATGGCTAAACTCTACGAATGCTTCTGAAAACTAGTTAATTCTCTTATCACTGCCTCTGAGGCCTTTGATTTTGTAGCTCATTCTTGATATTCTGCTGCTTCTACTGGGTACCAGAGATGCATAAATCAGAGAGGGCAATCTGGTTCTTGGGGGTCTTCCCATTTCTAACCAATACTCCCTGCAGAAGTAAATCAAGATATTCCCCCATTCTGTGTCCCCTCTTATCATGAGTGAAAGTTGAATTACTTTTTCTTTCACTTTTTTTGCTTTTGCACATTATTTCTCTTTCTCTTTCTGCCCATGTTTTTCTTGATCAATGAGAAACTATTCATGGTAAATCATAAAGGAATAAACTCTATTATCAATTCTGTATCTTGTCTCATCCTTTCCTCCCTCTGTGAGGCAACAAAATAAGAGCCTCTGTTATAGTTTGTATCCTAAATGTCTCCCCAAAGACCCATGTGTTAAAGGCTTAGTCCCCAGGGTGTTGCTATTCTGAGAAGATTGAACCTTTAAAAGGCATGGACTAGTGGGAGATGTTAGGTCATTGAGGACATGCCCTCAAAGTCCCCCCCATACCCCCACCTCCGTGTGTGTTTTGCTTCCTGGCTAGTTTTGTTCCACCAAGCACTCCTGTCATGGTGTGCTACACTACCACAGGGCTTTTTAAGGCAATAGGGCCAGCTGATAATGGAAAGAACTTCCAAGGTCATGAACAAAAAATAAACACTTTTCTTTATAAGATGATTATCTCAAGTATTTTGTCCTAGAGACAGAAAGTTGACTAATGGCCTCCAAAGATATCCAAGTCCTTAAACACTTACGCCATTGAATATTCTATACTACATGGTAAAGGAGATTTAAGGTTGCTAAGCAGCTGATCTTAAAATAGATTATTGAGAATTATCTAAATGTGGAAGGTGAAGGCAAGAAAGTCATAGAGAAGGAGAGGTCAAGATGATAAACAGAGATAATAAGTGCTAATTTTGAACATAAAAAGTGCCATGAGACATGGAATGATGGTGAACTCTAGAAACTGGAAAAGGCAATGATATGGATTCTCTCCTAAAACTTCCAGAAATATAGTCCTGCTAATATCTTGATTTTACCCTAGCATGGCCCACTTCAGACTTCTGACCTCCAGAACTACAAGATATGATATTGATGTTGTTTCAGGCCATCAAGTGTGGTATAATTTGTTACGGCAACAATAACGCATTCTGACTTGTTCCTTTGCAACATCCTTAGGCATGTTGACTCATGACTTGTGCAAATGGATTTGGTGCCACCACACACTAGCACACTAACACATCCAGACATGCTGAGACCCCACAAATCTCTACAGGAAGTAAGTTCCCATCATGTCACATTTCTGTTTCTTTTCCAATCCATCTCTATTACCATAAGATAAAGGGATAGAGGCGGGGCCTGGAAGATTCATTTGTCAAAGTACTCTATGTACATCTCTGATATGAAACAAATTTTTGGACATAAAGTTTGGGGAGTTGGAGAAACTGCACAATTTTGTGGAGTTTTTGGAATGCTATATGTGGTAATAAGAACTAAATAGACAGGGTGAATTGAATGCATATATCTACAGAAATTCCTTCTTTATAGACTATTCTATCCTGTGAATCTATGATTGGATTTTTGCATTGTTTCTGTCAAGGCCCGGTGAATCCTCTAAACCAAATATTGTAGTTGGCTCCTAAATCACTGGGTGAAGACAAATTTTCTGTGTATCAAGAAAATGGTTGTGAAAATGAGGAATGACTAGACACCAAATAATTAAGAGAAAGAAACCATATTTTGAATATAATAGAAAAGTAAATCCACACTTTTTTAAAAAAATATAAACAGGACATTAAAATAGAAGAAACCCATTTGGAAAACAGCTTTTATATTTGCTAATTTCTTCATTAGTAAATTGCTTGGGATATTCAACTGAACCAACAAAACTGCTCACATGAAGAAAAAATAAACAAAATCAAAACATTTGAATTTTAAAAATTGCCCTTTTATATTAGTAAAATTTGCTGATTAAATTAGATCTATTTATATAAGCCTATTGTGTGTACACATTTTTGCTAAACAAATCATCACAAATATTTTATTAAGGCCTATTTGTAAACAGCACAGGTTTTAATGTAGTTTCTACTTTGTTCCAACCTAGATTTCTAAAATTCTGTTATTAAAATACTACCTTCATACATTTTGTCATATCTGTATATTATTATAGTATTACGGATACTTTATTTAAGGAAGCTATCTTTATTTACTTAAATTTATGTTGAAGGGAAAGCATATATCACTGCCAGAAATTTTTTAAAAAAAATTAAAATGTCACTTTCTGGCAGTAGAAAGTAATGACAAATAAAAATTGTAACAAAATATTTTTTCTTCTTGCCTGTTAGAGTTTTGAATATGATGAAAGTTCCCTTTTTATTAAAGTGAGAAATTAGCAGGTGTTATGGAATTACTAAAGACATACAACCCAAACTAAAGCTCACGCTTTAGGGTTTTTTCCTTCCTGAAGTTAATCAGGATTGAAATAAAGTTAAAAAGGAAATAATACTATGACTATGTGACCTGGTGTACTTCATTATGTTGTCTAGACACTAAATTAAATGCTCTCAGGAATTTTGGAAATACCATTAAAACCATTTAATTTTGTTTTCTGAATTGATTCCTACCATTGCTGTCTATCAGAACTATGACCTTTAGATATTCACTCTATTTTAGAGCAAATCGTCTTTTTAAGCACGTACCTTTTACTACATTGGAAGGTTCATATCTTCCTATTTAATTTCCAGATCCATGTGTATCATCTGATACAAGGCAATCTGACTTCACTTCTTTGTCTTCTGACAAAACTCCTAGAATAAATTCAAGATATGATAACCGGTCTTTCTGTTGGTTTTTGCCATCTTTATTTTATCCACTTCTGTTCTGGTCTTCTTAAGTAACTCTGGCTTGCCCATACTATCTGGAAGGTATCTACTCAGACATTATTAGTAGCCTGAAATTCACTAGGAATTTGTTCAAATTTCTTGCTGCTCTGTGTGTGTGGCCAGGTAACAGAATCACATCACTTGAGAACTTGTTAGAAAAGCAGATTTTCAGTTTCCATCTCAGTCCTTCTAAATCAGAATCCACATTTTGACAAAACCCTCAGGTGATTCTTATGCATATTGAAGTTTGAGAAGTACTAGCGAGAAGCCTTGCTCTCTCTATTCCTGTTTATCCCAGACCTTCAACTACCTACTTCATCTCTTACTCAATAGTCCTCAATTCTGTCTGCACACTAGAATCACCTGTTAAGTCTTATTTATTTTTTCATTGTAATTGCTAGCCATCATTCCCAGAGGCTTTTTATCTTTATTTTTTAATTAGTTGGGAGTAAAGACCAAATATCAGGTTTAATTGCCTCAGGTGATTCCAATATGAGGTCAGTATTGAAAATCACTGAAACAGTTTCAATGGATTATTGGACTCCTGGTATGTAGCCTCTGGCTCCACAAAACCATTCTATTGGTGGGCTGTGTCCTACCTAATAAAACGCATTAGACCCAGTTGAGCCTCACTTATGTTCTATATCTAGGGCAAGTAATGGATCAATTTCCCCTCTAAGCAATCTATGGAAAGAAATTCACATGGTTAATGCATCAGCAGCAGCAACCTTAATTTGTCCATCACTATCATTAAATCCAACTATATCATTTTAAATACATAACTCTCTGCATAATAGATTTAAATTTTGTTTAGAGTAAATAGCCCATTTTCTTTTTAAAAAAATAATTTGGGGTAAATTGATATAGCTTTTATAAGAACTATAACACAATCAAAAAGAGAATTTTACCATCAATAATTTTAGACATAAACATAATTCATTCAGACAACACTAAATGTTGAAAATCCTGTTTGGCAGCAAACAAAAAAGTTCATTCTCAAAAATTTTCCCTCATATAAATTCATGTCAGTAATTCCTAATATCCCATCTATATATTTGTCCCCACTAGAAAGCCTGGATTTAACTATGCTCTCATTTGATTTTAGTCTTCATTGGAACCTTTAAAAACATGTGCCTCAAAAGGTAGTTGGCTCATTACCAAGTATCTCTAGTACCAATTGTCTGCTTCTGTATCCTTCTTCTCCACCTCCAAAGTCAGTCAATCATGCTTCCAACCAAATCCCAACCAAAACCCTTGGCCTGGTGGTTTTCATTCATTCCTGCTTAGTCCTTTTCCTGGCTTCCTGATCCTTTGTTCCAAGGATTCCCAGTGTGGGTCCCTGGGATAATAGGAATTACTGGTACCTGTGGGATGCTGCTGAGAAGACACCAAATGTCCAAATACCCCATATTCTCCTCATAAGAACTCTCTCCTGATTTTACTGATGAGGAACTTGAGTGCATCGAGAGTTTTATATAACTTTTTTCTACATTAGTCACTTTGGGGCAGATTAAGCTGGTTGTAATAATCCCAAATTTAATAGTAAACTTGGGATAAATATTAGCCACAGGTCTGTGTTTTGGCTGTGGTTTCCCTTACAAGTCCTCTTTATCCTAAGATTCAGGCTGAAGGAGTCTGCCTCATTTAAAACATCCCTTCTCGCTGCAGAGAGAAAAGAACAATGAAAACAATTGTGCAGTAAATATTAAATTCTCTTTTTGGATGAGATTTTTCTTATGCCTGCTCACATTCTTCTGTCCAAGCAAGTCACATGACCAAACTTGACATTAATGAGTGTGGCTGGAACTTCTTCCATGGAAGAGTTCTGAAGGGATGACCCAGAAGAGAAGCTAGTAATTAAGCAAATAATATAATCACAATTGTCCAATGTCTCACAGCCAAAGAGAGGCAGTCCTGGGGTTTGAATTCAGTTCTGTTTGACTCTTACCCACTGTACAAAAATGCTTCCATCTTTCTTTTTCTTCTATGCTGATTTTAAGTGTTTAGTCCTTTGTTTAATGTCATAGTTCTTGCTTCTTTACCCTGATTTTGCTGTTCGCCCTGGATTTAATCTCTGGTTTGAGTGAATAATGTTCCTGACAAATACATCTTCAATTTAGCTGAACTGAGGGTTCCTATCCTCTGATCAGCTTGATTCTCTTGCTGCCCAAGACTTGGATAAGGTTGAGTCTATTTATCCAGCTTTGACTCTGCAGTTCAAATAAAAGTACTCCCATTCTCAATAAGATAGAGACAGTTTCCTTACTGCTCTAAGGAAATTTACAAGGACCAAATTTTAGCAGCATGGCCTTAAGTCGTAAAGAACTATATTTAAACTTGGACAAGAAATTTTTTAGGATGCTTCCCTGCTAGAAACAAATCCTTTCTTCTGGCGGTTAAACACGCTCCACAGGAAGTCTTGTTGATTGCTGGTCTCAGGGAAGTGAGTTAGTGAGGCTCTGTCAACACACTCAGATCATTTCAGAATGGGTTAGCGCCTCCAAAATCTACCCATTCATGTTGCCTTTCACCACTCATAAAGAGAGCCACAAATTTAAAACTTCCATTTCATTGCCAATGTGAGGTAGCGGCAGAATCTTTCATGTTTTATTTACAAACAGAAAATGTATTTTGCTGTGACAAAATCTAGTTTCTATCATATATCACCAAACATTTAATTAACATAAATGTGGGCTACATTCTTTCCTAGAGGGCACCAATTTGCACCCTTTTTTATATCAGTATTTGAGAAAATAACTTTATAACTTAAAAGTTGAGTTCACTTTTATAAAAAAAAAAAAAGTAGAAAAGAAAATAAATCCATAGGCTAAAACTGTCTTTGTTAACAGAGTACTGCATACTACTCACCATACTTGCAGAGTATGACCAAACTCTATTGCCATTAAGGAACTGTATTTACTTCCTCTGATATGCATATCCAATTAATCTCTGAGCTGCCATCTCTATAGTTAGAAACACATTACACCTTATGTCTATTAGAGACAATGAAGCACATGGAATTACATAAATCAAAGTATAATTTATAGAGTTTCAAACTCAAAAGAGTCCTTTTTTTCCAGAAAAACTGTTATTTCCATGAAAGCCTATCTCTTAGTAAGTCCTTGTGCACATATTTGTGTTGAATATTTCAGAAATTATCATAATACTTTTCTCATGGAATGGGCTGGTATACATGAAATCATGATGAGGCATAAAAAATTCTATTTAATGTGTTTCAATTTTTTTGCCTCTTGAATATTAAAAAAAATGTGTATTAGAAACCTCAACACCAAAAGAAAATTTCTTTAGAATGCAGGAATCCAAATTAGGTGTTCTCTGTATGTGTCTTTTACGAATTTTCATTATATGTTTTTATGAAAATAAAATAGAAGAAGTAAAAATTAAGAAATGTGATTCTCACTAAAGAATGATTCCTTTTCTTCAATTTACTCCAAATTTAAGGATATCCAATTTATTGGATATTCATACCCAATACTTTAATAAAACCTGTGCCCACTTAGACTTGGCAATTTTGGCTTTGTTACTGCGGAAGCTTTATAATTTTCCATAGAAATAGCAATCACTGCAGTAGCTTTGGTTAAATGATGACCCATAGGCCTTCTGTTGAATGGAATGACAAATGTTCTCTGGAAAAATTCAAGTAGACACTGTTAACATGGAAACTTTCTTGAACACAAGTATGCTCCAAATGGCATTATGTGTTACTAATAGTAATGATCTATGATTCAAATATAATAGTCTGCTTCCTATAAGGGAAGCAACTAGGCCATTGACTAAAAATGATAGGGAGAAGTTTAAAAATTTTTATTTTTTTAAATACGAGTTTGAGGAAGTTCAAAATTCAAAATGTTCTCTACTTGTAGAAAGTACAGTGAGTGTGCATAGGCTAATAGGTACATATACCTGTACCAGAAGAAACAGCTTGGAAGAACATCTAAAGGAATCAAATTATCAGGATCATAAATAACAATAAATGCTGGCAAGGAGCAGAGAAAAATTTAGGTAGGTATATAAATTTATAGAATATATAGGTAGGAATATAAATTAGTATAACCACAGTATGACATTTCCTCCAAACACTAAAAATAGAGCTATTGTAAGATCCAACTCTTTGGAATTTATCAGAAAGAATTAAAGTCAGCATAGGTTAGCAACACCTGCATACTCATGTTCATTGTAACACAATTTATAATAACCAAGTTATGAAATCAGTCTAGGTGTCCATTGACAGATGAATGAATAAAGAAAAATGTGTTATAAAGACACAATGGAGATTTATTCAGGCATAAAGAAAAACAAAAGTATGTCATTTGCAGAAAAATGGATAGAAGAGGGAAAAAACATGTTAAGTGAAATAATACAGATTCAGAAAGACAGGTATTACTTGTTTCCTTTTGTGTGTGTTAGCTAAAGAAAGGGAAAAAAGAGGAGTACTGGTGTCATAAGTGTAAAAGGGAAACAGTGTAGAGAAAAGGGTGTCAGGAGAGCAGGGAGGAAAGGGAAAGGGGAGTGATGGGAAAGGACTTCGATCAAGCTATGTTATGGGCATGTATGAATATATATACCTTTCTGTATAATTAATATGCACAAACTAACAAAAGGTCAAGGAATTGTGTCTTCCTCCTTTTCACTCTCTACCATTCATCATATTTTCTGTATGAACAAGAATTTGTTTTCTTTTTTTTAGAGAGAGAGAGAGAAAATTTTTTTAATATTTATTTTTTAGTTCTCGGCGGCCACAACATCTTTGTTGGTATGTGGTGCTGATGAATGAACCCGGGCCGCACGCATGCCAGGAGAGCGCACTACCGCTTGAGCCACATCCCCAGCCCAAGAATTTGTTTTCTTTAAATAAAAGAAAAATGGTTTTAAAGAAAAAGTAAATTATTTAGACATTCAGATAAGTAAAATATTTCAAATCTTGTTTTCAATTTCTATCATCTAGTTTCTGAAAAACAGTTGTATCTGTAAAGAGTAAGATTGTGCTTTGACCATATCTCATCTTCATTTCAGTTTTCATCCTCACACACAAGACACCAGCAAGGCAGAGCTCAAAGGCTCAATGCATGATGAAGCTGCAGCCTTTTCCCCAAAATACAACTTAAAAATACATATTAACTTTTGTAATTAATAGATTGAAAAAAAAGTACTGTATATTTTGCTTGGAATGCAGTATAATTATTCCAATATCTAAGTACTGGGTTGTTCTAGAGACTTTTAAAATTTATTTTCAATGACAATAAAACTGGTATATATTATTGTCTACATTAATGTTTTGATGTACCAACACATTTTAAATGACTAAATCAAGCTAATTGTTTTAGAGATTTCTGATCTTAGCAATTCCTCAAATGATGATGGTTATAAGAGTTCAAAACAGGGATGGGGTTGTGGCTCAGTGGTGCAGTGCTTGCCTCGTACGTGTGAGGCACTGGGTTTGATCCACAGCACCACATAAAAATAAATAAACAAAATAAAAGCATTTAAAAAATTCTCTTAAAAAAGAGTTCAAAGGAATCTAGTGAAAAGGTCTAAACATATGCTACTCATATTGAAGCAAACTATTTGCCTATGAAATTTGGGGAATTTTACAAATATAAAAATAATGTATTTGGATTGTGACTATATTTGCACACCATAGAATAAACATTTACTTTTGGTTGGATGTAAACATATATATTTTAATTTCCCCATAATCACCACTGGAAATTTATATAATGATATTTTATCAAAAATCTTTGTTTTTTAAAATTAATTCAACATATTTTAGGAAAGAAGCACCTGAGTTTTCAGTCTGGCTTTGCCATTAACTAGCTGTGTGATTACTTGTTGATTTCAGGTGAACTAACCTATATGCCTCAAATTTCTTTCTGACCTATAGTGGAAGAGACGACCTTAACATTTAAGCCTCTTTACAGTTTCTTCTCACTCTAATTTGGGTTTTGCCACTCTAAGACCTGTGTAGGCATAGTTGGGGCTTGAATAGAGGTCTAAATTTTATATTGAAATAGAATGTGTTTAATTTGCCAATGAAGAAGGAATGGGAGATTTTCCCTTAGTGTCGCTGAAGAGTTTTTCTCATGGATGTCATCAGTAAGTTTTAAAGAAATGCCAGCAGAAAGATTGATTGTAGCCAAAAGCCTTTCTTTCTTAATGTTGGTAAGGACTTACTGCCTCCTGAGAATAGCAGCCTGGATGTATGGTGGCATCCAGCAGAGGATAGTAAAGGACAGAGTGGCAAAACTCTGCAATTTCATATTGGCATAACTCTTGGACTTTACAAACTGTGCCTCCTTATTAGATTCTGTTTTATCCCAGTAACTGTATGGCTGAGATAGGGAAAGGACACATTTAAGAACATGGCCTTGATAGGTGATCCCGTGTTCAAATTCCAGTGCCATCCCTCTTGGTTGAGTTGACTTTGTATAGTCCATTTCTTTAATGAATATATGTTGGATCCTCCCTGAGAATACAGAGTGCAGGTAATAAATAAATAATTATAGGTTGTGATGAGTGTTCTCAGGAAAATAAAATCAATTGGATAATAAAATTGAAAGTAGTGGAGCCAGGCTGATGGGATTGGGTTTTAGAAAAACAACTATTATAAAGAGGTGACATTTGAATTAAGACTTGGATGAGAAGAAACAGCCAGACATGTAAAGATCTGCTGGAAGAGTGCTCCCTGCAGAAGGAACAGCACATGGAAATGCCCTGTGGGAAAAGGATTTCTAGGTCTAGTAAAATTAATTCAGTCAATGTCCCTGAATGCCGTGAAAGATGTGGAACATTATGTATGATGGAGTCAAGGAGGTAATTAGGGGCCAGATTGTGAGGGGTTTATAGGACATGGGGTTTTTAGATTAGATTATTTTTTTTCTAGATGCACTTAAATCAGTGAGTACTCTTTTTTCACAAAGGGCCTGATATTATATGTTTGATTACCTTAAAATATAACCCTTAATAGTCCAACAAGAGTGTACTGAAGAACAATGAGAATAGAAGCAAGGATTAGTTCTCTATCCTTGACTTTCTTATTTGTAAAATGGGAATCATAACAGATACATTACCTAAATGAGAAAAGGTAAATGAGCAAATACACAGTTCTGGTAAGTAGTGAGCATTCAGTGTTAGGAGTTGTCATGGTCCCCATTTACGCACAGTAAACTGGGTACATTAGAGAGGTTAAATAGCATGGTCAAATTAGACAGCTCAGATCTACAGCTGGCCAGAGCTTGATTCTAAGTTGTAGAAATCCAAAACTAGTGTTAAGTATTCATTCACATGATCAGAGAAAGATTGCTTGAGTTTGCAGCTCAATTCAACAAATGCTTCTGAGCCATATAATGAATGTGCCAGGTATAGTGCTATGACATTAACTTATCAAGGCCTCCTTTAAGAAGCTCAAAGTATAGGAGAAGTGCTATATATAAATACAAATAATTTTGAATGAAAACTAAATGCACAGAAATAGACATATGCCACCCACAGAGATTTCAGGAAAGGAAATCTGAGCTGGGATGAAATAAATGTTCATCAGACAGATAGAACGCAACAATAACAGCACAGGAGAAGTCATAGGATGAGAAATAGCCTGTCATATGTGGCCAACTCTGGGTGTTTTGAAAATATTGATGAAAACAGTATGCATGGAAGAAAGAAGAGGTGAGGGTTGAATGGGGTCCGTGGTGAATAATATCATCACCAATACGAATGGTAACAGGGTTAAATGTAGAAACTACCACTCCTTTTGGTTGAAAGTGAGTAGGATATCTGGACTTCCAGGAAGGATGGGGCAATAGTGATATTAATTAAACAGGAATACATAGAAGTTAAGCATACTTAGACTGCCTCATTTGAGCCTGATAACACCTCCATGATTATCAGAACACAAGGTGCACATGTGTTGGAACTAATGCTTAGCTGGGTCAAGGGCCTTGCCCAAGGTCACTCAGATGGCAAATACAAGAACCAGGAGGACAGCCTGGTTGCTGTCCTAGATTGGTTACCCCAAGGCCAAACTCCATCTGTCAACTACATTATTTATCTGTGTTAACAGTGAAGGCAGTTGAGCAAGAACTAGAGGTGGAGCACAGCAGAAGAACTGGATGACACAGGCATTGAGGGCGTGGAAGGACAATTAAAGAGAAGGCAGAGCAGAGCAATTAGCATCTGTCTGGATGGTGCCTGATACAATCTAATACTGCAAACTTAGAAGAGAATAACACTGTGGAGGACAAGTTGTAACCCACAGACTTAAGAGTAAGAAAAGGAGAGAGGACTGGTGGAAAATAAATAAGAAAAAAAAAGAAGAGGGAGAGGCATAGGAGAGGCAAGGAGAAAAAGGCAGGAGGAAAACAGCAATAAGGTGTGGACATCTGTGGGGGAAATTAAAGCTAGTGTATGCAGACAACTATTACAGAGGAAAGTGGCCCTGTGGTAGAAAAACAGAAATGTGAAATTGAATAGATATATTCAAAGGGCTTATGATAATTTAAGGCAGTCACAAAAGTGGGACTGATATTGTTTGTGGTACAAGAAATTGGAGGAAATTTTCTTCTCCATTGATTAAATAACACTGTCTTTTTTGACATGACCATGTTTTCTGAGCCCTAACTAAAGACATGTAACATCATAAAGGAATTTTCTGCCACTTCCAAGTGGAAAAGATAATCTAAAAATGTAGTTAATTGATCTCTCTAAGATATTTCCATGACAATATGACTATAGCAATAGAGAATATTTGAAACTGGAATATCTCAGATATTCCACAATACGTAATAATAACAATTAGTTTTTGGAGTTCCAAGCATTGTTCTAAAAGCTCAAGTCATTTAATCCTTTCTGCAACCCTATGAAGTAGATTCCTTTATTAACTCCACTTCACAGATAAGGAATCTGTGGCCCAGTGATGTTGAGTCACTCTGCAAGGTCCTGCGAGAACAAATGGCAGAGTTGCCTTGAGTTCTGTTGTTCTCAACTACTATATGAAATCCCCAGAGGGTTTGGTTACATTTCTTTTAATTCTTTTTGATGTTAGGGTTATCTCAAAGGACTTTGGAACAGAAAGGTTATGAGTTTTACAGATTCCGTCAATTCATTTTTACTATTTAAAATATTTCTGTATTATGAACCAGATAATTTAAGCAATGAGTTTTGAGATCTTCATAGGAAACTGACAAGAATGGTTCTCACTCCCTCTATCAAAATGAGAAATATCTTGCCAAACAGAGGTGAAAACTCCCAAGCCAAACACTAAAGTAGGTAGTATTTCTTTCTATGTTGCTTTATGAAATATTGGCAGTCAGACATATTTCTCAACCCTAGGAGACATAAATCTTTCTGAGGGAAACTAAATTTCTTTGGTTTGGCTGCCAAACTATGACTTCAGCCTTGAATCTCATCTCAGAAAACTGTAAACACCCTTTTCCTCCCTTGTGTTTAATTTTAAGCATATCTTCCCTTCCTGGAGACCATCATTCTTCCTTTTGAGGGGCTGCCTCTTGCCCTGTCTTATCCTGTATGCCAACCTGTGTGTGATGACCTGCTCAGAGGTGGGCTGCCTGGACCAGTTTGAGCCTTCTGCATTCTCACCTTGTGCTCACATCCCATGTCCTTCTTTCCTCTACATTTTTTTTTTTACAAATAGTTCTTGGCTTGCAATTCACATTCCATTGAGGGTTGATGATTTGGCTCCGGGATTTTTCCATGGACCTTCTGCTGTCTCCCTTATCACAGTGACCTTGGCTTGGATCTTTGTGCCTACAGGATAAAAGAAGTCAGAAGTTTCATTTAAAAATGGCCTTAGCTCACTTTTCTAGTAACTGAAGACTAAACCTGAGCAATTAGGTCAATATAAATATGCAAATATATCTGAATCCATTTGTACTTCAGGTTGAAGGGAATGAAAGTGCCTGAGAATGGGGAAGGGATGGTATTGAGTCTCCAGAAATGCAGATCTGCACCATATCTTCTGAACATTTACACAAAGGATGAGATGGAGTGTAGAGCAATGAGCAATGGACTGGGAGACCATAGGTACGTACTAGTTCAAGTTCTGACCCAAGAACCACCTGTGAGACAGTAGAAAGAAAATCATATCATCATCAACTTAAGGTATCTATATTTTTTATACTTAAAATTCTGGACTAGGTAAATTCTAAATCTGGATACTTTTGGAATCTTGGAATCACTTGGATGGATTTGGAGTTTCAAAAGAAAAATAGAAATTAGAACTTCAGTGAAGCACACTTATTAGAATTCTCAGGAGAATTCCCAGGAGTAGAACTACAAATATGATTTGATATTCTCTACAGCCTAGTTTTGCATTAGCAGACCCTTTGACTTGTTAAAGTACCCACAGCCTAGACTAACATTTGGAGATATTTTGACTTGTTAAAGTACTATGTCCTTCAAGCTCCATCAGTATTTCCCAGGCAAGGGAACCTGTAGTATAGGAACAACTACAGCTATACATTGGGATAATGCTTTAAAAGTGGCTAGTGTTAAACTGGGCAGCAGAGAAAGATGGAAGAGCTGGACTTGTTGCTTTGGACTAATTTATGAGCTGCATAGATGTTCAGAGGTCCTAGTACAATAAATAACTAGTACAATCCTATATGATTTTTCTGTCCTGATGTACTGAAATTACAATCAGTTTCAGAGCTCCTCCTAAAAGTAGACACATTATATAACTGTGATCTGACTTGTACTGCTTATACCTTAAGGTACTTTTCATATCCCTGCCACAAAGATAATGTTGTTGGCTCTAGAAAGCTTATTGGTATGTGAAAGTGCCCAGGGAGGAATCACCCAAAGTTGGTTTATAAGAACAAAGTGGGAACAAGCCTTTCAGGACTTGGGTATTTCTAGGTCTTAATTCATTTTTGTGTCAAATATCCTTTATTTGACAAAAATATTACAATTGTATTTGGGGTTAATATCTCTTTGATTCTTGTGTAATTGCCCCAATTTTATTACTGGTCCCCTTTCTTCATTCATTCCTGTGTCTATTCTCTTTGCTAGTTAATTCTGCCATCATTCTCACAAAAAGCTGAGTGCTCTTGCTCACCATTGGAGCTTGGTCACATGACTTGCTTTGCCAATGGAGTATTAGTAGATGCCATGCAAATGAAAGCTTCAAATCTGCCCCCATGTATTTTTTTTCTTCTCCAACGCCATCCATTTACCTGCAAATGCCATGATTTTATTCTCTTTTATTGCTGAGTAAAATTCCATTGTGTATATATGCCACATATTTTTATCCATTCATCCACTGAAGGGCATCTAAGTTGGCTCCACAGTTAAGCTATTGTGAATTGTGCTGCTAACAATACCTTTATTTTATCTCCTTATATTTATGCAGTGCTGAAGATTGATCCTAGGAACTTGCACATGCTAGGTGAGCATCTACCACTGAGCCACAACCCCAGCCCCTAGCATTTTAACTTTGCAATTTAATCAGATGTGTCTAAGGAACACATTTATGAAGATTAATGCCATATATGTCAAATATAATTAATTTATTAACTATAGAATCTAGGTATTAGACAAGTATATTGAACAGCATTTGCTATGGGAAGATTCTTTCTCATGGAGCTGCTGCCCTTCCATTTGGGACCCAAAATGAATGTATATGGAACATACCTTTCCCACATGACCCACATCTTTAAACAGAGCCACACCACTGGGCCCAGTCTGTATCAGCTGACTCCAAGCCTATTTACAAATAGGAAACACATGTATATAATTTTAAGGCACTGAATTTTGGTATGGTTTGCTATACTGTAACAGCTGAATGATTCAGTATGTCAATCAAGGTTTTCTGCCTTCTCCCAAGCCAATGGGTGGCCTGTGACCCAATCTAGGCCAATGAAATCTCTTTTCCAGAATCAAATGCTGGTGAAGAGTTGGAGCTGCCACATCCCCTTCAGTGAACAATTCCACAGCCAACTCTCCATCATAGTTTCTGATATATACATCACTTTCACTTCCCTGTCAACACCAAGCTTGTTGGGGGGTTTTCATATCCTTCTCATGGGGGTTTCTTATATCACTTCCATGTTATCCTATGTGTTTATATCACAATTAATTCTTTTTTATTTAAGTTAGGGTCTTTTCTACTGCTTACCAACAAAAATTCTTAAACTGCTACTAAGGGACTCAAAGGGAAAATGAAAATTTGCCAAAAGCAAACTTGACCTAATTCTCATCATGGGGAGAGAGTTGTTGCCTATATTTTTTTAGTCCTTTTCTCATGTTAAACCCGCACTTTTCATAAAAGAGAAGAGAGAGTTCTCTCTTTGAATTTGTCTTCTAAATTGTTATTAATGAGTAAATCTACCTACATAAAAATATTTTGAATCTTTATATAGAATTTCAGAAAAAAAAGATTCAGTGTCCTGAATTTACAAATATTATTGGAAAAAATGCCTTTTCCTTAATAACTCTATAGCTCAAGAGTTAGACAAAACAAATCATGGTGGCTGCCAGAGACAAGGACATTCTTAAATGTCACTGAAATTATGCTCTAAATATGCTAATATTATAACATAATCATTTATTTGATTTATATTTCCCCCTTCTTGAAACAGCCTAATGTTAAATAAGTAATGCAGGTTTCTTTATGCTGAGTGAAATAAGCCAGTCACAGAAGGATGAGTACCACTCAATTCTACATATGTGAGATATGTAAAATAATCAATATCATAAATACAAAGAGTAGAGTGGTGGTTGCCAGGAACTAAGGGAAAAAGGAAATGAGGAATTGCTGCTCAATGGGTATAAAGTTTCAGCTATACAAGATGTATATATTCCAGAGACCTGCTGTGAAACACTATGCCTGTAGTTAACCACACAGATGGACTCCAACTTACAACAGTTTGACTTAAGTATTTTTCAACTTTAATATGGTACAAAAGCATTCAGTTGGAATTTTGAATTTGGATTTTTTCCCAGGTTGGTGATATGTGATAGAATATTTTCATGATGTTGGACAACAACAGCAAGCCATATGCAATTGGAAAGGGAAGCAGCTGATATTCTTCAGTGTACTATGCAAATAATATGTGATGCTCTATCAACTAGGTCTATCAAATGCATTTACAACTTGCCATGAGTTTAATTAGGATCTGACCCAATTGTAAATTGAGGAGCATCTGTGCTGGATTGTGCACTTAAGAATTTAAGAGGCTAAATCTTACTCTATGTGTTGTTATCATAAATAAATAAATAGATAGATAGATAGATAGATAACACCAATAAGGCTGACAGTAATTTGTATCTTTCTGTACATTTTAATTTTACTTATGAGTGGCTCATATACTAAGAGTGAACACTGATAATTCAGAGAAATTTCAAGGTGTCATCTTGGATATCAAATAACTTTTTATTTATTTAAAATGCCAAATATATGCCATTAAAAGTTCTGGAACATAGGCTCTGACAAATGTTGAACACTCTTTTTCATCAGAACTATGAATCTTTGTTTCCATGACTCTTGAAAAAAGGTTGCTTGAGTTCTTTGAAATGAATAAACAAAAGAAAATAAATCCATCACAATCAAAAAAGGACTCAAAGGAAACAAGTTTCTAGAAGGGAAAAAATAAAAGCAGCAGCCAGACCTCAAGAAACTCCCATAAATTGTGGTACAGCTGTTACCACCTCCAGTGGGGATGTTTTGCCAAACCAAAGACCAAAATATTCCTGGAATGATGTGCTTACCTCCTCATCCAGACATTTCTGTAGACCCTATGCATTCCAAATGTTAGGAAAATTGATTCCTCTTCCAGGACAAAGTTGATGGAGAAAGGAACATTTTTAGGGCATGTGTATCATGGCAGTTGTAGTATTCCCTTCCAGAAGACTCTCCAGAATTGTGTTGACAGCTTATCTTCAGAACACGAGAGAGTGTCCAGGAAACACAAACACAGTGCACTAAGAAGTCATCACTCCACTGAGAAAGTGGAAAATGTGGTCAAGAAATTGTGGAATTTTATTCACACACCCTAAAGGTTGCTTTTATTCCACAGGCTCTATAAAAATAGTTTAAATTACTTTCTCAAACAATCACTAGAACACTTTTTTTTTTTTGCTTTTTGTGAACAAACTGTTCATTTATGCTCTGAGTTCTACAATTTGAATCAGAATTCTTTGATGAATATTCTTATCATCTTGTGATGCCTTCTCTGAGAGAACTTTTAAGGTCAGTTACAAACAACTATAAAGGTCTGGATAGATTCTGTATTAATTTTTCAACAATGTAAATTCAGTTTAAGTTACCTCATTAAACAAATATTTATTAAGCCTAACATCTATTGTGTGCCAGGAAATGTTCTAGACAATGGGTACTCACAGATGAATAAAGTATTATAGACGCTTCAAGAATCATATTGCCTAGTGAATAAGAATTCCAGAATTTAAACTTAACAAATGAATTTTTTTTCATTCTACAACGGACATAAAGAGAAGACTCTCAAATCATATGCCCAACTGCTTTCCTGGAAGTATGTACAATATTGTCTTGAGATTCATACTGATTTGAGCTTGCATCTGAACTCTACCACTTACAAACTGAGTGACTTGGCATGTTCTATCATTTCTTTCTTCCTTCCTTCCTTCCTTCCTTTCTTTCTTCTTTTTTTTTTTTTTTTAGATTTTTTTGGTGGGGAGGTATAGCAGCGATTAAACCCAAAGTTCCCACTGAACTATATTCCCAGCCCTTTTTATTTATTTATTTATTTACTTATTTACTTACTTACTTATTTAGTGGTGTTGGGAATTGAACTCAGCACTCTACCAACTGAGCTATATCCCCAGCCCCATGTTACATTATTTTTGTGCACTTCTCTGTACTTACAAATGGTGGCAAAATTGTATCTGCCCCACAGATTGTTGTGAGAAGTAATTGATGTCATACATAGAGCATCATACGTGTAGCACAAAGTAAACCTCAAACATGCATTAGCTGTGTTATACCGAATCCATGCATGGTGATTAATTTCCTATCACTATCATTAAGGATCTTGTAATGGAATGTGAGAGACATCCCTCTCTGTAGGTAGCTCCACTTACAGATTCAATGGTTTTCTCCTTTAAGGAATGCATCCAGTGTTCCTCCCCATCCCATCATGATTTTCAATCTAGATGGGAGGTACTCATTTTCTTTCTTGTGGAAACTTATGAAAAACAATATAAGACATATGATTGAAATGAACCTATAATCAGCTGGGATTAGACAGAGGAGGCCTTTATAAAATAATAGGTCCTGAATTTTCTCTTTAGTTAAAAGAATTTATCCATATATTTGTTTAATAGTGTAGCTTCTCATGCATACTATACATGTTTAATACATACAGCTCAATAAACTTTACTTATGTGCATACCTATTAGCCACTACTCAGATTAAATTTACCAATACACAAAAACCTCTCCCATGAACCCATACACACTTTATTTTTAAATGTAACCAGTCTTTTGACTTCTGTCACTATATCCATTAGTTTTACCTGTTTTAGGACTTCACAGAAGTAGAATTGAATATAACAAACACTTGCCTTCTCTGTGATTTAACATTGAATGAGATAGGATACTTAATGGGTTAAAGTTAACATTTTATTTTTCAAATGTAAAGATTGCTCCATGAAAATAATTTGTAGAAACATTTCCAACATTCCATCTAAACCTTTGTCCCAGAGTGACAGGAAAATGGCAGTGGGGGCAGACCTGAATGGAGGGAAGTTCAAACTATAGGGCTAAAAGGGCACAGCCAATTACAAAGTCACAGGCTGAGCCAATAGCTTTGATACTTTCCCAATATCTGTTTAACATAAATTTTAACCAATAGCTTGGTTCTTTTTCAATACCCATTTAAAATAGATTTTTTTACTAATAGCTTTGGTACTTTTCCAATACCTGGTAACTATATTAACCCCTATACTATCACACCTAGATGGTAACTTGAATCAGTTCTCCTCTAACCTTGGAAGAATTCCATCACTTTTCTTCTCACCTAAATAAATCCTACTCCTTTCATTCTTGCCTTCCATTATTGTCTGTGGATTTCATTCTTCAGATTTGCAAGTCAAGAACTCAGAAAGAAATTGACAGTGAGCTGCTAGTGCCACCATTAAGAGATGCAACAGACCATGTAATAGTAGTGGAGAAGACTCTAGAAGACTCCTCAGAGTGCACACCACCAGGCATCCCCTGCTGTGATTAGCTGCTAACCCTAAACAGGACTTTTTCAGCTGTAGAGACCTACAGCTTACACAGACCTCACCGCAGCAATAGAGAATCAAGTTCCATGTCAAACTGTAGTTAAACATCATGTCTGTGATGTTAATCCCTGTTGCACATAGTAGTAATTTTTTGTTTTTCATTATTACTAGTATTCCATTGTACAAATCTAGCAAATTGTATTCATTTTATTATTTTGAATTTTTGGATTGTTTCTCAAGTTTTACTGTTGGATAATGTAACTAGGAACATTGTTGCATATGTCTTCTGCTGTATGTGTGCTTTTCCATTGTTACATAGGAGAAATTGCCAGGCCAGAGGGTCATATGTGTACAACCACTACTAAATAGATTTCCTAAGTGATTAAGGTCTCTTAAACTCATAAACACTTTCTGTTGTCCTGCATTTTCATATACATTTGGTTTTGCCTGTGTTGTTGTTGTTGAATTGTAGTCACTAAATTAGGCATTTAGTGACATCTCATTGTAGTTTTGATTTGCATTGTCCAGGTCACTAGTGATACTGAGCATACTTTCATGCACTTATCACCATTTGGTGAATAGACTCATGTCTTTTTTAAATTAAGTTTTCTGTTTTTCTCTCGTTAATTTGAAGGACACCCTATTGTAGGCTATATTATTGTCAACATATTCTATAACTTGTGGTTTCACTGGTGGCAATACCTATAATAGAAGTTATTATATGAAATGAAGAATTTATCAATCTTGTCTATTATAGTTAGTGTTTTCTGTATCTCATATTTTTTTAGCATTTCCCAAATTCATAAAGATGCTTGCATATTATCTTTTGAGTCTTTATTATTTTATGCTTTACATTTTTGACTGATCCACTGAGAAATATTTTTGTGCATAGCATAAATTATGAGGTAAAAGTTTTTTCAAAAAATCTCTGGATATTCAATTGATCAGCACTATTTACTAAAAAAGAGGATTCTCTCTTTTGCATGGTTTCCACTGCAGTGATGAGTCAGGTGACTGGACATGTGGTTTTCCCTCTGATTTCTCTCATGTGTTCTACTGATTAATGTTGTATCATAACACCAATATATAACATTTTAATTATTTAAATTTATAATAAGCCTTGATGTTTATGACTACTTTTATAACTACTCCCATTTTGTTCTCATTCTTCAAAAAATTGTTTGAAAATCATTATTAGTTTCAACAACTCCTTTTATTGATATTGTTTTTATACTAATAATAATGTATTGAGTCTGTAGAATTAATATTCTTCCTTTTTGAGTCTTCTAACTTGTGATTGTGGTATAGGTAATATTTATTGAGTCCTATTTCTCATTAGGAAGTTTTCTACCTTTTAAAAAACCTCTTATATAGCTTTCCTTATAGATTTTTTCTAAATAATTTATATTAATAACTTTTTGTTATTAGAATATTGAACATTTTTTTCTTTTAAAATTTTTTTATTTGTTCTTTTTAGTTATACATGTTAGTAGAATATATTTTGATGTATTATACATATGTGAATTATAACTTTCCATTCTTGTGGTTGTACATGAGGTGGAGTTACACTGGTCATGTATTCATATATAAACATAAGAAACTTATGTCAAATTCATTTTACTGTCTTTCTTATTCCCATTCCCTCTCCTTTCATTCCCCTTTGTCTAATCTAATGAACTTGTATTCTTCGCTTCCTTTCTGACCTTCATGTGTATTAGTGTCCACATATCACAGAGAACATTCAGCCCTTGATATTTTGGGATTTGCTTGCTTAGCATAGCATGATATTATCCAGTTCCATCCATTTACTGGCAAATGCCATAATTTTATTCTTCTTTATGGCTGAGTAATATTCCATTCTGTGTATGTACCACATTTTCTTTATCCATTAATTTGTTGAATGACAACTAGTTTGATTTCATATGTTTAGCTATTGTGAATTGAGCTGCTATGAACATTGATGTGGCCACATCACTATAGTATGCTGATTTTAAGTCCTTTGGATATATGCTGAGGAGTGGGATAACTGGGTCAAAAGTTTTCTGAGGAATCTCCATACTGCTTTCCAGAGTGGTTGTACCAAATTGCAGTCCTACTAGCAATGTATGAGTGTGCCTTTTCCCCCACATCCTCCCCAACATTTATGGTTACTTGTATTCTTTATAATTGCCATTCTGACTGGAGTGAGATACAGTCTCTGTGTGTTTGAATTTGCATTTGTCTAATTGCTATAGATGTTGAATACTTTTTCATGTATTTATTTATCAATCATATTTCTTCTTCTGTTCAGTTCCTTTGCCCATTTATTGATTGGGTTATGTGGTTTTCTGGTGTTAAGTTTTTTGATTTCTGTATATATCCTGGAGACTAATGCTGTATCTGAGGTGCAGGTAGCAAATGTTTTCTCTCATTCTGTAGGATCTCTCTTCAGGTTTTTAATTGTTTCTGTTGCTGTGAAGAAGTTTTTAGTTTGATACAATCCCATTTATTGATTCTTGATTTTACTTCTCTTGCTTTAGGAGTCTTATTGAGGAAGCTGGTTCCTAAGGCAACATGATGGAGATTTGGACCTACTTTTTCTTCTAGTAGGAACAGGGGTTTTGGTCTAATTCCTAGGTCCTTGATCCACTTTAAATTGAGTTTTGTGCAGGGTGAGAGGTAAAAAATCCATTTTGCTATATATGGATTCCCAGTTTTTCCAGCATTATTTGTTGAAGAGGCTATATTTTCTCCAATGTATAGTATATTGAAATTTAATTGATTTTTGTATATTGATCCTGTGCCCAATTACCTTATTAAAAGTATTGTATAATTTATAGCTAGATTCTTTTACTAATTTTATGTATGTACAACCATTTTTTCTACAAGTAATACAATTGTATTACTTTCTACATATTTGCTACTTAAGTATTTTTTTCTTATTCTTATACTGGATAAAACCTTCATTATAGTATCAAATATAAGAGATGTTCTTTACAACAGAAAAATTCTCATAATGTCCGCTGGTTCTAAGGTTATATTAGCCTTTCAAAATAAATGACTCCAGTTCTTAAAAGAAACTTACAAGTCAAAATGCATACATCTTAAATCAAAGATGTAAGCAATATATAAAGAAACTATAAAACTAATAAATATCATTTGAAGTCAAAGAAGTAAAAAAAAGTATTTAAGAGGTGTAATCAATTTAATTGAAAACAAAATTCAGTAAAGAAATTAAAGTCTAGGGCTGGGCTTGTGGCTCTGTGGTGCAGTGCTTGCCTGGCATGTGTGAGGCACTGGGTTCTATTTAATTTACAAATAAATAAAGTTTCATCAACAACAAAATTTTAAAAAAAATAAAAATAAAGTCTAAAGTTTATCCTCAAAAATATATAAAATTTATAAACCTATAGAAAGAATGATAGAAAAATGGAAATGTCATGTATTACCAATAGCAGTCCAATAAAAGAAGATATTCTTGCAAAGCATATATTTAAAATGATGAATATATAGAGGCCCAGGATAGGTCCTGGTCCATGGTTCCATGAGCAGATACCCTCCAGAGCTCATGCTCAGCCCAGATCCACCTCCAACTATCTGTTCAGGAGTCCAGGCACAGGGCAGACCTGGGTCCACCATCCCCCTACACCTGGGAGCCCAAGCCTAACCCACTTCCATCTTGAGTCACTACAGCCATTGCCATATCCTTCCTCATGTAGTAGCCTCTATCTTGTGATAACAGACAGGCCTAGTAGCAGCTGCACCTAAGAATAGGCATCCCAAAGACAGTGTAAGGCCCACTCTCTCAGCTGCATCTCTGAAAGACATTGCATCCATCTTGCGGCACCTCCACTGCTCTCTCAAGTTACTTCCACTATTGTCACCACCACCTTTAGCTGCAGTAACATCCATTATGGGACACTAGCAGAGTCTAGAAGCCCAATATCAAGGTGAGGTACAGATAATCTGCACAGATACTACAAGATTATAGAGTAGAAACTGTAATATCTCAGATCTACTTTGCAAGAAAGGAAATCACATAGACAACCTGAAAAAACAAGAGTGGAAAGTGCCCCCAAACAAACTAGAATACTAAATAACAACCCATGGATAGCGCAGTTGATAAAATATCAAAGAAGGAGTTCAGAATGTTCAAAATAAAAATGATCTGTGGATTACAGAATGACCTAAATGAGCAAATACAGGCAACAATTGATCACTCCAACAAAGAGATAAGGGAGCAAGTACACATAGCAAAAGATTACTTCAAGAAAGAGAGATTCTGAAAAAAAAATCAGAAATCCTTGAAATGAAGAAAACAATAAACCAAAAACCAAATAAAAAGTATCAATAGAAAACATCACCAACAGACCATATCACTTGGAAGACAGAATGTCAGATAATGAAGACAAAGTACAAAATCTGAAAAATAAAGTTGACCACACAGTGAAGATAGTAAGGAGTCATGAACAGAGCACCCAAGAATTACGGGATAGCATCAAAAGACCAAATATAAGAATTATTGGGATAGAAGAAGGCACAGAGTTTCAAACCAAAGGAATGCATAATCTCTTCAAAGAGGTAATATCAGAAAATTTCCCAAGCATGAAAAATGAATTGGAAAACCAAATACAAGAGGTTTACAGGACACTAAATATACAAAATTACAACAGATCTACACCAAGGCACATTATAATGAAAATGCTCAACATACAGAATAAGGATAGAATCTTAAAGGCTGCAAAAGAGAGGAACCAGATCACATATAGGGGGAGACCAATTCATATCTTAGCAGATTTTCAACCCAGATCCTTAAAGTCAGGAGATCCTGAAACAACATATACCAAGATCTAAAAGAAAATGGATGCCAATCACTAATCTTATATCCAGCAAAATTAAGCTTTAGATTTGATAATGAAATAAAAACCTTCCATGATAAACAAAAGTTAAAAGAATTTACAACTAGAAAGCCTGCACTAGAGAACATCCTCAGCAAAATATTCCATGAAGAGAAAATAAAAAACAACAATGAAAATCAGCAAAAGGAGGCATTACACTAAAATAAAAACTAATCAAAGGAGAATCCAAGTCTAGTTAAATACCAAAAATAAACAAAAGTGGCTGGGAATACAAATTATATCTCAGTAATAACCCTGAATATTAATGGCCTAAACTCACCAATCAAAAGACAAAGACCGCAGATTGGATAAAAAACAAACAAACAACAACAACAAAAAAAAAACAATAATATGCTGCCTCCCAGAGACTCATCTCATAGGAATACATCCACGACTGAAGGTGAAAGGTAGAGAAAATTATACCATTCACATGGACCACAGAAGCACGCAGGGGTTTCCATCCTCATATCAAATAAAGTAGACTTCAAGCTAAATTTAATCAAAAGAGATAAGAACAACTCTAAATACTGCTCAAGGGAACCATACACCAACAGGATATAACAATTATAAATATATATGCCAGAAACAATGGAGCATATGTGTTCATCAAACTCTTACCAAGTTCAAGAATCAAATAGTCTACAACACAATAATTCTGGGTGACATTAACACACCTCTTTCACCACTGGATATATCTTTGAAACAAAAGCTAAACAAAGAAATTATAGAACTCAATAATACAACCAACAACTTGGACGTAACTAAATTGTTGATTGTATTATATTATATTATTTATTATTTATTTATTATATTTATTATTTATATATTATATTATTTTATATTTTATATTATTTATTTATTATATTTATTATATATTTATTATATTTATTATTTTATATATTATATTATTTTATATTTTATACTGTTTGTTTATTATATTTATTATATTTATTATTTTATATATAATATAATATAATAAATAAAATATTTCATCCTTCAAGGAGTAAATGCAGTTTCTTCTCAGCAGCTCATGAGTCCTTCTCTAAAACAGACCATATATTATGCCGCAAAGCAACTCTTAGAAAATATAAAAAAAGTAGAGATACTATCCTTAATTTTATCAGATGATAATGAAATGAAATTAGAAATTAATAATAAAATAAAAAATAAAAGCTATTCCAACACCTAGAGACTAAACAATATGCTACTGAACAATGGGTTGAAAAAGACATCAAGGAAGAGTTAAAAAATTCTTAGAGGTAAAGGAGACCACTGACACAACATATTGAAATCTCTGGAACACTATTAAGGCAGTACTAAGTGGAAAGTTCATTGCATGTAGTTCATGCCTTAAAAGAAGAAAGAGTCAACAAATAAATGACCTAACATTACTTCTCAAAGCCCTAGAAAAAGAAGAACAAACCATCATCCAAAGCAGTAGAAGACAGGAAACAATTAAAATCAGAGCTGAAATCAATGAAATTAAAACCAAAGAAACAATTGAAAAATTTGACAAAACAGAAAGTTGATTCTTTCAAAAATAAATAAAATTGACACACACTTACCCATGCTGATGAAAAGAAGGAGGGAGAAAATTCAGAATACTAACATATGTGATAAAAAAGGAAATAACAGACACTACAGAAATACAGAAGATAATTACGAATTGTTTTGAAAACTTGTACTCAGTAATATAGAAAATATCAAAGGCATTGACAAATTTCTGGAGTTTTATGATTCACTCAAATCAAATCAGAATGATATACACAATTTTAAAAGATCAATTTGAAACAATTATACAGAAGATGCCATCAGAAGCCTTTCAACCAAGAAAAGTCCAAGACCAGATAGATACACAGCTGAGTTCTATAAGACCTTTAATGTTGAACTAAAATCAATACTCTTCAAATTATTTCATGAAATAGAAAAAGAGGGAAGACTTCCAAACTGATTTTATGAGGCCAGTATCACCCTGATTCCAACACCAGACAAAGACACATCAAAGAAAGAAAGCTTCAGAAAAATATCTCTAATAGGCATACATGCAAAAATTCTCAATAAAATTCTGGCAAATTGAATACAAAAATATATCAAAAAGGTAGTGCACCATGATCAAGTGGGATGCAAATTTGGCTCAACATATGGAAATCAAGTGTAATTCATCATATCAATAGATTTAAAGATAAAAATCATACGAACACTTCAATAGATGCAGAAAAAGCATTTGACATAATACAGCACCCCCTTATGTTCAAAACACTAGAAAAATTAGAGATAACAGGAACATATCTCAACATTGTAAAAGCTTTCTATGCTAAAACCCAGGCCAACATCATTCTAAATGAAGAAAAATTGAAAGAATTCCCTCTAAAAACTGGAATAAGACAAGGATGCCCTCTTTTACCACTTCTATTTAACACAGTTCTTGAAAAACTGGCCAGAGCAATTAGACAGATGAAAGAAATTAAAGGGATAGGGATAGGAAAAAAAAAAGAACTCATATTAGCACTATTTGCCACTGATATAATTCTATACCTAGAAGACCCAAAAAATTCCACCAGAAAACTTCTAGAACTACTAAGTGAATTCAGCAAAGTAGCAGGACATAAAATCAACACCCATAAGTCAAAGGCATTTCTGTATATCAGTAACAAATCCTCTCATAGGGAAATGAGGAAAACAACCCATTTACAATAGCCTAAAAAAATTAGGAAAGACCTCTACAATTTAAAACTACAGATGGAAAGAGATACTTTATTCTTGGATAGTCAGAATTAATATTGTCAAAAATACCATATTACCAAAAGCAGTATACAGATTTAACGAAATCCCAATCAAAGTCCCAATGCCATTCCTCATCGAAATAGAAAAGGCAGTCATTAAATGTATCTGGAAAAAATAAGAGACCCAGAGTAGCTAAAGCAATCCTCAGTAAGAAGAGTGAAGCAGGTGGCATCACTATACCAAACCTTAAACTATACTACGGAGCAATAGTAACAAAAACAGCATGGTATTGACACCAAAACAAACTTATAGACCAATGGTACAGAATAGAGGACACAGAGAAAAACCCACATAACTCTAGTTATCTTATATTAGACAAAGGTATCAAAAACGTACACTGGAGAAAAGATAACCTCTCCAGCAAATGGTGCTGGGAAAACTGGATATTCATACACAACAAAATGAAGATAAATCCCCATCTCTCACCATGCACAAAACCCACCTCAAAGTGGATCAAGGACCTAGGAATTAAACCAGAGTCACTGTGTCTATAAGAAGAAAAAGCAGGCCCAAATCTCCATCATGTTGGTTCTAACTTCCTTAATAAGACTTCTACAGTGCAAGAATTAAAATCAAGAATCAATAAATGAGTTAGATTCAAACTAAAAAGCTTCTTCTCAGCAAAAGAGGTGAGGTGAATAGAGAGGCTATATTTGGGGAGCAAATTTTTACCACATGCACATCAGATAGAGCACTAATTTCTAGAATATATAAAGAACTCAAAAACCTTAACACCAAAAATACAAATAACCCAATCAATAAATGGGCAAAGGCACTGAACAGACACTTCTCAGAAGAGGATATACAACCAATCAACAAAATATGAAAAAATGTTCAACATCTCTAGCAATTAGAGAAATGCAAATCAAAACTACTCTAAGATATTATCTCACTCCAGTCAGAATGGCAGCTATTCTGGAGACAAACAACAATAAGTGTGGGAGAGGATGTGAGGGAAAAGCACACTCATGCATTGCTGGTGGGACTGCAAACTCATCCAGCCAATATGAAAGCATTATAGAGAATCATTGGAAAACTGGGAATGGAACCACAATTTGACCCAGCCAACCCACTCCTTAGTCTATATATAACCAAAGGACTTAAAAACAACATACTACAGGGACATAGCCACATCAATGTTTCTAGCAGCACAATTCACAATTGCTAAACTGTGGAACCAACTTGGAAGCCCTTCATTTGATGAATGAATAAGAAAAAAATGTGGTATATATACACAATGGAATACTATTTAGCATTAAAAGAGACTAATTTTATGGCATTTGCTGGTAAATGGATGGAGTTGGAGAATATAATGCTAAGTGAAGTTAGCCAATCCCCCAAAACCAAATGCTGAATGTTTTCTCTGATATAAGGATACTGATTCATAATGGGGCTAGGGGAGGATCATGGGAGGATTAGAGGAACTCTAGATAGGGCAAAGGGGAAGGAGGGGAAGTGAGGGGGCATGAGGGCAGGAAAGACGGTAGAATGCGATAGACATCATTACCCTAAGTACATGTATGAAGACACGAATGATATGACTCTACTTTTCGTACAACCAGAGATATGAAAATTTGTGCTCTATATTTATAATATAAATTCTAATGCATTCTGCCCTCATATATAACATAATTAAAAAATAATAAAATTTAAAAATAATAAAAATAATGAATATATGATTTTAAATGTTATGGCAATAATTTTAAAATTTGTAGGAAATTGAGAAATTCATTTTTAAAATTATTAAAATTAGCCAAAGGAATAGAGAATTAATTTACCTTTTATATAATGAGTTGCATATAATTATAAAACTTTCTCACAAAATTGTTTTATGCCTAGATAGACCCTCCAGTGGATTATTCCAAACACTTGAGAACGAATTCACATCCCTAAAAACTCAACCATCAATTGAATGTTGCCTTTGAAGGTAATGTGTGTTTTTTCCCTATTAAAAAATTTGGAATTTTCTCTTTGTTTTTGGCTTTCAGCAGTTTTACTGTGATGTGTAGGTGTGATGTTCTTTGATTTTGCCCTGCTTTGGTTCACAGATATTCTGGAATCAGTGGGACTTTCAATAATTTTAGGATAATTCTAGGTTCTGATCTCTTTAAAGACTCTTGTCTCCCTTTCTGCTTCAGTTCTCTTTCTGTATTGCAATTACAGGTAAGTTCAACCTTTCCACTGTGACCCTTTTAACTGTTGTGATTCTTGAAGACTCTATCCCTCTCTTTTTCTCACTCTTTTTCCTTCAACCTAACATGTCTTTCAATTCTCTCATTTAAATAATATTTATATTATTTATAATTTACTATTAAAGTTATTAACTATAATATTTTTCTTTTTATACTTTCTTAATTCTATTATTTTTTTTTTCAGTGCTGAGGATTGAACCCAAGTTCCCATGTATGCTAAGCAGGCACTCCATCACAGCTGCATCCCTAGCACTCTCACCCCCATTTTTCTTGAATGCATTACTAGCTGTTATTTTAAATTTTGTTCTTGTTAGTTCTAACAACTGGATAATTTATGAATCTTTTTCTATTTTATTTTGATTTTTGTAGATTTGGTTATTTTACTGGCATTCTTAGCAATACTTGAATGAATGCTAAATATACTTATGAAAAATTCTAGTAGTGCTGGGTAATGTTATTTCTTTCAGAGAGGATTTAGTTTTTATCGGTCTGGCATAGAGAATGCAGGTATCTCCCCCTTGATTCAGTAAAATCTAGTCTATTTCTGGTTTGCTATTACTCCTATGGATTATTCTTTCAGGGTGTTCCACTTCAATCCTAAGGTGTTTATTGGGATCTTCAGTAAATCTTAAAGCTGTGATAATCTCTGCTTACCTTCTTAGTAGTTGTTCAACACTTATTTTCTCAGAGTTTCACCCTACTTAAATACTGATTAGTGGTCACAAAATGCATGGAGGGGAAATGTTTTGTGGAATCTGAGTCTTAATTTTCCATGGTTCTATTTTCTATTTTCTCTAGAAAAAAAAAAACAGCTCCACTTGTTCTAGCTGTTTTAAGTTGTCTCTGGTCCCTTTTAAAATAGTTTATTGTTCACTTTGTTTTTGTTGATGTTTTTGCATTGTATCCAACTTCCAATTTCTTCTTATAGAACAGTTGGTCTGATACCATCTCTCCAACAAAACTGGAAGCAGAGAGGTCTTTAAAATATTTTCCATATTATTTTACTTAAACAGAATATGAGGAAATCAGAGCAGTTGTAATAAGATCTGTTCTCCTGGTAAAGAAATAGAAACTCAGAAGTATTAATGGTTCCACCACATGTAGTATGATGCATTGCTAAGCTGTGTTAGCCCTGGAATTCTTTTCACAAGCTCTTAGTCATGGGCACTTTCTACTGTACTATAAAATTTATGTCATTGGTAGACTTTTAAATGGTTTTCTGGAGTAAAAATTGTGATCATTATTTTTTTCTGAAAAATGATAACAATCTAAATAGCAAATATAAAGCATGGTACAAAATATAATTATTCTTACTGTTATTATTTCTTTCCAAGGACTGGGATAGTTTTGTGTAGCACCTCTAAAAAGAAATAAAAATTACTCTCTTAACTCAAACCATAAGCTATATATTCAGTTTTCTTTTCTTATTATTTATATTAAGTCTGTTCAACTATCCTTATGCAATATTATACCTCATTGAGAATACTAGCATGTTTTTGGAGACTGTGAAAGGATTTGAGATATTTCTATTGTACATTATACTAAAACTTATAGAGAAAATATTCCAAATACAATGTTTAGCTCTTTTTGATGTCAATGAAGAGACTACAAAAAGCTGTGAGTTTCAAAGTTCCAAATTCAGAAATGCAGTAAATGGATTATTATTATTCTTTTTTCATGATATGGACATCTAGAAAATCTTTGTTCATGTTCTATTGATTATTTGAATGTAAGTTTCAAAGTTAAGAAATTAATTAATTTATCTGACAAAAAATAGTAAGTGTTGAGAACAAGTCAAAATAGTTATTGTAACAGATTAGTTTGTGATAAATATCAGTTATAATGGATATGAAAAGAACATTTTACATTTGAAATGATAGTTTCAAGCTATTAGAAAATATATTACTGGTCACATCACTTGAATGAACTGTTTCAAATAATTAAAAGTTCTTTACTGCTATTATCGATATTATAAAGACATTTTAAAATTTCATTTATCATTTCAAGTATTCATGTAAGCAATCTACATCTTGAAATGAAAAATTAATACTACAGGGATGTCCTTCAATACTTTTTGAGCTTAGACCAATTGAAAACTCTGACAGATGTGGAATAAGAAACTTTCATTCAAAACTGACAAGAGTGAAAGCTAGTTCATAATGGCTGTATCAGTTTGCATTTCCATCAACAGAATACAAGGGTTCCCTTTTCTCCACAGTCTCACCAACACTTATCTTTTAACTTTAGAAAACTGTTCTTGCCATACATACCTGTGACAAAACAATATCCTATGACCAAACAATACCAAACTACTTCATTCCTGGGTACATACCTAGAGAGATACATTCACATACATGTACCTCTGGAAACATGTAAAAGAAAGTTCACGGAAGCAATTTTTGCAATAGCTGAAAATAACTAACATCCATCAGGAGCTCAGAATGTTAGGATAAATAGTTGTAGTTGTTGATATGATGAAATTTTGTGCAATAGAAAAATGAACTGCCAGGCATGCTGGTGCACATCTATAATTCCAGAGGTTTGAAAGTAAGGACAGGAGGATCCCTAGTTCAAAGCCAGCCTCAGCAACTAAGCAAGCCTTAAGCAACTTAGCAAAACCCTGTCTCTAGTAAGCAAGCCATAAGCAACTTAGCAAAACCCTGTCTCTAGATAAAATATAAAAAACTACTGGAGATGTGTCTCAGTGGGTAAATGCCTCTGGGTTCAATCACCAGTACCAAAAAAAAAAAAAAAAAAAAAAAAGAAAGAAAGAAAAGAAAAAAGAAAAAAGAACTAACAGGAGTTGTGTGCAATAATATAATTAAATTTTACAAATATGCTGTCTTTTAAAATATTTTTTAATTATGAATAAAGCTTAAAAACAGTCAATATTTGCCATTTTATTTGGTGCTACATATAAAGCAGTGAAAGTGCAAAGAGCATTAAGGAAGATATATCAAGACATATAAAGATAGTGTCTTACTGTAAGAGTAACTTGACTGAGAAGAAATACTTGGGCAGGGGGTAATTCTGCAGTGTAGACAAGATTCTATTTCTTCACACAGGTGATAGTTAAAAGATTGCTCATTCTGAAGATTCATTGTATGGTACTTTTATGTGCTATGCACCTTTTTCAGTTTGGGGTTTATATTTAATCATTTAAAAAGTCATGAAAATTGCCTTTCAAGAGACAGCATACTTCAATGTGGAAAAGAAGACTCTCATTTTCCAGAGTATGCTAAAAAGATACATCCATATAATTATATCCACAAAATTCTGTATTTCCTTCAACACCACAGAATCAAGATTAGGAGGCATATTGCTCATCACCAGCCATTCTCTCTTCATAGCAAAGTGTGTGCATTGGCAGACTGTCACAAAGTCTTTGTTGTGTGGTAATGTTTCTCCTGGCTGTGCACAGTACTAGTGCCCTATTAGTAACAGTATCAGAACTCTTTCCAGTCTGCATCAGGCTTCAGAAAAACATCAGTGACAGACTGAAAAGTTCCTCTAGCATCGATTCTAAATAATTATCAGGAAAAAAATTATCAATATTTGTCCTTAATGTACAGTCCACATGGTATTCAGGATCTGATTCATACATCAGATACCAGTGATTTTGCCAACTGAAAAGCAAAATAATTTCCTCAAGCACACACTACATGTCATTAGTGTTCCATGATGTGCAACTATTGTATCACAAGGAAGTTTTACCAAAACTTACTATGCTTTCACTTTGAGCTTATTATTTGTTGTTAACTTTGAAAGCTAGTTTTACCAATTACCTAGGAAAAAACCCTACATACCTATATTTGTTTTTGATACAAGGAATATAATTTCTGAAACATACCTCTGTAGTTTTGATATCCCCATTTTCCTCAATAGTAAAATTCAGCAATTTAAAACTGCAAAATGTTTCCATAGGAAAAACTTCATTTTTTAAACCTGAGAAGTGCATAGTACTTGCATGCAAATCTTTGGTAGCTTGTTGCCACAATATAACGAAGTTTTATAAAAGACAATTTACTATATACTAGCGTCAAAATGATTCCTAGCCTTATTAAATAAAAATTTCCTTTGTTTATTTTTGGATTTCCTATTTTTACTGTATATCTGGCTGCTTCTGTCTCAGCACCTATATAATTACATCCTGTATTCACTTGAAACTTGGTCACTAAAGATGATTATGGTGGTGGTGTATTTCTGTCAATACTTTTATGTTTTCATAAATTATTTTTCTGTGATAGCTTCTTTTTATAAAATTAGAATTGAACAATAAACCAAAAATTAATACAGAAAAAGGCAAATATAACAAATGCTAACAGAAACAAGATAATAATGTGAAAATTAATTAATCCAAGGGCACTGCACACATTTAACTGAATGGAATCTGAGACCTGATCACCAGAGCTCTCAAAACCCAAGGGCTACCTGTATGATGTTAATTACCATAGGTGACCATAGATCTCGGTGAGAATCATATTTAACACATTCACTCACAAAGGGTTTTAAATTTCTTTTTCTTCAAAAATGTCTTGAATAATGGTGGAAAAATCACTAGAGGACACAAGGGTTTTGTCACAGGTATGTATGGCAAAATGCAAACAAAATTTCCAAAACCAAAATAGTCAATTTTAGGATCCATGAAAATCTAACTCCTAGCTATTCAATTCAAAACACTTCCTTTCTCAGATTGCTCTGTGACAAGTTTAAAAAAACAGTATGCCTCTATTTGCTCAAAATAGTTATAAAAGTTAGAGATACTGATTTCTAAGACTTAAATTTAGGTGTTAGAGATCCACCTTATTTTGTAGAGTACCTATATACTCTTAACATGGCCATAAAAAGGAAGCAAGTAAAGGAAAAGAGCACTACAAGATTAACAGACGCTCAAGTTCTGGGTTACCTTCTCTACAGTGCAGAGCTTCAGGGGAGTGAATCCTATGTGAAAAGTCAGAACACTTACTTTAAGACAAAATGCACAAGCTGGGAAAGCCTGGCTGTGAGTTGGGCCCTAGACACCAAGAATTGTTACACCCCAATTTTTGAATTTTTTCCTTTTGATCACATTACCTGAAATGTATAAAGATTCTTTGGGTTAATTTATATGTTACTTTAAAATGCAAATGGCCAAAGATGATTAAGTTTTTAAATTATTATGATCATTCCTTCAGATCTATTTTGATTAAGGTGAGTGAAGGGCTCAGTGTACTTGGTCCACACTTGATACACAGGAAAGGAGGACTTCCCATTTTTGAGGAAAGTTTAAGGAGACCTGAAAGATATCTATGGGAAAATGAGAGAAAAATTGAAGATGAGTTTCTGGAGGATTGTGCCAAACCAACTTTGTCTTCTCCAAAATGTTTCTTGGGCTAATCCTACCACCAATTCAGACACAAAACCATTTTTCCTTCTATTCTTCAGTCTTTGGTCTTATGTCCTCAGACTCCCATGTAAATGGGAGATAGATTTGCTTCTTGGAACACAAAGACTTTATCTTAGTTTAACACTTTAAATACATTATGGGTTACATTATGGGTTAAAAAGGCTTTGTGAGCACTGGGAATAGCTCAATGGTAAAAGTAGCAAAAAAAAAAAAGGAGAAAAAAGGCTTTGTGAGAGCATTTTATATCATTTATAACATCCCTTCTACAAGAAAGCACAAACTAATTTCTAAACAATCTGATTATAAGTATACTTTTAAAACACAGCTCACTTTTAAATAAAATATTCTCTATTTGTCCAAGTGACTATCATTTCATTGAAACTCTTCTCTGTCACCTTATTTCCTGAGAACATCCTGATTGTTTGTGGAAATAGGATAATCATACATTGCTATTAGGATGGGTCATATAACGGAAAAAAAGATTGCCAGATGAATGAAACCATTTATTCTTTTCTAATTGAAAACCCCAAATGACCTCATTCCCTAAGGACATCTTTTAGAGAACTATGAACATATTTTGAAACCACATCCCAGACGGGGAAAAAGTCAACAGTGGAGCGAATAAGGATATGGTTTCAAGATTTCACAAGGAACAATAGAGTCAAATCAATCAGCAAAAACTCTCATTGCAAGGAGAATAGCTCAATTAAGGAGGATGGAACAAACCAGCCTGGGGGGACTTTCTTGCTCATCATTAGCTTACATCAACTTCTTGGCACTCAGCTTTCTTTTTTCTTAGTTTCAGTCACAAACTTTGGTGTATAACTATTCAGAAGTATCTTCATGTCTCCATGTTGGCATTCTACTTGCCCCAGCCGTGAGAATTAGGCAGTCTGGCACAGTGGTTGTGTGGGTATGACTGAGAACAGTTGAAGCTTCGAGGTAATGTCTTGCCTCTGATTTATTACTTCCTGAAGGATATGAGATAGAATGAGATCCTCTGCTCCCAAATTTTCCTGGTAGAAAAAGAATGGAGTGGGGGGCAGCAAAAAAATGAAATAAAATAAAATAAAACCAAAACCAAAAATTGAAACAAAACAGAAAACATTTTCATTAGTATTTCAGTTTCTTGGAAAAATGTGTGTGTGTGTGTGTGTGTGTGTGTGTGTGTGTGCAGGCTTGTGTGTATGTATGTTGCCTAGTCTTCATTATGTATTAGGAATTTTATAGTTCACTCTAACGTCCTTGTTAAAAATGTGAATAAAGACACAGATAGATAAAACTGACCTCTCAGTTTAGTTCAGCAAATTCCTACTGAATGCACTTATACTCTCTGAGGCAGTTGAACGTGTTAGGAAGGCTCATGGCTGCCAAAAGCTTGAACAATAACCTGGCATAACATCATGTATCTGCTGGACTAACTGAGATCCAAATGACACAAAGGAAACGAGGGTGAAGTATGGAACTTGCTATACAAAAATAAATTCTGCTGAAGGAAAACAAAAGGGAAACATTAAGACCTTCAGAACAGCCAGTTTTTCTTCAGGGACTGAGTAAAAATCTCAACTTATTAGTCAAAAGATTTTTTTTCCACTGACAGGAAGGAAATGGCCTGCTGTCCCATTGTGCAGCGTACAATGAACTGAGAGGAAAAAGCAGGAGATTGCTTTGTCATGAAGTACACTAGCCAACCTCTATCAAATTAGAAAACCACAAATGAGAGGAATTAACTTATAAGTAAGAGGGTCACCTTTTTATATAAAGCAATGATCTCCTACGCTAAGGTCTAAGTTTGGAAGACTCATTCAAAAGGAAAGCAGAGCCTACCCTGTGGGTACTGTTTTGTTTGACTGATTTAAATGCAGTCATAGAAGTACAATGTCATCACTTTCCTTCTAGACAAACAGGTTCTTTATGCCACTGTTTCAGTCAAGGGAGTCAAATAATACCTTTTTTATTGCAGTATTTTTAGACATTGGATACATCTGGAAAAATATTCAAGCAGATAATTAGATTGCATTAGCAATGTGTCTGTTGTGGTTTCCCTGATCCCAGAGAAGGCAGCCCTTTATGAAGCACTTGGCCGCAGTATCCACGAAATCTACTGTGTAAATTGGCCCACACTAAAGCATGTGGAAAACATTTTTTGGCTGAAACTCGAAACCATTCATGTGGCTTTGAGACTGGGAAGCTCAGGCTGCCAACATCAATAGAACTTTGTACTACAAACCCAAATGGTCATTTAGACATGTGTACTTCTACGCTCACAAATGCACTGAGGTCAAATATTTTTTAATCTTGGGAATTTTTCCTCTTTATACAGCCTCATATTTCATGCAGGAAATGAGACTGAGTACAACAAACACAAATCATTGAGACTGACAGAGCATATTGGGTTCAAAACCCAAGCCTTGACTCTAATTGCTCTCCAAAGGCCCCTGGCTCAAGGTAACTGTTGATTTAGTTCAGCTGTTTTCAATCAGCACTGTAAGGTCCCGCTAAGACAAACTGGTGAGGCCACGTTACATTTGTACCCAGGGATCCCTTGGGTATAAGTATAACACAGTTAGCATTTTAAAAGATTGCGTTTGTCTGTAGGCTGCAGGCGGTAATTACAAGCAGGCAAATCTTTTGTGAAAGATGGTGTGACCTTCCTGCTGGTGAAAGAGTGATGATGGCTTCTAGTGTAGGAAAAATAATGTTTCCATTCAAGGTTCAGTGAGGAAGCCCGCCTCTTTTCAAATGGTCGCCAAACTTGACAGCCAGTTTGTTGTTGTGTTTTGCTGAATATCAAAGGAATTTATTACTTGTGGGGGCCAATTTCTTGGTATTACTTAGCTGTTGAAGGATTTTTAAAAGCATGCTATTTTGAACATAAAGAGAGGCAATTGCTAAATAAACTATGTTGAGATGCACTTGACCAGATGTCTTAAGTTTATCCATCCTCAGTTTTTGTTCATAGCCTACAAGTAGTGGCAAAAAGCTGAAAGATCTGAACATGTATATTTCTGCTTGGAATAATGTTCTCCATCTGTTGTTGACTTTGAAGTTGCAGAGTGGACTTTAAAATGAATATATTGGATTTTCTGGCTAAAGACTTGAATTTGCATATGGGAATCAAATATAAATGTCTGGTCTAGACTAAAAGACTGAGATTAAGGATAGACTATGTTGCTAATAGTGCCCAGGAGAGCTCAATTCCATATGTACTTATCGGCTTCCTAAGGATAGACAGATTGCTGGAACATCAAAGAATTTTTGTTTCAATAAAGTTTCTGGTTACAAATTCACACCTTCATTCTATTTCAAAGACTCTATGTGTTTTTTTTTAATTAATTTTTATTGTTGGTTGTTCAAAACATTACATAGTTCTTGATATATCATATTTCACACTTTGATTCAAGTGGGATATGAACTCCCATTTTTACCCCATATACAGATTGCAGAATCACATCAGTTGCACATCCATTGATTTACATATTGCCATACTAGTGTCTGTTGTATTCTGCTGCCTTTCCTATCCTCTACTATCCCCCCTCCCCCCCTCCCCTCCCCTCTTCTCTCTCTACCCCCTCTACTGGAATTCATTTCTCCCCCTTATATTTTTCCCCCTTTCCCCTCACTTCCTCTTTATGTAATTTTGTATACCCCTGAGGGTCTCCTTCCATTTCCATGCAATTTCCCTTCTCTCTCCCTTTCCCTCCCACCTCTCATCCCTGTTTAATGTTAATCTTCTTCTCATGCTCTTCCTCCCTACTCTGTTCTTAATTGCTCTCCTTATATCAAAGAAGACATATGGCATTTGTTTTTAAGGGATTGGCTAGCTTCACTTAGCATAATCTGCTCTAATGCCATCCATTTCCCTGCAAATTCTATGATTTTGTCACTTTTTAATGCAGAGTAATACTCCATTCTGTATAAATGCCACATTTTTTTTTATCCATTCGTCTATTGAAGGGCATCTAGGTTGGTTCCACAATCTTGCTATTGTGATTTTCTATGTGTTTTTATCTATCTATCTATCAATCTATCTATCTATCTATGTATATACATACATACACATACATATGGCATCTTCAGCACCCAAAAGAATTTTAGGCATATAGCAGGAGCTAAATAAATATTTGTGAACATTGACAGAACAAATACAATGTATTTATATATTAAATTACAGGTGCCTTGCTTTGGGAAGACTAAATGCATACTTCTATTTTGTACATCAAATCAACTGCTCAAGGAATCTAATTTTTTCCAAAAGAAGTCACTCAAATATTGACTTGTTAATTAAAATTAATGTAAATATAATTTGCATTCAGATTTTCAGGACTATTCTTTGAAGAAAGGAGCATGTGTGTACATGAGTATACATATGAGTGTGTTTGTTTACCACTGGCATATTGTGTGAATATAGCTGTAACTGTACAAAGGTGGCATTTAGCTATCCTTTCCCTTTCATGAAATTCAAAAGCACTTCAGGTGCATGTGAGTACATATATACATCTATATACACCTGTGTGCTTGTGGACCTCTATGATGATAAAGTCATATTCCAATAATCATAGTCATTTTAATTATCTTTGATGGTAATTAAGTTTTCCAGAATTCTGTTACTCAATGAAACAAATACTCCCCATAGTTAAACTTTGCCTTAGCTGTAAGCAGAAAACTTGGAAAGTTGCATTTAACTCCTTTAACCTCAAAGGTAATACATATCAGAGTCAATTAAATTAATTTGTATGAAAACACTTAATAATTATAGTTTCCAAATGTGCATAAACCAGGAATAATATTGCACTTTGAAAGAAACTGAAATATATTTATATCTTTCCTAGGTATGAAATAATAATAACCCTTCATGTATAATGACTTGAACCATTTCAGTGTTAGATTCCGAAGTAAACTGGCTAGAAATCACATAAGTAACTTGGCTCTAAAGGAAAGCTCCTGAAAGGGTTGGTTACTAGGTAAATTGCAGAAGCCATTATCATTTTCTCTAATGCATCCAAATGTCTGAAGGTGATTGTAGAACTCTCACCTACATTGCTTTCAGGAGCAGCAATTATGGAAACCACATCTAACAACATTCTTTCAAGTGTGGAGTCACACAATCTTGTTTTCAGAGGAAAAAAATTAGGAATAGAGGTTTTCTACCCCAAAACATTAAGTTAATACTCAAGCTGGTATGGATTTAAGTTCTTTTGTTGTTACTAAATGGCTGTATAATCTTGAGCACATCATTTACTTCTCTGAAAATCATTGTTAATATTTGATAATTAGGATTATGAGGAACACTTATTACCACCGTTCCCATATTCTATGATACCCATTTTTCGTGTTGAATAGTTCTAAAAGCAGGGCATATCTTTCAATTGACATACTTTATTTTTTCCCTAAAAAATAATTCAATTGATATGTCCTAAAATTGTGGAAGTATGTTCTATTAGTTCTGTTCCTTTCTTTCTTGTCATTCCTCCACCCAACCCACCACTCCCAAGCTTTCATTTGTGGTTCCAAATAGACAATACGGTCTAATAGTCTGGAGTTCAGTTCCAGCACTTATTAGCTTTTGATTTGGAGCAATTGATTTAAACTTTTAAACCCTCAGATTTCTCATAATTAAAATGAGGCTTGTGGTATGAAACTCACAATGTTATCATAAGGATTGTAAAGTGCTGGCATTGTACGTGGCACATAAGAAACATGTAGTACATGTTTGTTAGCAGTTTTTATTACCAGGCCTGGCTTGTAAGGATGACAGATGACAATGTTTGGCAGTGAATTTAGAATACTTGCTTGGTTCCTGGATCATCTCATAAAGATATTTGCCAGTCAGAGCACAAACTTCACGAATTTGCCTCTAATTGAAGTTATTTATAATCACTCACAGCCGATACTTGCATTTTCTACCAGTTCTTTCTCAGAGTTCTCACTGTTGCTTTTATCATATTCAGAAACAGCTTCCTGGTGGTCTTTGACTCACTTCCTCTATTTCCACTGACACTGTCCCCTTGAGTATGGACCAACCCTCTGCCGGGTATGTTGATCCTTTAGGAGTGTCCTTCTGCTATCACTGCTGTGTGTTCAGAGGAAAAATCACATGCCTCTGCTTAACTTAAACAACCCATGAAGGAAGCAAGTTCTTTCCTTTATCCCCCACATTACCTTTAAGACTAGCCAGTATAATTCTCAATGACTTCATTGAACAGCAAGGATGATGGAAGAGAATTATTATGGAAAATCCATAGGGTCACATTCTTTCTAGTCTCTGACTTCTCTCCACCAATTAATATCAGTTGATTCCCCTCATTGGCAGTATTTTGAACACCCTGGGTTTCAACAATGGCAGAGCAGGGAGAGGAGCATCTTTCTTAAGGTTAAAAATTTTATTCCGGGCCATTATTCTTGTCACAGGCATGATCTCTTCCTGGTTAGTTGACGTAGGAATATCCGTGATCATAATGAAAAAAACTCACCTGCACCAGTTGTAATATCATCCTACATTGCAGTCTTAGTAGGACACTTACATAGACCAAGGTAATTCAATATCAATATATTGTGGATTATTTCATCTTAAATACCAAAGGACATCAGCAATCCAATTCAGGATGGAGAAAGTCAAGCTCTTTAAACCATCTGCCCCCTACACAGGACATAAAAACCATCTTAGCAGCACCTTCCTTCAGTGATTTCCTATCTCATCTCCTGGAATTATTTGCTTAACCAAGAACAAAACAAAACAAAACAAACTAGAGAGCAAAGAAGTATTTCTGCACACCAGCCAAGCTTTATTACATCTCTTCTCTTCTATTTTACTTTCATACTCCATCCCTTGTCCCCTCATACCACACCTTTCTGGTGAGGAATGGTATCTGGTTGGCCCTACTTCTGTTTCATTTGCAAACATGGGTCTACTGGGCTGTATTCCTCATGCTATAAGACATAGAGAAAGTGAGATCACAATCAATATAGTTGCACAAAGACACTTGAGGATTGTTGACAGGCCACCAAACTGTAAACTATTGCTTTATTTTCTTCTTTGTTTCCTTTTTTGGCCACTGAACAATTATTCTGCTTCTTGAGATCCAAAATCATGCCTTTTGCCCTCTTGCTTTGTACTCTGCTTTTAGTTTGAGGAACTATTATTAATATTCTCTGTACTCCAAAGTATGCCAGTAAAAATTATGGTTTTTCCTGTTAGTGGAGAGAATGTTTTCTCTACTTTCATGGTTGGTACTTGTCCTTTTATTAAAAACGTGATCTGTTTCATAATTAGGTACTGAAACAGAGTCTTAGAATCTGGAAACCTGATTTTTAGGTTGCATTAGATAAGAACAGTGGGAACTTGGTCAGTAATTTAAACTTTGCTTCAGTTTCCTTCTCCATAAAATGGGCTAAATTTTCTTTGCTCTGAAAATACTGTCTGACAGATACCTGAAGTCTTGTTACCCTTAGGGAAACTTGTTATTCTTTAGGAGTTTTACTGCTGACAAGTGGAAACTCATGAACAAAAGAAGGGATTAAGGAAAGCAAGTGTGCTACCCAGGTTAAGAGGAGCTATCAGGTGGCCTTGCTTACTCCTATAGAGGCCATCAAGGAAGAGAGGTGATTCATTCAGAACTCTGTAAATTGCAGTGTCAGAAGTCAAAGGATTGAGATGACTAAAAGATATTTTGCCTCAATAGAAAAACAAACTGATATTTTATAGCATGTTTCTTTGTATCTGCTTTGTGCTGCCAGGAGCTTTTAGGCTACTATATTAGTCACTTTTCAGTGACAGTCACAAAATTCAGATAAAATTATTGCATAAGGAGAAAAAAATTTATTTTTGTACATAGTTTTACATGTTTCAGTCTATGATCATTTGGTCCCATCTCTTATGATGGCCCAGTACACCATGGCAAGGAGTACCTGACAGAGAAGATCTGTCAAACTTATGACATTGGGAAAGAAAAAAGAAAAGGGCAGACATAGAGTCCCAGTTGCCCCTTCAAGGGATCCCCCCAAAGACCTAACTTCCTTCAACTATGCCTCACCTCCTAAAGGGACATTCCACTACCTCCCAGGCATGCCACAGCCTGGCAACCAAACCTTCAACATATGGGCCTTAGCATATGGTTCCTTCAAGATGCAAATCATAACAGCTTCTATAGGAAACAGGCGTATTAGACCAAAAGTCTCTTCTACCCCAGCTTCTGGAATTCCCTTTTCCTTTTGTGTTCTCCATGTAAACCACTGGTGCTCCATCAGGAAAAAATACCTAACACTCCAGAAATCTTGATTCTATGGTTCTGTGTGCATCCTAAGCATTAATAGTTTTTAATAATCTCTGGAGGTTATTCCTAACGCAGCTGTGCCTGTGAACCACTGCTGTCCTCTCCATTCTTTCTCTTTCTGTATTGTGATACCACTTGTTAGCCATACGCAGTCCCAGATGAAGATGGAGTTTTACACCTTATCAGGAACTAGAGTGTGCTATGGTTTGAATGTGTCCCCTCCAAAATTCATTAATTTGAATTTAATGGCCAAGGTTTTAGCATTAAAAGGTGTGGCCTTTGAGATGTCATTAGGCCCCAAGGACTTCATCCTTATGAATGGGATGAAGATCCTTAAGAAAGAGGTTCATGGAGCATCTGGCTAACTTGATCTCCTACTTTTCTGACATCTGAAGAAATAGCAGGAAAACCCTCACCAGATGGCAGCACCTTGATCTTGTACATGTCAGCCTCCCAAGCTGTGAGAAAGTAAATTTTATTCTTCATAACTTACCCAGTCTGTGGCATTTTATCATAGTAGTACAAACAAAGATTTTAGAAGATATGTAGTAAAAGCTTACAAATGGATGGAATGAACCAGGGAACAAAGGAAAAGAGGGAATATGTAACAGAAAGAAAAAAGGTGAGGTGAGGGGATGGGCAGAAAGGAGTGATAAATGACAATTTGTTTCTTGCAAATTTTACACCTATAACTCTTTGACCCTTAAATTTTTTCATGACATAGAACTTGAGTTATATTACCACTTTTAAAAAACTACTGCATTCATTCTGGAACTTCTGCCCAAATGGGCCCAATCTAATTTTTCAGACAGTGCCATGGGGAATAATTTTTCTTCTTCTGAAAGTCTGAAAGGGGGAAGACAATGACCAAATGAGAGAATGAAAGGCTGCCCAACTGGGTGGCTTTTTGATTACTGTAGGACCTCCCATTTCCATGCCCTGACCACAAAACCTTGCTCTTTGAAAATATACATTGGACCATGTCAGAAGGAAGAACTCAGCAGTAGAATCAGTAGTATATCTCCCCAAACTGTATATTTTAAATTGATAACTCTATTCTGAGAATAATTTCTATAATGTCAAATGTACCCAGAATAAAGGCATTCATTTTGACCTGAGATTGGCCAGACATGTTCTCATTAAATTGGATTGCATTTGGTATATGTGTAAATGGCAGGTCTAAGTGTAAAAAGTGCTTTTCATCATGAAAGAATATAATTTATAGAGCCAGAGTCACTGCTGACTATGAAAATTTGCTCCCCGAAGACTTTCATTGAATGAGAAAATAATCTTGAAGATCAATGATATGTTGGACATTCAAGACAAGCAGTCTTCTCTCTCCCACTGTGCATGATGGAGGCAGGTATTTTGGCAGGGGCTCTGAATCATACACACTGGTGACTAGAGGTGGCCACTTGCTTAGGCTAGCCCAGCAGGGATAGAGAAGGATGTCACACAAATGCACATTCAGAGTAAAGGCTAAGAGTGCAAGTTTGGGATTTTGGGGTCAAACTCTAGTATTAGAATTATTTTTCCACCTCATAGTAGTAAGCCTCCATTAAATGGGAGAGGAGAGATCCAGAGCTGAGCTGGATTGGGCTTTTGTTCTCAATGACAGAAAGCCAAATATCATCTTAGGAAATACTCTTCATATCACAGACAAACACCTGTCATTATTATCAAATTTCTGGTCAATACTGAGAACCATGTAGAAAGTAAATTATATTTTGTACTATTCTGGTTATTACTCCATTAACCAAAATAAACAGTCTACTAAGAAAAATCACTTAGCAAATCATAGCAAGCAATGGCAGATCCTGCCCACAGCTGCAGATTTGTATAGATTATCTGGCCCTGCTAAGAGTCAGCAGCATATCCACACGAATATTGTTTCATAAAATCACAGGTGCTGATTGCTTTACCATGGTAGATTTCACCTTCATTTATAAAACACCTTTTCTATCAATTAGTGTGAGACACTAAAAATAATTTTGGATTAGAAAGGATTGAGTTCTAATCCCAACTCTACCATGGGCAGAAGTGTTGAAAAGTTATTAACTTCAACTTGTGGATGGGGTTCTAGGAAGTGGACACAGAATTTCAATTTAAAGGAGCCTCCTTTCAGGAAGGTTATAAGAATATTTGCTTTTCAAAGAAAATATCACAAATACAAGAAATTGCAAGGATCATGGATGAACAATCACATTAAGAAAATGACAAGGGGTTGTTAACCTTGTGTGGGCTTAATTTTGAAGTCAGTGAGAGTTCATAATTGTTGGAGAATTTGTGAAGCTGAAAATCCCAAGTTTAAGCTTCATACACTATTTCATAACAGATGGCAAGTTAAGGTTATGTCATAATTGGAAACTATTCACCTTTGAAGGAACTAATATAGTAGAGAGAATTATTGCCAACATAACCTAGAAACATGATGGTACATTCTTTTAAGGCCCCCCCGCAACTATTTCTGGTTAACATTTTAAAATGAGCATACATTTAAATGCAGAGTGTCTTCTTCTATTAAATATTCAACTACCATTTGCCATAATCAAATCTTCATGCTCAAATAATCTTTATTAAGTACAATGTGTGTACTGTGGTATGTTAGGTACTATATAAAGAAAAAAAAACCCTGGCACAAACGCAGATGCCATATAAATAGGCGAGCATAATAAAATTCTTCAACGAATAGAAATGTAGCAATGTCAGGCAAAAACCCAAGCTAATAAATGAATAAAAAGTATAATAAAAACATCTAACAAGTTTCCACTTGTACAGCTTTCTTGCATGACACATATATGTTTTTAGGTTATATATAAGGGCATACTTTACCACTTCTCCTTTTAGGATGTTCTCCCTGTTAAAAATTTTTAGCAGCTGCTTTTTACTTTGGACCTTGAAAAGGTTTTGCTTCACTTACATTTTACATAAGCTTTAGTGCTCAGATTTTTATGGTGTTGTTTGTATAAGTAACTCTGTGGGGGGAAAAAAATGGGCATATGAACTATCTTTGAAAAAGAACTACTGACCAATATTTGTACTCTGACCATTTTATAATTTTTGAACTCCTTTAATTAACTTAATTGATGAATCTACTTATGTATTCATGCAGTAATTCATTCATGAATTCTTACATTTTTTCAACAAATGATCCCTGCCTTAATTATTGAAGTGCCACTGTAAAAATCACTTGCTCTTTGCTCTCAAAAAGCTCAAGGTCTGGGTGTGGGGGAATGGGGTGATGGAGACATATTTTTTAAATTGTGGCACTTTATGAACTATACCCTACTTGTGAAATGGACGTGGTGCCATTATACTCAAGAGGAAAGCTATCTACATAATACTGATAAGCCTACTGAACAATATACATAAGCTGTGTATTAATCCACAAATATGTTCTCTCCAGAGCAGGCCCAGAATAGAATTAATAAGTTGAACAAAACCCAGAAGAGTTCTTATGGATAGTTCATATTTTCTCAGAATTGGTTTTTGTTCCATAGTGCCCCAGGTTTTCTTCAGCTAAAGGCCAAACTTCATCAGTCCAATATAGGACCAATATCATGCTGAGGGGATATCTGAAACTGGCTGCTACCAGAATCATCTGGGGAATACTTGTTAAACATGCAAATCTGTAAACTTCCGTACTAGAAGCTCCAAGACAGTCAGTCAGGTCTGAAACTGGGAAATCCATATTTTGGCGTGAGTCTCAGGTAATTTCAACTTTTAGTTATATTTGGGGGAAACAATAAATTTAGTATTTATAGAAAATTACTTAGCACTAAACAGTGGGTGGGAGAACATATTATCCCTGCTCTAACACAGTCCTTTTATAAAAACTTCCATTTAATTCAAAACCCCAAAGGCCTTTAATTATGGGGAGCTAACATTTAAACAGTATGGAAGACAGAAAAAGACATTTTATTTTATATTATTTATGTTGTTTCCTACCCAAAATGTCTCTTTTCTCCTAACTTAAGTTTCATTTTTTTTTTGAATGAGTCTACTATGAGCCTTTAAACTATTTCATATGGTTAATTAAACATTAAATGAATAATTTATTTCAGGAAGACACTAAAACCTAACAAGAAATGTGACATTGGACTCTAATGCACTTGCAAGTACTCTGGTGCCTTTCACCTCTCAGCCTCTGATATAATGTGCCAACACTGGGCCAGCCCCCTGGCTCTATCCTATCTGATACATTAGTGAGCTGCTCTCCCTCATCTTAGAGTCTGTCAGTTGATGCCTTATACCTGAGACATACATACTGGAGTTTCTTTTCCTTGCTTGATCAGCCAGAGGCTAATAGGGTGGTTCTCTACTGTATAAATCTTTAATAAAACTAAAGAACTTTTTAGAATCTCTTCAACTTTGTGAACTCACTTACTTAGTAATAGGAACAAGGGCATGCACTGACCTCTAGATCAAATCTAAAAAGAGAACTGAGAGCCAGACCTTCGCATCTCAAGCTGCTTCAGAGGCCAACCTGCCATACAGGGGACTTGGCATGAACTGTCTCATCCTCTTCATCTACTGCAAGTGTCACCTTTTGTCTGACCCTCAACCAATGCCTCAGGGAGATTCCACAATATTTCATCATTGCAGTTATTAAGAGTTGTAATAAGAAGTCTGACTCCCTTCTTTCATGTTTGGTTATTGATGGCTTTGAAGTCTCCCTATTGCCCTAACCTGTGCCCTGCTTCTGGACAAGCTGACAGAAAAGCCTGGTACTGCCCCTTTTGGCACCAAGGAGAGAGGTTGCACATATAGACAATCTCCCACCTGCCCCGACCCATTCACTCCACCAAAAACCCAAGCCAATCACCTTTCCTGGCTCACTCAAGCCAATTTGGGCCAGCTTGGGAGGCCTGGTCTGGTCTCTCCAGAGACCTCAATGATATAAACAATAAAACTTTTTATACCCTCTAATTGGGGGCAAGTGGCATTATCACTTGAGACCACAACCAAATTTAGGTGAAGGTCCATCTGACTCTGCAGATGACCATAACAAGCATCCGACCAGTCCAGTTTAAAACCTCAATCTCATCAAATTTAAGTCTTGTTTTCCCTATTGCCAACTGTGTTTCAGCCTAAGAACACAAGTGTGTGTGTACAAAGTACATGCTCTTTTTCTTCTCTTCCTCATCTCTACTTTGGGATTAAAATTGGCTGGGGAATGGTTTTATTCTGGGGTCACTTGTTTTCCTCCTTTACAAAGTTTAACTCCACTCGTTTGAAGTCTGGGGAAGGAACAGGAAGCAAGGACAAAGCCTTGTTTGTGAATTAAGCACACAATTGCCATTCTTTCCTGGTATTTGTCCCTGCTTTTCTGGCCAAACTTTCACCTTGGTGTCTTCTGAGTGATAGGTGTTCAAATGCTGGTGCTAGCATGGGGCATGCCTGTTTGTTTCTTGAAGATCCCCCTTCACTATTCTATTTTCATTCCTTTTAGCTTTTGCCCTAGACAAAAATTCATAGCTTTCTTGCTCTTGGGGTCCCTTGTCTGATGCACATTCCTCTTGAGGTGGTTATAAGATAGCTCAAGCTGGGCTACTTACTGCAATGCCATAGGAAGCACATACATCCTTGTCATGCCATGGGAGTGTAGAGTCCTCTACTGCTTTTCCCTATTGGTCAGGTGCAATAATACTCACCACATATTCCATGTGCTTCCCTATATTTGCCAGTCCTTTCTGTGGAGAAGGGAGGATCATGTGACTAGATTTATCCAGTAGTCTCTGAGTGGAAATTCCATGTGTTTGTGAGACAATAAAAAGAAAGCGCAAGTTTTCCAAATTCTCTTTCCTCTCTCACTCTCTTTTCTTTTACTGATCACACTGGGAGCCACACATTAAGATGACAACATCACAAGATGGCTCAACCTAAACTTTGAGCAACTACGTGGGACAGGACTTCTCACCAATCACATGAAACATGGAATGTGAACAAAACCTAACTCATTATTTAAGTCATTTAGATTGGGAAGCTACTTTTTATGAAATGTCCTTCTGATTAAATTTGACTTGAAGTCCACTTTATCTGATATGAGGACAGAAACCCCTGCTTGTTTATGAGATCCATGTGAATGACATGTTTTTTCCCCATCCTTTTACCTTCAGTCTATGGATGTCTACGCCTATGATGTCTCATTTTTTATGCAATATTTTTAGTAATGTTGTATGTGTGTTTTTAACCTTTATTTATTTTTATGTGGTGTTTAGGATGGAACCCTCACACATGCTAGGCAAGCACTCTACCACTAAACTATAACTGCAGCCCCAAGATGAGTATCTTGGAGACAGTATATTGCTGGGTCTTGTTTTTAATCCAATTTGCCAGTCTGTCTTTTGATTGATGAGTTTAGGCCATTTATAGTTAATGTTATTATTGAGATATGAATTTTAATTCCTGTCATTTTATTTTATTCCAGGTTTTTAATTTGAATTAGTTTCTCCTTTGATTGAGTATTCTTCTAGTGTAGTTACTCCCTTTGCTGGTTTTCACTTTTATTTTTTTATTTCTTCTTCATGAAATATTTTACTGAGTATGTTTTCTAGAGCAGGCTTTCTAGTTGTGAATTCTTTTAACTTTTGTTTATCATGGATGTTTTTTTATTTCATTGTTAATTCTGAAGCTTAATTTTGTTGGGTATTCTTGGCTATCAACCATTTTCTTGCAGAGCATAATATATTTACTTCCCACACCTCTTAGCTTTGAGAGTCTGTGTTGAGAAATCAGTTGAGATCTGGATGTGACTTGTCTTTTTCTGTGGTAGCTGTTAAAATTCTATCCTTATTCTGTATGTTAGGCATTCTCATAATAATGTGCCTTGGTGTAGTCCATTGTCATTTTGTATATTTGGGGTCCTGCAAGCCTCCTGTATCTAATTTTCCATTTTATTCTTTAGGTTTGGGGAATTTTCTAAAGTTATTTCATGGAAAATATTGTGCATTCCTTTTGTTTGTATCTCCAAGCCTTCATCTATCCCAATAAATCTTTTTTTTGTAATATTAATTTTAGTTGTAGTTGGACACAATGCAATAAATACAATTGTATTCATTTATTTATTTTTTATGTGGTGCTGAGGATCAAACCCAGGGCCTCTCATGTGCTAGTTGAGCACTTTACCACTGAGACATTTTGGTTTTTTCAGCTTATCCCACATTTCTTATAAGCTCTGTTCATGGTCTCTTAACAACTTTTTTCAGTGGTCAACATTATTTTCAAGATTATATATTTTGTCTTCATTGCCTGAAACTCATGTTTTCCAAGTGATCTAGTCTATTGGTGATGCTTTTAGGAGGCTACTTTGTTACCACAGCAACACCTACCTTACCATCTGTGTATCTAGGTAGATAGATACATAGATAAAATTATTTTACCTATAGATATTTATGATCTGTGCTTATATAAATATAAGTATATTTTTACCATATATATTTACCATATAGTCATATATGGTAAAGCTATAATATACATTAATATAATAATATATGTTATAATGTTATATATTATACATAATGTCATCATATATTATTAGTATAACATTACCTGTTATAGTAATATGTATTATATTATATATAATTATTTTATTTTATATACATTACCCCCCAAAAATTTTATGCCATATATAATGCATTCTGTTTATAACATATAATTAATATGATACACTAATATAATTAATATAATTGTTATTAGAAAAATAAATGGTAAAACAAGCACTGTTGAGGAAATCAGGGGTATAATTGCTATCAAAAATAAGCAACTTAGCAATTACTACAAGACCATTATATCCATTGGGAAACCATCATTGAAGCCCATGCAAAAAAGTTCTTTACCCTAAGTTTAATTAATAAAGTTTACATATGAGGCTTTTTTAAACTTGAAAAAGAGGTATACATGTAGAAAACGAGGAAGATGAAATATCACACTCACCACACATACCTGAGAGTCCGAACTCAAGGTGTTCATGTTCAAGAGAGCTGCTGAACTGTCACAATGCTGGCACAGTTAACTACGCCCTGTTAGAACAGGCCTGGAGGTTTGTGAAAGTCAGACTTCTGATACAGAAACATGGGCCTGCAGACCAGAAGTAGGAAAAAAGCAAGACTGCATCCTGGCAGGCTATACCAAACACCAACAAGGGAGAAGCACAGCCATCACTTCATGAGGCAGCAGAAATACAGCAAAACCCAGCTCCAGTCTAATACAATAGTTCTGTAGGTAATGAGGACCCCGCAAACTGCACAAAGTTAGAATCCTATGTAATAATTTGTGTTTGAGAAGACATAAAATTAAAGAGTATATATTATGCAAAAGTACATGAAAATAGGCACTTTCTAAAAAGAGACTGACACCAAAGCAATCACTCACTTCTGTCTTCAGAGTTCTGACTCCACTCTCCCCCCTGAGTCTGGGGCATATGGCCAAATTTCTCAAGAGCAGGAGTCTAGGGAACATCACCCCTTCCTTCCATTGCCTCATTACTACTAAATTCTGGGGATGTGAATTATCATCCACCAGCAACACTTTTGAAATAGCATTGGTTTCAACATTGCTTTCTTGGCAGAGTTGCCATCAAGAACTGTGAAGGGTCTGAGATTTTACACTACTGGCAAGCTAAGAAAGTATCATGTCATGGTTTCATGGGTGATGGCAGAAGATACAGGACTCTTGGGTCATAGATGAAGGATACTTTATAACTCATAGCAGCACCAGTATCGAGAGTATCAGCAGTTTTACTGTGGTTCTATGAACCTCCAAATCCCATAGAGTGATGTGAAAGAGGCCAGATGATATCTATACATGCAGAAGGTTGCTTTACAGAATAGGAACCCTGAGTTAAGGGAACTCGAAACTTTTTATAATGAGCAGTAAGCATTCCTGACCTTGGGTCCCAAGAGAGAGACTTTCCCTATCTACTAGGGCTTTTCTGTCCATAAATATCCTTGAAAAGACAGCTTGAAACAAAGGGCAAGGAATGCCTTGCTCATAAGATGTGCCAAAACACAAGAGAATTGTAAAGTGATATATACCAAAAGCTGTTTAGAAAAATAGAGAATCTAAAAAGTCTTTGGAAGCAAAAAATAATAAAAAGGCTTATGAGTTACTGTAGGTAAAGTATCAACTCAGGTCATGATCAAACCAAATGACAATATCTGAGTGTTTTAAATACTGTCTTACCATAGTGATTAGAATCTAAATGCCCTGGACAGAGAGGTCAAGAAAAAACTTTAATGCTCCCAAGAATGCACCCAGACAATAGAATATAAATTCTTTTTTTATAACTATGTCTGTATCCCAAATTTCCTAACAGAGTGCTTACCAGCTGTCCAGCAGATATTTATCAATGAATGAATGAACAACTGTTGTCTCATTACTTTACAAGAATATTGCCAGTAACATTATAGCAGTATCTGATTAATCTATCAAGTATGTAAAATACAGCTTAAAAGTGCCACATTTCTGTATAATTCTTTTGGCCTTTTTTTTGGAGGTTCTCCAAAGAAAGCATTTTTTTTAAAAACTAGTATACCTCCAAAGAAAGCACTCTTTTTAAACTGGTTATATCATAGTTAAATTACATATATACATATGTAATATATATATATATATATATATATATATATATATATATATCAACACACAAAATTTTTTAAATTATGTGTTTTATTTTCATTAACACAAATAAGCTCTCTATATGTAAAAGAAGTGAAAGAGAAAGAAGATGGGGAAACTGCACAGTATTGTATTGCCTGTGTGAGACTGAAAAAAAAAATGAGCCATGGAAGTTATCTACAAGCAGAGAAGCTTTAAGTATACATAGCTCCTCTTTAAAAAGAGGTGACAGAAATCCCATAGAAAAGAGACATTTCGCTAACCTACAGTCAGATGGCAACATCAGCTCTATACAGGGCCATAACCATTAGGAGTAGCTGAATACAGAGTAGTGTCTGTACTTGAGCCTTGGAGTAGGCAGACCAGAGAAAGAGAGGGAACACTCAATTCACTTTTATTCAGAGTTAAACTTTGATATTTTCTCATCAAATAATTCTCTTAGAATTAGTTAAGAGATGCCAACTTACTGCTGAAATCAGTAAATACCAACTCAGGATTTACTGTTTGTGATTTATCACAGTTTCTCAAGAACCAAATTGTAGGAAAATTGTATAACAACATAACAACTAAATCAAGAACAAATGGAATGTGGGCACGGTGGAGCACACCTGTAATCCCAGAGATTTAGGAGACTGAGGCAGGAAGATTGCAAGTCTGAAGACTAGTAACTTAGCAAGATCTTCTTTCAAAAATTAAAAAAAGAGCTGGGGAGGTAGGGATGTAGCTTAATACAGTACCCCTGAGTTAAACCCCCAGTACAAAAAAAAAATTCATGAGATATTTCTTTATTCTATTGTTTTATCTGCTTTGGGTTAATGATCAGTAGATCTAAAATAATAGTTTGGTGTCTTCTATAATTGTAGTCAGTAAATGACTACATAAATGTAGTCATTTGAACAGTGTCAGTCCTAAGACCTAATATTTAAATTGACTAAATTTCATTAAGAGTGGCTTTAGATAGGTAGTTTGGGCAATAAATTTTTACAAAGGACAGTAAAGGCATATTTCTCTCTCTCTCTCTCTCTCTCTCTCTCTCTCTCTCTCTGTCTCTCTCTCTCTCTCTCTCTCTCACACACACACACACACACACACACAATCACATGCCCAATTTTCTTTTCTGAAAAAAATAATAAAAATCTTTGCATTTTTATCTTTCTTTTTATCTTTTTATAAGTGCTTTAAAAATTATCACTTTTATTGTGGTAATATATTCATAACATAAAATTTTCCTCAACTTTTTTTTAGATCTGGGGTAGGCATGTGCTCTACCACTGAGCTATGTCTCCAGCTCCTGCCATCTTAACCATTTTTAAGTGTAAAGTTCAGTGTATTAAATAGATTCATAATGTTGTGCAACCATCATCACCATTAATCTCTATACTCTTTTCATCTTGTAAAACTGAAACTCTATGTTTAGTAAATGAACACTAACGCCCCATTTCCCTAAGCTTCTGACAACTAAACATTCTTTTTTCTGTCTCCATGAATCTTTCTTTTAACAATGCTGAGAATTAACCCTGGGCCTCACACTTGATAGGCAAAAACTCTATTACTGTGATGTATCCCTGGCAATCTGTCTCTGTGATTCTGATTACTCTATATCACACAAATGAATTAAACTATCTTGTTTTTTGTGACTGGCTTATTTCACTTCACATAATATCTTTGAAGTTTCACCATATGAATCTTGTAGCATATGTGAATTTTTCCTTTTTAAGGCTCAATAATATTCTATTGTGAGTATATACTGTATTATGCTTATCCATACAACTTTGGGCATTGAGATTTTTATCATATTTTAGTTATTGTGAATAATGCTGATATGAATATGGGCATACAAACATCTCTTTGATATCCTGCTTTTAATTCTTTTGAGTATATTCAGAAATGGAATTTCTGTACGGTAATTATACATTTTTTTTTCTTTAAGAAATTGCCACACTGTTTTCCACACCTTCTGTACCATTTTACATTCCTACCAACAGTGCACAAGGCCTCCAATTTCTCCATAGTCTTTCCAAAACTTGTTATTTTCTCTATTTTTGACAATAGCCCTCCTAATTGGTGTAAGATGGTATTTAATTATGGATTTGATTTGAATTTTTCTAATGATTATTGATGTTAAACATTTTTTCATATACTCATTGGACATTTGTGTATCTTCTTTGGAGAAACATATACTCAAGACCTTTGCCCATTTTATAATCTAATTATTTTTTAGTTTTGAATTTTAAGAATTCTCTGTATATTTTCAAAATCAATATCTTACCGAATATGTAATTTGCAAATATTTTCTCACCATCTGTGGGTTGCCCTTTTACCCTATTGATAATCTTTTTTATTTGCTTCTTTCTTGTTAGTACAGGATATCGAACCTAGGGGTGCTCTACCACTGAACTACACCTGTAGTGCTTTTTATTTTTTGAAACAGGTCTTGCTAAATTGCTAAGATTGACCTCAAACTTGTGGTACTCTTGCCTCAGCTTTCCAAAAAGCTAGAAGCTGGGATTACATGCATGTGTCTCTATGTCTTTTTACATACAAAATATTTTAATTTTCATGAAACCCAATGCGCCTGTCTTTTCTTTTCTTGCTTGTGCTTTTGATGTCTATCCAAGATATCATTGCATAATCCCATGCCATGAAGTTTGTGCCCTGAGTTCATCTGAGAGTATATAGTTTTGGTTTAAGTCTTTGCTCTACTTTGAGTTGATTTTTGAACATGTTATTAGATTAGAATCCAAAATTTTTATTTATCACATGAATATCCTGTGTTTTTAGCACTGTTAGTTAAAAAATTGACCTTTTCCTCTTAATAGGCTTGGAACCCTTGTCAAAAATTATTTGACCATTTTTGTGAAGTTTTATTTCTAGGCTTTTTATTCTATTCCATTGGTCTGTGCATGTGTCATTTTGCCAATATCATACTCTTTCCAAAACTTTGTAGTAAGTTTTGAAAAGAAGAAATGTTATTCCGCTAGCTTTGTTGTTTTCCAGGGTCGTTTGGGCTATTCAGAGCCCTGTGATATTCCAAAAGAATTTTAAGATTTGTTTTTCTGTTTCTACCCAAAACAACAATAATAACAACAACAGAACATGACATTGGGATTTTCATAGTAATTGCATTAAATCTGTGAATTGCTTTGGATATATTTGATAACAATGTTGTTGTCCAATTCTTCAACAATAATATTTCCTTTTAATATGTTTTCTTTAATTTCTTTTCTCAATGTTTTATAATTTTCATTATGTAAGTCTTTAACTTCATTGATTACTTTCTAAAAATATTTTATTCTTTATGATGCTGTTGTAAATGGAATTATTTTCTTAATTTTGTTTTCTGATTGTTCATTGTTATTTTGTAGAAATACAACTGATTTTTTAATGCGTTGACTTTGTATTTTTCTACTTGGTGAATCAATGATTAGTTTTAACATTTTTTGTGGGGTATATTAGGTTTTTCTACATACAAGATTATGTTATCTATAAACAGAGATAATTTTACTTCTTCCTTTCCAATTTAGACTTCTTTATTTCTTTTTCTTGCCTAATTGCTCTGGCTAGTACTTACAATACCAGCTTGAATAGAAGTGGTAAGAGTAGGCATCCTCAATTTTATCTGGATCTTAGAGAAAAAGCTTTCCAATTTTCACTATTGAGTATTATGTTCACTGTGGGTTTTCATATTAGTTTTATTATGTTGAGATAGTATGCCTCTATTCATAGTTTGCTAAGTAATTGTCATGAAAGAGTTTAAAATTCTGTTATTGTACTATGTGTATTAAGTTGATTAATTTTTGTAAGTTGAACTGCTCTTGTATTCCAAGAGTAAATATCACTTATCAGTTAGGCATGAAGTATACTCTTGTTAATATGCACTGAATTTGGTTTGTCTCCATTTTGTCAAGGAGTTTTGCATGAATGTTATGGGGGAAACTGGTCTGTAATTTTCTGGTAGTATCTTAGTCCAGCATTTGAATCAGGATAATGTTGACCTTATAGAGTAAGCCAGGAAGTTTTCCTGTCTCTTCAACTTTTGGAAAAGTTGGTATAATTAGTGTTAGTTCTTCAAGTATTTGGTAGAACTCTCCAATTAAACCACCAGGTCCAAGACTTTTCTTTGTTGGAAGTTGTTTGATTGCTAATTAAATCTCCTTAGTAGTTACAAATCTACTTGGGGTTTCTTTTCTTTTCTTCCTTTCCACCTTTTTTATTGGTGCAATATAGTTGTTGTTACATATTTGTCTATGCACACAATTTAATGATATAATTGGGCCAATGTCACTTTCCAGAAATTCTATAGTCTACTTATATTTTCTATTTCTTCATGATTTAATCTTGATAAGTTTTTTTATGTTTTTAGTAATTTCTCCATTTCAGTAGTTTATCCATTTGCTGGAACACAATTGTGCATAGAACTTTCTGTAATTCTTATATTTGGTAGAATCCATAGTAATAACTGATTTGAGTGACTTGATGAGTAATCCTCCTCCTTGTCCTCTTCTTCCTCTTACTCTTTTTGTTTTTCTTGTCTAGATTAAGATTTGTCTATTTTATTGTTCTCTTCAAAGAAACAACTTTTGCTTTCATTTTCTCTATTCTCTATTTAATTGATCTCTATTCTAATCTTCAATATTTTATTCATTTTATTAGCTTCTTTTCTAGTACCTTAAGTTAGTTGTTGACTTGAGATCATTATTGCTTTTTGATGTGTTTATAGCTATAAACTGATTTTGCTGTGTATCATATGTTTTGTTATGTTTTATTTTCATCTTTCATTAAGTATTTACTAATTTATACTTTTATTTCTTTTTTGATCCATTGGTAGTGGATTATGTTGTTTAATTTCTACAAAATTATAAAAATTTTACAATTTTACATCTGTTCCTGATTTCTAACTTCATCCCATTGTGGTCACAGAGGTGCTTTATATATCTTTTAAAAATCCATTGAAATTTAACATGGCTTAACATGTGGTCTCTCCTGGAAAATATCTCTTGTACACTTGGCCAGAGTGTGAATGCTGTTGGTAGCTACACTGTTATATACATATCTATTAAATCTATTTGGTTTATTTTGTTTAAATTCTCTATTTTTTAATTATCTTCTTATTGTCCTATCCTTTTTTTGAGAGTAGAAAGAGAAGTTTCCCACTTTCATAGTATAACTGTATATTATTCCCTTTAATTTTGTTGTGTTTGCTTCATATATTTCAAAAGTCAGTTATTAAGTGTATAATTAGTTATAAACATTATATCTTTTTATTTATTGAACCTTATATTACTACATAATGACTTTCTATTCTCTTATATATTACTGATTTTTATATGTGCTATCTGAGTGGTAAAATAAAAGGCCATTTTCTTCATATATTTCAATATTTAAAAAAACAAATAATTTTATAAAAATTCAAACTAGCCTGTAGCACTGGAAAAAGATACTATGTACTTTGCAACCATACTTTCTTAACAAAAGGTCTATTTATTATTTGTACAATGAGTTCTTTGTCTTTATTCACATCCTCCTAATTTTATGTATGTTTAGGAGTACCAGCAAGGCTATAGCCTGGTTCTAATTCTATGGTTTTCCTATATTCCATTTTCCCAATCATCTTTCTACTACTCGATCCTCAGAGCATATCTAGTCATTAATCAAAAAAAAAAAAAATCAAATCTACAAAAACTTTTTTCTCAATGAAAGAAGAGTTGAATGATGATATATTCTCTTTGTCATAAGCATAGTTACTAAAGACATCAAGTTGATATATTCAGGTATTGCAGCATGAAAAGGCAATTTTTAAAAATTCCTAATTCAAGTTATTTAAAGACCATCATCCACCAAATATCCTACCCGAGTTACAAATTTCTAAACACATTGTACCTTAAGTCTGAAGGAAACATATTTGAAACTGATGTTTATAATAGTTATAATATAGGTTTATATTAGTTATAATATAAGTTTATGATAGTTATAATAGTACATTATAGTTTGTTTCCCTAGAGTGAAACATAAAAAGAAAATATCACTGGAATTATACCTGTTAGAGATTAGGCTGTTTGGAAACAGATGCGTAAATGGAGTATGGTATGCCAGATATTGATTAGGAATCCATATGTATGGAAGTGAGAAAAAGAAATCAAGATTGGACAAAGATAAGTCAAACTGAGGTTCAGGCCTCCAAAGCCTTGGGCAAATTCATAGGAAACTCTGAAGTGTGTAGGGATAAGTGTTCTAGGGCAACTTACTGACTGGGACTTTATATCCTTGGTGCACTCAGTCATTAGATTTAAACTGTCCCCAGAAGAATTTATTCTTATGTGATGGATGAAGCTTTCTGCAGTTGAAACAATTTAGACAGGGTTCAAAGGATGCTGATAGTATTCCCAGAAGCTAGGCAATAGGTCGTTCCTTAAATAACAATCTGAGTAGTGCTTCTCCATGTCCACCACAGCATGCCATGCAAAACCATATCTCTTCTACACAGTATTCACAAGTATTCCCATTGGTTACTGACCGATTGGTACTGACCTTGGAAGTCCATCTGGGTTATGGGATGGAGACTTTCATTTGACTTCAATTCTCTAGTGAGTCACATAGGTCAAATGATTGTCATGGATGTGCTAGAGTAAAAAGGTACCATTTATAAAGTGTCATTCACATACATTAGCACTTTTACTCTAATGACAAATTTAAATTCTTTTATTATCTATTTTGAAAAGTGAGAAACTAGAAGGTCAAGGTCAAGTGATTTGCTATGTTTGAACACAGATTATTAGAAGCTGGGCTGTGATCCTCTGACTCCCAATCCCATCATTATAGAGAAAATGTATCATGGCAGAAAGACCATGTTATTTGGATTCAGACAATACTGGTTCAATCCCAGAATTTCCATATTTTAGCTGAGTGAACTTGGGCAACTTTGCTTAAACTTTGTGAGGCTCAATTCCTTATACATAAAGTAATAATTAACTCTCTGCTCCTTAGAGTCATTATATGTATTAATTTACACTAAGTGCGGAAAGGTGTTTAATCAATTGAAGTTATTTTTAATCGTTCTTTGAATTATATTTTATTTGTTTCTATGAACTGACTGAGTACTAATCATCAGTAATACCACCAGAAAGGGCTCCCTCTTAAAGTTCTGAACTGGAATCATTTAGAAACAGGTGATAAAAACATAAATGTGTCTTTTGGTTCTAAATGTAGTTAAGTCACATGGTTAAATTAATATCTACTTTAAGCAATGGTACCACTGATTTTTAAAACTTTCCTAATACTGAAGGAGTCTTCAACAAGTTAATCTTTTGGCCATATATTTCTACTTATATAGGTTTAATTTTCAACTTTGGTAGTGAATGAACATATAAGTTAACTTGTTATAAAACAATGTTGAATCCTATGGCACCAACAAGATTCCAAAAAAGAGAATGATTATTAAAGCACAGAGCACCCTGAATACAAGTTTTGCCTTATGGAAGTATACATGATACATTAGAGAAGTAGCTGACTCTGTAGAACTGAAGCCTACCTCTTGATTTAGTAAATATAGGAATTCTAGAGTCAGCTGATTAAAAAGTCATGCAACCTTGAACAAGTTAGACATTCTCTCTTGGCCTCAGTGTCCTTTTTAAAATAAATATTTAGTAGTTGAGATTAGAATTTCTATAACCATATCCAGATTCAAAATTCTGAGGGTCTATAAATTCACTGAAAAATATACCTACAGTGGATGTAACAAGAAAAAAATAACTTGGGTCAATCAGAAATTAATGAATCCCAGGAAGGCCCAGGTTCCTCTGCAACAACCCCTTCCACACAAAGCCTCTGACATTTGTAAATTTTTTTTGCATGACTACTGAATTATTACGTTTGAACTCACCCTTGGAGTGGCCTTCAGATACCTTCCATCAAACCTTGTCAGTATTGGAAGCAATAATAATACTGAGCCAGATGGACCTGTTTTGGAACAGATCAAGCCTGTATATTGAACTACTAAGCTGCAAGAAATACCAAGGAGAGGAACATGTTAAATGATACAAAGGGAATCTGGTTAGTAAAATTCAAATAAGAAACTGTGTAAAGATTTCTACACCAATTAAAAAAGGAGGGACAGAAAGAAAGAGATGGAGATGTAACAAAGCAGTCTTTTGATTAAAAGTATTTGAGATACATATTTATGAACTGCAATTGGAAAAATTTTAATCTTGACTTGAATAAATGAAGTTTTAAAAAATAAGCATTTATGGGACAATCATGGAAACCTGAGCAGTGATTGGACATTTAATGATATTTAAAACATATCATTAATTTCTAAGTTCACATAATGTTATATTATGAAAAATAATTATCTTTGGAGATCTCTGCTGAAATATTTATGGATTCCATATGATATCAGAGATTTGTTTCTGTGAAATCTTTGATATCATATTGTTTAATCCATAAATATTTGGAGAAGAAAGGATAAAATATTAGTGAAAGGAAATTAAAACTGGACATTAGTAGATAATTTCTCAAGTTGAGCAATACTATACTTTGTTTTGATGTTTGAAATTTCCATCATTAAATTTAAAACACATGTGTGCATGCACACACACACACACACACACACACACACACACAGATACTGCTTATGAGTAGAAAGGAATCCTATTGATAAGTAAAGCATGAATTTAGAATTGTCTTTACTTAGAAATCTCTTGCTGACACTATGTGCTGAAGAGTAATTTCTATTAGCCACAAAATTCCCATGAAATTGAGATGACTTCACAACCTTTCATGGAAAACACCTAGAATGCTGCAGGAATCCCATGGCATAAGAACCAAAGTTGAACTTAATTGCAGCAGGAGCTTTTGTAAAAACTTCTTTATCTCATAATAATTCTGCTATGAATAAATTTGCACAAATTTCCCTTTAACTGTGTGGATCCAGGGTCTTCAGGTGGGCACAGAAATTGTCAACCCTTTGTAGCATTTGTATCCAGAACAGGACATTTTATAAACATTAAAAAGTAGGAAAGCTTTACATTTGAAAGCCCTTCTGTTCTGATGAAGCAAGTGTGCTGCACAAAGGAGACAAGTCACTGTCTTTACAGGGACAGTAAGTAATTCCTGTGGAGGGAGGAGAGAAAGGGGGAAATTACAGCCACAGTTAATTTTATTTTTATTTCATGTCCATCTTTATACAAGGTCTTCAAATTATCTCATTGATAGCAGTAATCAAAGATAGAGAATGGAAATACATCATGCCAAGGCATGTGCTCACACACACATACACATACACATAATGCAGGAGTGACAGCTGATGGACCGTGATGGTTCTTTCCAGCCCAATTATGATTGATAGCATTCCATTACCTTTATGCTTATTTTAAAATCCCCTTGACACAGATTGATTAAAGGCATGGACCTCTATGAACCTATGAAAAATTTATGGATTTTGAAAGAGCTTTAACATGTACCATTTAAGCACAAATCATTTCCTGGCTGTCACTGTTTTTCCCACAATCTCTCTTATGTTGGTAATATATGTTTAATAATCAAAAACCGATGCTAGGGATTAAAGCATCAAGATGTTACAGAATAAAGCGACAACAACAACAAAAAAGAAATTAGATTTGTATGATTTTAACTATTCTTTAATCTGCTTCTGGGCAACAAAAGTGATTTGTGTCAGCCGTTATTGCATTAAACTTTAATTTTCTTCCACCGGCACAGGATTATATAAAGGAGTATTGGATTGCACTCAGCATGGATTAGCGGAGCACTGTCTCTGCTGCCAAGGAGAAAATGGATTTCCTTCTTTCTTTGATTTATATTTTTATTGCTGTTTTTCCCCTCCTTCTAATTCCCATTACCCTTCTGTTTGCCAGCTCTGAGATACCCTGTAGGAGCAGCAGCAAGGCAGGCAGAATTATTGGCTTATTGCATATATTTATGTTCCAAGGCTTTTCAGTCATCTATGTCAGAGGAATAAAGTAGCCTCCAGCCATGGAGACTGCATGCCAATTTTAAACTATAAAATTTAAAAAATTAAGGTAAAAAGTCACCTTTTGCTTGCTGAAAATCAGTAAAACCAGCTGGATTGGACCTCACATCTAATGTCCCAGCTGTATCTCACAACAGATAGAAAAAACCTCAGTGGGGTAGATACAAAATAAAAATCCCAGAACTACCTTTTGCACACAAGAAGGTATGTATAGCAGGGTCCCTGAGATTCAGAAGGGAGAAGAAGCCCTCTGGCTTTACCTTTTGGGTCTTTGGGATACCAGTTATCTCTGGAAACAAGAGCAAATAAACTCCCTCCAGTCAAGGCACACAGGGCCAATAGTTGGCCCTGTGTGTAAAGCCTAGAGGGGATGCTAAGGACATGGCTCCAAGACTGTGATGGAGAGAATGATTGAGTGAAGCAGAGGACAGCCGACTAACAGTGGCAAGTAAACAAGAACAATGGTGTGCTCTGTTGGTCTGCAAAGAACTCTGGATTTCTGAAGAAGAAAATAAGCCTGCCAGATTTCAGTTTGAATTTTGGTTCTCACAGACTTCTTGAGAACAGTGTAATGAATTCCTGAGTTTCAGAAAAGTGGCTATTAGGGAGCCACTCTACAGCAGATGTTACTTAGCGATACTTGCAAGGAATCCAACTGGCCAAATGAGGGTCTGACTCTACTGACAGTGAGTATCTCCTGTCCTGGGGGACTGGAATTGATTCCCAACGGAAGTACAGTGGGCTTGCCCATGCTAAAGAAACTTGTCTGTGATTAAGAGAACCATTGTAAAGAGCGGAATAAAGATTAAGAAAGTCATTGGTGGGCCATTCAAACAGAAGATCAAGACCTCATTAATGGAGTAGAGGTTTCCAGAGAATTGAAAGAGCAGGAAACATTGCTCATGAATTCATCCTCTTGTGTCTTTTCATATATTCAAAAGTTGGAACTATACAAGTGCAGTTAAGTGTGAACCATATCCATTCACCTTTCAGTACATCTTTTTATGGAGTAAATAATGTAGAATGTGTTTCTAGAATGGAGAGACACTTTTTACTGTCACTCATCCAATATTTCAGTGTATTTTCAAACCATACACAATATTATGCAATAAAAAGGGAAATATTAAGAAGCCTCACTCCAAAGTCATACAATATTTGGGTCAGATGTTCAGTTAATGTTTGTTCCATTCTCCTTCAGCATGACAATACTATATGACATGCCACAAACATGCAGTTAAAGACTCTTTTTAAATAGGGTATTTTGATTTTTGATTATAACAGCTTAAAGCAATTCTATGCCACCCCAAATCTCTAGCAAATTCCAAGATATATTGAACAAACTTTTATTTTGAGATACTACTTGGAAAGACTAAATTTGGTTCCATTGTTCCTGTCTCTTCCAATGGAATTCTGGACAGTAAACTTTTTTTTTTTTTTTTAAATGCAAGTTCTCCTGTATGCAGTCTGCTTTGGAGACTAGCAATTACCCTGAAAACAACTCTAAGGTTTAACAAAAACCTACAATATCTCAGGGAAAAAAATAGATCACATGGGGGGAACAACTTTTGAAAAATATAAAAATCAAAGAAAAATTTCTCCACTAAACGTATTCCAGTGGAGTAGGGGTCACATCTTTAGTCATCATTGGCCATATCTGCAAAGAGCATCAGAGAATATGTCTTTCTTAGAACAGAGAGTCCTCAAACTGTTTCCTTCTTGTACAAAGCTGGGATCTCTAAGTTCTCTTTCATTATTCATTCTTAAATCCAGGCTAATGTGCTTTTGCCTCCCCCCCACCCCAATCTGTGTGTTTGATCCAATCAATCCTATATGCCAAAAGTCATTCATATCCACTGTTCCTTTCAAGGTGAGTCTCCATCTAGACCTAATGGCAGATTCTTTGACCATACTTTTCTCTGGTGGGATTATATTCTTAGTCTCCTTTACAGGAGCCAATTTGTCTGACTTAATGATCAACTTCCTCCTAAGTCATTTAGACAGTCACATTGATGTTTTGATCTTTGTATTGAGGTTATGTGTTTAAAACTGAGTCCCTAATTTGTCTCTTGTCATAAAGCTAAATCCTAGAAACCTTTTAATTCTATCCTCAACTGATGAATATGAGGGTTTCTTTCTTTGTGGGGGTGGGGATGGAGGCTACCAGGGATTGAACACAGGGGCACTGACCACTGAGGCACATCTCCAGCCTTATTTTGTATTTTATTTAGAGACAGGATCTCACTGAGTTGCTTAGTGCTTTGCCATTGTTGAGGCTGGCTTTAACTTGAGATCCTCCTGTCTCAGCCTTCTGAGCAGCTGGGATTATAGGTATGTATCACCACGCTAGGCTGAGTATTTCATTTTGAAACTTATAAATTCTACAATTTCTGAGTATTACATACTCTCTTAGTTTTAATAAGTTTTACTGTGTTCCTCTGTTTATTAAGAAATGATGCCAAAGGAAACTACTAACAATTAGCCCATCAACAATTTTCCTCAAAAAATTCCATATCCAATGTTACAAGTCCATAGGGATACAGATTTATCAAATGTTTTGCTTCAAATGACCTGGGTTGCCACGTGTAGGCTACATAAAACTGTTTTCCTACCACCCACTGTCTCATTTACAAGCCAACACCATATATTTTAGGTTGTTGTCATGGCTGCAACCAATTATTGCTGCCAATTTTTTAAAAAGATTTTGCTGCAATAATGCTACTTTATAAACATTCCTGGAATTTAACAGCTTATGATAACAAACACTTTGTATATTTCTTGCTGAATACACAAAACTAAGAGGGCTTATTATTAGTACAGCTGCCCTACAAGAAATGCCAAAAAGAGTCCTTCAGGTTGAAATGTAAGGGCATTGGATGGTAACTTGAAGCTCCATGAAGAAATGAAAACTCCAGGAAAGAAAAGTTCATAAGTGAATGCAACAACAACCACACCAACAAAACAAAACAAAAAACCAATAGTATGGTATTTGTGGTTTGTCACTTTTTTTTCTATTTTCTATAAAAAAAAAAAAGATAAAGGCATAACACAGGGCTGGGGTTGTAGCTCAGTGGTAGAGCACTTGCCTTGCATGTGTGAGGCATTGGGTTCGAACCTCAGCACCACATAAAAATAAATAAATAAATATATTGTATCCATCTACAACTAAAAAAAATTAAAAAGCATAACACAGCAATTATAAAGCTCTGTTAACGGGCATACAGGTATAAAGGTATAATTTGTGATAATAACAACATAAACGGTGGGGAAATGCAGCTGTATAGAAGCAGAGATTTTAGATACAGTTGAAGTAAAGTTGATATCAGCTGAAAATAGATGGTTACAAATTTAGGATGCTAATTTTAATCCTGATGGTAATCATTAATAAAATAATAACTATATAGAAAATAAAATGAAGAGTCAATATGCTACTTTAGAAAAAATTTCACCCATCACAAAAGAAGGCAGTATTGGAAGAATTGAAGATCAACAAAAAAATGTAACACATAAAAAGAGTGAAAAGGCAGAAGTCTTTCCTCATCAGCAATCACTTTAAATGAAAATGGATTAAACTCACCAGTTAAAAGACAGATGCTAGTAGAATGACTTAAGACAAATGTTCCACTTATATGTTGTTTAGAAGATACCAATATTCATGTTAAAAAAGTTTTAAGGTGAAAGGATAAAGAAAAAAATACTCAATGCAAAAAACAACCAAATACAGCTGGGATGTCTATAGTAATAACAGATTGGGGGGGTATACTGGGGATTGAACTCAGAGGCACTTAACCGTTGAGCCACGTCCCTAGCCCTAGTTTTGTATTTTTATATAGAGACAGGGTTTCACTGTGTTGCTTAGCACCTCGCTGTTGCTGAGGCAGGCTTTGAACTCATGATCCTCTTGCCTCAGCCTCCTGAGCCACTAGATAATAATAGATTTTAATTTAAAAAGTATCATAGAAGATTTAGAAAGTCAAAATTTATTAATAAAAGTATCAATACATGAAACAGATAGAAAAATTATCAAAGTACACACCAAACTGTAGAAGAGTAAAATACATAAAGAAAATGTTGTAAAAATTCAAATTCAATGCCTATGAGATTTGGATTCATGCCTACTAATGCATATGAGATTCAGATTAGATTCACACCTACTAGAAGAGTTATAGTTTTTTTATTTAAGGAAAATAACAAGTATTGATAAGAATGTGGAAAAATTGAACTCTTTAATCCAGCATTTCTATTTTTAAGTGTGCAAAGAACTGAAAACAAGAACTAAAATATTTGTAAGTGAATATTTATTCACATCTAAAACATAAAAGTAACCCAAATATTCATCAATGAATGAGTTAATAAATAAATTATAGTAAACATATAATGAAATATTATTCAGCTATAAAAAGAATGAAATACTGATAGCATCCACAATGTGGCTGAACTTAAAAAAAAAAGCACTATACTAAGTAAAAGAGACAGACACAAAAGGTTAAGTATTAAATAATGCCATTAAAATGAAATAACCAGATTAAGCAATTTAATAGAGACATGAAGCAGATAAAGCAGTAGGGGTTATGCATCATCACAGATTAGTAGTACAGAATTCTTTCTTGAACCGATGAAAATATTTTGAAACTGGATGAAGCTTGTGATGGCATTAGGAATGTACTAAATAGCATGGCATTAGGAATGTACTAAATGCCACTCACTAAAATAATTATTCACTTTAAAATGATTAACTTTGTCATGTAATTCCTGTCAGTTTTTTCAAATCCTCAAAACCAAAGAGAAACAAAGACATTTGATGTAACCCAAGTGTGTATTCCTAGGTATTTACCAAACAGAATTGGTTAAATATGTGTACACACACACACACACACACACACACAAATACACTCACACACTTACCCTATATATAGTCACAAATACTTATATATGAAGCTCTTTTGATTATACTACAAAACTGAAAACACCCCAAATGTCCATCAACAAACTCTTGTATAAAAATACAATGGGAAATTTCTCCACAATGAAAAGTGACAAATACTAATACACACAGAATGGATGGATCTCAAAATCATATTGTCTTAAGAAACAATCTAAATCTAAAGATTATGTAGTGTAAATACATTTAGGTCAAATTTCAGAAAAGGGAAAAACTGCAATGACTGAACTTTCTAAGTTATTGGAGGCTAAGTTGATGGGATAGGATTAACTAAAAAGGAGAATAAGAATTCCCTGGGACAATACACCTAGTCCATATTAATAATGGTTACATGACCATATATGCATTTGTTAAAATCCACTGAAATTGAAATATTTAAAATTAGTTGATTGGGCTGGGGATGTGGCTCAAGCGGTAGCGTGCTTGCCCGGCATGCGTGTGGCCCGGGTTCGATCCTCAGCACCACATACAGACAAAGATGTTGTGTCCACCAAATACTAAAAAATAAATATTAAAATTCTCTCTCTCTCTCCCTCTTTCTCACTCTCTCACTCTTTCTTTAAAATAATTCTAAAATTAGTTGATTTATTGTATGTAAATATACCTTAATAAAGTTAAATATTAAAAGGAGGAAAAAGTCTTTGCGTTAAACTTTCTTTGTGATTGGTTTTCTAAAATATCCAACTCAAAGCTTTATTTAGATATGAAATAGGAAAGTTGTTCCAATTATGGTAAAATTGAGGGAAATTTTTTACCCTCTTTACCCAGGTGCTAAAGGGGAATATTAAGACGAATATGCCTCCTGTGCCAACGAAAGATTGAACCAAACAATATATTCAACCATATGTTCTCATCTCAGCCTGACCATCTGCTGGCTGTATGCTTAAATATATCATCTAGTTCACTGATTCCCATTTGAAGGAAAACTATGGGGTAAGAAAAAACATGTCTTGTAAAATAGTTAGCTAATAGCTATGTTGAAAGATCCCAGGTACACTCTCTTCTAAGAATAAACTCTGCAACCTGAGGGAAATAAATTCATTCAAGGTATCAATACAGCTCTGAGTTGGGAGGAAAATATTTTTATATCTATAGAAAAGAAAAGGAATAAGAGTTTTGTTTCAAAAACTTGACCTCAAGACAATCAAGAGGCCAGATCTGTTTGTTTGATATCTCTAGATTGCCCTTGAGGAGAAATTAGAAACAGAGGTAGAGCTACCTTACCATTTCCATTATTAAGTTTAAATTTCTGTCCCTCTGAGAATTTTTGTCATTGAGGCAAATAGTGTGTGTGTTTGTGTGTGTGTGTGTGTGTGTGTGTGTATTTCTTTTTCTGTCAACTGGGTCAAACTCCATTCTTATACTGCTTGGTACAAGGCATGATTTACCCTGAGCAATTGGAAAAAACAACTTTATCTTATTTTCCTATTTCTCCAAAGACATAATTAGACATGCTGTTGTTTTTTTTGTTAATGTTTGTTTGTTTTGTTTTGTTTTAAAGCTGGATGGTAAGTGACTATCCATTTGCCAAACGTGTTAGCTTCATTATTAAATCCCTGAAGTTCATATCCATGAGAGTGTGTTAGTTCTTAACTAAAAATATATCTATAAAGAGACACATTATAATCAACTCTCTTTATTACAAATACATTATTACTAAGGAAAATTTTCAAACATTTATGAAGTTAAGTCCAACACTGGTTTTTGAGTGACTTTCCTAGTTTCAATCATTCACATTTTATCCAGGCAGCTCCTCAGGATCCTCTCTTCCCCCTGTCATTGGCAAATGGCGCCCTTCAGACGTCGTCCTTTTCCCAATCCAGCACTTAGTACAATGCAGCCACTGTCAGAAAAGCAGCCTGTCAAAGACTAAATCAGAAAGGATGGACCCTGCTGTTTCCTTCACATCAGAGGGAGAATCCCCTGGGGTGACTTTAAGACACAATGTTCACCTGTCATTTCTAGCTCATCTGCAGAATCCACTTGGGGTGCTTTTCACATTGTCAGGTAGTCACATTTCTTTCCTTGGGCCTTTTATTTATGAAAAAAAGAAACACTCCACATAAAGCCAAACCAGGACTCTTTTAAAAGGAAATTCAGCAAGGTACAGTTAGCAAGTGAATAATCTACTTGCACTGCACTGCTTTTTTAGCAGGCTTAAAACAAAGCAGTTTATAAGACCAAACTGGCATTTCAGTAGACTCACAATCCCTTTTTAAGCCCAGTGTTCAACCTAAAAGGGGAAATTCCAGAAGGGCTGGCTACATTGAGCTGGTTCCAGATATCTGAAATGTTCAAGAAAGAGCATTTTCAGCACCTCCTTCCACATCCTCTCACTACCTGTGAGGTGCGTTAGCTTATTATCATCCAGGGAACCTCAGATCAGAGGATGCTTGCTAGGCACAAGGTTTAAGAAGGGTATATCTTAGTCTGAGGAAGAAGATTTAAATTATTTTCCAGAAGTGCACTCAAAACTGCCTAGTGCAACTGAACATAATTCTTTAAGCTCATGATTGCCTAACCTGCTAAGTACTCACTATAGCCCTTGGAGTTCCTTCCAGATGAGCTAAGTGCTTTCTGCATGCAAATTTCATGATTAGAGATAGGCATTTAATGGAACAATTCTGTAGCTCTGCGATGCATAAAAACACAAGGAGAAGGAACTACCTTCTTATAACCACAGACTGTTGAAAGGTTTCCAACTTCTTTAGCAGAGAAGGGGTTGACAGGGAATTTGTCCAAAATGTTACCTAGTGGTCACTTGCTGGATTGGAGAAAGAACTCCTTTTTTTGCTCAAGAGCCCCTCTCTCAGACTACCTGCTCAACTTAGGCCTTTTAATTAGATTTCCTGCTTCTTGGAGCTCTCTGTTTAATCTACTCTGCATACCACTGCAAGATGAACCTTTATAAATGACAATTTCTCATTGAGATCCTCAAAATTTTTTCTATAAAATATAGCCCTCCCTTTATAATTTTTTCATTCAAGAAATATTTATTGAATGCCTACTATGTGCCAAATACTCTGTAAGTCAATAAATCTCTGCTGTTATGCAAATAAAAAATGTAAAAACACCAAGTGAGAAGAATTTATGGTGAATTCTAGAAATATCTAGGAGCCATCATGGATGGGATGGTGTAAGCACAGGTAGAGTGAGGAAGTGAGTTTAGAGAGGGAGCTGAATCATATCCTGTACATACCTGCAGTCAATAATAAGGCCTTTCTATTTTATTCTGCTTCCCTTCCTATCCCCCCTTCCCCTCCCCTCCCCTCCCACCACTTCTCTCTACCCAAATGCATGATATGTCAAGATCATTGTATTGTCATGTGCAACTAATAAAAAAAGAGAGAGAAATGCAAAATAAATAAATAAATAAATAAATAAGGCTTTTCTGTTTTACTCTGTACAAGGTGGGAAATAGGATTTGAATTCATGAAGCTTAAACTCTATGTTTCTAATCTCATCACAAAGCTTTTGTTTTTATTTTCCACACATTTAGTCTTTAGTCATAAATTTTATTGACCACCTACATGTGCCAGACACTGATCCAGAACTGGGCATGCAAAGCGAAGGACTCAGGTCACCAAAGAAGATATTGTAGGTAAATGCTCTCTTAGAAGTATACACCAAACGCTATAGGAGTACTGAGAAATCTCATGCAACTTGGAGGCTGGGAGATCAGAGAAGTCTTTACAGAGGTGACTGACTGAAACTGGTTTGAGTCATCCTTGTTTTCATGATATTTCCCAACTTGAATAGCTTTTTCTTTTCTTGACTACTATTAAACCCATCCATACCTCATTCCCCACTCAGTGCCATGCAGCCTCCCCTGAATTAATCAGGCCTCACTGATTTTACCTTGAATCCTAGGACCTTAGTCCTTGCCTTCTCTAATGTCTCCTTTCTAACTGCTCTGCCATGTGAGGTTTGCTTTCCTGACACGTTTTACATACCTTAAAGACTGACAAGGATCATGATTTAGACTTTTTCATTAAAGCTCAACATAATGCTTACAATTAACTAAGGGAAGTGAGCATCCAATGGGTATATTGTGGAGACCCAAAGGAAGCATGCCACCTCAGGATGAGGCCTTTGGTCTCAATAGACACCATAAGAGATGTCTTAGTGAAAGAGAAAACAGCAAAAAGGGAAGTGAGTTATCTTCCAAGAAACATTCATTCACTCTTCCACCAAATACTTAGGGAACATGTATAATTGGTAGAGTCACATAACATCTCTCTCTCTCTCTCTCTCTCTCTCTCTCTCTCTCTCTCACACACACACACACACACACACACACACACACACACACAAATAACAAATACATACTATTCTCATCCCAAGAGCAATAAGGATTCCTGGCACTTTAGGTTATTTATAAGCCACTTTCCCTTTGCTCTTTCTATTTTATGCAGATGTTTTAGAATAAAACTAGCAATTGCAATGGAAATATAGTTTCAGAATTTGGTGTAAGTGAGGCAGAAAGTACTTTTCTCTAAGCTGTTGCTCACAGAAAGTGACCACTTTCTTATTGTGCCAAGGACAATTTCCAGTGATGTCCAGGGTGTATCACAGAAGCAGGTAAAGTGGTTAAAAGCAGAACCATGCACAATTATCAAGAATACAAGAAACAATAAATATTGGTGAGGATGTGGGATTAAAGGGGGCACTCATACATTCTTGTAGGACTGCAAATTTGTGCAACCACTCTGGAAAGCAGTATGAAGATTTCTCAAAAAAATAGGAATGCAACCACCATTTGACCCAGTCATACTACTCCTTAGTATATACCCAAAGGACTTAAAATCAGCATATTACAGTGACACAGCCACATCAATGTTTATAGCAGCACAATTCACAATACCTAAGCTATGGAACCAACCTAGATGTCCATCAACATATGAATGGATAAAGAATTGTGAGACTGGGATCCTAATTATAACAAGACATATTCCATGCTTGTGTAAATATATGAAAATAGATTCTACTGTCATATATAACTTAAAAATAACTTTAAAAAAAAATAAACAGAGCCATGAAGAACTAGGATGACACAAGATACAAGTTTAGGCCAGAATTGCAAACTTCACCAGGATCACACATTCTCTCACTGCTTGCTCTCAGAACTTCTCCAGCTTCCTAACATGGAAGAGATCCACAGGAACCATGTTGCATGTAATCTGAACTTTAAGGAAAATATTTGCATCTGAGCTCCCTGTTGGTAAAGTTGACCTAGATCATTTCATAAACATGAGCTTCATTCTCCATGTGGCATTCTACTGCTTTCCTAAATTTCTAAATTTAAAAAGTACACGTAGTTTCAAGGCAAAACACCTGCAGTGGGTGCTCATAATACTATTTTAACTGTTTTAATGTCCTGATTGCTACAAGATACAAAGGACCCCAAAATTAGAACAGAGATTTGTTCCTCTATAGAATCATCCATCTTTCCATGGTATGGATGACCAATAAATAAACGATTAATTAGAATGTTAGGTCTGTTGCTGATCAAATTGAATTATGTTTCATTCAAATCTTCCAGCAAGACTTCAAGACTCCTTCTACATTGGAGCAGCTAAATCTCCAGCAAGCACATTATTTTTCTGCTTTTTGCCCTGGAGTTCAGGCAAACTCATCCGTTGTCCCTGTGTAGAACACACAGTGATCACCAGTATGATTAATATGCTCTTTTGCTATGGCCAGGGTTGCCTAAAGCCAGTTTTCAACGAGCTCCATAAATGTCTTTTTTATACCCTCCACTAAACATAAGCCCATAAAGTTTAAGTAAGCAATGGGCATTTGAAAGTGTAGACTACATTGGCAAACACATCCCTCCCACTTTTGAAATAATTTTCTAGTGACAAGGCAAAAATCACAATTCTGTCTGAGTGTTCATCGCCAGCCTCTGTGTTCAGATGTCTCTATACAAGCAGTTGTTATGTGACACATGTACTTCCCTTTAGCACCTGAAAGCAAAGCACAAAGAGGACTTTAGGAATTTTGGAAAAACAAAAAAGAAAGAAAGCTGTTGTACTTCTTGTTCTCCACAATTGACTTGAGTAAAAAGAGAGACAGCACTTCTAGCTAGCTGTATACATGGTACACAGGAGACAGACACCATCTCTCAAAGGAGTTCAAACACTGTGTGAAGATTGTTCTAGTTTATGAGAAGCTAACCCTCTCTCTCCATGCTGGTAAGGTAGGCATGGGATATTATATGAGGGGCTCTCTTATGGAGCACACTTTTGGAAAAAAAAAACTAATCTGGAACAAATCACAAATTATCCCTGGAAATCAATACCTAGATGAGCCTCTGGAAGTGTGGAGCAAGATAAGAAGCAAGAGCAACACTCACTCTGGTGAACAACTCTGTGATCTGCTCTGCAGATTCCAGGTTGAACTTCTGGCAGTGCATTGTCCTGCAAAGACAGTCTACCAGAGTAACAAAATCCAGGCACACACTCATGAAAAGCCAGCGTGAAAGTCCTCCAGTGATTCCAATGATGGAGACTTGTTTTCTACTTAGTAAACTCACAGCACTAGACCAATTTTCTGTGGGGTTTAGAAAAAGAATTGCAAATTAAAAAAAAGTTCTGTCCATTGATGTTTTGCTTAATGACATTTTCCTTATGGAAAGATTAAATTAAATTAACAAAGGAATCATTTTACCCAAAAAGAAAATATTTATCAATTTTTTTCTTAAAACCATATACATATACACTGAGTGTGTGTGTGTGTGTGTGTGTGTGTGTGTGTGTATTTCTGTGAGTATATGAATATATACATGCACCTTGAGTATATATGCATGTGTGGAGCCTTACAGACATATATTTTTATATTTATTTTTTTCATAGAGAAAGATTCCTAGCTATCTATGTCTGATCTCCATTCAGCTAGGCTCATTATAAATAAACAATAAACCTGGCAGGTGATGTTGACTACTTTTCACCTGTGATGAGACTAATCTATTTATACTTTAATATAGTCATTTTTATTTTTTAAAACCAAATAAACTAAATTGAATGATCCTCTTCTCTGATCAAGTATATTGGCTGCATAAACAAAACACAGAAAGACAGAAAAAATACAAATGCAATATTCTTAAAATATAAAAAATGACAAGCTATTTAAATAATTGTCTTATATTCAGAGAGTATGGGAACTGTATTTGTTTTGTGTATTTAGAGTGTGCTGAGTCATATGCTATTACTGTAGTTAAAAAAATGGATCGACTCTTAGCTACCAAGTCCCTGACCCATTTTAGTAGATCCTTCTTCTGCAAAATGGCCCCTTGGCGACTCTGACAATGAAAACTAATATTCAGAGATAAGGGATTGAAAATTTACCATATGTCAGAACATGTGTACAGCAGAGCCTGCCTTGGATTGAATGCTTTCAACGTGGGTGCGTTTCTTCAGTTTAAATGTGTCATTTCATTTACACCTTAAGCCCTCAGCAAAGCTTTCTGTCCTTTGTGTTTTATGAGAGGAGCCCTTCAAATGTAGATGTTTTCTAAAACAAATTACATACCAAGATTCAAATAATTCACCAAAGTGAGATTCAGTGCACTTCTCAATGATTCCCTAGTACTGTTTTCCACACTTAAAATTTTTATAAAGCTAAACAATATATATACATGATTTACATAATCAATTAATACTACATGGTATTTAAAAATAGTTTTTCTTGACATATCCATTCTAACCCAAATTCTTGGTTTCCAAAGGCAAACATTTCACTATTTTCTTCTGAAATTTACTTTCATATCTCTAGATAACTTTACTGCTTTTTTTCTGTTTCTTTTTTTTCAATTGTATACATTAACTCTCCATTACCTACAGTGAGAGATAAGGATTTTACCTTCCTTACACAGCCACCTGTTCTGGTTTGGATATGAGGTTTCCCCCAAAAGCTCCTGTGTTAATGCACATGGTTAAATAATTATCACAATAGCTATAATATCATCAGTGGATTAATCCATTTGAATTAATAATTTGAATGGGCTACTAATACTAACTTTATACAGATAGGGTATGGCTGGAAGAAGTGGGTTACCAAGGTTGTGACTTGCTCTCGCTCTCTCTGCCTCTCCTTCACCTCAGGCCCAGGGCAATTGAGATGACCAACTAAGGACTGAAACCTCTGAAACCATGAGCCCAAACAAACTTTTTCTCCTCCAGGTTGTTCTTGTTATGTATCTTGGTTCAAGAAACATCCACACACCACCTTTTCATTATGTACATCACACATTTTAGTTAAATTAATATCCATAGTTAGTATCTTTCTTGTTTTATCTTTTTTTTTTTTTTTGTCTAGTCAGTAATTATCTTGGACCAAGCATGGTAGCACATACATATCTCAGTGGCTCAAAAATTATCTTGTTCTTACATTTGGTTTTCCATCTATCTCTCATCAATAGCTCCACAGAGTGTATAATGTCTTCAAACAGCCTAATAGAGGGATAGTGAAGTTTGTTCCATAGAGAACCAATGAGTAAATACACTCATGTCTCAGTATCCAAGTGAGATTGGTGCTAGGACCCCTAAGGATTCCAAAATCTGTAGATGCTCAAGTTCTTTATATAAAAGGGTATAATACTTGCTTATAACCTACACAATCCTATCATATACTGTCATCTCTAGTCTTCGTGCAATGCAAATGCTAATAATTTTTGTTATATAATATTATTGGGAATAATTACAAGGAGAAAATCTCCATACATGCTCAGAATAGGTGGATTTTTTTCTTCCAATATTTTTGATTCACAGCTGGTTGAGGCTGCATGTGTGGACAGACAGTCACATAGTGAAGGCCAACTCTAATTTAGGCTTTGTAGGCCAACTGGTCTCTCTTGCAATTACTCAACTCTGCCATTGTAGTAATGTAAGTGAGTGGGCATGGCTATGGTCCAACAAAACTTGATTTGTAAAAATACAGAGGGAGCTGGATTTGGCTTGAGCCAGTTTGTTGATCTCTAGTCTTACATCAGGTGATCTAGATGACATTGTTTTCTTAAAAGTATTCCTTCTTTACTTTTGATCCTCTTGCTTCAATCTTGATTTGATTCTATCTAAACCTATGGGCAGCCACATCCTGTCACATCTCAATACTCCTCATACTCTGTCCTAGGTTGATTATTTCCCTTTTTCCCTCCCATATCTTTCTTGTTTTATATCATCTTTTCAATAACTTACCAAGAGTACATGCACTGAAAGCAAATTTTTGAGACTATATAGGTACAACAAAGGACTTTATTATAATCATACACATATCTTTAATACTTTTGTTGGGTATGGAATTCTAAGTTAGAAATTATTTTCTTCTCATAATCTTGAACCACTTTATAATTTCTTTGAGTTTCTAATTCTAATTGAGAAATACAATTTTCTTCTGATTTTGATTTTTTCTATGTGACTTGTTTATTCTTACTGGTAGCCTTTAGGATTTTTCTCTATTTCTCTATAGTGTTTAGAACTTTTCTGGAAAGTTATAATGCCAGTTCTCAGGAGGCAGGTACAAAATACCTCTGTGGACAAAGAATCCTTCCCAGGATCTTACCACAGGGAGTCCAGCCTCATTGATTCTTATGATGCAAACAAGGATTCCAACCCAAAGCATCACTGATGTATTGGGGAATTTTTTTTTTTAATTAGAATGTTTTTCTTCACTTTATGTTTCTTCTGGACTCCTTTGTTGTATTTATTTGTTTCAGTCTTTCTTCCATTGTAGATCTTTTCCTCAAGTGCTTGGTTGTTGTTCACACTTTGAATGATACACTAAAAAGATGTTTGGAATAAGACAGGCATTAGTTTGATTATTATCTGTACAATTCATTTCCTAGTTGTGTAGACCTAGACAAAAATCTAAACTTCAGTGAGCTGTACATTTCTCATCTACATATTGGGGACACTCATTCTCCTGTGTGTGGCAGTTTTGAATATTTAATGAGAGCACATACTCTAGGGTCCTATCAAAAGTCAGGCTATTAAAATATGTAATGTGCCCTTAAAATTGTCAATGTCTTTTCCTCCTGTTTTTCAGCATATAAAAGGGAACTTATTTATTGGGAGTCAATACAATGTATTGGATAGACATTAGGCATAAGAGTCAGATAAACTGGAAGATGTTCTCAAGCAACTTTATTCTTTCATCAATTTATTCATTAAAATAATTATTGAATACCATCTTTATTTCTTAATAGCTGGGGTAGCTTAGGCAAATTACAAAATGTTTCTCAACTTTAATTTACTCATCTATAAAACTGAAAGAATAATCCTCCATAGTAAGATGGTTGTAAAAATGGAATGAAATTCAGAACTCACAGTACATTATCCATGCTGAGTGTATTACCATAATAGATGATTAGTTTAAGAAATTAATTAGTGAGTAGACACTTAGTATGAGGTTAATAAGTTTAGTTTTCTTGGAGCATGAACTAGAGTAATGATTAAAATATTCAGAAATATACTTTGCTATAAATATGTTAATATAAGAAACAAAGTATACCTTTTCCATTCAATCTACTTGCCCAACATTATGTTCCTACTAAAACTAGGACTCTAGGGACTTTCCAAGTTCACATCTTCTAAGATTATAAGAGATTAAAATTGACCAATTATTGGGTCATAGCAACCAAAGTCAGAAATTAAAGGTGAGGTATTTGCAAAAGCTGTATGCTGGAAAAGGAGTCTTGTAAGCTGAACATGGATAGTAGCCTGTTTAGTAAGGGTATTTTCCAGTTTTCTCATGATTTATCATTGAAAAAAATTATTATTTCTGAGATCTCTGACCTATTTTAAGATTTTTTAAATCTCAGGAGGCATCTACTCAGTGACTCTAAGAATGAGACTGAGAGATGGGCATTGAAGTTCTGCCATATGGTGAAACATATGTACAGTTGGTATACATGCCTTGAATGGATAGCAACATAAGATACACTTTATATACAGTGTATCATCACACATAAACCTTTCAAAAGAAGTCCAGAATATGTGTGTATGCATATAATTATAGGAATACATATGCATAAATGTGCATATCTATGCATATGTAGTTCTGAGCTATGTGAGGATACAACCAAAAATTGTTTTCATTGGCGGTTTAAAGAATTTGGAAATGCCTGCCTTAACAACTCTATTAACATAATTTAGGGTTAATTTATTTATTTATTTAAAAATATTTGTTGAATGTCTATGATGTGTTTCATTGAATTCAGTATTGAATAGCATCACAGAAATTGCAAAGGAAATGAAATTTTATAACAAGAATAATTTCTCACCATATATAGAATATTTTAGGAAGAAATGACTGAACAATATTTTCCAAATCCTCAGTATAACTCTGCATTGGCAAATGTTACTCTCCTGGTTAAGGCTTTTTCATGGAAAAGAAGTAGCTCTTTTTATATAACTGAAAAAAGGATAAAAAGACTCCTATTAATTTAATTATTATTTCAAAACAGACCTTTCAAAGCACATTTTATGTTTAATGAAACTTTAAAGAATTAAATAGTGACTGGATGGTGGCATACACCTGTAATCCCAGTGGCTCTGGAGGCTGAGGCAGGAGGATCTTGATATCAAAGCCAGCTTCAGCAATGGTTAGGTGCTAAGTAACTCAGTGAGATCCTGTCTCTCTCTCTAAATGCAATACATAATAGGGCTGGGGATGTGGCTCAGTGGTCGAGTGCCCCTGAATTCAATCCCTGCTACCAAAAAAGAAAAGAAAAAGAATAATTAAATATATACACCACACACACACACACACACATACACACACACACACACACACACACACACACACACACCTACAATGAATATTAAGAGTAATAAGGGAACACTGCTTTCAAACTGACAGGATCTCAGAGTAGTCCTCAGCATCTGTTTTGATTAGCTTTTGAATTACTGAGACCAAAATACCCAGTAAGAAAAAAAAAAGAGGAAAAATGCATTTTGGCTCAGGGTATCAGAGGTCTCAGTATATTGATGACAGATTCCATTGCTCTGAGCCCAGGGTGAGGCAGAAGAACATCAAGGGGGAAGGGCATGGTGAAGGGAAGCTGCTTCCCTCATGGCAGCAAGGAAGCTGAGACAAAGGGAAGGGGAAAAGGGCCACAGGAATGAACTTTTCAGGACAAGACCTGCCTCCTCCAACCATGTCCCACCTGACTACATTTACTACCAGTTTGTCCATTTAAAGTAAGGATGTGCTGATTAGGTAACAGTTCTTAAATCAAGCCATTCCACCTCTAAATACTCCTGCATTACTATAGGAGATTTTGAAGGACACCTCATATCTAAACCACAACAGTACCTTCAGTTCTTACCTAGTCTTGAAGAAGACAGTCACTTGTGTTCAATCATTTATCTATTTGCTTTCCTTTTATTTATTCTTCCCTTTCTAGCACTTAGTACTTCATTTCCCATTGCTGCCCCCCTCCCACCTATGCCTTTCTTTCTAGTCTTTCTCTTGTTTGAAAAATTCTTATGTTTAACTAAAGTATCTACTTTCTATGTAGCACATATAGTAATCTCCATATAAACTCATCCTACGATGCAAAAAAACACATGCATTAAGTCTTGGGGAATGGTGACCAAAAGAAGATCTTACTATGAAGGCAATACATTCAGAATTTGAAAAAAAAAATTCACTTAAGCCAAATGCTTAGAAATCTATGTCATGGTGATCATCATATCTACTGAAAGCACTTTTACTAGCTGCAAACCATTGTGACTTGCAAAATTCTCTGAGGTGAATTCTAATAGTTTCTTTTTGTGATGTGCACTCTTCTTAAATATATGGAAATGCTCATATGTATAACCATAGAAAATGAGAGATCATTTTGGTTGAAAAACAGCGATAGTCAACTAGCAAGACAAAAAGTGGATTATATTACACCTTTCAAATAAATAATTTTAATATGGCCATATTTTTAAAGAAAAAACTTTTAAATCATACTAGATTTCAAAAAGTGAAGTCAAATCCAATTACATTTCAAGTGATTTCAAGTGCTAGCTTTGCTTTTCATTGTTCCTAAGATGTTTCTGATTAATTTGCTATTGTGATACATGGTGCTGCTAATAATGCACTGGGTGTTTTGCTTTTCCCAATGTGTGTGCACAGTATAGGTACTCAACACACATTAATTCAATCAGCCTTCTATTATTATGTGGGGTCTCAAGTCTTTCCAGTGCCCTGGTCTTCATCTCTTCAGTCAGAGCTGTTGCCAAGGATTAACATCTTCTATGTTGTCCTTTCAGCCCAAGATCAGAGAATTATTTTTATGCAAGCCAAGTTATTTGCCAATATTTCTCTAAATCACTGCCACTGGTAGCTTTGATTTCTACTTGGTATCACTTTTGGTCAAAGGAGTTAATTATTTAACATTTTTCTGGAATAGCATTTGACATCTAGAGGCTGAACAACAAGCAGAAACATAACAGCCGAGGTAGAACAGTAGCTACATTTATGGAGTACAACTAGGTGGTTGACAGTTCATTCAATGATTTAATACACATGATTTAATTTTATTTTTATAATGAAATGTGAGAAAGATGGTATTATCTTTATTTCATTAATGAAGATAATAATCCCATGAAACTAAAGAAATTTATCAAAACCATACAAATAGTAAATGGGAAGCTAGGATTTGGATACAGGTTTATATGACTCTGATTCAATGTTGTTAGATGAGGGGATGTATAGCTTTTCTTACCAGATTATTTTTGCTGACTCCAGTTCTGTGAATTCCTAATTTCCAAAAGAAAAAAAAATACAGTTCAGAGTACTGGATTCTTATTTTATTCTTTCCTTCCTTCTCACCCTGGGCAATTTTTTTGCAATACTTTGGCCAATCCTATCACTAAATATTCAGTAAAATTGTATTCTCTTTTCTATTTTTACTTCCAGAATTCTGATGAAATCTTTCATCTCAGCATGACCTTTTCAATACTGTCTTCCCTTGTTTTCTCTTTCAATTCCTCATTTATTTCACCTCAGAGTTCCTCGATTTCAGCTCTACCGGTAGCCCAGGCTAGATGATTCTTTGTAGCAGAATTCTGGACTCTACTCAATGGATTCTACCCACCCTGCACAGTTATGACAGTTTAAAGTGCCTCCAGACCTTGCAAATGTCCCTGAGGAGCAGAATTACCACCAGCAGAGAGCCACTGATACATCCGAAACACCACTATAGTTAAGCATCCATAATCTTAGCCATGATAGTGCAAAACCTGACTCAACCTGTTTCAGGCTATTCTCCTAATTCATCTTTCCTATATCATCTCCTCTGTGTATACCTCTTGATCCATCACAATAACGCAAACTGTTGTTACATAAATAATTTTGTGCTCACTCTATTTCTTCTACCTGAGTGTACATTTATATTCGTTTCTCCTCCAGATATTCCATTCTTCCTTTAAGGGCCATCTTAAAACCTACTTTATTTAAAGCCTTGTCTGATACCACCATTCAGATGTTATGCCTTTCTTTTCTATGTTCCTTCCACTTGGAGTTTGACCCTTATGGTATTGAGTAATGACGACCTTTTGAATTACAGTTATTTGTATCTAGTATAGAAGAGTTGCCATAGAGCAGATATCATTTATAACTATCAGTGCCTGATACCTGTTAAGAATATAGTAAGTATTTTTTTAGTTAAGTACTAGTATTAAAAACAAACAAACAAAACACTCCTAGTGTCTATCCTGAGAATATACATACTTTGTCAGGGAAATTCCTTTAGTCTGTCCACACAACAGAGAGCAATGTAGTAATAAGCTGCCAGTAAAGATAGTGTCCCATTGTAGGAGTTCCTAGACCCCAGGAAAAAATGGTCCCTGTGCCCCCAAGCTGCCTGTGGGATCAACAAGTTGCATTAGAGACAAAAACAGTCAAAATGGCTAGATCATAATACTAGAAGATGATTGGCAGAAGTCAGGTGAGAGTCATGATCAAGCTCTCTAGAGCTCCTCATCACATAAAGAAGTGAAACTGGGCTCTGTGTAAGGAGGCTGGTTGTTGGCCAAGATATTCCTTTTGTACAGACCCTGCTCTATTTCACCAAACTGAGGGGGTAGACTAATGAGAATACCTCTGGTTTGACATGAATCCCAGTTGATAATGATCTCATAATTCTACTCCCCAAAAATAATGGAGCACATAAATTGTCATGCTTTATCTTCTCCATGCCTGTGGTCTAAATATTCAGGATGGGGAGGGACATTAAAATTTTCTTTAAGGGCCTAAATAATTGGGCAGGTGTTAAAGAGGTGTTATATATAGCTAATACATAAAGTATGCACTACAAATCAGATGGGCTCCTGCTGCAGCATAGAATGAAATTGACAACTGGTAAGCATGTGAATCCATTGCCCTTTCCGAGTTTAAATAGAAAAGTGACATTTCACAATGTACTGCACAAGTCCACCAGATTGGCTGTAAACCAACCCAAAACACTTCTAGTGCTTCATCCCAGAAGGTCGTCATGAGCAGTAACACACATTTAATATACTTCCCATCAAATGTCTGCCCTGAGTGTGATTGTTGACTCAACACACCCTGTGCCAGCATGACAGGGAACTGTAGGGGTGCATGTGTTCCAGCTCCTCTCAGGCCTGCATGTTGCAACTGTCTCCATCCTTCATCCAATGTGAACATTGATTACAAGTTTTAGTTGTGATAAGAGCAAAATCTGCCTCACTCGTGGCAAGGTGGAAGGGGTACAGCAGATCTAATTCAGAATGCTTGCATTTTAAATTGTATTTTGAATGAATGTAATGCACACCAATAATTGCAGAATAGAATATTGTTTATCTGAGCCAAGCTTCCAAGAAGACAAAATTGCTTATCTTCATTCTTGTCATATACTTCTCCCTTAGCCCCCCTTCCCATCTTTCCCCCATGTTCTTTTGTGACAGTTGCATTTCCTTTAAAGCACATTTTCTTATCCATATTGTATGTTACTCAAGCTCTTTTATTTGGGATTTTTCACACATCCTTCACATCTTCTTTGCAGCTCCAGTCAATAAGCGCTAAGACCTAAATGCGCCTTTGCACTTCATGGCTATTCCCTTATCACATGCATTTTCTGTTGCCTCAAGGAAGACCTGTACAATTTTTGTTATTGAAATCTGAATTTTTTTCCCTCCCAAGCAGATGGAGGATGTGTAAATGTGTCTAAAGACAGAATAGCATTAAATCTGTTTTTTTTTCTCTCCTTTACAAAGCTCTGGGAGTTACAGTATTTTTCAGACACCCATTAAAACCAAGAGGAGAGAAAAACAGCAACAATTCCCTAACCCAGAGGAAATAGCAAGAGCACATTACCAATCCTCCTTTGCCTTTCAGATCTTTCTTTGACTGGGGGCTTCAATCTCTTTTTGGCAAGATAGTATGACTTCTGAGTTATTCATGAATGGAATGATATTTTTCCATTATATATTGATTGAAAAATGTGAAGGGGTTTTTGTTTGTTTGTTTGTCTGGTTTTATAATTTTATTTATTGATTGATTCATTGATTTGTTTTTGGTGCTAAGGAATAAACCCAAGATCACTTTACCACTGAGCCACATCTCCTTTTTAATTTTATTTATTTATTTATCAATTTATCTATCTATCTATCTATTTATTTATTCCAAGACAGAGCCTCACTAAGTTGCTGAGACTGGCCTGGGAACTTGAAAACTTCCTGCCTCAGCCTCCAGAGTCACTGGGATTATAGGCATGAACCATCACACCCAGCAAAGATATAAAACTTTTATTGCTGCTATTTTTCAGGCCCCCTTGCCAAGAGATGTGTGGGAAATAATGCTGCACAGAGAGCTCCCATTTACCCACCTGCTACACTCACAATCTCCTCGTAAATTGACTTGGTGGATACGAAAATGTACTTCCCAGACCAATAAAGCTATCTGGAATAGATTCCTCAGCTAGTCCATAAAGGCTCAACTAATCCTGGCCAAGACACTCCTCTTCTTTTGTTTTCTACTCCTAATATGCCAAGCTACTCTATGTGTACAGGATATAACAATTCACACATTCAAAGACATTTTTTGTTATTTTATACTTCCCCGGTTTTGGTCATCCTATTATTGATGTGAACATCCTTTTATCTCTATTCATGTGAGTAACTGTTGTACCTAATGTCTGAATGAGATAATACCTTGTCTCTCATAGGAATCTCAGATTCCTTGATAACTACCCATCATCCAGATGGGTTACATGGGCTCTCTGGGTTCCTAGACATGTATGGTACCATATTGTAGTGCTTACAATGTTGTACTAAAATACTTATTAGCCTTTTCTTTCTTATACTTAAGTTTCTTGAGGGTTTGGTCACAATTGTGTGCAAGAACAAGCAATTTTTAATACATTTCCTTAAATTGCAACTTCACTGGCAGTCACAAAAGTATCCCAGGAGTTCTCCTACAGCACATCATCTCCCTCTCCTCCTGCCTAGCACAATTAGTGAGGCTCTGAGAGCTTCAATTTCACTTCTGCAGGAGTCTGAGTCAATATCAGCAAACAAGCCTTGGAGCTCTCTAGCTAGCTTTGGTAAATCCAATGTTATACCAGATGGTAGGCACAGAGGGAATATTAAGGGACATGTAGAGAGAGCAGAGGAACGTGCTCTGGCAGGTACAGTGGTGACTCTAGGTATCCTTAATTGGACACAAGTATCTCTTCAGAAACAATTCAGGCAACATTTGGCACCATGTGCATGTTATCCACCATAGGTAAATCAGGTTCTGCAGCTGGATTGCTCTGTGACAAATGAAAAAAAAAATTCCATAGACTTTGCTTTTCTTGAGGAGAATTTACCAACACTTAACATAATACTTTTCTAATACAACATATGAAATAAAGAGTTCCCAGGTACCATCTATCCCATAAAGATTTCCCTTATCACACTAATTTCTTCCTCCTCAGAAATTTCATAGTTGTTAGTGATTTAGGTGCTTGTTAATTAATGTTTCTTCAGGATCCCATGGTCCTGTAGCTGCCACTCACTTCTAGAATACATCTACTACCCCTTTATGAGAGAGAGAGAGAGAGAGAGAGAGAGAGAGAGAGAGAGAGAAGGAGGAAGGGAGAAACAGAGAAAGAACAGTCATGGAATCTCAACATTGTGGGGAATCTTTAAGCACATCTGGTTTATCCCTCTCATTATACACCTAAGGAAACTGACATCCAAGAAGCATCATGACTTGTTCCAGTACTCACAATTAATTAGAAGCAGAGTAGGTATGAAAATGTATACGACCTAATTTCAAGTTTACTATTCCACTGGTACATTATACTGTCTCTTACTTAACAAATTCTATCTTGTCACACTTATATTATGACATGTTTTTATCTTATTGAGGACTAGATATTCGTCTGATTTATTAGTTCAGGTCCTCTGCATGAGTTTAGATCCAGTCAAGAAATAGATGACACATTAAAATTTGGAGATATATGCTTAATTTTATAGACAATTTGCAAGACAATGTTTTCTTTAACCAGAACAGGAATGTGCTGTACTGTCAGATCAGCAATTGTGGGGAGCCCTTACTGAGCCTGATATGCCAGAGCAGTGAGTACCTACCATGCTCTTATGTAGTACAGTATAAGTGCTAGTAAGCAGAGTGATGATTTAAAAGGGGCTCTTCCAAATCAGACAGTAAATAAGTGATTTATCCTATGCACCTCAAGTTTCTAAAGTAAATAAAGAGAATTTAGAGATCCAGTCAGGGGAAATGACTTTCAGGAAAATACTGGTAATCATTGCTCTGTTTACTAAAGAGTGTGGTTCTATGAGTAAAGGAGCTCATCTCAGATCATCAAAAAAGAAGGGAGGCAGGAGAATTACTACTCTCATTAACTAAACTTGCAGAAGCCACAAGGCAAGGAATCCCAGGTGGATGTAATCTGTATGGATTCACCAGCCTGAGCTGAGTAAGACCAAGTGATAGAAGAGTGGATAATGAAAATACCTAAAGAAGAGTTTAGTGCTGTGTCTTGTACACTGTACAGGATCATGGAATTTAAGAGAAATTAATCAGTGCATTTAATGACAAATATCTTCCTATCAGAGCTGGGTGTGGGAGTACATACATGTAATCTCAGCAACATGGGAGACTGAGGCAGGAGGATTGCATATTACAGGCCAGTCTCAGCAATTTAGCAAGTCCCTAATCATCTTAGCAAGACCCTATCTCAAAATAAAAAGGCCTGGGAATATAGCTTAATGGTAAAGGACCCCTGGGTTAAGTTCCCACTTCTCATTATCCCTCTCTCTCTAACACACACACACAAGGACACACACACGCACTCACACACAGTTCTAGTCCTATCATTACTTTATCTTTCAGGTGTCATGTCTTGATTTTCCAACTCAATTATAAATCCACTAAGGGTCTCCTCACATTGCACCGGGTAATGTTGGGCCCAGATTAAGCACTGAATAAATATTCAGGGAAAGAAAAATTAACTAACCTAGACAAACAAAAACGTAAAATCATGTTTTAAGGAAAATATGAGGCAGCCTCTTCACAAACATGCATGAAAGCCAAGTTTGATCAACATTGTTGAAATAGATTCAATATTTCCAGACACTGCCACACACACAACTCTCTTGTTGCTTACCAGCACTCAGTACTTTCCTGCAAGTTATTTCCCCTGACTGGATCTCTAAATCTTCTTCATTTACTTTAGAAACTTGAGGTGCAGAGGAGACATCACTCTTATAACATTCATTACCTGCTTTGGGGGATACCCTTTTAAATCACTGCTCTGCTTACTATACAATTAGCTTCATTATTCTTCAATTCCACTAAGTATTAAATATAAGTAGGACATTTGATGTGACTACCACATGTGCATACACACATTGGAGTGACTGCTTCGTTAAGAACTTCTTCAGAAAACCCCATTTGTGTAGCCAGAAAATACTGAAAGGGCTATAAACCCTGAGAAAAAATTAGGGGACTCTTAAGGAAATATTATTTTTCTCTAAGAGATAGTTCTTTTGGAATGCAAAGTTCCCTTTTAGTTGACACAATTTTTCCTTCTTAGCCAACTAGTAAAAAACAGAGATGCTAGGGCGTGAGAGTAACATGTGGCCATCTCCTGAGTGGCTACCAGAGGCAAAAGTGAAGGCCCCTCCTTTGACATAGCAGGCTTCCCAAGACCTCCTATCCTACTTCTGTGACCTATAAAATGTATATGATTCTCACTGAAGAAAGCAGGATTCATCCAAACTTCTCCAAGGACATAACTCAATCTCTAAGTTCTAAAAGTTGGAAAACTATCATTAATTATATCTCTGCACACTCAGAAGTGTTTCCTTTCCCACAAATCACATGTCATATCTTAACCTTCTTCTCTCCTCCCTGGGGACACCTTTTCTCACAAGGCTAACCTGAGCTGAGATACAAATGAATAAACATGATTAAATATGTGCAGCTACTAAGGGTATGAGAAGGACCAATGCACACAGGAGAGAAACGGGTTGCTACTCCATGTAAAGAACAGCTTCTGAGAAGGGAAGAGGTTGACTCAGCTCTGTCTTTTGGCCATGGCCCAATGCTTGGCTGTTTGTGTTCAGATTTATCAGGAAAGAGAAACTATTTTAAGTGTTTTGAAAACCATGGATTTAATACAGGGAATTAGAAACATAGCCATACGGAGGGATGGTGAGTTAAGTTCAGGGAGGCCTCTGTCTGTTTTGAGGAAGTCTGGAAGCACTAGAAAAGCAGTAAAGCTGCCATTAAGTTTCAGCTGCTTGTGGCACGAAAGTAGAAGAGTCTTAGGAGAATGGTATCCCTCTGCCATCTGCTAGTGCCCATGTACTTTCTGGAGCTACTGCCACAGAAAAATGCTTTCTCTGCTGTCCTGTATTCCAAAGCTCTTAGAATGCTTCTCAGTGGGAGAATCTAAACTGAATAAAGAGGGTGGGTTTGCTACTAAGAAACAAGAGACAGTATCTGACTCACTGGCAGAGCAGAAGGATACGAAAACATACTGGCTAAACTAATGAATGAATAATTAAATGGAAGGATGGAGGGTTGGGTGATGGACATTTTCTCACAGAATAGGGCACTACTCTCTAGCCACTGATATATTGGAGTCAAATGTTAAGCAAAGATTAGACCCGGAGACTGGTAATATCTTTTTGCATTCTCTAGTCTGTAGGTTTCATGTGTGAATTGATGAGAATCCGCCAGGCATAAAGTCCTCTTTTACTTAATTCAGAGAACTGAATTTCTAATTTTGGAACTTGGGGCATTTTTCTAAATTGTGGTGATAAGTTTTGAGGAGGCAATAAGAGCTCTTCTAGAGGGCTGGGGATGTGGCTCAGGCAGTAATATGCTCACCTGGCATGTGCAGGGTGCTGGGTTTGATCCTCAGCACCACATAAAAATAAAATAAAATGTTGTGTCCACCAAAAACTGAAAAATAAATATTAAAAAAATTTTCTCTCCCTCTCTTAAAAAATAAAAATTTTTTAAAAAGATCCCTTCCAGAATCCTTAAATCTTTCCAGGGAGGCTATCACCTGATTTTCCCTACCAATAATGCATGCATACTAACTTAATAAAGCAGGACACCTGTGTGTGAGCATCTCCCCCATCCCCCTCTTTCTCTCTAAGACATACACGCTTCTGCTTTTATACTTTGTTCAGAGGTTAGTCCAAATTTACAAAGTTCTTTTAGAAACATTCATCTAACATTAGACATGTTATTACTATCTTTGTTAGATATAATCATCTACCACAGGAAATAAACCTTTATGGTTGCACTTTAAGGAAAAAATATAGGGCCTCAGCCGATGGAGATATGTGTCCTACCCACCAATTAGTTCAATAATATCCTGTGTGACATTATATAATATTTTTTTAGTTGTAGATGGACACAATACCTTTTATTTTGTTTACTTATTTTTATGTGGTGCTGAGGGTCAATCCCAGGGTCTCCCACATGCTAGGCGAGCACTCTACTACTGAGCTGCCACACCAGCCCTAAGTGTTTTTTGTTTTGTTTTGTTTACCTCTTAGATCATTGTTTTCTTAATTTGAAAATAAAGGTCTTTGAAATGTATAACCTTGATGTTGCTTCAGGATCTAAGGAATTCTGTGTTTATATTTAATTGTCACCTGTATCAAAATATAACAATTAGTCATGAGTGATATTGTAACTTCACTCGATTGTTATTTACATTACCTACTAATTCTTTCCTCATTATTCATTTTACCATGTTAGGATTTTGTAGTTGGATTATATCCTAAGGTTGCTAAGCTTGCCTCAAGTCCCTAGACAAAAAGTGCTCAAAGATTCCTTGATAAGAAATAAGAAAATGTACTGCTTCATCCATAATGAGAATTTATTGAAAGATCACAAATTTCTATCTGCAACCCTCCTCTCTTTTCTGGGCCTGGGATGCTGACATTGGGTATTAATAGAATGCTCTTAAGAGAGTGCTTGGACAGAGATCAGTTGTACATGAATATGGCTTTGCTCAGGGCTTTTCTCCATTGACAAGTTCTCTAAGAGAAATATAAGCACAAAGAAGCTTAAGCAAAGTAACAATTCATCATTTGGGGAGCTTTGACCCCAGACTCAAGTGAGTTGGACCATGTATACCGTTGCTTTTACTGAAGTTAAATAGATCCCAGTAACCTTGTGATGAAGCACTCCTAAGGAGTGCTTCAGCTATTTCACCCCTAATGAATAGTATCAAATAGTATCAATCTTACCACTATGTTGAAGAGCTAATCAAAAATTCACCTGCCCAGAGCCTAATAAAACTGTGTGTGTGTGTGTGTGTGTGTGTGTGTGTGTGTGTGTGTGTATGGAGGAATAAAAGAGGGAAAGAGTTTGTTTCTAATACTTCATGTCAAGCTAGCCTAGAATATAAATAGGCAGCAGTCCTAGTCTTGGAGGAACAAATAGTGCTTAAGGAAAAAGAGAGAAGGATGGTTGAGACTGCTTCTACCATGGCCTCTGAGAATGAAGGGAGAGGAGCCCTTCCTTTGTGTGCTGAACTTCTAATTACTCTGACAGTTCCAACCCTAGGAAACTGCAGCTGAAAGTCAGCTACATAATTTTCAGGGCCAGTGAAAAATGAAAATGTAGGACCTCAGTCAGAAGTGGGACAATCAATATCTCCTTCCTCAGGCCTGTTGCTCCAACTCATGGCAGACAAGCAACACCCGAGAGCACCCAGATCTTTCAGAACTTGTATTCTTGGATGGAGAGCAGCAGAGGAGGCGATGCTGGGTTGGACCTGGGTAACCAGGGGATGGGGAGTAGCAACTGACAGTCTGTCCCAGGGAGTCAGGAAGGATATGGAAGGTGGGACCATACATGAGGCAAGGCTCCAAGACCTGGGTGTACGCTCCATTGTCCTACCAGACTTCCCTTTCATAACAAAAATGCAAAGATAAAATTATTAAGAATTTCAAGAGAACAATGGTAGAATATCTAAACCCAAGCATGGGAACATTATAAGCGAAGGGACGTATGTGATCACACAGGTCCACAGGTCCCATAGCCATGAAGCTGGTCCTGTTGCAACCCATCAGACTTCCCTGCGTAGGTTTAGGTTTTCCTCCCCTCCTGAAAGGTGCAATGTATTTGTTAATGGATGGAGGAATGTATGATTTTGGGAATCCTACTGTTCTTTTAGGCCTACTGTTCTTTTAGGGTCTACCATTATGGGCTATAGATCTCTAGGCAGGAAAATTCCACCAGCCTGGTATTCTTACCTGCTTATCCCAGTGTGAGGCTCTGGGCTACTAAGGATTCACTATAAAGCTCGGCCTTTATTCTTGTTGACAAGTCCCATCTACCATCTTGTTGGTGGAGGTAGGTTGGTGGTACCTGCAGCCCAAATAAAGGAACTTTGACTTTAGAGCCAGGTAGCCTTGAGTTCAAATCTGACTCCCATTCCACTGGGCACAAATCACCAAGATCTTTGAAACTCATCTTCCTCATAGGACTAATGTAGGCAATATTACTTCCCCTAGAGCTTATCTGAAAAGGGGCCTAGCAGAGTCAACAGTGTAATCATCTCAGCTCCCTGGTGACAGCAACTTAATCATCAGAGATTCTGTTTACTAGTTTTCCATCTCATTTTCTCCAGCAGATCTCTCCTGTCAAGGCCTGATCCTATTCAAAATGGCTCTCACAGGCTTTGGCAGCTACACTATCATCCAGTCCCAGCTGTGTCCAATATCTCTCCTGACTATGGCTTCTCAAACTTCCTGGGGTGTACAGCTTCTCTGGAGAGTTCTGGGTAGACATCAAATTCAAAGTTATTTTTGCAGTAGTCTTCATTGACTTTCTCAAATATGGTAGAGGAGAGTGTGGCTGTGGAGTCAGTAATCAAGACCTCCAGAGACCAAGCTGGAAGCCGGTCTGATTTTATTGCAGTTACCATGTATATATATATATATATATACTTGGGCCATAGTTAATCAAATTATAGGCAGCCACCAGTGCAATTTCTTACTATTCTTGCAGTGACCAATTGAGGAGTGGGCTGTGGAGCAAGTGCAGGGACTGCAATGCATGTCCTCATGCCCAGGGCTGTGCCTACAGGGTAAGAGGTCTGCCGCCACATGTCTAACACAAGGGGAATGGCCTGCCACTCAGGCACCCATAACATATGCCTTGAATGCAGTACTCCATACACTTGTCCCCACAGTAGTCCTCTAGTTAAAGCTAAGCCCTGGAAGAGCAGAAAGAAGGTGGTATCACTCTTCAAGGAACCTGGAGAAGACCCCAGAGTGTCTGTCATATGATTGTGCTTCATCTTGTTCTCATTGGGCTAGACTTGGGACTTAGTCCCCTGAGTTCCATTGTAAAGGGGATTTCCATTCTCTAAGCCTCTTCTCCCAGAGGGTGGACATGTTATACCCCTCTGATAGTGAAGGAACTCATGATGGGGATTTGGTAAAAGTCCCAAATCATTCTTTGCATAAATCTCCCAAAGGACTCAGAAACACCTATGCAAATAAGACTCCCAGAGCAGGTTCTGTTATCCAGTTCTTTCCCAAGATAGATTTTGCAAACTCAGATTTAATAGTGCCCCTGGGTTATATTCCTGAGTGTATGAATATATCTTTTTTTTTAACTCAACTTTACATTCAGATTTGAAATCTCTGGGAGTTTAGAGGACTCTATTGACATTCAGCTTCCCATAAGCTCACTGGCAGGAGTTCAGGAAGTGCTTGATGATCTTGTTGATAAAAGGCAAAAATTGTTGCATATCTGAGGGATAGGATAGGCTATCACTTTGCAATCATATGCTTTATGTTGAAAAGAGGGTCTACCATTATGGATTTGCCATTTGGCCTTTGGACCTAAACCTTTTACATCAAACTTCTTATGTTTTACTATGTATAGGGATCACTTAAGGTTCCTGTTAAAATGAAGGATATAAATCAGCAACTCTAGGATGGAGCCTGAGATTCCGCTTTTCTAGTAACCTACCAGGTGATGCTAATTCTGTCAATCTTAGCACCAGAAATTGAATAACAAGGATTTAGATAATGCCCGTTTTACAGAAGAAAAACTGGAGGCGCTTAGAGGTAATAAGGGCAGGAGGTCTTACTTCTAACTCCTTGTCTCTCATGCTTGCTGAGCTGTAGCATCCTTTAGATGAAGTTTTTGGCTTCTTTATATCCTCACTTCTTAACTCAGGATCTGTTTTCTTTGGCTTTCCAAACCCTTCTTTGGAGCTGGGGACTCCTGGCCAAAAGTCGGAATTTTCATGACAGTCCCGCTGGAGCTCCACCAGAGTTCAGGGCTAGGTTAAATTTGCTCTGGCTGGGCTGCTGACAATCCTTCTGGGTGCCCAAACTCTCAGACTTGAACATGGAAATGTAATATCTCCCTGAGGAAGTGCTTTTATTGAGTCCATGAATAACAGAGCATGTAACTTGTTGTGTCTGATTCCAGCTCCACTCCCCCCACGTGACATGTCTACAAGGCAGTGGTGCTCATGACCTGTGATATCAGAAATGGCAGGAGCTAGAAAACACTTGGAACTTGTGTAAAAGTAAAGAGCTGTTTTAAGTAGCATAAATGGCTGTACTGAGCCTGTGCATCTCTTGATGTATTATCTAGGGATTTTAAATTATGAGATTACTTGTTTCAGAAATAAAAAAAAAAAAAACATAGTCCAAAATCTCCCTCTTTCCCTTTTTGTCCCACAATCCATTAGAAAATATGCTTATTTACAAAATGATATTTGGCACTTTCAAAAGAAAGAAAGTACAACAAATTGAAGATCTAATGGGCTCTTATTTGTGATTTGAGAATAAGGCAATCCTTCATTCTATAAAACAGAATGAGTGTTCTGATGAGCTAAGCATAAATGGTTGGCTTTATAGATGGAAAAGACCTGAAAAAAGCAAAAAAAACAGTGGACAAAAAGTGGATTTAATTCTAAAGTTACTTTGTTAACAGGGTTAAAACAGAGAGACCTCCTTATTATGCTGCATCATGATGAATGACTGGAAAATCCTGATTTTCGTTCATTTGTTTGTTTGAACTGGCCAGTTGTGAAGTTCAGTTTGATTACATAACACAAGTGACTTCATCCTGATTCGGTGATTAGGTCTGGGTAGTATGGGAGTTCAATCCATAACAGTGACCTCCTATAATTTTTTTTAACAGCAAAGAAAAATCAGGAAAGCATACATCTGCTTGCTTTTAAAATTTTGTTCTAATGTTCATTACAAGTAAACAATAAGCATAATAATAATGCATAACAATATCACCTGCATTATTATTCTCAAATCACCTTACAAGGCCATGTGATTGAAGATATTTACCAAGGATAGTTATAACAAAGCGTCTGTAACATTGTTCTTCTGGTTTCTGGAGGGCGTTTTCATCCATTAATAGCAACAGCTATGAGCTCTGTGTATGGTCTGGGTTCTGTGAGGAGTTTATCTCTAGGGATCTCCAGAGAAGAGCACCTTTTCAAAAAGTGCATCCCAAATAGTTTACAAATATTCCGTGGATCTAAACAAAATTAGCAATAGATCTCCTCCTAATATTCTGTGTAAATAAATGTAGATATAAAAATGTTAATGCTTAATAATTCTACCATTTACCTGAGGGTTTTTAATCCCAATCCATGCTATAGCACAAACTGAGTAAGGAAAATATAGCAAAGACATAGAAAAAATATTTTATAATACTTAAAAATATATCCTCTTTCTTATTATCACATTCACAGTGTGATGTTTAATTATTATATACCCAAGTGGTTAAGATTATTTGCTTCCTCTTTTTTTCTTAGGTTATTTACCAGCTGCGTTTTACCACAGGAGAGAGCTTCCTTTTCTGTGTGGAACAAATCTTTTAAAAAATAAATAAAAGGAAGATGCACCTTTTCACAACCCTCTAACAGGTACTTTGGGGTTCATACATCTTGCCTAGTTTAGAACCTCTGTTTGAGTGGTGGTCTTTTCCCAACAATAATTTCCAATCAATGTACACTTTACTGGAACAGAAAAAAAAAATTACATTGACTGAACAACCACAAAGAGAATTATATGGTATTTTTGCTACCTGTGAGTAAATAAATACGCTTTTGGCATTCCTGGATATCTGATCCATTAAGTGAGCCAAAAACAACCATTCATCCTGCTTTTTTTATGGTTTAAATAAATTCTGGAAACCTATTACAGCACTCAAGGGTGAGTGCTTCTGTGGTTTAAGATACAAGAAATATTATCCTGTTGCACGAAGTGCAGCAAATGAGAACTGAAGAGACTGAGGTTCCTCTCCACCACAATAAGTTCCTTGGACTATGTAAGTCCCTTAGCCTGTCTTAACTTCAGCTTTCTCATCTGCAATGAAAGAAATTTCATTCTTTCATTCATCTAACATGGATTGAGCTTCCATTTACTAGCATGCTCATGTTCTGAGAGCACTTTATTGAACAGAAAAAGTAAAGACCCTGCTCTAATTTGGTCTAGAGTCTAGTCTAGAGAACCCATAGTCTAGATCATCTATGAAACTTAATGAGCTAAGACCCAATGTTTTATTATCTCCAAAGCCCGAGGTAAGAACTTGTGCCAGAAATTAAGGTGATAAGATTTCTGTTTGTTGTTGTTGTTGTTTTCAGTAAGATTCTTTATTGTTGTTGCTTTTTGTGTTTTTGTTTTGTGTCATTTTGTTTTGTTTGCCTTGGCAATTGACAGGAATGTCTGCATAAGATCATGAAGCAGGAAGTCAAAGGCAGTAAATGTCTTGTCTTTTTTTTTTTTTTTTTTTTTCATTACTGATGACCCATTTCTCACCCAAATATCTACATCCCTGATCCACCAACTCAGTGTTCCTAAGGTACCTGAAACCCTGCTTCTTTTAAAAGAACAATCAATTGATAAACATTGTTATTTAGCCCTTGTAGAATAAGGAGTAATTATTTCCAGATGGAACACAGGAGATATAAGAAAAAGTTTTCAGTGCCATAAGGAGTCTTATTTCATTCATAATGCCTTATTTCTCTTTCACACCAACCAACATAACAAAATAAACTTGACTTTGCATTAAAAAAATGAAGCAGAACATAGAAATAGTTTCAGCACTTCAAATGGGTGGGTGCTGTCAAGCTTTAGAAAGTGAGTTATGAATTCAACTTCATCCAGTAATTATTCTTTACATATTTGTTATGCTCAGAGCTTAAATGCAAAGAAGGAATGACTAAAGTCTCTCTCCATGTAAACTCTTTAATTGGTGATAGAAAGATAAAGAAGTCAGACTATAATCTGACATTTGAAAGTATAACAAAGTGAAACATGCTATGGTAAAGGGAGAAACAAAGTAATTCATTCTGAGAGAGCCAGAAAATGTGTGACAGTTCAATGTACTTTTGAACTGGATACCTGCGTCATGTCCCCAGTAGTTAATAGGATGAATTATAGTTCATGGAACATGAGTTCAGCACCTGGACTTGAATGACCACCTGAGGCAAAACCCAGTGAGAGCCCAGAGATTAGCATGAGAGTCCCAGGTTCCTTTGCCCATCGCTACCAGGTCGAATAAACTCCTTGAACTCTATGCCTGGATGCCCTCTTACAAGGCACAAACAGAGGCAGCAGAAATCTGAAAAACTGAATTTACCTCAAAGAGACTGAATAAAATAAAGGATGCTATTTAAATCAAAAGAGAAAGTTAAATACATTAGTTGTCAGGTTAAAGTATTCCAGAGTCTCTCTTAACAGGTGAGAAGAGTTTTATAAGAAAGATAGAATCAATTATAGTAAATGAGAAATCCAAGGGCTCAGTGGTAAAACAGGAAGCCAAAAGGAAGTCTATATTTTCCACCGCTGATGACCCATTTCCCACACAAATTCCTGTCTACATCCCTAATAGACCAACTCAGGAGGTCTCATAAGGTCCCTGAGGCTTTGCTATCCTTAGTATGTGCCAGGCCCTAGGTTCAATGCCCAGCACTGCACAAAAATAAATAAATGAGCACAAACAACAATAAAAACAACAAAAAGTAGAATTATGCACATATATGACAGTTTTAAACATGTTAATATTTCCTAACATATCTTTCAGTCACTAAAATTCCGCATGCCAAAACAGAAATTATGGAAAGTTTCCCATCCATAAAGCTGATGCATTTCCATTATTTTGATATATTCCATATACTAGTGGCACTACAATCCAACCAACTCTAAATCAAAATCTGTTATTGGGCTTATTGACTTGATATCTCTTGAATCTTCCTACCTATCATGGTTTAGATATTAGATGTCCCCCAAAAGTTCATGTGTGAGACGATGCAAGAAAGTTTATAGGTGATATGATTGTGTATCAGAGTTATTAGTCTATTCACTACATAAATCTAATCACTGCATTAATTGGGTGAAAACTCTAGGTTGGTAGGGTATGACTGGAGGAGGTAGATCATTGGGTGTATGCTTTGGGGAGTGTATATTTTGTGGGCTGAGCTTAGTCTCTCTCACCTTCCTGGTTTCATGCCCTGAACTGCTTCTGCCATGATATTTTGCCTCACTTTGGGCCTAGAGCAACAGTTGACCATATATGGACTGAGACCTCTGAAATCATAAACCTAAAATAAAGTTTTCCTCTTCTAATTGATTTTGTTAAGTCTTTTGGTCAAAGCAGCAAAAAAAGTTGACCAAACACTACCTTATCTTGATTTTCCTAATGCCACCATTCTATCTATTCCCTCTTATTCTCCATGCCCCCTCACACACTCACATATATACACACACACATTTCCCCTTCTCTCTCTCTCTCTCTCTCTCTCTCTCTCTCTCTCTCTCTCTCTCTCTCTCTCTCTCTCCCCTATAGGAGCGGTATCATTGAAAATGTAAATGTGAATGATGTTGGCCAAATGATATTGTTACATTGTGTGCATGTACAAATATGTAACCAACCAAACCTTATATACAACTAAAATTCACCAATGAAACTATGAGAAAAACAGAAAATGCAAATGTGATCAGATCATACCCACTACAAAATACAATGCCTTCCCATTTATCTTAGGGTAGCCCTTTGGGGTCTGTCTTATGCCTCTTTTTCTACCACAGCTTCCTTGTACTTTCCCCCTAGCTCTGCACACCCACACCTCCTTCAGTCTCCTCTCGGCTCTGATCTGTCAGCTTAAATCCTAGGTCTCATTATGGAGGTTCCTCCCATCAACCCTTTGTACTCTGATAATTCTTACCCTTCCTTGATATCCCAGTTTCCTTAGAGGACCTTCTTGATCTCAGACCAGGCCAGATCCCCTGCTGTAAGCCTTCATAATCCTATAGAACTTCCTTTCACAGCAGCTGTCTCAACCTATCCCCCACTGGGATGGGCAGGAGCTACTGACAATGATTCTCACTAGTCATGTTCTTCTCAATCCTCTTGCCAACTAGGTTTTCACTTTTGGATTTCTGTGCTCCTCTCCAAACTATCACATTTCAACAAGAATTCTGCTAGTTCAATTTAACAGAATGCCTCCCTCAGTATTTAATTACTCTAGATATCTGATCCGTTTTCTCATCCCCCAGGTGAGGTCTGATCACCATGGCCCACTCTCAAGCTAGAATCCTGGTAGGTCTATTGAATCCCCTTTCACCATGATATTTGCTGCTAGTAAATTTCCATCCACTTACCCCTTCCTGCTTCTCAGCTATATATTCACAGTTTTACTTGTTGTATTTGGAATTGGGCCTAATATTCCTCCCCTGGTACAAAACCCCACTGTAGTGGTTCCTACACCTAGCTCAGTGTTCCTAAATAAAGTTTATAAAGAGTGTCATGAACAAAGTGTTTCTCTAACACTACAATTGACTGTATTCTTGCCCATGAGCAGGGATGCATAAGTGCATCCTGGCCCACACAGGCACTCAAATACAGAATTGAAGAATGGCTTTATTCTCTTCTAGTAGACGACGGACTTTCCTTGAGGTTATCTAGTTCACATTTTTAGTACAATATTGGTTTTGGAAAAATCCTAGCTAATTACTTTTCTTTTTTTCTCCCCCTATTCAATTTATTTCTTAAAGTGAATAGAGCTCATGATAGAAAATATTTTTTTAAAAAAGCCAAGAGTAAACTGTTGTCTCTCTTTCTGTAAAGTCTAGACGGTAACTTTTAAAAATCTGACTTTTTCTTTGTTAATAACTTTAACAATAAAAGATATAAGTTTGAAAGAAATTTATGTCTATCTGAAAAATTGTCAAGGAGGCTGATTGAGACTGAAATTATATCCGAAGATTTTCAAATCTCACTCCCCCACACTAAGGTAATGTTTCCCTCCTTCTTGCAGCCCCATTTTAATTGCTTTCTTCTAAAGTTTCAGTAATTTTCTCTTGTATTTCACAGCCCTCGTAATAAACACTGAACTGAATATAATACTTACTCTGATCTTGGTGAATAATGTTTAAGCTATTGTTTCCAGAGCTAAACACTAAGTTTTAAGCTGGTGCAGGAGAACTGCATGGTTGGATGACTCCAGCACCATAGACAATGGTAGCTAGCTGGGACTTACATTTCTGTTTTGACTAGACTGTAATTTACATTTGTATAAATAAGTCATGGTTCACTTTTATTTTTAAGCTGCTCTACTCTTGCAGGAATATAATCTTTGTAACCCACAAGGACCTCATTTCAAGTGTTGGGAGGCCATAACAACAAGAGGAAGTGAGGGGAAAGGGAAAAAAAAAAACAAGGGAGAGAAATGAATTACAGTAGATGGGGTAGAGAGAGAAGGTGGGAGGGGAGGGGAGGGGAGGGGAGGGGGGATAGTAGAGGATAGGAAAGGCAGCAGAATACAACAGTCACTATTCCAATTGTACACACCTTATTTACATCATTTCTGTAAGAAAATGTGTCCAATTCTTCAGCAATGGATATCGAGAAGGAGAAGCCTTGGCCTTCTCTTTAAGGTTAGCTATTCAAGCCATAAAAATGACAGGAAATAAAGAAGAAAACTATCCTAGGCTTTAGTATCTGCCACTACTCTAAATCTTGGTAACTCCCCACCTCCGGTGAACTGCTGCCACTGTAAAGTACATTCCCTGAATGCTTTGGTTTAAGATGGCATAGACAGAGAAGAGGCAGAAGTCTCTGATGAAACTTGTCCCAAGACCACGAGGTCCCTGATTGAATGGTGATGTGTATCTGTGCTCCGAATTCAGCAAAAAGCAAGTTCATTCACAAGCTATGGGACTCTACAAATTTCTTAAAATTAATTTCATCATTTCCAATGCCAAGTGATGTGGGATAACGTTCAAAGAACAGTAGTGATAACAGCTTGTAATGGCCATTGATATCGATCCTTCCACAATGAACTGATCTTCCTTAAGTTTCTTTGGTCAGTAAAGTGGAAATGCCAAAGTGTCTTGCTCTACCTGTCAAAAGTTTGATGATTATTTGCAAGCTTATGTTGGTTTACTTTAACAAAGCCATTGCTGAAAGAGGACATGTGAAGACTGAGAATCGCTTACTTGAGCAACTTCCTAGAAGGAAAACTTCTAAGTTATGCTAATCAGAGATAGTAATAGTGTGGCCTCAAGATAAAAACCTTCTAATGAGTGATTTTTATAAACATAGACCACATGGATGTTGAATCAGTCCTCACTTAGCCTGACACTTTGTGCTGTATTTATTTGTTCTTTTCATCAGAACCTCTTTCATGTTAAATACTTTGTCTTGACTATCAATCAAATCTACCTTACCAGAAAAAAGTAACAATGACAGAGAAAGGGTTTAATAAATCTAGACATAGCATTCCCTTTCAGAAAACAAAAAATATTAGAGGCATCCAGAGGGAAGAAAAATCATAATTGATAGAAGTCTCTTTCCCTTACTTAAACATTTATTGATGTTCTCTTGTACATAAAGTGTCATAGTTAACAGTAGGAGCTGCCTGTTCCCAAGGAAGCATAAGAGGTTCAAGTCACCCTGGTTAAGTGGATGGGCCCTGGCTGCACTGACAAGCCTGTGAAGAAGAACACAGAAAGGAGAGGAAACCCAGAGGTATGAGAGGAACAGTCAAAGCTGAGGAATTGAAAGCCACCCTGGCTTCTACCCCTACTTAATGGAGTCTGAGAAGAGCTCCACAAAGGAAATGTGAAAGGAAAATTGTCTCTCCAATAACAACCAAGAAATAGTGGAAAGACAGAAAGGAAGCAGGAACTGGGAAATGTGGAGGTAGACTGACATTGTTAAAAGGAAACCTGTTTCCAGATGGTATGAAGAAAATCTTAAATACCATGAAACCTGCCTTCATATATGCATCTCAGACCACATGTTGAATTGGATGGAAGTAAAAATTTGTATCCTTTTTGAACAGTGATTCTTTAAGCTTATTCCAGGTGGGTGGCACAAAACTGAAGAATCCAGAGACACCAGAGCAGAACTTGGACAAGAGGCAGTTCCTCTGGGTTATAGTTATAAGATCATTCTGTGTTTAATTCTCAACTCTTTTTTGAGGAATTCTGTCATTATAAATTTCTAAGAGTAAAAAATAGCCCTGCTGGAAAGGTAGCATATGGATAAAGAATGTTGATTATGATTTTTTCAAATATGAAAGAGCTTCGGCGGCAACATTTTGGACTCTTGAAAATTTAGTTGATTCTTATAATGTCATTAAAAAGGAAACTGCAACAGATGAAGCAAGTTAAGTTTTAGCCTTGTCTGAAGACTTAAAGATCAAGATATTCTAAAAAGAAGTTTAGGCTAATTTCAAAAATGTGAGAGAAAGAGAGTGAGAGCGAGAGGTAGAGAGAGAGAAACAGAGAGACTGAGAGGTGATCAGAAAAATAAATTTTAAAGTATATTTAGGACCTATGTGTCTTTGAACATGTTGCTGTTATTGTTATTGTAAGGTTTTAAGAAGTCTTAGGTGTTGCTGATTATTGCTCTGAAGTTACAAAGGCATTTTCAATTGATCTCACTCTAGGAAGGGATTGGCACATGCATTGGTCAGCTTTCTGTGGTTATGACCAAAATACCTGACAAGAACACCCTAAAGGAGGAAAAGTTCATTTTGGCTCATGGCTTCAGAGATCTCAGTCCATGGTCAGCAGAGTCCATTGTTCGGCACCCAAGATGGAGGCAGAACATCATGGTAGCAGAGGAAAACTGCTCAATTTATGGTAACCAGGAAGCAGAAAGAGAGAGCACAGGAAGCCAGGAGGACAAGATACAATCATCAAGGGCACATCCCCAATGACCTGTTTGGTCCAACCACACCCACACTGCCTAGTTGCCACCCAGTAATTCTTTCCAATTATTTAACTATTGAATGGATTGATTATATTATATTGATAATATAATCAATTAACCTCCTAATGTCCCTGCATTGTCTATTGCATGAACTTATTGGGAGATACCTAATAACCAAACCATGATAGGCTGTCTAGGGAAAGTATAAGAGAATAACCACAACAGTTGCTGACCTGCTTTGGGTCCACCTCAAAAAGTAAAGACACATTAAAGACACAAAATATTTCACTGGAGGAAAATAAGTATATGTGTTACATTTGTTATCTACACTCTCCCATTTTGAGCACAGGATGTAATCATTTATTCTTTTACATGATACCTGCTTTCAAGCAGGTTACATCCTGCTATGAAACAGCAAGATAAAAGACAAATCCAACACAATATGAGGAAAAAGATGATGAGGAGGAGAAGGACCAGAGTAGAGCTACATATAAGATAACTTGGAGCACAGAGGAGGAATTTTCAACATCACCTTGGAAAGGCAGAAAAGATGACTTCAAAGAACAGAGTCATTTGAGTTGCATTTAGAAAGAAGAGTGGGTGTTTTCCATTTGAGCAGGGTGATGAGAGGGTCATTTCAGGAAAAAGGAGGCCTAGGATGCACAAAGACTTACATTCTTCTTGGGGGTGGAGTGAAATGACAAGAGATACAGGTAAAGAGATGGTGCAGCCCAGATTATGAAAATGATGTGTCAAGGCTTTAAGTTCTATCTCATGGTGATGTGATAGGAAGACAGAGGGAGTTTTAGGAGGAGAAAGACATGTCCAAATATGCATCTTTGGAATATGTTTTAGCAATAATTTTGTCAAAGTTAATAGTTCTCAATTAGTTGAAAGCCAATCAGCTGAACAGGTATTCTCAGTAGTTTCTTTTCTTTTCTTTTCTTTTTTATTTTGCCTTCAATGTGTGTAGTGTTTCAGGATTTTCTTGGAAGTTTCTGAATGCGACTGAGTAACTATCTGACCTCTAATTCCTGCCCTCTAGAAAATGTCAAGCCCTGTTCTCTTGAGGTAAGTGAATATAAGTTGACATTGTTCTCCAGAGGAACAGAAAATTAAACACTGGAAAAATACATCTATTTTTCTATTATTACCTGCTCATAAAGAAGGACACTCCTGAGATTATTTCATTTTTCCAATTGCATTGTTAGGGGTATTCATGGTATCAGTGCATTAGTTTATAGGATATCTAGCTAAGGTCTCACTGAATGAAAAGGAGGGAAGAAACTTACCTAACAGTTGTCAAGAATAACTTGTCTTTATAAAAATCACTGTACTGGCAAGTCTCTGGAATGTGTTTTTGTCACATGAAATTGCCATAACCAGGCAAAGAAGGAGGTTAGTTTAAGAATGTCAGCTATTTTTAAACTAGATTTCCAGGTCACTGAAATTCCCAGGATCAAAAATAGTATTCATAAAACCGTGAGAAGTTCCTCAGAGTTGTTCTGTGTTTCTCCAGCATAAGTTATGTCATGAGGCAATAGCTACCCTGCTCAGGACTTTTAAGAGTGGGAAGCAAAGTGATTTGAGGATTACAGAAGAAAGCCACTCTACTCATGAGAAGACAAAATCAAGTGTGACAGCCAGATACAAGTATTCTTAGAAATAGGCTCACATGATTTGTGTAGATGTTATGAAGAGCTGTTAGTGAAGTCTAGTGTTTTTCAATCTCTCTGGGTTAAATGTAAAATCTTCCTCAGCTCTAAGTGAAAGTCTTCCTACATTACATCCGAGTTAATTTGGGAATTGTGCATCATCTTCTCTAAGAGAGATGTAAGATTGTCTTTATCTTTACAGTCTTAATGGTTCTTGAGATTTGGAGTTAGATCCAAAAGTGGCAAAGTGAAAAAAAAAAAAATCATCGGTCTAGGGATCAAAAAACCAATTTCAGCCCTGGTTATGCTACGCACAAGTGGTCTTGTGGGGCCATTGGCTCTCAATTGAACCTTAGGCTTTTGATTTTTAAAATTGGGACATTCCTCCCCACTCCTTTTAGATTGCTTCTGCTAGATGATGCTGTGTGGATCCAGGACAATGTGAAAGCATCAACCTAATGTTTTAATAACATTATATAAATATAAGTGTCAGTACTAGTGATGGCCAAAGACAGCCCTGTTAAGATAATATCTTTTTATCAGAGAAATGAGGTTGTGAAGTCAATATTAATGATCTTTGAGGGCCTGGGTGAATGGCAGAAGGGATGAGAAATTGGTAGGTTTGAAATTCCTCTTAAGAACTGAGATTTTTGGCAGGAGACATCTGTCAGGCTTTCCAACTTAATGAAAATCCAACTTTGATGTGGTAATACAAGCTATTTTATATATTGACCTTGAATTTTAATGATTCACAAAAGATTAAAGATACTTCAGTTAAGAGTCTAGTGTCTGAAGCCCCACATCAGACTGAGCTCTGTTCCTGTCTTTCTGGCGATCTAGTTGACTTGGACAACAGAAATCATAACTGTTACTTAATATCTAGAATAGAATATCAGCATGATGACATTAGATAGGGTGACAAAATCCACATAAGTTGTTTGGGTCCGAAACCACACAGTTTAAGATGCAGTAAATTTGTCATATATGAATTCAAAAGTATTATCCCATGGTCAACACAAGCTCTCTCTCCTGACTCCTTCTAGGTACATAATTGTGGAATTACTTCTGACCTTAATATATCCTTCCATTGTTCCATCAACCAGTTGTCTAAACCTAGATATTTTTGCTATAGATTCTTTCAGTGTTCTTGGCCCAAAAGAGAGAGAGTACCCAAAGGATCCCAAGGAATAAACAATATTATCAAAGTGAACCAGACAACATCTGCAAACCTAGTTTCTGTTGGATGATATGAAGTTTCAACAAACCAGTAAGCTAAATTTAGAGACTATGCCCCAATTTTTATTTCTATTGAGAGTACCTTATTGCCATCCCAGTTTTCACTGCTTATAACTGCTTTATCAGCACTCTTTTTCCTTTCCTACCTCACAAGAAAATGCTCTTGTATTTATGTCAACTCCCTACCTGCCTCTTGACTTAAAAAAGAGCTCAGACTCTCCACCAACAGAATAAATCCTTTCATTCCTTCTATTGAGCTTCCCCCAAGAGCTGTGGCAGTTTTGCCCACAGAAGTGGTTCTGTCTATAATTCCTGCTAGTCAGTCTTCCTTCAAAGGCCTGGGACAGATCAGCTGAATTGTTCTCTATTCCCACTTTGAAGTGCTTAGCTTCACTCTAGTTTCCTAGCTTCCTCCTCTTTGTCTTTGCTTGATCATCAGGTATCATGCCTCATTTCCTCTATAGGAAAAGTTGGAATAGGATAATGGTAAATATTATGTTTTCTCGTCATTGGAAGGGTTAAAAATTCAAGATAATTTTTTCCCAACTGCAAAAAAAAAAAAAGACAACCAAATCCAAACCAATCCTAGTTCTTCCTCATGTTCCTTCTGTTCTGTGAAAGTATGCATGAGATTCAGTGTCCTCTCCTGGGCAGCTGTCCACACTGCTCCTTTAGACTCTGTAGGCAGAACATCTACATTACATGGCCCTGCCCTGTGGCCACCCTGGAATATAATACTCATGTTACATTTATTGTGTGCCCAGGGCACTTCCAACTCAGTACTATCTTCCCTGTTCCTGGTGCTACACTAAGCTCCCCATATGCTGGAGGCCATTTTCTAAAGAGCACATGGAGATCATGTCTTGAGCTAATCAAAGCCAAGATAGAGGCTCAGGCCACAGTCCAAATGCTGGCTTCTCTCATGTCCATTGTAGTCTTCCTACTTGTAAAGTAAGCATAACCAATTATACTTTATAGTGTTATGAAGATTTAATAAGATAATGTCTGAAAAGGCATTAAGACAGAGCATGGTGCATAGTAGTAGATCCATCAATAATAGAAGTTACTGACTTGGTCATTAGTGGACACAATAGAGAGTAGTGTCTATGAGCAGACTCCAGAGCCAACTTCAGACTTGAACCCTGGCTATGAAACTAATTAGCTGTGTGTTCTTGGACAAGCTAATTGACCTTTCTGCATTTCTTTTCTCGTGTGAAAAATGGGAATGATGATGACTATAGAACTCATCTCATTAGGCTGGCAAGGGGGTCAAGTACTTAAAAAAGAATCTGACATATACATTGTAAGTTGTGTGTATGTGTTAGATTTTATTGATACTGTTGTCAGTAGTGGTCTCAGATACTGCTCTCACCAAGAATGTAAACATATGTAGTGCCCTGAGTCAGGTTTTTCTAATTCTATATTTCTTCATCCTGCTCTCTAACTCTCTGCACTATCACTAGATAATAATTTAAGATAATAATGCATATTTCCCATTAAAAGTTCAACACCCAAGGACTAGGACTGATATGCTCAACTCACTCCTGTCCTATCTCAACCCCAAACACAGGCCCTTCCCTCCTTGCACTGAAAGTCATACAGAGTTAACTAAGCATTTCTCCCTCCAGTAGTGACCCCCAACACTCAGAGATGAGAGTTCTTTTATCTCATAGTTTGCTTCTTTTTTCCTCCCAATGAGGTGATAGAAGCTCCAGCTCTTTCTATTCAGCTGTTTCTTTTCTACTTAAGAACACAAGGAAATAAAGAGCATGACTTAAGTTCCTCATAAAAGAACTAATGTGAAGTTTTGCAAATTTCCCATTTTTTTGACAATGTAATTTTATAAAAACAAGAAAAGAAAGAAAGAAACTTGGGTCAGTTGCTGAAATCTATAATGGTGACAGCACTCCGGTCTCATTGCTAGCCTTCCTTTTAACAAATTCCTATTTAAAGCTTTGAAGTTCCACAGACAGAACTTTCTGGAACATGTAATACAGATTAAAAGCAAGAAAATTTCATCAACAGAGCGTTTTACTTAAAAATCTAAATGCTAAAAGGCTGAAAATTCAACCTAATTAGAATGGCTGGATGCAGAGTCACAATTAAACAGGGAGAAAATTATGGAAAAGTAAATATTTACACACACATTGTACACTTATTAAGATTTACAAAGAAATGCTTCTCATCTGCACAGCTTTCCTTTGTAATGATATTGTTATGAGGCAATAAATGTGGTTATAGTTAATAACAGATGTTAAATGGCATAATTCATCCAGAAACCTCACTAATTACTGTAGAAGTGCGAGACAAATGTACAGCATCAGATGGGAGGAATTTCTTATCTGTTAGTCTGTAAACTGAAAATATGAAAGGTCACTTCTAAAAAAATAATTAAAGTAAAGCTATATTTATTTAAATGAAAAATTTAAACACTTTAAAATTACAACAGGCTTTGTCTTCCAGAGAATTCATGCTTCATTCAGAGAAACAAATTGGCCTGAATGAGTTTGAGTTAACTTGGCCACTCTAGTGGTAATCATTTTCTAAATTAGTTCAGGGAGAATGTTCCATATTTTAAACTGTATTATTTGCTATCTTTAGGATGATGCTTACCATCAAATATTTCATTTCCTTCAGCTCAATCTGTCTTTTCTTACAAGGGCATTGGGACAAGTAAAGGGGAGGGGAGGCAAGATATAATGGCATTTAAAATAATTTTATTTAATTTAGATCATATAGGGAAAAGTTGGGAAAGGAAAATAATTAAATAAATTTTCATAATAAATTTGGGAAGGCTGATTGGAAAAATTAAAATAAACAGACATCTTTTATTATCTTTGCAAAAGCTTACAACCCTAATAATCATTATGAAACTCCCTATTCTCCTAACATAGTTGACTTTCATTTTACTCTGTAATGGTATTCAGTTGTTCTTTCGACTTCCACATTGTCTTAATACTGGTAGTTGATTTGTACCATATTTTTCAAAACTTTCCTTCTTGGTTTTAATTTTTATTGGTCTTCAAAACCAAAGAGCTAGCTCTACATCTTGACTTAAGTAACATAAGGATGGTGAAGCTGAAACAACAACATTCCCAAGGTTTTTGGTTATACAAACACACATTTGTGCTATGCATGTGCACATTGATGAACACACACACACATCAGAGAGAGAGGTAAAGAGAGATGTAGCAAGAAGCAGAGAGAAAGATAGATATTGAAACAGAAACAAAAAATGAGACAACCACTACCTTTAGTTTTCTGTGAAACAGAAACCATCATACAAAACCTGAATTTATTCAGTGTTCACTTGTCCCTTTTCATTGCGGAGAGCCTGGTGGCCAAATGGATTTTTTTGATGTTTGTGTGTGTATTTCCTTTTCTTTTCTTTTTAAAATGTCTTTGAGTGAGAAACCTTGAATAATTTTTTTTCTTATTTTCTGGAGAATAATTTGTCTGATACAATAAAAACCTATATCTATCTATCATAGACACACACACATCCATGTAATCATTGAAGTCAAAGTAGAATTTTTTTCTTTCATATTATCTTTTGGAAGAATATAAAAAGAAATCTGATTAGAAAGACAGCAGGGATAGTTTATTGTAGGGATACAGGTAATGGACTCTACCAGTGCTTCCCAAACCTCCAGCATAGAAGCATCACCTGGGGTATTTCTGAAGGATGAGTTCTAATTCAAGTGGTCTGCAAGTGGGCCTGACATCCTACCTATTAAATTTTCAGGTGCTACTCCTTCTGCTGCTGGACCACACTGTGAGTAGCAAGGAGCCTAGAGGATTGCTGGCAATCTCATCTAAATCTGAATCCTTACACAACAGGACTTGTGTCATCAGTTGCAGAGTTCTGAAAAAGAAAGCAAAGCAAAAGTTTCATATTGAACCTTAAATTAGAAAACTAAAGAACACTTAAGGGTAATTCTGATTTATTTCATATCCCATGATGTTCCATAGTGCCACAGAGAATCATTCCAGATGGTTAAAATAGTATGTTTGTAACATTCTCCTTTGAAGACAGCCTGCAACACTGCTTGGTAGTTAATTCAGTATTTAACAACCTCTACCATATTTAGCAAAAGTTCCCTGTGCTTTATCATCAACTAATTCTTTATGTTCAAACCCCATTAAAGCAGAAAATTCCTCTAAATGATACTTCTTTCTAAACTCAAAAACTATTCATTAATATGTACTCTCTCACTTTCCATTCTGTACACTAAGCTACCTCAGATAGTTTAGACTTTTCTCAATGGGACATTTTTCAGGCCTTTAATCATTTGGGTAATCTTATCTGAGTGATGCCATTCCCCAAAGAGAGTAATTTATTCTATCCCCAGCTGAAAAACATCCATCCTCTTCTTTGCTTTCATTTTTTGAATCTCTAACGGCCCACTTTGTTCCAAGAATTTCTATTTCAGGGTTGGGAATATAGTTCAGTGGAGAGCATTTGCCTAGCATGTGTGAGGCCCTAGGTTCAATCCTTAGTATTACCTCTTTTATATAAACTTTATGAATCATTGTCATCTTGTTAAGATCTTTTGGTGAGTATCTACAAAATCTCCATGTTGCTATAGGTAAATGAATTAGATTGTATTACAGAAAGATTATATTACTTTAGTGAAAGATTTTATTTTAATAGGCAAGATTGTGAACATTTACCTGTAGGAAGAGTGTTCAAAACAATATTAAATGTCACAGTCACTGACACTTAAAAATCAAGATGAAGAAGGTAGGAAGGAGCAAACTTGACCTTGCAATATCATACATTTTCCATCCCGGAAGAAAGGGTGTATCTTGCAGTATCCACAAATTAGGAGATTAAATTTGATGTCTTAGGCTACCTTATGCTTTATTTTCTCATTTACAGGAATGAAAATTATATTACCTCAAAATTTGTATGAATATTAAATAACAATGCTTTATTAAAGCTTTGTCATAGATCTGATAAATTGTAATTTTTTTCACAGACACTCATGTTTATTCAAAATGTGTGTAGATCTCCTTTGCCAAAAAAAAAAAATCCAAATTATGAACTCTATATCTGCAATGATACAATCCATCCAATTATGCTTATATCTAAAATGTAAACAATGGTTATAATTTTGGTCTTGTGCTGAGCGATAATTTATGTCATTTTTATATAATAATGATATTATTGCTAGGTATCAATAATAACAAATATAAATGCATGATTATCTATTATCATTTTTAGTTATAATTAATACAAAATATTTCCCTTATAAAGGGGGATAACTTTATTATTAATCAAGTAACATTAGAAGTGATTTAAAATTTATTATTTAAATTATTGTGATATATAATTTAATTCTGAATATGTCATTGTATAAATCAAAACCAATATTTCCTGCCAATACAAACAGGTCTAAAATTTTAAAACAGTCTTTACCTTGAATTTGGCATCAGCAAAATTGTTGTTCTTTTAATGAATGCTTTTAAGTTTTACACATATGTAGGTTAAAGGCAAGTAACTAGTTCCATGTTAGAAAAAACAAGAAGCCCTCCAGTCAATCCCTTTCCCTTAAATTCCCTCTCTCTAGAAACCCTTTAAGTCTTTTGGCTTATTCTTTTGTACTCATATCTTTAAATCTTTAATCTTTAATAATTAACTTATCATACCTCTCCAGATTTTTCTGTTAGGCTTTATTTACTGATTACCTACTTTTAAGGTCACTTAATTTTCTCTCACAAACTTTACAAATGTGTCCAAATCTTCATCCCCTTCATCTCAATAGAGTAATGTCATATTTTCCATCAGTATCTGGGGTGTATATTATTATGACTATTTAAATATTAAGCAGAATTGAATATGTACTATAATTAGTTTTACATTTTTTCCTTTTTCGGCTTATTTTCTCTGAAGCTAATAATCCTTTTTAAATTTTTATTTACTTAGATTTCTAAACACATTACTACTTTACATCCAAACTCTTCTCCAGCTGAAAAAAATTCTCAATATTTTCTAACTCCTGAGGTATTTGATCTATGTCATTATTCTCTGATATAAGGAGTTTGACTCATAGTGGGGTAGGGACAGGGAGCATGGAAGGAATAGATGAACTCTAGATAGGGCAGAGAGGTGGGAGGGGAAGGAAGGAGGCAGGAGTTTAGCAATGAAAGTGGAATGTGATGTATATCATTATCCAAAGTACATGTATGAAGACATGAATTGGTGTGAACAAACTTTATATAGAAGCAGAGATATGAAAAATTGTGCTCTATATGTGTAATAAGAATTGTAATTCATTCCACTGTCATGTATTTAAAAAATAAAATCAATTAAAAATAATAATTTCTATACTTTATTGTTTCTATGATTTCTTTTGGAATCCCTGTTATTTAAATATGAAAACTTAAAAAACTGACCTCTAACTTTCTTTATTTCTTAGTTTTTTATCTTTCTCCTGTTTTCTAGATTTTTTATTTGGTCTTCCTAGATTTATTTGAGTTTTTATTTCTACTTTAAGAATTTTTAATATTGATTCATATATATTTGGTTTTAGAGAATTTCTGATTTCTTTTTTTAAATAAATATATTTTTAATTGATATAAAAAATTGTGCATATTTATGAGGTATTGTGATGTTTCGAGCACTCACACATCATATAATGTTTATCATTACCTTATCATGAAAACATTTAAATACTTTCTTCTAACTTTTAAAAATATGCAGTTTATTTTTCTTGTCTATAGTCACTCTGGCACTCAATCACACACAAGAACTTCTTGATCCTCTCTATAACTTAGTACTTATAGAGAGTATCAACCTCCTCTCATCCTTGCATTTCTCAACAAAATACTAGCAAACCAAATCCAATAGAACTACAAAGATTATTCACCATGATATGATTTTGTATATAGAAAACTCCAAAGATTCCACTTAAAGATTTTTAGAACGAACAAATACAGTAAAGTAGCAGTATGTAAAGTCTACATACATAAATTTTTTATACACCAATAATGAATGGCTGTGGAAGAAATTAGGAGAAGAAACCTGGAGATAATACTAAGGATGTGAGAAAACTCTACAATGAAAATTACAAAATATGGAAAAAAATTTGAAGAAGAAACAAGAATATGGGAAGATATCCCATGTTCATGGATTGGAAGATTCAATATTGTTAAAATGTCCATAATACAAAAAAGTGACTTTTAGAGTCAATGCAATCCTCACAAAATACCAAAGACATTCTTTACAGAACTATAAAAGAATCCTAAAATTCATATAGAAGCAAAAAAGATCTCAACTAACCAAAGCAATCCTGAGGAGTGAGGGAGGAACAATGATGAAAGCATTAAAATTCCTGATTTTAAAACATATTACAGAACCAAACCATAGTGACAGACACAGAATAGCACTGGCATAAAAATACACCTGGAGACCAGTAGATTAGAATAGAGAACTCAGGAATAAACCCATATATCTTCAGGAAACTGATTCTTGACAAAAATGTCAAAAACATACATCAAAGAAAGAACAGCCACTTCAACAAACGCAAAGAATATTGGATATTTACACATAGAAGACTGAAACTAGACTCCTATCTCTTACTCTGTACAAAAATTAACTTAAAAATGAATCAGAGACACCTGCACAACTATGTTTATTGTGGAACTATAACAGAGAAGATATAAAACTTAGCCAAGTTCCTGTCAACAGATGAATAGATAAAGAAAAATGTACACAATAGAGTTCATTTAGACATAAGTGAGAATGAAATCCTGTCATTTGTAGAAAATGGATGAAACTGGAGGTCATCATGCTAAGTGAAATAATTCAGGCATAGAAAGACAAGTATTGCATATTTTTCTCAAATGTGGAAAATAAACACAATGATGACTGTATATTTTGTTTCCTCTGCATTGTTACAGTTGCCATTTATATCAGATATTTCCCCCAGATGCCTGGTGATCCTTTATAGTCTGCTCCAATTAATGATTAGGGCACCAAGCAGCTGATTGGAGGTACTAGGGTCTGAACTCAAGTAAGATATATTATATGCTTTATAATTATGTCAAAATGGTTTCTACTGTCATGTATAACTAAAGAAGAACCAATTTTTTTTAAAAAAAGCTGATTGGAAATTCTGTATTCATTGTTCATGGTCTAGGCTTGTTGGCTATTGGTTTTACTATATGGAGCTATGATTAAGTCTTTTTAGGAAAAATTTCAAGGCCACATCACATCACTCGCTGGCCACTGGCTGGTGCTCCATGTCTTCCTGCCCCTCTGCCAACAGCAACTGAAGAAGAGATCACCACGCTTGCGATTGACAATGGCTCTAGCATGTGCAAAGCTGGCTTTGCTGGCAACAAACAGGTGCCACGACCCCCAGGCTGTGTCTGTCTCCATTGCCCAGAGCCCTAGCCTCCAGGGCATGATGGTGGGCATGGCCTAAATGGACTCCTACATGGGCAATGAGGCCCATAGCAAGCATAGCATTCTCATCCTGAAGTACCCCATCAAGCACGGCATCATCACCAACTGGACCGACTTGGAGAAGATCTGGCACCACACTTTCTACAACAAACTGCGTGTGGCCCTTGAGGAGCACTTGGTGCTGCTGACCAGGGCCCTCTTGAGCCCCAAGGCCACCAGAGAGAAGATTACTCAGATCACATTTGAGACCTTGAATACCCTGGCTATGTATATGCCCATCCAGGCCATGCTGTATGCCTCTGAGCATAACACTAGTATTGTCATGGACTCTGGTGATGGGGTCACCCAAACAGTGCCCGTCTATGAGGGCTATGCCCTCCGCCACACCATCCTGTGTCTAAACCTGGCTGGCTGGGACCTGACAATTTACCTCATGAATATCTGACAGAGCACAGCTATAGCTTCACCACCATTGCTAAGCAGGAGTTCATGTGTGACCCAGGCATAGCTGACAGGATGCAGGAGATCACAGCCCCGGTGCCCAGCACCATGAAGATTAAGATTATCATTTCCCTCTGAGCAAAAATATTCTGTGTGGATTGGCGGCTCCATCCTGGCCTCACTGTCTACCTTACAGCTGATGTGGATCAGAAAGCAAGAGTACAACTAGTTGGGCCCCTCTATTGTCTAATGCAGATACTTCTAGGTGAATCAATCAGGTGCCAGGCACCTGCTGTATGAGCTGATTCTGAAGTATAAATTTGCCCTGCCAAGTGTATATTCCTCATGCTAGCCTTATGAAACAGGCATAAGCCTTTGAGAAGAGATTTGTCCTTGAACCTTTATCTGCTGCCAGCACTGGATTATAGAACTTGTTGCTGATTTGACTTTGGGTTCAAGTTAACTGTTCCATTGGTGTATGTTTAATGCCCTGTGCATAGTTTTGATTTAAGTCCTTAGTCCATGTGGCTCAATCACCTAGAACCTAAAGTGAGAGCATGCTTACAGGAGAGAGTTCATAGCTTGGAAAATCTGAGACCACAGCAGTGATCTGTGTAGGGTATTCCTGTGTTGGCTGACAGTATTCCAGGATTGCTCTGACTGGCAAGAGTTCCTGAACTAGTTGTCACTTCTTGCCATTCTTAGTGATATTTTCCCTCCTGTCTACCATTGGTTAATACTTGCCTTGAGTTGAAAATGGTTTCCATTTATACATGTAAATTTATTCATTATGTAAAGTATTTTTGTACTCAATTATTTCAGAAATGACAATCAATTTTTGGTTTTGTACTGTTATGTGAGAACATTAGGCCCTGGCAGCATTTCATGTAGTAAGGAAAAATAAAGTGCTACTATGCAAATAAATAAATAAATTCCAAGTCCAGTAACATTTACTTTATCCTCCTATGTAGTATGAAACCCTACCCCTGATGTTGCCTGCTGTTTTCTAGCCAGAGAACCTCTTCTACAGAGAACAAGTTTCTAGACCACAGCTCATGTGGAAGAAGAAACTGCTGATATTTTCTGTATCCTAGGTATTTTTCCAAGTGATCCTCTTGTTTTAAAAATTCTACCTTCACCTCCCACATTCAGTTACCTGGCATCACCATTGCCTGAGAATGTTAGAAATTCTTTGGAGTAAATCAGATTTTTCCCCCTAACCCTATTGACAGTTTAAGATTTCATTTTTCATGTTTGCTATATTGGAACACTTTATCTATCCACATTTACTAGTTAAAATTTTGTTGCTATTTTATTGCTTTGACTCTGTGGGTTTCTGTTTTTAAATATTATTGATCTTTTATTAGAGGATTAGTAAGAAGTACAAATAAACCCACTACTAGTTATAGTCTCTATAACTAGTTGACTATATAACTTTGTAATGAAATTGGATTTTATTAAACTTCCCTTGTTAAACTCAAGAAGAATCTAAATCTTTATTTATTTTTTCAAATTTTCAATTGTGATTGAATATTTTGTTTCTTCTATATGGGGGAAAATCTATGTTAATGTTAATAGCTGCCCTGCTAATAAAATTTGCATATTTTCCAAGTTTACTGAATTAATAAATACCTTGTGAAATGTTGACCCCTCTTAAACTTTAACTTTCTTTATAAACCCAATAACAGGGTAACTCAACTGTTCCTTCATTGTAGAAGTGATGAGACTTAGTTTGTTTTTGCTAGTAAGAACTCACCTATTACAGAGTATTATTTTCATTATAAAGTCAGAACAACTATAGATATTCAGTAGCAGTTCATCTTCTTAGGGGAGTTTGTGAGACAGATATTATTTGAGAAGAAAATACTTTGACAAACGCTACCATTTTGCTTACTTTGTTTCTCTGAATGGCTTCCTTGCGCCACTGCATTTTTGAAGATGAACATGAGGAGATTCTATTTTCTCCTGAAGTGTCACTGCTTACAAATTCCCAGTGGCATGAAGTCATATTATAGCTTGCTGTAGGTCCACAGGTAAACATACAAAAAGAAAGAAACTGGATGGATTTTCTGCTGAATTGAAATTTATGAAGCATCTTAAAGCTAGATGACTTCCAAGTTCATGCTATGTTGGTTTTTGTTGTTTTATTTAGTGCTTATTTTCCTCCTGCTCCATACTCTGCACATCTTGTTTACCAACATCTCAAGTGTGGTTTCAGATAACCATCAAATTTTACAGTAAATTAGAAAGGTAATGTTTCCAAGAAGATTTAAAATTACTGGTAGTAAAAAATAATGACCACAACCCATATTGGACCCTCTGGAGAAGATTGAGGTTTGCTTTTCCTGAAATGGTCAATTTTAGATTGCAATTCAGGCTGCTTCTTGAGTGATGAGTGAGTTAAGGAGAAGGACTTAACAAGCCCATATGTTTCAAGTTCTGCAATTTCATCTTTCTGATATAGATCCCTCATGTTTTCAGCAGAGTTATTTTTATGTTTTCTTTTTCCTAAGCATTATAAAATGCAAAACACTATAATGGTTGTTTGGTCATTTTTATTGTTATTTATAATTAAATACTTGTTATAATAAACCTGCTGATATGTGAAGGCAATTTGAGATGTCATGACAACTTTAGATATTTAATGATCTCAGTGTCAAAGACATAAAGTCTCTCAAATCCTCTCTGTTTTCTTTAAGAAATAAACACTCCCTCTATTTTTGATATAGAGTCAAAAGACTTGCCTTGGGTTAAAAGGTATCAAGACACTGCCTTGGGTTAAAAGGTATCAAGTTTCAAGTGACTGCCAGTTATTTGTTAATTTGTAGTCAGTCCAGAGAAAGAAAGAAAACAAGTTTGGGGTGAGGGCTGTAGTTCAGATTTGCCAGCTTCCCAGATGAATGCTCTTATTTGAATTAAAATATTGGCTGTACCAGTTTGAGTCAAGAGAGACTTCTTTCTCCACAATTCTGTACAGTGTATAAAGAACAAACCTCAAAGCATTTCAGTGGGCACATATTTGGTTGTTGAAGCACTTTATCTTGCAAGGCACATTAAAAGAGAAATAAAATCCTTATTGCATTTAGACAAGGCACCTTCCCAGCTGAAAACAATATAACCACAAGGACGAAACTACTTACAGGTGAAACTCAAAAACTTTTACTCTTAGGTGAGCATGGACTTAAGTAGTGTTTCTCCATAATTTGTAAAGTGAATTGACTCTTTGACAAACTATAAAACTGAGCACCAAATTAAAGTGAAATACCTCTTTGAATTTGTACCTTCTATTCAATAAGTTAAATTAATAAAAAAATAAATCTAGCCTTTAGTTTTCCTTATAATAAAACCTATTCATGCAGTTTAAAACTTTAATACAAAAGAAAATGTACAACTCGATCTTTTCCATACCCCTCTCATAAATATTGTTTTTCTATAATAATTTTTTTGTGCAAAATGACACAAGACTAATTGTTCCTAAATATCTGATGCAAGATTTGCTTTAGTGAGGATTCAAAATGGATCAAACTTTCCCCCTAAACTCATTCTAAAAAAAAAAAAAAAGTCCAGACATAAATTATGAGCAGAATTTAGCTTAATTAGATGCACATGTCCAGCTTTGTGCTCTGTCCATATCCTAGGAGTATTTCCAGCTTTGGATTTACAGAACTATTAAAGTTAAAAACATGAAATGAAAACTTAGACTTGCTTTAATATTGGAGTGGGATAGGACAGCTCCCCTAGACACAGATATTTTCTCCAAATGTTTCCAGGCTACCAGGTGTTTCTCATATGCCCATTGGGTGGGAAGCAGGAATACAGCATTGAAATGGTGGCTCCTAGACTTGGTTCCCAATACCTCAGTAAGCATACTGGAAGGAGGAAAAGGTTTGATCCAAACTAGAAGCTGTGCTCAGTTTTTCTGGGATCTATCTCTGGAAACTCACATACGATTTTATTTTTCCTGCCAGTAGATATTGTCAGTTGAGACCAGCATCAGAAGAAAACCTCATTCAGGGCCTTTAAACCCAAAGAATGAGAAATAATTATGCACAAATTCTGCCCTCTATCTTTCAGCAATGCTTTATGAGCCCAGTGATGTACAGCATTAACCTTCAAGGGACTCAAGGCAGAGCACATAGGAATGTTGAAAAGGTCAGACCCTCCACCATAATTACTACCCAAAATTCAGAGGATACGTTCACTGTTAAATTTTCCCAATTATTCACACTTATAAAAACATCTAACAGCATTAAAGAGGAAAATGACTTTCTCTCCCAGTTTTTACTTAATTGGGCAATGCTAGCTGTGCTTGTTAGCAAATAGATTATACTCATTGCATCCTTGTCTGCCATGAATTCTAAGTACAACTGTGGTAACAAGGGATTTTATTTGTTTTGAGTACTATAAAAGCCTATACATTTTTTTGAGGGCACACAAACTGAAGCCCAAGAAAAAAGGTTTGGTGACCACCTGGATTTTCTATGCAGATATATATGTTCATTCATTGAAGAAGTTTTGTTTTATTGAACTTGTCCTATTTCTCATTTAGAAGACCTCTCATTTTACAAGACTCTCTAATACTAAAGTCTCTCCTTTATCATAGTCTGGTGCTCTCAAGAAACTGAACTTGTTTCTGCACAGTGCGCTGTAAAACCATACCCAAGGTTTAATATTAGACTATATTTTTCACATACTCAATACACAAGCAGTGGGGGATGCAGTTTATATAACTAATATTCAAGGAATGGCAGAAAGAAAATCTGTTACGCCTCTTGGATCCTTGTGGATCATAGTATAGGTTAAAATATGAGAGACTTAGTCCAAGATTTTATAGTTACCACAACTTGTGAGGCAATTTGGAATTTTCCAATGGTGGGAGGGGCAAGTAGGGAAAATACACATATTTCTATTATAATGTAAAGAACTAGGTAGGGGCAATAAGGCACAGCTGTAATCCCAGAAACTCCAGAGGCTGAGTCAGGAGAATGACAAGTTTGAGTCCAGCCTTAGCAATTTAGTGAGATCCCATCTAAAAATAAAAAAGTTAAAAGGGTCAAGACTGTGACTCGGAGGCAGAGCACCCTGGGTGCAATCTCTAGTACTGAAAAAAAAATTCCAGATGAAGATAAAGGTCTCTATTCCTATAAGTCTGCCCTGTAAAGTTTTCCAGTTACTAAAATTACTGGAATTGTCCAGTAAGCCATTTATTCAGGAATTCTTCTAAATAACGATTATCAACCCTTTTCTCTGTCCATGGCATTCTACAGTGTTATAAGAAATAAATAGGTATCTATCCATATATATAAATGAATATAAACACACATTTCTTTGTTATGAAAGCAAAACATTATTTACATTCATACATGTATTTAGAAGGCAAATATTATATATTATATAATATACATAATACCTATGGATATATGTGCACACACACACATACAATCCATTGGAAAGGATCATACCCATCATACTCTATCCTACAAAACAAAATGGAACCACCATGACACTGTTATATAAAAAAAGTATATAAGGGGACTCTAGGATGTACATTAAAATTTTCCATTTAGGGTATTCAAGGGTGCTTCCTAGAGAAGATAAAATTTTGGCTGAATATAAATTTGAAAGGTAGAAGCTGGTATGGAAAGAGTTAATGAGTGAAACCCAGCAATGGAGTACAAATTCACATTCCCCTCAGAGTTCTCCTGTTCTTCCCTTACAGTGATCACCAACTGGACCAGGCACATAAAATGCTGCCATGGCTGTCATCTCTAAAAAACATTACAATTTCTATCTGCAAAGGTAAGAAAGCAGATTTATAGTACTTGCTATTTATAAAATATAAGGGCAATTCTTATCAGATTGGTGCTACAAGAAGAAAAATTTAATATTTGTAATGTTTATATAGAGATTTATCTCTGAGATGCTCCTCTCATATACATTATTTCTTGGTATAATCTAATATTTGCTAGGAATCTTCCTCATGTTCAATACTTTTTAGAACTGTAATAAATAATCCAATTCAATTTAAAAAATAATAATGTTTTCCTCCAAATTCTAATAATCCTGTGATATGATCTGTCCCCAGTTGTGGCTACATGTAGTAATTTCCTTTCTTTTTCAATTTCTTTGTCAAGTTCTTTTTTTTGTCCCATTAATTTTTTATATGTGGTCTTTTGGTTCAAGGGGTCACAAGAGGTGGTCAGGTTCTTTAGAATGCATAGCTTTATGATATCTTTTCAATTTATTTATTTAATATTCCAGATATTACTCTTCTAAAACATTACATACAACTAATGAACATCATTGCAGACTGGGTCACCTGTTTCATTTGTACATTTAAATTTAACTGTAATAAATCCTATGTAGGAGTATTTTACTTGGTAGTAGGATAGATGTGGGGGAGGCAGTGTTGCCCACATATATTAGAGCTTTTGGGATAGTAAACCTCTTTTCTTAAGTAAACTTCCTTTCTAAGCAGATTAGCCCTTCTTTTGAAGTAAATATTTCATTGCCATAAGCATTTTAATTTATGATTTGGGAGTTGACTTTAGTAGTCATAATAGCTGGATTTTGTTGTTAATCTTTCGTAAGTTTGGAAGGAAATATCTAAATATTTAATAAAGGCTGTATGTTTTTCTTATTAATGAATATGCAATACACCATTCCTCAACTTCTCCTTCCCAGAAAACATCCTAATTACCTTTTAAGAAGTTGACCCTATACCACTTTATATATGGTCTGGAGGCGAGGTATTACCAATCAAAACTTCCACGATGGCCCCTTTCTCATGAAAGTTATAGCTAGAGGATGAACACTGACCCAAAAATGTACAATCAGATAAAGAACTTTGGGTGTGATGCAAGGACAAAAGAGTAGGTGGTCAGATCACTGGAGCATCAGTAGTGCTGATGATGGTGGTAGTGACAGCATCAATGAAAACAGCAGTGCCAATGACAGCATCTCACTAAAGACACTAGGAATATGAACTTATCTTTTGTTCTGGTTGGGTAACCCTCCTTGTTTCCTTAGTACTTTAAAAATTTGGTTCCCTGGCTTTTGACTAAATCTGTGCTTCTAGGATATATCTTATATCTCCCTTAAAATTTCTTTTTCTTTTTTTTTTTTTTTGTTGAGATTCTTTTATTTATTTATTTCATACATGACAATAGTGGAATGCATTACATTCCTAATTATCCATTCACAGCATACTTTCTCGTAACTCTGTATATAAAGTATGTTCATGGCAAATTATGCCATTATACATGAGCTCTCTTATTACAATTCTTAATACACCTTTATACACAATTTAAAATTTCAAGCCTTTAATTTAAAATATCCCAAAGATAGTTTGGGTGGTTTGCAACCAACAACCTGAATGAATTTAGAGAGTTTATTATGACAACAAATTCATAGGAAACAGAATTGATACCAAGTTATTGTTGAGTGCTAGAAGAATTAAAATCTATACTTGTTGGAAATAAAATATAAAGCACAACCCACTTTCAATTATTTCATCTAAAATAAAGCTGTTAAAGTGACTATAAAATATATATTTGTTTTGTATCTGTGTTATTTTTCTTGTTTATGTAATTCTGCTGTAGTAGGTGAAAGAATTCCTCATTTAAAAGGAAATGCACAATGAAATTATTAGGAGTAAAAAGCATCATGTCTTCAACTTAAAGGGTTCATTTTAAAATTATAGATAAATGAGTTAGACAAGAATGAAAGAAGAAGGGAACAGAGCAAGTGGAGAGGACAGAAAGAAGCAAAGAGCGAATGTAAAATAAAAACATGTAAAAACATGAGGTGAGGGGTAAACCAGTATCTGAGACTTCTTTGCATTATTCTTGCAAATTTTCTATAATTTTGATATATTGTCAAAAAAATATAAAGTTATGAAGTTATAGTGTTTTACAGGTTTATCTAAGCCATTCTCCCTTTCTCTCATAATTGAAGAAACATCTCTGAGAAGTTAAGCAAGTTGCCCAATATCACATTACTTCAAAGTGGTAAAGGCTCTCTCCAAGACGGGTCTAAGAACAATGCAGAGACTTACAGAAGAGGGTCTAGTTGATGCTCTAACTAAAGAGATAAAAAGGATTAGGTACAATTCCTCAGAGAAAAGTAGAAAAAGATTAACTGAGGAAGACGGATTCATTATGGAGAGACAGGGTCTTGGGAATTCTACAAAGAGTGATGGAACAAGAGGAGAATGGATGGAAGAGTCTCAAGGAGAGAACAGCTGAGACAGATCCCAAGGCCAACAGTACTTGTAATGTAAACATTTACTTGTTAGGTAAATTGGCTCAATGGTTGTCCTGTATCATATATATGTCCTGTATCCTATATAAGCCGCAGATGCCTATGTCACAACATTCATAGACACAAGGTCATAATATAGATTTATAATACTAACTAGTTATTGCATTACATTATTATATATTAATATATTATTATATTATTAGTTATTATCTATTTCCTCATAAGTAAAATAAGGATAACAGGTCTTTGGGAGTTCTAGTGAAGATTAAGTGGCTAATTATGGTAAAGTACTTAGAATACTGTTAAGTATACACTAAATGTACAATTATATGTTAGCAGTTAACTTTGAGGAAAGAATGTAGATATATGCTGATCTTATTTCTCCTAAGTTTACCACTTTTATTTAAAATGTACAATTATATATCCTTATGTATGAACAGAAGAGTAAGCAATAAGTACTGGGGATTTTGATAAAGCCAAAGAGTTTCAGAAAAGATATGAACTAAAACCCTACTTTCAAGAATGACACACACAATGACCAGTGAGTTTGTTGGAAGATGGGTTGACCAAAAACTCAGTAAAAAACTTGAATATGCACAGCTTATTTTCTTATCTCCTGGGATACACTGGCTCCAATTGGCCTTATTAATCATGGCAATAATGAGTTATTCTGAAATAAATGGACTAATGTGGCTGAGCCTTTGTTTCAATCAGATTCTAAGATTCTGAGTATTCAATGGTGGATAAAAATGCTTCATGGCATTTACATTCTAATTATAGGGGCATATAATCAATAAGTAGTAATGTAATATGGTTATAATAATGTGTTAGTATGCTGTGTAGCAATAAGTTCAATTAGGAATGATATGAGGGGGTTAAAGAAATAAAAAATAAAAAAGGGTAGTTTTGTAGATAGAGCAGAGATGTTTATCTGCAGATGAGACATTTGAGCTGAAAAAAAAGTGAGGGGTAAGCTATGAGAGGTTCTCCTGGAAGAATATTCCAGAAGAAGAAACAGGAAGTGGGCATAACTTTAGTATGTTTGTGGAAGACAAGAAAACCATGTGTCCCCAGGACAATAAGGAAGGAGAATAGGCTTGAGAATAGGTTGAACAGATGGGAAGGGGACAGATTACATAAATCTGCTCTAAGGAGTTTTGCTTTTATTCTTGCTGTAAATAGAAGAAACAGAACCTGATTTCTATTTTCCAAAGATCATTGATCTGGATAATGTGTGACTACTTGACTATGGGGATGCAAGATGGAAAACAGGCCAGGTTAAAGATTATGTCATGGAGGCTTGGACAAGGTGGCCAAGACAGTGTAAAAAGGGATTGGAACATGGAAATGCTTGGAAGTACCACTAAAGGACTGGATAAGAAACATGAATGAAAGCATGGACTAAAAAATAATCTTAATATTTTTAGCTTGAACAAATAGTTGAACAATTATCTCCTTTTCTGAAATAATGAGCACTGAAAGAGGAAGAGAAGAAATATTTCATTATAGAAATCATGACTTCTACTTATGCTTGATTTGATTTACATCCTAAATATCTAGGTAAAACTTGCAAAGAACAGCTATGATATAAATAAAAGTCTGGAATAACAGATCAGTCAAGACTGCTCTAAAGCAGATGGGACTCTTAACTATGCTTTGCACTTCTTTCAATTGTGGAGTCAACTTTTATCAATTCTAGTAATTTTTTTCATAGCAGTTGATTTTACATGAAGCCAGTGAAGCTTAAATTTTAGGGTCCTTTACTTCCTTTAGTTGGATGGGTGATTTCAAGATTTCTGCAACTTGACCCAGAAATGCTCATGTATACAGTAAATTTTCAAAATAAGATCTTTTAATCACAACTGGTTGCAATGTTTGTTTATCTCTACTACAGTTTTCCTTCCTTTACAGCTCCTTAGGGCTAGGTGGAACTGGAGAAACTGAAGGCATTTGGGGGATCTGTCTTAGGGTAAATTGATGCCTAATTTGGATTCAGTAAGATATACTTATATAGTTTGCAATTCTAAGGATATTACTAATAACCATATAGCCTTCTCAGTATAGCCAAATGTCCTATTGCCTGCAAGGCTACTTAGTTGTCATTATGATGTGAAGGTTCATGATCCAACAAAAACCTGTAATGTGACACTGTAACCAGAACATTGATTACAAACTGATGAGAGTCATCAGTTCAAGGAAAATTTGAAATATTTTATATCTGAAGACTATATAAAATACTCTGAAATATTTTATAGTCTTCAGATCTCATAAATCTAAATCTGCCTCTTGACTCTTCATATATTACCTCATACATAATTATCTCTATTTTCTTATTCTGAGATTTCAATTACAAATTCATTAGGACTTCACATATAATCTTTCATTTGTCTTAAACTCTCTTTCATATTTCATTTCTTTGACTCTGTGCTTTGGTATATTTTTCTACAGATAAATCTTGCAATTTATATTTTTTTCTCTTTACCTTTGTGTAATCAATTGTTTCGCCTATCCATTGATTTTTTTTTTAACTTAATTTGTTAAAATTTTTATTTGTGGAAATTCTACCAGTTTCAACTTTTCTGGTCATCCTTATAGAGTCTTGTTACTTGTTCATTTTTAAAGTTGCATTTAATTCAGTTAAATATCTCAAACACAGCGACATTTTATTTTGCATCTGATCACTTCACTATGTGAAGTCCTTCTACGTCTCTATCTGGCATGTTGTTTCTATTGACTACCTCTCATAGTGGCCTTTATTTTGTGTTTGATGATCTTGATTGTGAGTTGACATTTTGTCAATTTTAAAGAATGAGACTCCTGAGGGCTTAACCTGAAGATGTCATCTTCCAAGCACGCTTTGTTTTTGTTTTCTTCCAAGATCCAAGGATACTGTCCAAAGAGTCCTTTAGCTCTTTCCAAGGATCCTGATTTAACATCAGACTACCAGGTCAGCATTTAGGTTAATCTCTTTGAGCTTTCATCTCATTAGGTATTTTCTGTTTGTATATTATTGGAGTTATTGGCCTCTGGAATTTTCATTTAGTTCCTGGAATCCTAAAAATACGTTAAAACATCTGTTTGGATCCAGGATCTGATTGAATTAAAATAGAAGGACCTTTCAGGATATGTAGCACAGAATATCCTACAGGAGTCTTTCAGAATAATGCTTTCTCTTCTATGTTTAAAGTGATTGTTTAATATTAAAAAAAAGTAGTGTATTTCTTGTTATCTGGAGACCATTTAATAAAAAGTCATATAAATATAACCAAAGGCCAATAAAACTAAAAAAGAATTTAGAAGTAATTTGTTCAATGTCTCTAATGCTTTAATCCCTTAACATCCCAATGTAACCTTTTTGACCACAAATTTATCAATGTATCATTAAGAGTAACTGGTATTACCAAAGAATATTCATCCTGCAACAACAACAAATTGGACTTTGTTTTATATTATATTTTTAAAATTATATCAAATGTATCACAATTTAGACATTTTTCTTAGAAATAGTTTCATGTAAGTATTCATTCTGGTATCATTTGCTTAGAATGACATTTGCCTTTAGTGGATATGTATAGATTTTAAAAATAATTAAGAGTCAGGAGCTCTAGCTCTCTACCCACATATTCTTAAAAAAAAATGTTATTTCGATCACATGAAATAGTTTTATGAAAAGTTTAATTCTTTAAATAAATTTAATCTGTAAGAAAATACTAAAGATATAGTTGCTGAAATTTGTGAATCAATGACCTCTACTTGCATCTAAGAGTTATAGTCTTCTGAATGAAATACATGCAAAGTGAAGTATTCATAAATCATTTCCACTGATATGTCACTAGGCCATATTAATCCATTAGCATGGCATTACAAGTGAGAACTTGTATCCCTCTGTCTGCATATCTTTACATTTAGCATACATGAAACTCAAAGGCAGTCCTTTGTATTTCAAAGAAAGTATGAATAGATGGATCATAAGAGATAATCCTTTCTACTTGCTCAAGCTTTGTAGCAATGCTACCTTTATTAGAAGTCACTTTGCATCAAAAACTTTTCCAGGACAGTCCAAAAATCAAGCATTGAAAAAATTAAAAATAAATGCCTTATAACTGAAATGTGTTATATTTTCAAATATCTTGTTAGAAATTTACTTTAAGAATAGAAGAATTTGGCTGCTAAGGACATGAATTTCATTGTTCCTTTCACTCTTTTAACCAGTGTGATTTTGGATAGCAGATGTCACAGAAAATATTTTTCCACTAAAGAAAATTACAATATTAAAAATTAATTTTTCAGCTGGGAGCAGAGGCATATGACTATAATTCCAGTGGCTTGGGAAGTTGAAGCAGGCTGATCACGAGTTCAAAGCCAGGCTCTAAAAAAGCAAGGCTCTAAGCAACTCAGTGAGACCCTGTCTCTAAATAAAATACAAAACAGGGCTGGGGATGTGGCTCAGTGAATAATGCAGCAAGGTTCAGAGGTGGTGCTTTTAGGCAATGATTGAATCATGGGGCTCTGATTTCATCCATGAAATAATCCATTGGTAGCTAATTGGATTACTAGAAAGCTGGAATCTAGTTGGAAGTCCCTTAATCTCTGCTATCTGTCTGCTATGAGTCAACAGCTTTCCTTGGTCATGCCTTTCTTACATGAGGTTTCTGCCTTGGAACTAGCCAAGCATGGACTAGATCATCTGAAACTGTGAGCCAAAATAAATCTTTCTTCCTCTAAGTTATTCTTGTAAGGTGTTTTGATCACAGAAACAAAAAGTTGACTAACACACATTACTAACCAGCCCTTTACAAAAAAATTAGCTGATAATTAATTTAGTTAATCTGGAAGTGCTCTTTTCATTATATAACTTTTAACACTACAGACTTTTGATAAATATTTAAAAGTAAGAAATATATTTGGAATTTATTGCATTTTTCTCAACTGAGTACAAGTTAAGCATCCCTAAAGTGAAAGCCTGAAATTAAAAATTCAAAAGCCTTTGAGCACTGACATGATGCCGCATATAGAATACACCACACCTGACCTGTGTGGTGAGACACAGGTCTAAGAATACTGTGTACTAAGAATACTATATAAAATTATCTTTAGGATATATGCATAAGATGCACATAAAATATAAATGAATTTCATGTTTTGATTTGGGTCCCATCCCCCAAGATATTTCATTATATGTATAAACAAATATTCCAAAATCTAAAAAGAAATCTGAAATCCAAACCACTTCTGGTCCCAAGCATTCAGATAAGAAATAATCTATATTTGAAATTTTGCATTAGTGGTGTTTAATTTTGTTTCCTGCAGCTTGAATTTATCATCTCAATGGTTCTGATAGCAAGAAACAGAACTGCCAGATAAACAAGAGTAAATGTTTAATTACTGTTTTAGTCAGCTTTTTCACTGCTGTGACTAAAAGACCCGACCAAAAGAACTATAAAAGATGGAAAGTTTATTTGGGGGCTCAAAGTTTCAGAAATCTCTTTCCATAAACAGCGGCTCCATTTCTCAGGGCTTGAGGTAAAACTGAACATCATGGCACAGAATATGGTGGAGGAAAGTGGCTCACATGATAACCAGAAAGCTGAGAGAGAGCTCTCCACTTTCTAGATACAAATATATACCCCAAAGCCATGCCTCTATGCCACACCTCCTCTAGCCACACCCAACCTGCGTTCAGTTACCACTCAATTAATCTCATCAGGGGACTAATTCACTCATTGGGTTGAGACTCTCATAACCTAATCATTTCTGCTCTAACCCTCCTTGCATTGTTTCACATATGAGCTTCTGTGGGACACCTCATATCCAAACCGTAACAGTTATGAAAACTAAAGAAAAAAATACATGAATACATATATTACCAGGGATTGAAACTGGTACCAAAACCACTTAACCACTGAGCCACATCCCCAGTACCACACCCCCTTTTTGAAAATTTTTGAGACAGGGTCTTGCTAGGTTGCTTAGGGCCTCACGAAGTTGCATGAGTTTTGAACTCATGATCCTCCTGTCTCAGCCTCCTGAGCCCCTAGGATTATAGGCATCTGCCAGCACACCCAACAAGAATATATTCTTTACTCAGATACATTTAAGTATAAACATATTTAAGTTTTCAAAAAAATATATAAAAGACCTTTGAATACATTTAAACACATGTTTGGATAATCAATAAGATGTCTGAATAAATTCTAGCTACATCAGTAGAAACTGTATTCTATGGTTTAAAATTAGCTGACCAAATAACAAACTATTTTATTTTTAATTATAAAGACCAATTTATTTTCTGCAAAATGACTGATCATTTTATAAAGTGATATTCTCTTTTCTTCTTTTAATAAGAGGATATTTCATACTTTGAGATCTACAATTTTCTTTGTATCACAATCTTGGATTTATTATTATCAAGTAAATGTATCCCTCAACCATACTCTTATTCAGAAAATGCAAACCTCCTTTGCTCCCATGGAGACTTAATTATATTGAGAAGAACTATATTAAGCATTTCTTTATATTGCATTCAGAAATGGGAGGGAAGTTTCTAGAAGGTAAGGACAATAAGTCCAGTATTTTTCCTTAGTTTTGCAACAATGTACAATTTATCATTTCTTTAAACTTTGTCATTGTTTCTAAAATTTATATCTCCTGGCTTCAGATTCCAGTACCAAAAAAAAATTATATCCCTCTTCTCTTGTATCAGCTACTATAAATATGCTGAATGATATTTATTCAATTAAAATAAGTTTAACATAAATTATGTTTGAGAAGTTTTAACACATCTTCATATCCCTTGAACTAATTAGAAATATGCTAGGATGTTACCAGGGTTAAGAGTCATTTTGGTGTTGAAACTATAACACACATCATTCACTCTAATTGCCACTAATTTTAATTATGTTATTTAATAAAGAATGTATTTTCTGTCACTAAGCCCAGACATGTGCTTTTCTTCATTTGCTATACAGGAATCATAATAATAATTATAATTTAAAATAACAATAAAAACAACAATATCAAAACAGCAAACAAAATTAAAACCCCAAAGCATTTCAAGTTGGTATTTTCACAGTGCTAAATAATTTCTATATCATATGTAACAAGATTCAATTATTAACATAAATAAGATAGTACACCAGGCAATACCTGAGGGTAATTATCTTTATTCTGATAACCATTCTGATAGTTTTCATGTTGGTGTAAATATGCACTTAAATAAAAGACACGAAATTCTTTTCCATTTACTTATTTAAATATAGGCTTCCTAAATTGAATTGATCTTGGTCAAGTCAAGGAAAACTTCAGTAGGAACATTTTAATGATTTGCTTTGCTTAAATGGGAAAGTCCAAAAGTTATATCAAGAGTATTTCTTGTACAATAGCATCTCTAGAGCCAGGTATGGTGGCATAGACCTATAATCCCAGCTACTCAGAAAGCTGAGGCAGGAGGATTGCAAGCTTAAGCCAGTGTGGGCACTATAATAAGACTCCCATCTCAAAAAATAAATCACTTAGATTTACATTTTATTCATGCTATTCAGGTTAATACACTATGAAGCCTTTTTGTACTGGTTATGTGAAGGAAATGTTAATTGTTCAAATGATTGATATCACAACTGATTTTTCTTGGCTTTTAAAAATTAATTTGTGAAAAGTTTATATTAAAATTTCTCTCTCTCACTGTATATTTTACCTTTATAGTTATCATTTCTTGCTTTATATATTTTGACACCATGTTATCAGGGACATATACATTTAGAATTCTATCTTCCCAGAGTATTAAATTTTTATCAACATTAAGTATCTCTCTTTATCTGTAATAATGCTTCTTGTCTTCAAATATACTTTGTGCCAGTGCAGTCACACATGCCTGTAATTCCAGTGGCTTAAGAGGCTAAAGCAGGAAGACTACAAGTTCAAAGCCAGCTTTAGCAATTTAGCAAGGCCCTAAGTAACATACCAAGACCCTGTCTCAAAAAAAAAAAAAAAAAAAAACTAAAAGGGCGACAATGTGGCTCTGTAGTTAAACATCCCTGTATTCAATCCCTGGTACAAAATAATAATAATAATAATAATAATAATAAGAAGAAGAAGAAGAAGAAGAAGAAGAAGAAGAAGAAGAAAAAGAACAATAACAATAACAACATATGTATGTGTATATATATATATATATTATATATATACTTTGATATTTGTACAGTTACACATTACTTTCTTTGATTATTATTTTCATGGAATATATCTTCCATTTTTTAAACATCATACAATGTTTATATATACATGTATTTAACTCAGTTTCAAGGTGTTTGCATTACATTTAATGCAATTAAAGTTATGTTGGATTAATGCTAACATCTTACAATTTGTTCCACCCATTTAATATTCTTTTATATATTCTCTCCTTGTCTCTTTTCTACTGCATTAGTTCATATTCTCATTATTCCATTTTCCCCTTCTACTTGCTAATTAATGATATAATTTTTCACAGTCTTTTTACTGGTTTCCCTGGAGATGATACAAGCATCTTTGATTTATGGCAGTTTAATATAAATATCAATTTTACATCTCACAAGAAATTTTAAGAACTTACAATATTTCAACTTTGTCACTTTTCCTTTTTCTGTAAAGTTATTTTGTATTTTAATTCTATAATACACTTGGATTCCAAAAGACGACAGTGTTATTTGGTTTAGATGATATTAATATATACTTGCCCACACACTTTCACATTCTGTTACTCTTCATTGCTTCCTGAAATTCTGTTTGCATTCAGGATTATTTTTATTTCTTGAAAATTTATTTTGTGTTGTTATTTTAATTAATGCAAATCTGATGGAGATGAGATCTTTCAGTTTTGTTCTCCTATAAATGTCTTTATAAAATACTAAATATTTAGTTACAGGTAAATACAATATATTTATTTCATTTTTGTGTAGTGCTGAGGATTGAATCCAGTGCCTCATGCAACTAGGCGAGCACTCTACCTCTGAGCCACAACCCCAGCCCTATACTACCATTTTATTTTATTTTTATTTATTTATTTATTTTTAATATTTTTTTTTAGTTGTAGTTGGACACAATACATTTATTTTATTTCTTTATTATTATGTGGTACTGAGGATCAAACCCAGAGTCTTGCACAAGCTAGTTGAGCACTCTTCTGCTGAGCCACAACCCCAGCCTCTATACTATTATTTTAAAAGAGTATTTTCAGTGAGTATAAAGCAATCATTGAATAGGTGAACAGATATGCAGAAAATTTTTTCAGCAACTTAAAAATAACCATCCCATTACTTTCCAGCTTGCACTTATTCTGTTGAGAAGTAAACCATCAGTCTTATTGCTGCTACTTTGAAGGTTATATTCCCTTTTACCCTCTGGATGCCTTTGATAACTTTTCCTTTTTTTCTGGCAATTAAAATATTTTTATTGGCTCTTTTTAGTTATACATGACAGTAGAATTCATTTTGATATAATTGTACAAGTATGGAATATATTTTATTAACTTGGGACTTATGGATGTACATGATGGTGGGATTCACTATAGTGTATTCATATAAGTACATAGGAAAATTGTTTCACAGTAATTCCACTGTCTTTACTTTTCTTATTCCCATTCCCTTCCCTTCTTTCCCATTTGTCTACTGAATATCTACCCACCCTCCTTATTATGGGTTAGCTTCCACATATCAGTGAAAACATTCCACCTTTGGTTTTTGGGGACTGGTTTATTTCACTTCGCATGATAGTCTCAAGGTCCATCCATTTACTTGCAAATGTCATAAAGTCATTCTTTCTGGCTGAATAATATACACCCCAATTTATTTATCCATTATTGAGAGCTTTTAGTTTTCAACAATCTATCTAGGATTTAGATTTATATCACATCTTGAATCTAGGACTTGGATGTCTTCTATCAATTTTAAAAACTTCTCAGCCATTTACCTTCTTTATATATTGCTTCTGCTTTCTTCTTCTTCTCTTCCAGGACTCCAATTAGAACTATATTAGACATTTTCATCATAATCTATATGTCTAATCATCATTTCTGCACTTTTGATTCTTTTTTGTTCTTTATGTTTCATCTTGGATATTTTCTAATAACCTATTCCCAGTAACTTATGTTCTTTTTTCTAATTCTTCCCATATGCTAATTAAAATAATCATTTTGTTCTTGTATTTTTTTTACTGCAGTTTCATTTAGTTTTGAAATACATTACATTTCTTAGGTGCATTTTCAATTTTACCATTTTTCCAAGATTTAAATCATAAGCTATTTTAATGTATATGTTTGATAAACCCAAATAAATGGCTCATTTACCTTGTCTCTGGATTTTATTTCTTGTATTTCTTGGTATGACTGGAAACTGGACATTTTGAATTAACAACTACAGAAACTCTGGATTATATTAACTTACTCCAAAGAACTTTTATTCTATCCTATGGAAAACTACCTTAATCTAGTCAGAAGCCAAGACTGTGTTACATTTTTTAAACCTTGATTTACATCTCATTCTTAGTGTATAGTTCTTTAGAATTTCAAACTGAGCCTTTTGAGTGCTGAACCTCACTTTTAATTTCCTCAGAACCATATCTGTGAGTGCTAAATATCCCACTCTGCCTTTTAATAGTTTTTTTTTTTAGATTCTTGATTTCAAACTTCTTCCTATGTACCTTAAATTTCAGAATCATGAAGTGTCTGACTCATTGTCTATGCCACAATTCTCTTCAGGATTCCAATCCTGCAAATTCTGAGTGTCATTAGCTGGCAGTATTTCTCCATGCATAATTTCTATTGGACAATCCCTCCCTCAAATTCTGGAAATGCCATTCTTTTCACTTGCCCACCAGGCTTAAAGAAAGTAATGGTTTTGTAGTTTGCTGATCTCAAGATGCTTCATGCTTCCTCTGTTGCTGGTTAATTGTGTCCATACCTCTTAAATACTGTCTTCCTTTAAACATTTTCAGTTCAAATCTTTTCCTTCCAAATGTTCTGATTTGTTCATTTTATTAACCGATATAAAGATAAAAATTGATGTGCTAAGATATTAATTTTTTAAAATTAATAATCCTTAACAAAATTTGTGCTTAAAATGGATTTTTAAGTGTATTGAAGAGTTTTGCTATCAATCTACTTTGTAGAAGTAAAGGGACTACTTACATGAAATAAATAAAAGGGGAATTTCACAAAATTTCTTTGTTGTGCTAAGCTATAGAGTCTACGAATGACCTTGAATAAGATATCTCACTTCTCTCTACTTCACCTTCTTGTGAAACTGCTTACAGAGCCCTCCTTACCAGCATCCTTGTTTTGACAGCTTTTCATTGCTACTACCAAAAGACCTGACAAGTATAATTTTAGACATTTAAGAAAAGTTTATTTGTGACTCATGCTTTCTGAGGTCTCAGTTCACAGATGGCCAACTTCATTGCTCTGTGCCCAAGATGAGGCAGAACATCATGACAGATGGATGTGGTGGAGAAAAGCAGCTTAAGATAAGACAATGAAGAAGCAGAAAAGAGAGAACTCCTCTCAGCCAGGACAAAATATAAGCCCCAAAGGAACATTCCCAGCAACCCACCTTCTCCAGCCACTCCCCAACCTGCCTACAGGTACCACCCAGTCAATCCATTCAAGTGGATTAACACACTGGTTAGGTTAAGAGTCTCATAACCCTATCATTTCACCTCTGAATGTTTTTGTATTGTCTCACACATGAGTTTTTAGGAGATATCATTTCTAAACTATAATAATCCTCATTGATTTATAGATATTCATATAACATAAACAGAATAAACAATGGGGTGCGTATATTGTTTCACCTTAGGCAGTATTTGCATTTTTAAAAATGTCATTCAAAAAAGTTATATGAATGTCATACTTCAATATTCCCAGATAAAAATTGTGGTGCCAATCAGAGCTCCCTGCAATTTTTTACCTACTGATGAAGTTGCTTCTGATTTGAAAACATTTATACTGCCTCTGAGATAAATTTCAGTGTTCTCTCCATCATATCAGATTGTTTTTTAAATCAAGACATGTGCCCTACTTTATAAAAACTTGCAATCTAGACTGCCAAATAATAATAACACAAATCAGAGTATTATTAAGATTTAAATTATTAGGTATATACTAAGCCAAGAAAAGAGTCCAGGGAAGCTCAACTGTGCAAGGAATGGTATTTGAATATACATAAATATAAGTGGAAGTCATTTCTACTTGGTTAGGAACAGCATGAACATGTATCTTAACTAAAGCCAGTTAGAAATTTCGTTGGCAAAGCTGGGGTTCAAAAAGAACTAATAATCATATTTCTAGTCATTTGACAAGTCCTTTGAGCCCTACTTCCTCTCATTTGATCTAATACTTCATAGGACGTTTTTGCTAGAGAAATGAACTGTTACACATAGACTGCCTCAGGTTAGTTCTCTGCTATTAAATCTTTGGAAGAGGAGTGAGCATGAAAGGGATACTAGGATTAGCAGAGTGAAGTTCTGAAGTTCCATTGTTTCTGAGTCCTGCCCTTCTGATACAAGTATGTCTCTATTTCATCAAAGAGAGTTGTTGGTGGAAAGGAAGAGAAAGCATGATGAGATGAGAAAAATGAACTCCATGGTGTTTAAATTATCCCTTTAGGCCTCAAGATGAAAATGCTGTGCAAGAGTTCTTACTTGATACTAAAAATAGAGAAACTTTTTGAGATGTAGGTCCTCTAGGACCCAGAGTCCACATAAAACAGTAGTCTTCCTTGGCTACCTCTGAGGAGTTTTAGGAAATACAGAGACTTAGTACTGGACTTGGAAGTTAAATATTGTGGGACCCAGAAATATCTGAGCAATGGTGACAGTAAGGGCTTCTTGAGAAGCAGTGGATCCCTGCCTATGACATTAATTGCTATCCTGTTGCCAGAGCCAATCAGAGTAAACTGAAAAAGAACTATAAGTCCAATGACTTTCCCCTTTTCCTGATGAAAAATTCAATCCCAGTGAGGTTGGGGTGGGAGCAGACTTACTCCAAATCATACAATTAATTTTATTAGCTAACACTAATTAGACACTCTTCTAAGAGATTTACATTCCTAACCTCTCTTAATCTTCATAACAATTTCATGTAGTAGGTATTGTTAGAATGATGAAGAAACAGAATACTGGCTCAAATGCTGACTTTCCCACTTATAACCATAGGCAACTTGTTTAAGTAATTAAATACAGTACTAAGCAATTTTTTTGTATTTCCAATCTGTGACTGTGTTTCCTCATTTTTATAACAGAGGTGTCAGTAATAACAGGTATAACAGTAATAGCATTAACAATATTCAAAATAATAAATAGCAAATCATTTAATATATTTAACTGTATTCATCAGAGACATTTCTAAAGATAAGACACTTGCTAATTTACCCACCTAGCATCTCTATCACTCCTTTGGATTCCATGAGAGGAGGAGAGAAGGGAGTTTCTCTACAATACTGCCAACAGGGGGAAAGGATGTGAGGGAGAAAAAATTTTCTTGTATAATGACCAATGCTTTTTCGAATTATGGGGACCTACAAACCTCCCAGGAAGGTACTTAGGTCACCTTTACAATGATAAAGTGATGGTAATAATATTATCTTAAATGCAAGGCAGGAATAGGTTTTGGAAGTAGTGAGTTAAATAAGGCAGCTCTGTTGGGAGCTCATGAATTTCTACTCACAGCACTGCCTCAGGTACCCCCTTGACCCTTTGGCATCCCTTGGAGGTTCCCAGCTTTCCCCCATGTGCATTTCATGTCCATCAGCACCACAACATGCATCCCAATATAAGCCATAGCAAAGAGATTGTGAATAGGTCATATTTTAATTTTTCTCTCCATACTGACAAATGACAGAAGATTCCTTTGGGTGTACATTTGACACCCTCATGAATACAAAATGAATTTATTATGATTAGTGCCTTCACCTAGAATACAACATTAATTCATAATGACTGATAGGCTACTTAAAATAAAGTAGTAACCTTTTCCTAAGGTGGCTAGGTGACCTCACATCCACTTCATTAGTATTATTCCCTGAACTATATTTATGTAAATGAAAAAGTATCATAAGGCTTCTTCATCCCTCATAGTCAAGCATAATTCTCTATTTAACTACATCTTTATACAAACTAAAACATAATTTTGCTTTATTCCAATATATTTGACATTGTTTTGTTTTCCTTAAAAAATGAGTATACTTGAAATTGAACAAAAGTCTCACAAATTATTGCTAAAATATATAATAATTAAATTTAAATGATATTAATAAGAACTATTTATACCCATTGTGTTGTCAGAAAGGATTATTTAATTCCATTGGATAAATCAATGGTGAGTCTTGCCCACATGATTAAAATGATGTTTTCATTCATGTGTGTATAATATATTTATGAAAAATAAAACCTCAGGTCCTTTAATATGGATCCTTCATCATTCCTTTGGACTAAGATGTATTAACAATGAGAATCTCTGTACCTAGTTTCAGGTTGTTGATTGGTGACTAGAAACTGCTCCATATATAAGGGCAAGATTTTAAGTTATTTTTAAATAAACACAGAAAACCAACTGGGAATCTGCATACCATTAAGTTCTCACTGCTTTTCTACTGGTTATTTTGAATGTGATGCTTCCCACAGAGAGGCTATATATGTATTCATATTGTTCCAAACATGGATCTTTCTTTCTAGCAGGATTTTCACCTAATAAACAAATTGAAGGCTATGCAAAAAGTAAAATAAGTCATGGTATGCTGAAATAAGAAAAACATGGTGTACCATATGTCATGTAGACAAAAAAAAACTAACCTATCTGAATTGTACTCTGTCTAAAAGCAAAGATCTTTATATCAAAATTTACATGGACGCTCTCCACTTCTTACTTGAGAGGTGAACTTTGGTTTTATAACTGAGTTGTAGTCTGTAATATGACTATGGAAATTCACCAGAGAAAAGGTGTCAAGTTTTTTCACCCAATCTGGAGAAGGCACATTGTTTCTTAGCAAAGCTTGTGGTCTAGGAGCTGGAAACTTAGATATTCCATCTACACTCTACCTCTGACTGGGTAAAACCTTGAGTGGATCACTTTATAACTTTATATCATCATGTATCAGCTCTTTTCATTTCTGATATAACTTTCATATATGAATATATGAATATAGCACACCAAGTCTCACCATTGTGTAAATCCATAGTAATTAATTAAAAAATAACTATGTAAATAGCAGAAAGACCAAAATAGGGGAAGAAGCAGGGAATGAGAAGAGGGAAGGGGAAGGAGAGATATTAAGGTCTGAATTAGAACAAGATACAGTCCAAGATATTTGAATTCTACTGTCATTTATAACTAAAAAGAACCAATAAATATTTAAAAATAAAATGATAGTACATATTTATTTCATTCCTTAGGATTGGGTTCAGGAGAAAAATCAGATATTGTATGTGGGCTTATTTCCAAAACTTCAAAGTATAAAACAAAAACATTATAAAATGCTTTTAAATTCTTATCATTGTATAATGTAGGAACCTCATATAAAGAATTAATGGTCATTTATTCAAGCAAATATGTATTGAGACATTTCCATGTGCACTGGGAGGGACACAAAGATAAAATCGGTCATGACTGGAAGAAGTCAGACACATAAAAAGCTATAGTATATTCAAGACCAACAATGGGAAATGGCAGTGGTGAATGAAATATAGGTAATGGCCTATAACATTTCAAAAGAGGGTTAGAAAGGCTTGTGAAATAAAGATTGTTAAAGCTAGACCTTAAAGTATAACAGGATTTAGACAGGAGGAAGAGATGCAAAGGCTAGTCTTCTAAGTGGAGAAACAGTGAAAATAGACACTAAAATTCAGATTCCCTCAGGATGGGGAAATTTCAGAGTTCTAGTTAGCCCCATATTAGTGTAGGTGACGGATATTAAGGGGAAGTATTCATTAGTAAATATTTATTGAGTGTCTGCTGTGTTCTATACTTTACAACATGATAGAGAAATAGCAGTTTATAAAACAGACCCAACGATAGTCCTTGTGGAATCGGCATTCTAGTAATAATAAATACAGGCCATAGAATGTCTCTACCCAAAATCTCTTTCCACAATACCTTTCTTTTCCCTTCTCCCACAGTAGCCAAGGCTAACATCCACACATACTTGATTCAGACTACAAATTTTAGAGCAACATTATTAATTTGGCCAAGATGCAGAAGTCTGATTGTATTTGATGAACCATGGCATTTCTCAAAATATGGTAGGGGAAAAAGGAGGAGAGGGGAAGTTCCAAAAAGGGTGAAGAGAAGAAATTTTCCCAGAGTTTTTCTATTGAGGATTGAACCCAGAGGTGCTTAACCACTGAGTCACATCCCCATCCCTTTTTTATATATTCATTTAGAGAAGTATATTAATTTAAAGAAAGGGTCTCACAGAGTTGCTTAGGGCTTCACTAATTGCTGAATCCAGAATCCTCCTGCCTCAACTTCCAGAGCCACTGGGATTACAGGCATGCACCACTGCACCAAGCTTCCCAGTGGTTTTCAACACCGGACACACATTAGAATCATCTGGGGAGCTTCAAAAAATACTTATGTCTGGACATCAGCTCCAGAGCAATTAAATCAACCTCTCTGGAGGTCAGATCCAGACATCATTAATTATTTTTAAAGTTTCTCAGGTAATTCAAATGTATAGGCAGATGAAAAACCATTAACATAATCAATACTCCAAAAGGACTGTCCTCTCCCCTTTTATGTTTCACTTTACAGTTTAGACAAATGGATAGATAAGTTGCATTAACCCACATATGTTTTGTCATAATTAAGTCAAAAGCTCATAGAATTTTTAAGATTGAAAAGGAATCAGATTGTGGGACAGATGAGAGAAAAACCTGGAAATCAGAATCATAAGGAGAATGATTTGGAGGTAGCATAAAACTAAAAGGGGACAAATTGAAATGTAAACATGATTTCCTGGATGTGAGTCTTGGCTTTGTAGCTGACTTCGATTTTCTCATCTATTTGAACTTTGATTTTCCAATCTGTAAAACTGAAAAATCATTACCTCTCTCCCTCCTATCTAGCAGGGTTCTACTGAGAATCACTGAAGACAGTCTTAGTGAAATGTATAATAAACATAAAAACGAATATCAATTTCAGAGACTTTGTCTTAATATTTCAAGCATTATCAGTAAGCAAAAGTTAGTCCTTGTGGTACAACATCCCAAGCAGTGCCTTTACTGTACATTCAGGCATGGCAAATAAAAAACAACTCTATTGATGCTTACTCATCAATAAATTCATCTTTTTCTATGTAAAATGTTTTTGTTATACTCTTTGTGATCAAGATTCCTCTACAGAAGCACTACTGAAAATCTTTATTAATAAGGTCAGAAGCCCCTAACCAATCAGCTATTAACAATCTAGAACAGACTATGCTAATATAATTTGAAACCAAATATGGTGGAGAAGGAAAGGGAACATGGGAGGAGAAAAGGCCTTAACAATTCATGAAGAAAACAGTAAATCTCACTGACAGAAGATAAACTTCTTGGGCACCAAGGCAATGAAAATGGTGTTGATCTATGTGTCCGCAGATGTGGCTCCAGGGTGTAATCTGTCCAGCTGTTCAATATCAGGACAGCCACATGGGCACCACCTCAGGGAAGATAAATAGGAAACCTCTTAGTCAGGGAGATAAACACAATTGCTGCTACTAGTTCTTAACGTGAAAAACCTGCTGATTGTCACTGTTAGAAGGAGGAAGTGCCACTGAAATGTTCTGAGGCATGGAGAGTAAAAGATCTGGCCACAAATCCAAGGACTGATGGGATGCAGAGAGCAATAAGCTTTGTTTTCACTAATTTTCTCAGGATGGGTAAACATGTACCACTGTATTTCATTAAGTAGTGTAAAGAACACATTTAGAATGGATAATACAACCAGGAACTTTATATTGTATGGTATGTAAAATATTGTTTTGCATAATATATACAAGACCCTTTAAGGTCAGGAAAATTCAATAATATGTAAGTTAGTGGGGGTGTTATCTCAGCCAGAGGATCCACATTTCCATTCTATTAGAAACAAAAAATCAACAAAATCTTCATGTAAAAGGCTAGTTATAATATTAGTAGGCAGGAAATGGGAGGGAAATAGAACTGTCTTTTGAAGAAATAGTAAAGAAAACTTGTTTTAAAAATAAATTCTTTGACCTTATTAAAGATTTAAGTCAAGCAATTCAGTCAAGCTGAAATGAAGAAACAATATGGATATTTCAGGCAAATAACATGACCCTGTTTTAATTACTGAAGCCAATGACATTGCTATTCATGATGTGCATATTATTTTCGCAATTACAATATATAGGCACAACCCTAGATACCATGAGGATGAAAAAGAAGTTTTAGACACTGAATTAACTTTCAAAGAGCTTGCAATGTGCTAAGAGAGGTGGCACCACATAAAAAGCAGCGATGCAGAGCAGAAAATAAATGCCCTGAAACAAAAAATTTCAGAAACAGTGAAGACAGGGAGAGAGATTCTTTGTAAATGGCTTGATCAGAAAGGCTAAAGCTACTTTTATTTTCCTGTCACTTGTCAGTTATGACTTGATCAAAAGCAATTCTTCTTTATTAAGATTTCCTTGGATATTTCTGAGCAGAATAAATGATTTTGAGTTAATTCTAAAGAAACTTAGGTTTTTGCCTTTAGCTTCAATAGAAACCCAATCCTGACATTAAAGATTAAAGATCTAGAATGGTGTCTAGCCTCTTGGCAGTCCTGGGTAATTTCTAACCTTGTTTGCCTGGAGGAGATATTTATTCCAGGGCTCTAGAGATGAGCTGCTCAGTTAATGGGATTATATGCCAAAGTGCTATGCTCAGGTCTCCCCCTGCCCACCCTCTTTGTATGGGTGGGTGTGTATATGCACAAACTCCTGTATGTTCATGACTTTCATCAAAACATTTCAAGCAAAGACCTACATTCTTAATACCTAGAGAGGAATATCTATCAGTTCAGTCTAGGGAAGGGAAGGAGCTAAATTATAGGTGGGCTTCCCAAGATCCAGTCTGAAATGAGATCAGCACAGTAAGCCACAAAAAAATCAGGTTTTCTCTCAATAAAAACGAAAATAATTCTTCCTTGCCTTATAATTGAGAAGATTCCTTGATCAAGCTTGAATGTTCAACTTTTACCTAAAAGAACATATATTTGGAAATGAAGATGCTGTCCTCAGATCATATAGTATATAAGTGTTGAGAAGGTGATATTGTCATCAGATTAAGTGACATTCAGATATACTACTGGTTCTAAATCAAAATGGTGAAAACCTGGTAATCATTTGCCAGTGGATGTTTTAGAGGTCTATAAAGTGGGCGTGGATGGTTCCCAAAGCAAGCACTAATAATTTTTGAATTGGAACAGAATGAATGGGAAGGAAGAAAGCTAAAAATTTTCTGTTTCATATAATTATACTTCAGTGCATTTTATCACACCCTGGATTGACTTGTATAAGTCACAAGAAACCAATCAATTTTGGAGAACAGAATACCTAAAACCAGCTATTTATATAGTTTGTAGATAATCACTGCTTGACTGACAGAATTTTTCATGCTCTGACCAGCTGTTTTGGAATTTCATAGACACAGCCTGAGTAATTTCATCTACTTTCTATCAGTCTTGAAGTGAAAAAAGTGTTTGTGTTTAGTAACATTTTCCAAAGTTAATAACTTTGTAAACAATTAAATGATTGGTCCAAGCTTACCAAAATATAGACATTTCCCAAAGTAAAATGGTTGTTCTGAAAAATAGCAGTTTCCTCATTTTCAAAGGGCACTGTAGAGGCCACAGAACTGACTGGCCACCTCTTCCTTTGTTTCCAGGTCCCACTTTTCAATACATTACTTAAGTGGGGTACATAAATTTATTTTAAATGTCTTTCCTCCATTTAGGTGCCTAAGAGGAGAAATGAAAATGTATGTTCCAAAGTTATCAAAAATTTCTTGATAGCAATTTTTTTATTTAATTAAAAAAAGGAAGAGAAAATCAAATCATGTCTCAGGCAGGTGGAAGGACACCGCAGGCAGGACTGTGTTTTCCAATGGCATCCAGCAAGATAATGAGTCCATGTCTATGGAAATTGATTCATTAATATTTCATCGAGGCAGCTTCAGAGCAATTCAAGAACCAGCTCCCAGGAATTCAATCAGTAAATTCAATGAGTTGTTGAGCTTAAAATACCAGGGGGGCAGAAATATACATATCTTTGGCATATGTGCATATTTATACATACTGATGTGACACACATATGCACACGAATACAGGTATATATATTAAAATGAAGCACATGTAAGAGAATGTCATTTCTAGGCTCAAACCCCAGTCTCACCTGCTTTTATTTCAATACACTTTTTAATTTGGAAGAATTCCCAAATTTAAAAAAAAATCACTCTGCTTAATATTATTTTCCTTCTGCCCAGTACCAGCCTTGGGAAACAAGTTAACAAAGTAACTTGGCCACAACTACTTCACTGGCAATTACATATTTATCAATAGAGTTCCTTCGTCAATTGACAGAATATAAAGATGGCTCCCAAAAACCCATGCTGAGAATGGAAAAAGAGGAGATCAAATGTTAATGGAAGAAGGGCTGTTAGTTTGGGGCAGTCAATTTACCACGTAATATACACATTGAGAAGGACCAGTTAGGGAAATAGTTTCAAATTATCATGTCGGCTAAGTAATTGGTCTTTGGGTGTCCCTAAACACCAACCTATAAATAATTTTATTTTCATTTTGGATCAATGTCTTCTAGCCCTTGTCTAACTAACCTGTATTGATGTCTTTTTAATTAAACCATGCGTGATATGCTCGCTTGGCAGTGGGGCATACTGAGTGTGCATGCTAGGAATTCCAGATAAGGTAATTATGCTATTTGTCACTGTCATGATTAATGTGTGACAGCTGTTATGACAGCTGTGCCACTGTTTTGTCACAATACTCTGTTCATCCATAACAAAATTAGCTGTCGTACTCAAAGGTACACACTTGCTGCTATTTCTTTCTGAAGTCAACAATGAGAAAATCGAGAGGGAATATTACATGAACTCTGTGACAAACAAGAAAAACGACATCTTAATTTTTTTTTCTTTAAATGATGATATAACCTGCCTGCATTGGAAATGCAGATAGCTCACCTCTAGCAAACAAGCTGTCACAAGGAGCCAATCCGCCACTAATCTAGCTAACAAGGTCTCAGTATGTGAGGGGTTTGCTTCATAATTTGAATCTGCCTTGTCAGGCAAGCCTTTTAGATGTTACCCAAATTAGCATTGGCTGGAACTGTTTCTGCCTGTCAAGGTGGGAACCTGCAAATGCAGAGTTATAATAGGAAGTGGGAGATTGACTCACCCCTTCCTTTGGGCATCAGTCAAGTGGAGCAAAAGAGGCAGCTCTTACTCCATCTACCTCAAGACAGCTGTTATCCCTCCCTCCTCTATATCCTTGCATCCTTAACGGGGGTAGATGCTTTCAGGAACTGACTCCAAATAAAGATGTAAATTGTCAGATGAAGGCAGGTATTAATGTTAAACAACATTGTTTCTTACAGAGTCCTAAAACTGGACTATAAAACCATAGAAGACACTGATGTGAAGAGACAGATGGCTACAATAATAGCATCATTATTCTATAGCTTTGGGTGAAGTGGGTACTGCATATGTTCCATAAATTTAAAAGGAAAAAAAAGCCAGCATAGATGTCTATTCATAATGAAAAAGAAACATTGTAACATCAGAGACTTTGAGTGCCACAGAAAGAAAATATGTCACATCAGATACACATATCTAAGTGAACATATTTTATCTTTTAAATATTGAAGGGAGAACAGCTGTAGCTGTTATTATTTTTCAACAAATAATTAGTTTGAGATACTTACAATATATTTTCATTTGCTGATAATTTAAGCAGCAAATATAATGAATGTACACTTTTAATAAAAGTACTGTTTAAGTCAAGCCCATCTGCACTCTCTCCCAGGCCTCCTCTCCAAAAACAATTCTGGAACAGAAAGTTGAATTATTTCAAGGAATTATAAAGATTACAAAGGAACTGTTTCCACCTCCTGCTGACTCACAACTGTCATCAGTCAATGAAGGATTTAGTTAGAACATTTTCAACAATGACCCAAAATTCCTTTTGATTTGTCCCTGATTTCTCCAAGTAGAGTGAACTCTTTGTAAACTCAGACTAAAGGAAAATGAAAATTCTAGGGCTCTTTTAACAGATTTCAAATTAGGACAGCAGGGCTCTATTCAGTTGTTCTAGTTTGGTTTTCTCCATTTGTGACATATATATGAGTCCTTAGCTATGCTAGAGATTGAACCCAGGGCCTCATGCATTTTAGGCCAGAGTCTCCCACTCAGCTGCATCCCTGACTCTTCCCTTCACTTTTGATGGGTGTGTCCTTTCTACTTCTGTCAAAGGAAAACAGGAATATTTGTTACCATATAATGTTACCAACCATATAATTGCTTAGCTTTAGTTCATACAGGGAAGCTATGGCTATTTCTGTCGAATTTTCATACAGTCATGACCATTTAAAAAAAAAATGTTAACTGTGTTTCAATTTGTCCTGAGGATTACCTGTTTAAAGTGTGCTCCACATCGAGGTCCATCTCTAATCTTATCCTTCAGTTCAGTGATTTTCTGTCCCCTCATTAAAAACATTTAGTTGTTATACCTTTAAATACTAATGATTATGCCTTTAAAAAAACTAAGTCCACTTAATGAGATAAAATGTTCAGGGTACTAAGTAGTTCATTAAAAATAGAAGTATAGGTTAAGTTCAAGTTCTCATGGGTTCTGGTGTATATTGATTCTCCCTAGCTAAGGAAAAGACTGTGAAACGTTTGATAGGCTTTGAATTAGGTCTTCTTCCTCCTTGTTGCTAATTATGCATCATCTTTGAGCCACCACACCCCATCTCATCCTGGTGCTTCAGGTTCATTTTTGTCGAACATCACCAGGCTGTTCTTACCTTTCCTTTCCTCTGAGTTCCCATTGCATTGACTTAGGATAACAGTTCTTTGTATACTTTTCCTACCGTTGGGGTCCTAGAGAGCAGGAAACCCTTTTTGAATCACTCAGTTCTCCACAGACTCTGAAATATTACCTCCCACACAGTAGATCCTGTTTATATTTATGAAGAAGGTCAATTAGTATATAATGGAATGTTAAGAATAATGTTTGCATATTGTCACATTTGTATTCGAGTGATACTTAGGAATTCAGCAACTATTCAATGAGTGTAACTTTTTATAAGTGAACATGAAATATTTAAACAGACAAAAGCTCCCAAGTGATACCAATCAGACCACTTTTTAACCTCAACTGCTATACCCAGGAGGGATGTCAGATAATGGGCACCTGAAATAACTATAGTAAAAAGGATGCTAATTAGAGGGGGGTGTTCTAACCAAAGATACAATTTAATTCTTATCTAAAGCCAGGGAGGTCTACAGAATACCTTTCTAAGTGGCTGAAAAGGCATCCATAGGTATTCACAGGTAGTACCAAACAGAATGCAATTTTTGCAGTTTTGTGGGAGGCAATTTTTGCAGAAGGCAATTACACTGGAGGATAATTGCACTTCCAGCGTTCCACAGGTCTGTGAAATTAGCAATTAAGCACAGAAACAGCTAGAGCAATAGAAATATGGTAGTTGGGCTGTGGAGCAATGGCAAGCAGAAATGTAAAACTCTGCAATGAGGAGATAAACTAGTACCAGGAACCTGAAACAGGATGAGATGAGGTGGGAAGGTTCAAACATGATGCATAATTAGCAACAGGGAGAAAGAAGACCCAACTTAAAGTTTGTCAAAGTCTATACAGACTCCTTCTTAGTTACTTGAACTTACCTATACTTTATTTTTATTTAACTATTTATTAACCTGAACATTTTGTCTCATTATGTCCTTTAAAGGGATAATTTAACCATTAGTATTTAAAGGCATGACTTAACTAATGTTATTAATGAGGAGACACTGAACTGAATAGATAAATTTCTGGAACCATGATAAGGTGATGTATAAAGTGTTGAATAATTCTTTCTTGTATAAACTGGCCTTTGAATTTGTCTCTGAGAATTAATTCAATGTTTTATTTTAAGTGATCCAAGAACCGAAAAGAATTTTTGAGTGGTGTTACTGACAGGAAGCTTCAATGATCAGTTAATCTAATTAAACACTTGAAATTTTGCTGACTCTAACAAAACTCAAATAGCACTAATTTATTCTCATCTTCAAAAAATAAATATATCAACAAATCAATACTCTACATGAAGGATTTTTCAGGAAACTTTATTGAGATTAGAAGGAATCTTGGTAACAATAGAAAATTAGTTAAATTTGTAAGGTTTATTCTAAAGAAATTGGGTATGTAACTCTTCACCTGGCTTGAGATGTGCTATCCCATTCCTCAAATAATAAAATGGTTCTCTAAAGCTACTCTTTAAATATATGCCACACTGACCTTTTTAACACTTCTAATAAATCCTCTAGTTCTGGGGACCTGGTTTCTACTTGATAATGAGTATGCACTCTTCTTACTCTCAGAGCAATAATATGTTGAGTCTACCTACCCAGCAGTTCTCAGAATTTGCTGCATGTTGAAATTAGCTAGGGAGCTTTAAAAAACACTGATGCTAGGCCCTGCTCTCAGATTTTGTGACTTAATTGGTCTGGGATAGGGCTCCAGGGCACTGGGATTTCTGAAAGCCCTACAGGGAATTCTGACATATAGCCAAGTTGAAAACCATTGCTATAGCTGAATGCTTTCTTACCATTCATGGGCATACTACAATGCATCATTTTGTTTAAATGCAGATTTTCATCCAGTGAATCTGAAGTGGGGCCTAAGACTCTGAATTTCCAGCAAACTTCTTGGTGATGCTGAGGCTTCTTGTCTATAGACCAAAACTGAATGGAAAGTATCTGGATAATTTTCATTTCAACAAATCTATATCTACATTATTGGCCATATGAAATTATTGGTGATGAATAAGAAGAAAGAATTTTGTTTATGCTAAAGTCCAACTTTCTTTTCAAATTTTACCCCAATTAAATCTAAGTATACGTAATTATAGACATGAGTAGAGTAAAAATAGTAAGTAGGGAGAAAATACCTTAAAAATGAAGATATATAAATGTGCACATATAATCATATATTTCCCTCATCATAAATGGTTTGCTTTCAAAATTAGTTTTTAATGTCTTTTTTAGAAATCAATTCAAAACAGTTTCTTTACCCACATATGCAGGATATTTTGACACATCATTATTTTACTTGATTTCAAGTGTGCCTGTTTTCAGTATCATGTGATAGTTTTGTTGTATTATGGGGCAGAAATTAACCCAATGGTGTGTTGGTGTGAATTCTCAGGTCAATTTCATTGAAAGAGACTAGTTACTTTAAATAAATACTACTATATATTTCCTTTGGTCTTCAGATTCATCTAAATTAATTAAAGTCTGTAGGCCTTAAATATAAAGCTGGATCTCAAAATTTTTGTGTGGACTCTTTTGAATGTCAGAATTAAGTAAATTTTGAAGAGATGAAATTGTAGTTTATCTAATTTGTGGTAATTGTTCTAATTTTTTTCTTTGAACTACAGGAATTAAGGGGCACATGGGGAAATGTGCTCATCTAATCACCACTTCATAGAATAATAAATGAAACATCTTTCTGGGTGTCATGTCATATGCCAATAATCCCAAATACTTGAGAGGCTAAAGCAGGAGGATCATAAATTCAAGACCAGCCTGTGCAACTTAGCAAGACTGCCTCAAATTAAAAAATAAAAGGGCTGGGGATGTAGCTTAGTAATAGAGTGCTTGCCTAGCATGTGCAAGGCCCCACGTTCAACCCTCAGTACTACAAAGGAAAAAGAAACTTCTTTCACATCTGTTTACATCTACCCTTTCTTTAGAACAGAGTCCAGCAAAATGAGCCTTGTGGTCCAAATCTAGTCCACTGTCTACTTTTGTAGAGCCCACAAACTAAAAATTACTTTTTTATTTTTAAATGGTTGGGGAAAAAAAAAAACAGGAATAATATTTTATGACATGCACAAGTTTATAAAACTTAAATTTCGATGCTCATAAAGATTTATTGGAATGTAGCCAATGCTCATTTGTTTAAGTGTTATTTTAGGCTACTTTTGTACTATAACAGCAATAAAGTATTTGAGACAGACTGTACGGCTCATAAAGTCCAAAATATTTGTTATCTGGCCTTTTCCAGAAAAGGTTTGCTGACCCTGGTTTTAGAGACATATTCATTTTCCTTCCCTTCATTTTACTTGTAATAGGAAATGTTCCTTGTTCTGTAGATTATATTGGGTTCCCAAGTTTTAGCACCCCCACACATGCACGAGCGCGCGCGCGCGCACACACACACACACACACACACACACACACCACTTTTATCTGGACTCCTTTGTATTTCACTTTCTCACTCTTGTATTGCGAACAGGAAGTCTGAACAGCATCTGCTCCATAACCAATTCTCTTTCCTTTTCCTGGCCAGGAGAATGGAGTTCTATAAGAAGAGAACTGAAGCTTGAAAACAGAGAATCACCTTTCCCTCTTGCGTGCTGCCTCTCTGGCACAGCTCCTAGCAGCCAGGGTCTCTAACATATGCTACAACTTTCCTCCAGGCTTTCTATGTGAAGAGGATTCCAAAAAGGAACAGACTTTTCTCTTACTGAAATTTTCTGTCAAGAAGACTTGTGGCCAGAAAATAGGAAAAAAAAAATAAAACTTCTAAATCTCATTTCATATGAAAGGGGACTCAAGATAACCTATCAAGTCTACAGAAAGCTTTCTTAAAAAAAAAATTAAGAATCAACTAGAGTATTAGTCTTGATTAAAAACAAGAATGTTCTATGTTCCTGTCCCTGAGGAAATGACATTGTAAGAAGAGTACCCTCTGGACATACATAAAGGAGAAAAAGAGAGAAAAAAATAAAAATAAAAGGAATGCCATAAGCTTTTATGTTATTGATAAGTGTTTGTAGCTGGAGCTTTACTGATGACATAAATATGTTAGTGACTCTGAATTTTAGAAACATCACTCATTTCCCTTGCACAGATATTCTGGGACTACCTAGAATAACTAGAGAGAAAGACATAAAAAATACAAGACTCGGACACCTTGAAGACAGCATGGTGAAGTGGGAAAAAAGAGAGGAGGATTGAGGAAACCTGAACTAGTCTTCAGTTACAACTTCTGTTGTCATGGCACGACTTCTAAACTTGCTGAGTCTCAGTTCCCTCAACTATAAAAGGAGGGTAATAATAATGCTTCTTTGACTTGCCTTGGAAGTTGGGATTAAAATTTGATAATATGTGTTAAATGCTCTTTGTTGATTATAGAGAACTAATCCCTTTAAGAGACTGGTTTTATCACCATATATCTTGTGTAATTAGTTCATCTAATTGCTCAGTTAATCAGTTTCCATATAGTGCCCCCAAAGATGAACTTTTAAATTCAATCTCTATGTTGTAGAAAAAAATTTAATTCCTGGTGCCTATAAAAATACAGGAGTTAAAAAAAAAGATGGATCTAATAGTAAAGATGACCATAGTGACCACTTCTACTGACTTCCCCCTTCAAGGTAAGATAGGTGGGGACTGACTTGGATGGACTACTTTACAGGGAATTGTGTTCTCAGAATAGAGTGACAAATGTCTCTTGGGGAAACAACAAAACAAAACAAACTCATTCTATATTTCAAATATTTCCAATTTGAAAGTGGCACCTATATTCTCGTTTGGTTGTTGTCAAATGAACAGAAGTTAGAGAAAAGATGAAGTAAAGTAACAATGTACATTAGGTAGCATAGGCCTATTAAAGACAAAATTACAACAGATGTAGTTGTAGATATAATTGGCTTTTATTCACAATTCATTAATGGGGGGAGCCTCCATTCTACAAAATAGAATGAAAGCTATCACTGTGTAATAGCAAAACAGTGAGTTCTTTAAGGTGGAAATAAGGAAACAATAATAGGAAAAAAACCTGGTTGGTTGATATTTGGGTACCTCAGGTTATTTTTTTGTAGGAGTTAAAGCAGAGGACTTCCTTAAGACACTGAAAACTGGCCTTTTTGGTATTTGGCTATTATCTCTCTCCTGATTTCTCAGAAAGTCAGATAAATAACTTAATTTCAGCATGATTGACTCCATTTTGGCTTGGTCTGTGGGCCTAATGCAAGAGTTCAGTCCAATACAATGGCCTTCTCTTGATTTTATACAATAAGACTAAAGTAGTCTTCAATTCACCCCAAAGTATTATTCATGATCATGAACTATAGTCATTATTTCCTTTGCATCAGTGTTTTTGTTCCTCCCTACCTACCTCCCCTCCTTACTCCTTTTCTTCCTTTTTTGCTCCCTCCCTTCATCTCTTCCTTTCTTGGGTTTGGATTAAATCCATGGCCTCATGCATGCTAGGCAAGCATTCTACCATTGAGTCACCGCCCCAGACCTTGTGTTTTAGTTTTGTTTTTGTTATTTATATCCAGATCACATATCACTATCAGGGAATAATATCTTGAAATAACATCATATGCGAAGGAACCACATGCATCTATTTGTATTATAATATTATGCTCTCTATATAGGTAAGTACAGATATCATTACCAATATTTCATGTTATAAAATGCCTTTACTGAAGTTAAAGGACATTTTCAAAATTACATGGTGGTAAAATGTAATGAAATTCTGTCATTTGCAACCAATGGATGAACTACAGGACATTTGTTAAGTGAAATAAACCAGGCCCAGAAAGACATATACGGCATGCCCTCTCTCACATGTGAAAGTTAAAAAGTTGATTTTTATAGAGAGTAGAAGAGTAGTCAGTAGAAGTTAGGAAATATAGGCAGAAAGGGTAGATAGTAATTTCCAAAAAATACTTTTATATAAGAAGAATATGATGCTGTACAACACAGAAGAGTAACTATAGTTCCCAAAAATTTGTTACATATTTTATAAAGAACTAGAAGAGAGGAGGAGTTTAAAATGATAAATGTATAAGAAGATAAAAATGTTAATAACTCTGATTTTATCATTACATATTTATATATGTGTCAAAATATTACACTGTATCCCATAAATATGCACAATTATTATGTCAATAAAATAATAATTACCACTAACTTTACTACCCAACATATTTTTTTAAATTATATAACAAGTTTGTGCAAATCTGATCCTATAATTCTGGAATGGATTACACAGCTTGTAATCTGGTTTGTTTAGTGAAAACCTCATTCGTCCAAAGATTCAAAAACCATACACCAAGCATCATGCCCTCTTACATGGAATGGATATGCACCTTCCATCTAGCACACAATACTAAACTTGACCCTCTTCATCAAAGGTGCCCTAGAAAACCTTGGACTAGCAAGCTTGCTCTGCACACTTGGTTCTCTAAGTATCTTCTCCTTATGGTACCTTATCCTTAGCGAAAATTCCCAGAACCCCTGGTATGTAAGAAGAGAGGGAAGCTAAATTTACCATGCTCCAAAGAATTATGTTTGTTGTAAATGACTTGTTTTATATTATGGTTGCATATTTTAACATCTAAAAAATATACTTTTATAACTATTACACTAATAGTATTAAAAAATAGTAGGTTCTGTAAGAAATGTGTCATGCAAAAGATTTAAATGTCCACTAATGGAGAAGTGACAAGAAAAATACAACATTCTCTTAGTACATCACTAGGCAGGTATGAAAGTTTGTTATAACATAAAAAATGCTTGAGTAATAGTAACTCCTTTCACTAGCCTAGAGGCATAAACATAGTCACCTCACATCTTTTTATTATTCTAATGAATCACTTAAAACTCCTCACACCTACATTGGCAGGCAGCCTGGTATCCTATGTTGCTCTAATCACAATGATGTAAGTCAAATGATTTCAATCATTCTTCTAAACAAGAAAGCCAAGGAGACAGAGGCAGCCCCTTGGCTGAGTCCACTGATAGGGTTCAGTGAGGCCTGTATACTTTCAGATCCTGAGGCCACAGTGGTCAGTGAGACACGGAACCATATGAAGGCTTAGGACAAGGTCTTCTAAAGCCAGAACTATTACAGACTCTTGTTGGAAACTTGCTGAAGCCTTAACTTCCTGTCTTTTACTATGAGTCCTCATCTGTAACTAGGGTCCTCCTTTTTCATCAGAGGTCCTCAACCAGGGACACCATGGTTTCTTCCAAATTTCCCCAGTGTCAAATCTTAAGGATAAAGGGCTAGGGTCTTAATTTTTTCTCTCTCACAATTCTAAACTTATTATGAAATATTGATGCACAACATTCAAAAAGTTGGAGGAGTAAGGAAGCTTTGCACAAACAAGAATGCTCTGCTCTGCGTTCCAAGGACAGACACATAAACACCAGAATAGGCTTTATGAGCATTTACATAATAAAACAGGAATTTTTTTTCTATAATAAGGAAAATTTGCCCCAAGGTGACTTGTTGGCTCAATCTCTAGAAAATAAGAGGTTGCGTTTATAAATTTCACTCTACCAATAACCTAATTATACTGATGATTTTTAAAAATTTAAATAACAAGTTAATAAAACCGGATACCTAACTTGAAAAGGAAGAGTGGAATTTGTTAGGAGCCTACAGGGGTCTTGCCCTTTCCTTTTAACCTTGGTTCATGAAGAGTTGTCTAGGGGAAAGGAAAGAAAAAAAGAAAGAGATACATCCCACTGATCCATGATAAAATGTAGCACAAATGCCATTGCAGTATCATGGGTGAGAGGAACTCCATCTTCATAAAGAAGCAGAACCTTGGACTTCCAGACCTTGGCTGTGGTATCAAGGTGAGAAAAGTCAGGCAAATGGTAGTTTCAGGGGCTACATTCTGAGACGATAGGAAATAGAGTGGGGATGGAGGAAAACAGAGTGGAAAAAGAGAGCCCAGTGTTGACATGGAAATTAAAAAGCCAGTGAGAACCTGAAGGAATGTGATTGGCAATGAGACATGTCTGCTAGTAACCAGACATGTATCCAGATACATGTGTCATGGCAAAATGCACATTGCTTGCATGATGCAGTCAACATGTATTTTTTTAAAAAGCAATACCTATATATAAGATAGGAATGAAGTACATCAAAAATATTAAGTTATTCACCATTTTCCTTTGTTATTTATTTTTATTGTTATTTTGTAAAATTTTCAAAATAATTACATTTCTTTTAAACTTTTTAATTTTTGAGTAATTGAACTTCTTCCTGAACTAGCTAATGAGTAATATAATGTTCCTTTATTTTTAATGAATATGCATTTCTTTTTTGTTATTTTTGATTGACAGGAAAAAGTTGTGAAGTTTCAGTTTGACTGTCCTGGTAATTTAGTAAACTCATACTTAAGCATTTGTCAAAAAAGCACATGAATTTTTCGTTTAATAGGAAAAGAAATATTTTTAACAATATTATTTGAAATGTCTACTGTAGTTTGTAACTTTGAGCTAGAAACCAGGTTCTGAAACATACAGCTCCAAACTCTAATGCCCTGTTTGCTACAAGACATCTGAATTGTGGCTCTGTCATCAAGTAGCTGCCAAAATGCAAGGAAGATAAGGTTGTTGAAAGTTGAAATTTAAATATTAATCAAAATTGAATAACAAAAGATAAGTCATAACAATATTGCCAAGTTATTTCCTTTTTTAATATTAATGAATCTGCTACCCTACAGAATTAGAAATGAAGAATGCATATCAAATGGTGAAAATTTCAAGAAAAAAAATAAGACTCCAGTGAGAGGACTGCTAATGATACAATAGATAAAAACTTTGAAGAATCATTTTATGTATGTTATTTATTTAATTGCCACAATGATGTGTATATAGTTCCACATGATAAATTAAGAATTTTCTTAAAGTGCATTTATCCTGTGAATGAGAAGCAGCTTGGGTCCACTTATCTTTAAGTTCAGAACTTTTTGTTACTTAAAAAAGTGTTGTATATATAAATATAGAAGAATAAAAACATTAGCCTATTAGAGATGCTAAAGAACCCCACATCTGGCGGTTGGGAGTCAAGTAGCAAGGAAAGAAAGAAAAGAAAGCCAGCAAAGAACATATTATCAAGCCATTTATCACTGCGGGCAGCTGGAGCTCAAACTCATCAAGGCACTTTAGAAGAGGGTATAGAGCATACCCAGATTCATCTCAATGGAAGATAACCAAGCTGGGTATCCTTTCTGTCATTGGCTTGGGGCTTATTCCAGGAACATTAACTCTAAAGGAATTGTGGCCTGTTCTCCACACAAGTCAACCTGAAAAAAAATAGTCCTTGGGCTGATACCCCCTTTAGCACTCTTTGGCATGTAAATAGAAAAAGCCAGGGAGATACAGCCACAATATAATGTCTATTACATCTCTCAGTTCTGGCAGCTTTATCTAGGGAGAGGAGCTAAGAGTGTGGAGCATCTACATAGCATTTACCTCCTAGGATATTACACACAACCTATGATTCTAGTACTATTACTATCCCAGTTTTAACAGATAATAAATCTTAGATACAAAGTGGTTAAGTGAGTTGTGCAAGTTCACTTAGCTAGAATTTGATCTCAAGAACTCTAATTCAAGAGCCCACATCCTTATCTACCTCAGTAAGTCTCCTCTGCTGTAGCCATACCTGCTTATCCCACGTGATCAGCCAGTTTTGAGAGACCTCATAGGTCTCTGGAATAAAGGGTGGTGGTTCCTATTTTATCCAACTCAATGACTCCTCAGGTAGTCACTTTTGGTTTCTGTTTACCTTGTTACTAAGGGAAACATGAAGCACCGCCTTGAAGACCCATAGGAAAGAGTCCTCTCCAACGTCTGTCTCCCATTCACTGTTCATACAATTCAGATTTCCTAGAATTTATATTCAGAATTTACATAATTCAGCAGGCATTTTGAGAAACCAAAATTTTCATGGTTCCAATTCTATGAACCTCTAAGCTTGTCTCTCCACAATGCCATAATAGCCTAGGGATGGGATCAGTTTGACTAGGGGCTGCAAGCAAAGAGGCAATTTAGCTTTTTTTTTCTTTTTTTTTAACTGGCTGTGTAACTGCCATGGACACAGCATTAGGCAGGTGGTAAATTAGCTACTTGGAGAAGTCCTTTCATTCTTTCAGGCCACTGAGGCATTAAAACCTCTCTGAGCATCTACCAAGCAATGTCATAAATGCTTGTGAGACTTTTCTTTGGCACAATTTTAGGTCAACTACTTATTCTGAGTAACCTAATTAGAAGACGTATAGCTCATAGGCTTTTTTAAGACTATGAGCCTGAGTACCCATTTGAGTTTGGTAAACAAAATTTGGAATTGATTCTAATAGGTTTAGACACTAAGCACTCTCTGCCAATTTCTTCCAATTAAACAGAGAATATGAACAGATGAGAAATCAATCAAAATAAAATGAAACACCTTTGATCACTTTGGGTGGGATTTGAGAATGGGCCACATTTCTTTGTTGTCTTATCCTGTAGCATTATCAAATTCCTCTTGAGACAACTAGAAACTCAGATTGGGCTCACAGTTTATTAGTAGAATAACAGGGAAGGAAGAATAAAGTTAGATTTAATTCTTCTCCCTGTTGCAAGAACATTACAGACATATTCAGCTTCCAAATCTCTTAAGTGGTAACCTAACAAGTATGTATACACACACATACACACACACACACACACACACACAAACAAACACAAGACACACAAACCAGAGGATAGATAGGTATCACTGATATTTCCTTTCCACTATAATTTGGTTTTGAATTCAGTAAATCTCTATTGTACCTCTTTTAGAAGCCCCCCAAATTCCTTTCACACTTCCCATGTGGGTACACAGAAAAGGAACACGGGGCCAAGTTTGGAGGCTTCATGCATTTCTTTTTTTCATTATGAGAGCAACGTGTCTTCGATGCTTAGACATGGAAGGCTCTCAATATACAGTAGTCTCCCCTGACCTGCAGGGGATATGTTCTAAGATCCCCAGTGAATGGCTGAAATTGTGGACAGCTATGAGCCATATATATACATGCTATATCTTCTCCTAGATATACATGACTATATGATAAAATTCAATTCATGTTAGGCTCAGCAAGAGAGTAACAATAATAATCAATAATAAAATAGAAAAATCATAACAATGTGACAAAAGAAATTTAAAATTTATTTTTTTAAATTAATTTTTATTGTAGGTTGTTCAAAACATTACATAGTTCTTGATATATTATATTTCACACTTTGATTCAAGTGGGATATGAACTTCCATTTTTACCCCATATACAGATTGCAGAATCACATCAGTTGCACAACCATTGATTTACATATTGCCATTCTGGTGTCTGTTGTATTCTGCTGCCTTTCCTATCCTCTACTATCCCCCCTGCCCCATCCCCTCCCCTCTTCTCTCTCTACCCCCTCTACTGTAATTCATTTCTCCCCCCTTATATTTTTCCTCCTTTCCCCTCACTTCCTCTTGTATGTAATTTTGTATACCCCTGAGGGTCTCCTTCCATTTACATGCAATTTCCCTTCTCTCTCCCTTTCCCTCCCACCTCTCATCCCTGTTTAATGTTAATCTTCTTCTCATGCTCTTCGTCCCTACTCTGTTCTTAGTTACTCTCCTTATATCAAAGAAGACATTTGGCATTTGTTTTTGAGGGATTGGCTAGCTTCACTTAGCATAATCTGCTCTAATGCCATCCATTTCCCTCCAAATTCTATAATTTTGTCAAGAAATTTAAAATTTAAGAATTGCTTATTTTTGGAGTTTTACATTTAATATATATTCCACCATGGTTGACTGTGGGTAATTGAAACTGTGGAAAGCAAACCTACAAATATCAGGTGATTACTGTATACATTTTTTTTTCCCAAGAATGGGAAATGCAACAAAAAAAGTATGAAAATTGAATTTGACAATTCCAAATTCAATTCAACTACTATAGTTTTCCAGCCATTCTGAGCACAGGTAAATGGATTAAGTATCTGTGATAATAACATCTACCCTTGCTGTGAAGAGTGAGTAGTATCCTATAGTTAGGTCCCCAAACTCATGAGAAACAAGTGTGTGCTTTTCTTTTAAGCTCTGCATTCAGTGACATCATTTTGATAGTTTGAATTTGGCCATTGATAAGAATATTCCTCTTAGAAATTAGAAAAGCTATAAACTAAAGTTTTTTTTTCTTTTTTTTGAGAGCCAGCTTACTAGCTCATACTGAAAATTAGATAATGAATTCAAAAATGTCCAGTTCTTTTTTCTTTCCTTTCCTGTCTTAAAGTGTCTGCAAAGGGGTGATTAGATGCATAGAATACTTTCATTCATTGTCATTACAATAACAATTTTACCTCATAGTGATTTCTTGTGGATTTTTCCTTGTTGTTGCTTTTGACAGTCATATAAGGCAATTAATTTGTTAATATGACCTTTGATTTTGATATTTAAATACCAAGTAAAATTCTGCTCTAGTCATTTGAAGAATGGTGTTGCTAACTTATCTCCAGTACTTTACATAAGCACAGCTAGTAAGTACAGTGCGTGAGTTTTTTAATTGTCTGAGTTCTACTGAAGAGTTGGCAATTCCTGTTCAGCCTGAAGTGGTATCACCAAAAAAAGTTATCTCTTTAATCAAGTCTTGTTCAGGAAATCACACTGCTTTGCCTCAACAGTTGGGAAAATTGATGTGCCCAAAATAGACATAAAAATGCTACTAAAATTATTTCACAGCTCAATTGAACACTAAACAACAACAACAACAACAAAAAAAAACTGTGATATGGAAGTTAGCACAGATTCCAGGTGGAACAAAATGTCACATCAAAAGATGCTGGCTTGGAAGTCACCAAAGGCTGACTTTCTGATGTGCTGGGACAAGGCAGGAACAATGGGCTTAATGTCATTAGAGGTTCTTTCTCCTGGTGGTTGAGGAGATATTTCTTCATAAAATTCTAAAGGATGCCAGTTTTTCTCTGGGTATATAAGATTGTGAATGGTGACTAGAATTTTTCTGTGTATGAAAAATTGGAAATATTACACGTTATATTCCTTTTCTCACCTCCAGAAAAATAGGAAAGCTAGCACACAGATGAAATTCCACATCAGAGATGCTGTAGAGCAGTTAGTCATGATAAGAACAACACAGCCTTTTCCATTAGGAAGGAAGAAGGGATGGAATAAGGGAAGAATAGTGGAATGATTTTGACCAAACTTTCTTATGTGCATGCATGGATGTGGCACAGTGGGTCCTGGAATCTTGTGTATCCACATGACACTAATTTAAAATAAAAAAGTAAATTAAATGGATTGATGAGAGGTCAGTGGAGTGGAGGGAAGGGGGCATGAGGGGAAGTGCTGGGGTAAAAACAAGGTTAAAAAACACTGACAAAGTTGTTGTAAAAAGACTGGTTAATGTTTTAATTCTTTTATTTGTATGTGATCTTGAACATGGTCTTTGATTTCTCTAAAATCAAACTTTCATCTTTGTAGATGGCAACACTGTATTTTTCATGTGAGGGTCAAACATTAAAAATATGTCTTAAACAGCAAAATATTGTATAGCACATAAAGTATTATTGCTTGGACATTCTTGGTCACACTGTATCAAAAATAAAAGATTTCTAATTTTGCACTAACAGGAAGCCAAACAGTACACCTCAGAATTCATTCTGGAATGTTAAGTCATGAAGCAAAGAAGGAGGCAACATTCCTAGAAATTAAAAGCTAGGAATTGGAGTCAGGAAGAATTAAAAGTTATTCCAATCTTCAAGGTCTGCTTTGTTGGGTGAGCACAGACCAATTATTTACCTCTCTAAGCCTCAGTTTCCTCTTCTTTCAAATGAATATTCTGATAAGTCCTAGCTTATTGGGTTTTTCTTTTTAATGAGAGAATACATACAAAAGTGATAAAGATCATAGATAGTCCTCAGTAGATGTTACATCCTTTCAATATTATTGTTATTGTTATTTGCATTTTGAAATTACCTATACATAAAATGTCCCTGATGTCCAAGACAGGAATCCCAAGAAGAAGTTAAAAGAATTTGACAGGAAGTCACAGATACTAGAGCTTCAAAATTTAAATGAATGGCCTGTGGTAGTTGCTAGGCTTGAACTGTAAAGGCAAAACAAACCATTTTCCTTCAAGCTTTGCCTCTTAAATTGTCTTTCATTTAAACTTTGAGAAATACCAGAAGGGATTTTTGTATTTTTGACCAAGTTCTTTTGAGAACGGGCTTTAAAAATTGTGCTCAAGATGGAGCCTTAGCAATCAAGGCTAAGCATAGGGGATGGTTTTGCTGACCATAGGTACAGTCCATTGAAAAATGGGGAAAGGAAACTTAAAATTCTTGGCAAAGGTAGATAGGGAAGAAAGGGACAGTACACAGTGTTAAGCCAGGAAAGAAGACAAAACAATAAAAATAGGTATCAAAGGTAAAGAAATCATGCATGCCTCTGTGGGCAGGCAGAATCGAAGGATCAAACCTGAGGCCAGGAGAACCGAAGGATAGCATTTAAAAATAACTGTAATGTTTGGTAAGGATTGTGTTAGAAATGATTCATTACCTTGTTTTAAGGCCTGTGGTAGGGAATATTGAAGAATTATGGGCTTAAAACTTCTTTTTGTTAAGAGTAAGGGAAAAAATAGGCTATCTTTTCAGAAAAATAAATGTGCTTTGCATATGTAACTACATATTGGGCCAATCTCAGAAAGGCTTAGTGTTTTATTTATTGACACAGAATCAAATTTTTCTGTGTCCTCATTCTTCCCAGTTAAACCACTTTAGAAGGAACGTAGGCCAACTAGCACTTTGACATACTACTAGGAGTTAAAATTTTCAATATACATAGAAGCATCCAAAGACCTGAAATAGTGCATGTTAGCATAAATTCCCCAAATTGGGGAGAGGAATGATGCGGGGGCTAACTACTATTCTTAAAAGCCTAAAACAAACAAAAAAAAATCTAAATATGGTCTGTCCTCATGCTAAGGCTTGGTCCCCAACGTAATGCTGTTGATAGCAGGTGAGGCCTTTAAAAAGAATGAATGCCGTTCTTTTGAGTTTAAGCTAGTTTTAGTAGTTTGGTAGAAATGGATTAGTTCTGGTGATAATGTTATTACAAATAAGCCTGACACATCCACTAGGTCACCTCTCCTTTACACTGTCTGCTTCCTTTCCATTTTCCACCATGAGCTCCTTACCAGAAGTTAAGCAGATGCCGGTTCCATCATTTTGGATCTCTAGAACTGTGATCTAAATAAATCTTGTTTCTTTATAAGTTATTGAACATCAAATATTTTGTTACGGCAACAAAAAACAGATTAAGATAATCTTCTAAAAACAAATCAAAAGAAATTCTCAATCTTCTTCCTAATGATAATCATGACTCCTTTCTTCAAGGATCAAAATCCTTAAAACAAAAAGCAAACACTAACAACAGTAATAATGACAACAACAACAAAATATCTAACATTAAAAAGTCTGTGAATACTTCCAATACACAGAGGGCAAGAAGGAAACCTTTGCAATGTGGGTCTAAAATAACTTTTGTTTTATTTATTATAAAGCATAGTGCTCATTAGCAAAGTGTATCAAGAGCCAGTTGCATTAGAAAAGAGCATAGAGTGAACTGGAGCTAAAATTTGTGATAGAATCATTTTTCTCATGCAATTTTCCAAGATTTTCAGGATTTAGTCAGACCCTCCATGATAAGATTATAGCTTTCTTTGACATATTTCAATGTTTTTACTCCTGATGTCTCATAAATTCAGGCATGACTTAAAAGGCAAGGACAGCATTCAATATTAACTATTACGTATCCTTTTAAAATCATAAATAATTTTTTTTTGTACCGGGGATTGAACTCAGGAGCACTCAACCCAAGAGCCACATTCATACACCTTTTTTTTTTTTTTTTGTATTTTATTTAGAAACAGGGTCTCACTGAATTACTTAGCACACGCCTTTGCTGAGACTGGCTTTGAACTTGTGATCCTCCTGCCTCATCCTCCAAAGCCAAAAATATAATTCTTAATTAAACAGAATTCCAATCATTTTCTGGTGAATTGTAACTTGTGTGCCAATTACAACCATTTGAATCATGAATGAATAATACAGTTTGATCTATAGATTTTTTAATTACCATATTGCTAAATTCTACTTAAGAGGATAAAAGACACCAAGAATAACAGAATATCTGAGCTATGATAGGAATTTAGACTTCATCTTTCTAACTATTTCAAAGTACATTAATATAATACCCAAACAAGTAAAATGACTTATCCAAGGCTATCCTGGAGGAACAATTCAGACAATATACGATGTTAAAATCAAAAGTTCTCCAGTGTCACCCCAGCCAGATCATCCTACAGTTACCATTCTCAGAGCTTCTAGTAAATGATATTCCCTACTCTGAAATATGACCAAGAACTATCCATATGCTAGGGAAATAAACAAAAAAGCAAAATAAAATAAAGCAATTTGGATGAAGAGGCTATGTAAGAAGAAAGTCTTTAAAAATTATTATTATCTCAGGTATGAGAGATGACAAAGATTCTTTGCTCAGTTAAACTTTAGTCAAGCTTCTGAACCTTCTCCTGAGCCCACTATGTACTTTCTCAAGAACTCCCGTATTAGGGAAAGAAAAAGAAAAGACCTGTCAGAGTCAGTTGATATCTGATCATCCTGGATATTGATTAGGTTTCTCATCCTCCATTATCCCCCTGAGAATGTCTTATCACCCTGGCCTGTCCTCAGCAAGAATCATTTTAGGTTAGTTCAGCCAGAATTCCCCTTTATGGCTCATGTATCTTCTTAGTAATTTTCTATCCACTCTCCTTAAACTGCTATAAACCCCACTTATCTTTCCTACATTCGGAGTTGGGCCAGTCTCTCTGCAGACTTATTACAATAGTCATTATAGCCATTGAAATGGTCCTGAACAAAGCCTTCCTTTTCTGTTCAAGTATCTCATTGAACAATGCTTTTGCAGAGGATAATGAAAACTTGATACAAGAGTAGGGGATCCAATATGAATAGGGGCAAGGAGAATCCTGGGATGGTGGCAAAGGAGAACCTAAGTACATCAGGTATGGAGGGCACCCTATACAGACTGAAGCAGATCAGAATGTTTTGAGAGTACTGTCCTCCAGAAGTCAAAAGCTTTAGGATAACAGACATGAGTGGGAGTATTAAGAAGAGATTTAGGTAACTGGCAGAATATTCAGGATTAGCTTCTTTAAAGTATATAGAAAACTTAGAAGAAAAAAAGAAAATTATTCTATCCAAAGGGGGAAAAGCAGGTTGCATTAGTAAGAAAACTTGATCATAATTTACCACATGACTCAGGTCTAAATGGTATACATGATAATAATAATGTAATACTAAATATGGATCTGACCTTAGAACTATAATTTTACCATATTGGGAGGATAGGGAATGGGAGGTTTTAGAGATTAGGCAGTAAGAGAGAACCACATGCTGGAAAGTAAGAAATAATGTCTAAATTATAAGTGTTGAAAGAATAAGGTAAAAGAGTGGAAAGTAATTGCTTCTTGGTGAGGGAACTAAAAAAAAAGGAATCTGGGACTGTCATTGGCCTTAATATACCTTGTAGAAATGAATGACCTTTTGAACTAAGTACATATATATTTGAGAAAAATGAAAATTTTCTTTAAATAAGATAAGAGAAGTAGGTGAGACATTACGGAGAGGGGATATTACCCACAGAGGGTTGTCATGTGCAAAGGCTGTGACATAGTCCCAAGATGGTGTAGCAGGAGACTATAAGCAAAACCACACTACTAAAATGCCTGATCTGATTGATTTATAGGGAGGTCTCTTCCTATTTTCTTCTAAGTAACTGCTACTGTATCCACCAAGTACATGCTGGAAAATAAAGAAGAACCAAGGATGTCGACAGTAAGAATGTGCACAGTGCTTTCCTAGCACACCTTGAGATAAAACTGGACTGTTCAATTTGGTACAATGCTCTAGTATTTTGAATGAGGTGTAAAGTTTACAAATTAGTTATCAGAGATTACACAGATCCCAGGAGAATTTTGCTTTTAACAGCAAGCACCCCCGGAAGTAAGCTAGGCAGAGTGAGCCCTCCAGATAGAGGAACCCAAGTATGTGTAATGCTAGTCTGCTAGGTTGGAAGGAAGCCAGGAAGTCAGGAGCATATTCAGGCTGGAAGAGAAGAATGAGAAGGAAAAAAGGGATGCTCTAGAGCCTCAGAAGTTCAGTGTTTTCTTTGCTGGTCATTTAGAAGGATTTTCTGGGGTCACAAGGGTATTAAGATGTTGAAGTTGAGATCAAAAAGGAGATGTGTTTTCTTCCCTTGTTCTGGGTATCCAATTTACCCACATTGTGAAAGATATTTTTTTTTTAAATCAGTCCTTTAGGTAAAAGGAAAAAATCTAGCTTTATAAAGGAAAAAATTGCAAACAAGTAATCAAAAACTAAAGGATTAAAACTAAATAGTAAGCACTACAAAAAGGAGACCATTATAACCAAGAATTTAAAACAAAATGTTTTGCAAGCATGATGTGTATTTAAGAGGACAAACATCAAGGAAAAATCATGCACACTTATAATAATAACAGGGGAATTAGAGACAATGGAAAAGGAAGTAGCAGAGACACTAAACAATTACTTGCAGCTGTCTTTACAAATATAAAAGACTAGAGAGTTGTCCCATTTGGGAATCGGATTTCTTCCACTGAAAACATGAGAATTCAGAAGTGGGTAGATAATAGTGGTAATACTGATAAAGGCAGAGTATCTTTCATCTGATAAATCTAGACAAGAAGCATCAGAGGAAAATGGGAAAGAAACAGCTGAGGTTTTTAAGAGATGCATTTTTTTTAACTTGTGCAGTGTTCATAAAAAGCAAGGGGTTTAGATAGTGACTATTTTACCAGCATGAAATGATCCTCACTTTAAGAAAGGTTAACGACAAAATAGGCAATTTACTTTTGGTGAAAGAAGAACATTTTTTTTTGAGAGAGAGAGAGAGAGAGAAAGAGAGAGAGAGAATTTTTTTAATATTTATTTTTTAGTTTTCAGCGGACACAACATCTTTATCTTTATGTGGTGCTGAGGATCGAACCCAGCGCCCCGAGCATGCCGCACAAGTGCCCTACCGCTTGAGCCACATCCCCAGCCCCAAGAATATTTTTTAAAAATGTATACAGAAAGGAAATAGCACACATAGCATGCCTTTGATGTGGAGGTGATGATCTCCCAAGATCCTTTCTGAAAATGACAAAAATACACAAACTTGCATAATTGCTGCTATCCAAAGATGAAGCGGATATCTCTGGTCCTACCCCACAGTTTTGAAACTTTAATTAATTTAATTTTTCAATAATATCTAGGGGAACATTTTATTAACATTTAAATGCTAAAAGTAAAAATAAGCCATTTTGAGCCATTTTGTCAAAGGTTTATCATCTCTGTAAGGTGTCTCCATCAGCTATGATCTTTAGTTTTCTTTAACATAAATAAGTAAACAACAAAAAGTTAAATTCAACAAATACCCAGCCTTCCTTTTTCCATTGAAGGTATCTATACACAGTATTTCTTTGGGGTTCCACTACTTGTATTGTCAGTTTTGGTTTGGATCAGAAGATTTTATTTCTTCTAACCACCTTTAAATGAAAAGAGGAGGACTGGCTTGCTACACAGGAATTTTATGAAATTAACTGTGTAAATTGCATTGATTTTTCTGTTTAAAGTTTGGGAAGAAAATGTTTAAACGGAGCTGACATCACTTTTTTACTTTTAAGTTTTAGAATTATAGAAACATGACGGTACAACTACTACTCTGTTGAGAACTGGGATTTAGAATGTATGGACATAGTGAATTGTACTTACTTTCCCTTTGACTAGCAAGTGTTAAAGTATTTTATTAATGAAATCATGGTCTTCATTCATTTTCTCATTTTTTGTTTATTTCTCTCTCATATACAACTATACAGACACACACATTTTCTAATACAGTAATTATTTCAGAAACATTTGAATAGAAATTGTTAAGCTTAAAATTTTAATCTTTGAATAAATTTTTAATTGTAAAAACACAGCTTATTTTATTTTTTAAAATGTTTATACCACTCCTGGTAAACCCAACCTAAGAAAATGATGATAAAAATTGTCATGAATAGAAGTATCCATAGAATTCAGATGTATAGCCAAATACCTATAGGAAAATAATTTAAGTGTGGCACTTTTCATCAATGGAGACAAGTAGAATTGCCTATGTGAGGTCAAAAAAAACTGGATAGTTGTTTGAAAATATAAAGATTGAATCTCCTTTATTCTTTATACCAAAACAAATTTCAGCTTTATGTAAGACTTAAATGTGGGGAAAAAAATATTTAATAGTTTTCAGAAAAGTATAAGAAAAATTACAATAATGTTAGAGTAAAGAAGCCTTTCTGACCAGAACACATGCTTAAGAACATATTAAAGTAGTAATAAATTTAACAATATAAAAATTTTAAACTTCTAATGGCAAAAATAAACAATAGATGATGGAACACTATAATATATATTAAAAACTTTCAACTTACACATATTTACTATAAAAATAACTTTCTCAATTTTAATGACCTATACAAACCAATAACTTTTGAGCCATTAAGTTATTTTTATAGTTATTGCTATATTTATTTTCATTGGTATATTATAGTTGTACATAATGGTGGGAGTCATTACATATTCAAAATGCACAAATATAACATCATAATTTGGTCAATATCATTCCTCAGTATTTCCCTTTTTTCTCTCCCTATTCTCTTCCACTGGTTCCTTTCCTCTACTCTAGTAATGTCCCTTTGATTTTCATGAGATTCACCCAGCCTTTCCATTTTTCTTTTCCTTTGTCTCATATGACCAAAGACTTTTTGAGTTTGACTTATTTCACTTAACATGTTTTCAATTTTCATCCATTTTCCTGCAAATGACATAATTTCATTCTTCTTTATGTCTGAGTATTGTGCATACATACCACATTGTCTTTATATATTCATTCATTGATGGACAGACACATAGACTGGTTCCATAGTTTAGCTACTCTAAATTATGCCACTATAAATATACTGCTATAAATGTACTGCTATAGTACAATGTTTCTTATTCTTTAGGATAAACACCAAGGAGTGGTATAACTAGGTCATAGTGGATTTCCATTCCTAGTCTTTTGAAGAGCCTCCCTACTGATTTCCATAGTGGTTGTACCAATTTACAATACCACCAACAATATAAAAGTGTTTCTTCTCCACATTTTCTTCAGCATTTACAGTATTTATATTCTTGATGGCTGCCATTCTAACTGGAGTTAGATAAAATCTCAATGCAGTTTTGATTTGCATTTCCCTAATTGTTAATGATGTTGAACATTTTTTCATGCATTTGTTATCTATTCGTATTTGGGGGTTTTTGTTTGTTGGTTTGTTTTGTTTTTGAGAAGTGTCTGCTTAGTTTCTTTGCCCATTTACTAGTAGAGCTATTTGGATTTTTGTGGTCAAGTTCTTTATATATTCTAGTTATTAATCTGTGTCAAAAGAGTAGTTGGTAATGATTCTCTCTGGTTCTGTAGGTTCCCTCTTCATGTTCTTAATTGTGTCTCTTGCTGTGCAGAAGCTTTTTAATTTGATGCTGTTCAATTTATTAACTGTTGACATTGTTTCCTGAATTTTAGGAGTCATACTGAGAAATTCATTGCCTCTTCCTATTTGTTGGAGTGTTAACCTTATGTTTTCTTCTAGGAGTTGCATAGTTTTGGTCTAATTCCTAAGTCTTTGATCCATTTTGAGTTGACTTTTGTGCAAAATGAGAGATGAAGCTTATCTCATTCTTTTGCATATGAATAACCAGTTTTCCCAGCATGATTTGTTAAGTCTTTTCTCCAATGTATGTTTTTGGCACAATTGTCAAAGATCAGTGCCAAGACCTGCATGGATGCACCCTAATGGGGGATTAAGAAAAACACACAAACATTTATAAAGAGAAAGCTGGGACCAGGAGGAACATGGTCCTCTGAGGGAGAAACCAGAGTTAGCAGAGCATGTTTATTATATAGGTTTTATCATCAAAAGGTTATTTGTGGAAAAATTTCTGCAAAGCAGGTAGGCTCGAAATTCATAGCACTTGCAAGATATTGTGGTGATCTTGTTATACTCAGAACTCTGTGTCCAGCAGCTGGTGTCTGAATTCAAGGTCAAGACTATTATTGTTTCACACCTTTGCTTAGAAATTCCTCAGGCAGAACAATACCATAGCTCCCAGGCAATCTTGTCCTGCACCTTTGCACAGAATGTTCCAGGGCAAAGCATAGCCACAGCTCCAAGGCATTTTCAAGACCATGGTCCAAGTCACTGCTCCCCACAGATCAGATGACTGTATCTGGGTGGGTTTGACTCTGTGCCTTCTACTCTGTACCACTGGTCTATGTGTCTCTTCTTATGCCAGTACCATACAGTTTTTGTTACTATAGCTCTGTACTATAAAGTCAGGTATTGTGATACCTCCAGCATTGCTTTTAAAATTATTTTGGCCATTCAGGGTCATTTCTTCTTCCAAATAAATTTTAAGACTTTTTTTGTAGTTTTACAAAAAAAAATGTCATTAGTATTTTGATCAGGATTGCACTAAACCTGGGTATTTCTTTTGGCAGTACAATCATTTTAACAATATTAATTCTGCCTGTCCATGAATATGGGTAATCTTTCAATTTTTTCAGGTTTTCTTCAATTTCTTTTTTCAATATTCTGTGTTTTTTTTTTCACTATAAATGCCTTTTATCTCCTTGGATAGATTTATTTCTAGATTTGTCTTTGCTATTGGTAGTGGGATTATTTTCCTGATTTCTTTCTCAGCAGATTTTTTCTATATAGAAAAGCTATTATTTTTTGTATATTGATCTTATAACCTCTTGCTTTGCTAAACTTGTTTATTAGCTCTAGCAGTCTTCTGGTGGAGCTTTTTGTATCTTGAAATTATAGGATCATATCATTTTCAAACAGTTGATAATTTGACTTCTTCCTTTACTTTATTTATCTCTTCTATTTCCTTCTCTCCTGTAATTGCTTTAGCTAGAATTTCTAATACTATACTGAATAGGAATAATGAAAGTGGAAATTCTTGGGTTTTTTTCCAGATTTTAAATGAATGCTTTCAGTTTTTCCCCATTAAATATGATTTTGGCTTTAGGTTTGTCATATGTAGTTTTGATGATGTTGAGGTAGGTTCCTTATATCCCTTTGGTGTTTTTATCATGAATGGTTGTTGAAATTTGCCACAGGATTTCTCTGCATCTATTGTGATGACTAGATGATTTCTGCCTTTAATTCTATTTATGTGATGAATTACCTTTATTGATTTGCTTATGATGAGCCACTCTTGTATCCCCGGGTTAAAACCAATTGGTCATTATACAATCGTCTTAATGTGTTCTTGGATATGATTTGCTAATATTTTATTAAGGATTTTTGCATCTAAGTTCATTAGGGATGTTGGTCTATAATTTTCATTCCTAGATGTATTCTTCTCTAGTTTTGGTATAAGTGTGATACTGACTTCATAGAATAAATTTGGAAGTGTTTATTTTCTTTCTACTTCATGGAATAATTTGAGGAGAATTGGCATTAGTTATCCGTTAGGACACGTGCTGCTGAAACTAGCACTCATTAGTTCTTCTTTAAAATTCTTATAGAATTCAGCTGAGAATCCCTCTGGTCCTGGGCTTTTCTTTGTTGGAAAGCTTTTTATAACTGTTTCTATCTCATTGCTAGTTACTGTTCTCTTTTGCCCTCTTAATTCAATTTCAGCAGGTCATATGTGTCTAGAAATATATTCAATTCTTCTAAATTTTCCAAGTTACTGGAGTAAGTTTTCAAAATAGTTCCTAAAGAGTCATTGGATTTTTGTGATAATTTCTTTCATATTTAATTTTATTATTTTGGGTCTTCTATTTCTTTTGATTAGTTTAGCTAAGTGTTTATCTTTTAAAGAACCAACTCTTTACTTTGTTGATCCTTTGCATTGTTTTGTAAATTCTCAATGTCATTGATTTTGGCTCTGACCTTAATTCTTTCTTTCTTTTTTTTTTTTTTTTTTTTTACTGATTTTGGAATTGGTTTGTTCTTATCTTTCAAGGGCCTTGACATGCATCATGAGGGTCTTTTGTATAATTCGTTGTTTGGAGAGGATCTTTTTTATTTTCTTTTGTTGGCACTCATAGTTGTAAACTTTCTTCTTAAAACTGCCTTCATAGTCTCCCAGAGTTTCTGACTTGTATCACTACTCTTGTTTGATTCTAATAAACTTTCAATTTCTCCCCTGATTTTTTTCTATTATTCATTCGTCATTTGAAAGTATTTTTTTCAATTTCTTTGTGTTTATGTTATTTCTGTAGAGTTTTTTTTGTCAATTTCTCATTTTATTTTAGTATGATCAGATAAATTGCAAGAAATTCTATCAATTTTTAATGTATTTGCTAAGAGTTTCTTTATGGCCTAAAATATGGCCTATTTTGGAGAAAGTTTCATGAGACAGGGAGAAATAAGTGTATTTTGCAGTTGTTGGATAAAATATTCTATAGAGGTCTATAAAGTCCATTTGATTAATAGTATTTTTAGGTCCAAATAGTCTTTACTGAGTTTATGTCTGGATGACCTATCTTTTCGTGAGAGGGGTATGTTGAAATCATCTGGTATTGTTATACTGGAGTCTATCTGAGTCTTAATAATTTGAGTATGGTCTGTTTTATGTAATTAGGTTCGGCAACATTTTGGGCATTTATATTCACTATCACTATATCTTCTTGTTAGATTGTTCAGTTTACTACTATGAAGTGAACTTCCTTTTATCTTTTTTTATTTTTTATTTTAATTTGTTATATATAACAGCAGAATGCATTGAAATTCCTACTACACATAGAGCACAATTTTTCTTATCTTTGGTTATACACAAAGTAGAGTCACACCATTTGAGTCTTCATATGTGTACTTAGGGTAATGATGTACATACATCTCATTCCATCATCTCTCCTGCTCCCATTCCCCCACCCTTCACCTCCTTCTCCTTTGCCCTATCTAGAGTTCATCTAAACCTGCCATTCCCCTCCCAACCACATTACAAATGAGCATCAGTAAATCAGATAAAACACTCGGCATTTGGTTTGGGGGGATTAGGTAAATTCACTTAGCATTATATTCTCTAACTCCATTCATTTACCTGCAAATGCCATGATTTCACTCTCTTTTATGCTATATAATATTCAATTGTGTATATATATCACATTTTCTTTATCCATTCATCAACTGAAGGGCATCTAGGATGGTTCCTCCATTTAGCTATTGTGAATTATGCTACTATAAACATTGATGTGGCTGTGTCCCTGTAGTATGCTGTTTTTAAGTTCTTTGAGTATAGACAGAGGAGTGGAACAGCTAGGTCAAATGGTGGATCCATTCCCAGTTTTCCAAGGCTTCTCCGTAATGCTTACCATATTGGCTGCACCAATTTGCAGTCCCACCATCAATGTATGAGTGTGCCTTTTCCCCCATATCCTCGCTAAATACTTATTGTTGTTTGTATTCTTAATAGCTGCCAATCTGACTGGAGTGAGATGAAATCATAGAGTAATTTTGATTTGCATTTCTCCAATTGCTAGAGATGTTGAACATTTTTTCATATATTTGTTGATTGATTGTATATCATCTTCTGAGAAGTGTCTGTTCAGTTCCTTGGCCCATTTATTGATTGGGTTATTTGTTTTTTTGGTGTTAAGATTTTTGAGTTCTTTATATATCTTCAATATTATTGCTTAACTAATATGCATGTAGTAAAAATGTTTTTTTTCAAAATTGTAGGTTCTCTATTCACCTCACTGATTGTTTCTTTTGCTGAGAAGAAGCTTTTTGGTTTGAATCCATCCCATTTATTGATTCTTGATTTTAATTCTTGTGCTATAAGAGGCTTATTAAGGAAGTTGGGGCCTTATCCCACATCATGGAGATTAGGGCCTACTTTTTCTTCTAATACGCATAGTGTCTCTGGTTTATTTTTCAGGTCCTTGATCCACTTTGAGTTGAGTTTTTTTGGCATGGTGAGAGATAGGGGTTTAATTTCATTTTGTTGCATATGAATTTCCAGTTTTCCTAGCACCACTGTTGAAGAAGCTATCTTTTCTCCAATGTACATTTTTGGTGCCTTTGTCTAATATAAGATAATTGTAATTATGTGGGTTAGTCTCTGTGTCCTCTATTCTGTACCATTGGTCTACCAGTCTGTTTTGGTGCCAATACCATGCTGGTTTTGTTACTATTGCTCTGTAGTATAGTTTAAGGTCTGGTATAGTGATGCCACCTGTTTCACTCTTCTTGTTAACAATTGCTTTAGTTATTCTGGGTCTCTCATTTTTCCAGATGAATTTCATGATTGGTTTTTCTATTTCTATGAGGAATGTCATTGGGATTTTGATTGGGTTTGCACTAAATCTGTATAGTGCTTTTGGTAGTATGGTCATTTTGACAATATTAATTCTGCTTACCAAAGAGCAAGATAGATCTTTCCATCTTCTAAGGTCTTCTTTAATTTCTTTCTTTAGCATTCTATATTTTTTTGTTGTAGAGGTATTTCACCTATTTTGTTAAGTTGATTCCCAAGTATTTCATTTTTTTGAGGCTCTTGTAAATGGGGTTGTTTTCCTCATTTCCCTTTCAGATGATTTGTCACTGATATATAGAAATTCCTCTGATTTATGAGTGTTGATTTTATATCCTGCTACTTTGCTGAATTCATTTGCTACTTCTAAAAGTTTTCTGGCGGAATTTTTTAAGTCTTCTAGGTATAGAATCATATCATTGCCAAATAGTGCTAATTTGAGTTCTTCTTTACCTATATATATCCCTTTAATTTCTTTCTTCTGTCTAAATGCTCTGGCCAGTGTTTCAAGAACTATGTTAAGTAGAAGAGGCAAAAGTGGGAATCCCTTTCTTGTTCCAGTTTTTAGAGGGAATGCTTTCAATTATTCTCTATTTAGAATGATGTTGGCCTGGGGCTTAGCCTAGATAGCTTTTACAGTGTTGAGATATATTCCTGTTATCCCAGGTTTTCTAGGCATGTACCATTATGCCTGGGTGTACATAATTTTGAAAAATAATGTTTATTAGGTAGAATTAAAAGAAATAAAAATAAATAAGTAAAAATGATCTATTTTTCCATCCCATGTAATGCTTATGAGAATCAAGAAAATTCCTATGATTAGAAAATTCAAATGATAGTCATGGGTAAGAAATAAAAAGCGAAAACCCTATTAAATAAATTTCTGGAAGTGATGATTGAAGAATAATATAAATGTACTCAATGCCACCTAAAAATAGGTAACATGGTAAATTTTATGCATATTTTACCATTTTTTGGTATTTAACTTGACTTGGTTTATCCTTTGATCTACAAATTTCTAGATTGTTCTTTATCCCTTTTGATTAACTTTAGCATGAAGTCTATTTTATTTGATATGAGGATGGAAACTCCTGCTTGCTTCTGCAGTCCATGTGACTGGTATAATTTGTCCCAACCTTTCATCTTTAGTCTGTGGATGTCTTTTTTTTTTAATCCAATATGCCAATCTATGTCTTTTGATTGGTGAGTTTAGGCCATTAACTTTCAGGGTTATTATTGAGACATGATTTGTATTCCTAGCCATTTTGTTTATTTTTGGGTATTAAACTTGACTTGGTTTATCCTTTGATTAGTTTTTCCTTTAGTGTAATACCTCCCTTTGCTGATTTTCATTGTTTTTTTCAATTCCTCTTCATGGAATACTTTGCCAGGTATGTTCTGTAGTGCAGGATTTCTAGTTGTAAATTCTTTTAAACTTTATCATGGAAGGTTTTTATTTTATCATCAAATCTAAAGCTTAATTTTGCTGGATATAAGATTTTGGTTTCTTTCAGAGGTTGGTATATGTTGTTCCAGGATCTCCTGGCTTTGAGGGTCTGGGTTAACAAAAAATCTGCGGAGATATGCATTGGTCCCCCGCCCATATATGATCTGATTCCTCTCTCTTGCAACCTTTAAGATTCTATCCTTATTCTGTATGCTAGGAATTTTCATTATAATATGCCTTCATGTAGATCTGTTGTAATTTTGTATTTGGTGTCCTGTAAACCTCTTGTATTTTATTTCACAATTCATTCTTCATGTTTGGGAAATATTCTGATATTATCTCATTGAAGAGATTGTGCATTCCTTTGGTTTGAAACTCTATGCCTTCTTAATCCAAATAACTCTTAGATTTGATCTTTTCTTTCTATCCCATAATTCTTGGAGACTCTGTTCAAAGTTTCTTACCATCTTCACTGTGTGGTCAACTGTATTTTCCAGATTGTGGTACTTTGTCTTCATATCTGACATTCTGTCTTCCAAGTGATCTAGTCTCTTGATACTTTCTGTTGAGTTTTTTATTTGTCTTATTGTTTTCTTCATTTCAAGGATTTCTGATTTTTTTTTTCAGAATCTCTTTCTCTTTCTTGATGTAATCTTTTGCTATGTGTATTTGCTCCTTTATTTCTTTTTTGGTGCAATTGATAGAAATGCCTGTATTTGCTCCCTTACCTATTTATTGGTGACATCAATGATTGCCTATATTTGCTCTCTTATCTCTTTGTTGGAGTGATCAATTTTTTATTGTATTTGCTCATTTAGGTCATTCTTTAATTCACAGATCATTTTAATTATGAACATTCAGAACTCCTTCTCTGACATTTCATCAGCTGCGCTGTCCATGGGTTTTGTTATTGTAGTATCCTTGTTTGTTTGGGGGCACTTTCGTTCCTTGTTTTTTCATGTTGTCTGTGTAACTTCCTTTCTTTCAGTGTAGATCTGAGGTATTACAGTTTCTACCCTATAATCTTGTAGTATCTGTGCAGATTATCGTACTTCACCTTGATGTTAGGCTTCCAGACCCTGCCAGTGTCCCAAGATGGACAGGACACTGGCTTTGGGATGCTGCTCCAAAATGCAGCTGCTTTTAAGCCCTGTCTGTTGTCCCAAGGTAGAGGCTACTATGTGTGGAAGGCAATGGGGATGACTGCATTGTCTCCATTGTGAAGTGGGTTAGACCTGGGCTCTCAGCGGGGGGTGTGTGTGGGCAGCCACAGGCTTACACTGGGCCTGGGTTACTGTGCAGTTAGGCTGAGGGGCCTGAGCTCTGGGGGTCTCCAGGTGGAGGGATGAACCTGGGCCTACCCTGGACCCTGGCTCCCATGTAGGTCAACAAATTGAATCTCCTTCCTTCTCTCTTCTGATTAATTTTGGCTTGAATTCTGCTTTATTGTATACAGGAGTAGTCCCTCCTGGTTGTTTGTGGGATCCTTTTGTATGGTATAGCAATTTTCATTCTTTCACTTTCAGCCTGTGGCTGTCTTTGCCTGTGAGTCTCTCACAAACGGCACATAGTTGGGGCTTCTTTTTCAATCCATTCTGCCAGTCACTGTCTTTTAATTGGAGAGTTGAAAACATTTACATTCAATATTGTTGAGAGTTACTTATTAATTCCTATCATTTTGATTTAATTATTATGTTAAATTTGGTCTCATTTCTTATTTGTTTAGCTCATTTGTTTGTTAACTCTTCAAATTGTCCATTTGTAAGCTCTAGAGTTTGTTTATGCTTTCTCCTATATAAAGTATTTCTTTATGCATTTTATGAAGTGCATTGAGCCACTAAGTTTTGTTTGTTAATATATCTGTTCCAATTTTTTGTTGTTGAGATAGGTGTCTTGCTACAGGTGTGCCTCAAACTTTTGGTTCTCCTGCCTGAGTTTACCAAGTAGCTAGAATTATACGCATGAGCACATGGCTCAAACTAGTAATAAAAAACCAGCTTAATAGAAAAATGAGCACAGGATATGCACACAGGCTATATGAAAATGAGCAATAATTATATGAGAAGCAACTAAAACTTATTCAAAACTCAAAATGTAAATCTGAACAAACATGAGATGCTAGTTTTCCATTAGAATGGCAATGTTAGATAGCTAGTTAGCTAGATGATATATTCCCTTATATAAAGAACATGTATTTTATATATAGAAAGTCATTTATATATACATAAATGCATGTGTACTTCTGATACTTATATAATAGTATCTGAAAACATATGCAAGTTTTTATTGCCTTTGGAGAGTGAGCCCAATGTGGGAAATAGAGATTTTTTAAAATAAATTTTTATTTTTAACCTCCCATAAAAATTGAGTAGAAAATGCAAAAAGCATTTTTCTAATACTTTCTGCCACCACCACCACCCCATTTATATGGCCAACCCCACTCTCAACTTCCACCACCAGTGTGGAATACCTGTCACAATTGAATCAACATTGACACATCATTATCACCAAAAGTTCAAGTATACTATTAGGGTTCAATCCTGATGTGCATTCTGTGGGTTCTGACAAAGATATAATTACACGTGTCTACCAGTAGAGTAACATACAGAATAGTTTCACAGCCCTAAAAAATCTTCTATGCTTTGCCTGTTCATCTCTCCCCTGCACCTAAACACGACCAACCACTAATCTCTTTACCGTCTTAAAAGTTTTGTATCTTCCCAAAGTCATATAGTTGGAGTAATGTAGAACATATCCTTTTCAGACTGGCTACTTTCCCTTAGTAATATACATTTAAGTTTCCTCTATAACTTTTCATGACATGATTTCTTATATCCCACATATTCTTTATCAATTTATCTACTGAAGGGCATCTTGGTTGCTTCCAAGGTTGAACAATTATGAATAAGTCTACTATAAATCTCTATGTTCAGGTTTTTGTGCAAAGTTTTTTCTTATTATTGTATGCAAATACTGGGGGCACAATGATAGGATTATATGATATGAGTGTTTACTTTTGTAAGAAATTGTCAAACCAAACGATCTTCCAAAGTATCCCTATCATTTTGTCTTCCCACCTGCTAAAAAAATAGAAGTTTCTAATGTTCCACAACCTTGCCAGCATTTGGTTTGCCAGTGTTATAGATGTTGGCTTTCCTACTTAATGGGGCTTTCACTTTTTATTTCTTACCCATGACTATCATTTAAATTTTCTAATCATAGGAATTTTCTTGATTCTCATAAGTGTTACATGGGATGAAAGAATAGATCATTTTTACTTATTTATTTTTATTTATTTTATTTTATTTATTTATTTAGAACTCCAGACTTTATTTTAATTTTTTTATTGGCTGTTCAAAACATTACAAAGCTCTTGACATATCATATTTCATACATTAGATTCAAGTGGGTTATGAACTCCCAGTTTTACCCCAAATACAGATTGCAGAATCATATCAGTTACACATCCACATTTTTACATAATGCCATATTAGTAACTGTTGTATTCTGCCACCTTTCCTATCCTCAACTATCCCTCCTCCCCTCCCCTCCCATCCTCTCTCTCTACCCCATCTACTGTAATTCATTTCTCTCCTTGCTTTTTTTTCCCATTCCCCTCACAACCTCTTATATGTAATTTTGTATAACAATAAGGGTCTCCTTCCATTTCCATGCAATTTTCCTTTTCTCTCCCTTTCCCTCCCACCTCATGTCTCTGTTTAATGTTAATCTTTTCCTCCTGCTCTTCCTCCCTGCTCTGTTCTTAGTTGCTCTCATTATATCAAAGAAGACATTTGGCATTTGTTTTTTAGGGATTGCCTAGCTTCACTAAGCATTATCTGCTCTAGTGCCATCCATTTCCCTGCAAATTCCATGATTTTGTCATTTTTTAGTGCAGAGTAATACTCCATTGTGTATAAATGCCACATTTTTTTTTTTATCCGTTCATCTATTGAAGGGCATCTGGGTTGGTTCCACAGGCTAGCTATTGTGAATTGTGCTGCTATGAACATCAATGTGGCAGTATCCCTGTAGTACGCTCTTTTAAGGTCTTCAGGGAATAGTCCGAGAAGGGCAATAGCTGGGTCAAATGGTGGTTCCATTCCCAGATTTCCCAGGAAGCTCCATACTGCTTTCCAAATTGGCTGAACCAATTTGGAGTCCCACCAGCAATGTACAAGAGTACCCTTTTCCCCACATCCTCGCCAGCACTTGTTGTTGTTTGACTTCATAATGGCTGCCAATCTTACTGGAGTGAGTGGTATCTTAGGGTGGTTATGATTTGCATTTCTCTGACTGCTAGAGATGGTGAGCATTTTTTCATGTACTTGTTGATTGATTGTATGTCCTCCTCTGAGAAGTGTCTGTTCAGGTCCTTGGGCCATTTGTTGATTGGGTTATTTGTTAGCTTATTGTTTAATTTTTTGAGTTCTTTGTATACTCTGCATATTAGGGCTCTATCTGAAGTGTGAGGAGTAAAAATTTGTTCCCATGATGTAGGCTCCCTATTTACCTCTCTGATTGTTTCTTTTGCTGAGAAAAAACTTTTTAGTTTAAGTAAGTCCCATTTGTTGATTCTTGTTATTAACTCTTGTGCTATGGGTGTCCTATTAAGGAATTTGGAGCCCGACCCCACAATATGTAGATTGGAGCCAACTTTTTCTTCTATCAGACGCAGAGTCTCTGATTTGATATCAAGCTCCTTGATCCATTTTGAATTAACTTTTGTGCATGGCAAGAGAAGGGGATTCAGTTTCATTTTGTTGCATATGGATTTCCAGTTTTCCCAGCACCCATTTGTTGAAGATGCTATCTTTCCTCCATTGCATGCTTTTAGCCCCTTTATCAAATATAAGATAGTTGTAACTTTGTGGATTAGTCTCTATGTCCTCTATTCTGTACCATTGGTCCACCCGCCTGTTTTGGTACCAGTACCATGCTGTTTTTGTTACTATTGCTCTGTAGTATAGTTTGAAATCTGTTATCGCTATGCCGCCTGATTCACACTTCCTGCTTAGAGTTACTTTTGCTATTCTGGGTCTTTTATTTTTCCATATGAATTTCATGATTGCTTTATCTATTTCTATAAGAAATGCCATTGGAATTTTGATTGGCATTGCATTAAACCTATAGAGTACTTTTGGTAATATCGCCATTTTGATGATGTTAGTTCTGCCTATCCATGAACAGGGTATATTTTTCCATCTTCTAAGATCTTCTTCTATTTCTCTTTAGGGTTCTGTAGTTTTCATTGTATAAATCTTTCACCTCTTTTGTTAGGTTGATTCCCAAGTATTTTATTTTTTTTGAGGATATTGTGAATGGGGTGTTTTTCCTCATTTCCGTTTCAGAAGTTTTGTCGCTGATATACAGAAATGCCTTTGATTTATGCGTGTTGATTTTATATCCTGCCACTTTGCTGAATTCATTTATTAGTTCTAGTAGTTTCTTTGTAGACCCTTTTGGGTCTTCTAGGTAATGAATCATGTCTTCCACAAATAATGATAATTTAAGTTCTTTTCCTATTTTTATGCCTTTAATTTCTTTCCTCTGTCTAATTGCTCTGGCCAGTGTTTCAAGAACTATATAGAATGGAAGTGGTGATAGAGGGCATCCCTGTCTTGTTCCAGATTTTAGAGAGAATGCCTTCAATTTTTCTCCATTCAGAATGATGCTAGTCTGAGGCTTAGCATAGATAGCTTTTACAATATTGAGGTAAGTTCCCGTTATCCCTAGTTTTTCTAATGTTTTGAACATAAAGGGATGCTGTACTTTGTTGAATGCTTTTTCTGCATCAATCGAGATGATAATATGGTTCTTATCTTTGAGTCTATTGATGTGGTGAATAACATTTATTGATTTCTGTATATTGAACCATCCTTGCATCCCAGAGATGAATCCTACCTGATCATGGTGCACAATTTTTTTGATGTGTTTTTGTATCCGATTCGCCAGAATTTAATTGAGGATTTCTGAATCTAGGTTCATTAGAGATATTGGTCTGTAGTTTTCTTTCTTTGAGGTGTCTTTGTCTGGTATCGGAATCAGGGTGATGATGGCCTCATAGAATGAATTTGGAAGAGCTCCCTCTTTTTCTATTTCCTGAAATAACTTGAAAAGTATTGGTATTAATTCTTCTTTAAAGATTTTGTAAAACTCCACTGTATACCCATCTGGTCCTGGGCTTTTCTTGGTTGATAGTCTTTTGATGGCTTCTTCTATTTCATCCATTGATATTGGTCTGTTCAAATTGTGTGTATCCTCCTGACTCAGTCTGGGCAAATCATGACTTAAGAAATTTATTGATGTCTTCACTATCTTCTATTTTATTGAAATATAGTTTTTCAAAATAATTTCTAATTGTCTTCTGTATTTCTGTAGCATCTGTTGTGATATTGCCTTTTTCATCCCATATGTTAGTAATTTGAGTTCTCTCTCTTCTTCTCTTTGTTAGCATGGCTAAGGGTCTGTCGATCTTATTTATTTTTTTGAAGAACCAACTTTTAGTTTTGTCAATTTTTTCAATAGTTTCTTTTGTTTCAATTTTGTTGATTTCCACTCTGATTTTAATTATTTCTTGCCTCTGCTACATTTGCTGTTGTTTTGCTCTTCCTTTTCTAGGGCTTTGAGATGAAGTGTGAGCTCATTTATTTGTTGGTTTTTTTCCTTTTTTAGGAATGACCTCCAGGCAATGAATTTCCCTCTTAAAACTGCTTTCATTGTATCCCATAGATTCCAAAATGTTGTGTCTGAATTTTCATTTATGTCTAAGAATTTTTTGATTTCCTATGTCTTCTGTAACCCATTGATCATTCAGTAACATATTGTTCATTTTCCATGTGATGTAAGATTTTTCCTTCCTTCTTTTATCATTGATTTCCAGTTTCATTCCATTATGATCAGATAAAATGCATGGTATTATCTCCACCCCTTTATATTTACTGAGGGTTGCCCTATGGCATAATATATGGTCTATTTTTGAGAAGGATCCATGTGCTGGTGAGAAAAAAGTATATCCACTTGATGATGGTTGATATATTCTATCTATGTCAGTTAAGTCTAGGTTATTGATTGTGATATTGAGTTCTATAGTTTTTTATTCAACTTTTGTTTGGAGTATCTGTCCAATGGTGAGAGAGGTGTGTTGAAGTCACCCATAATTATTGTGTTGTGGTCTACTTGATTTTTGAACTTGAGGAGAGTTTGTTTTATGAACGTTGCAGCATCCTTATTTGGTGCATAAATATTGATAATTGTTATGTCTTGTTGGTAAATGGTTCCTTTTCACAGTATATAATGTCCTTCCTTCTCCCTTTTAATTAACTTCATCTTGAAGTCGATTTTATTCGATATGAGGATGGCCACCCCTGCTTGCTTATGAGGACCGTGTGCGTGATATATTTTTTCCTAACCTTTCACCTACAGCCTGTGTATGTCTTTTCCAATTAGATGTGTCTCCTGGAGGCAGCAAATTGTTGGATTTGTTTTTTTTAATCCATGTTACCAGCCTATGTCACTTTATTGGAGAGTTTAAGCCATTAATGTTTAGAGTTACTATTGATATAAGGTTTGTACTTCCAGCCATGTTTGACTATTTATCTTTTTTTTTTAATTTTAGTTTGTTTCTCCATGATTAGCTTTCTCCCTGTCCTCTGTCTTTACTGAGGTACTTCCCACTGTTGGTTTTAGTTATTGTTTTTCACTTCTTCCTCATGTAGTGTTTTGCTCAAGATGCTTTTCAGTGCTGGTTTTCTGGCTGCAAATTCTTTTAACTTTTGTTTTTTTATGAAAGATTTTTATTTCATTGTCGTATCTGAAGCTTAATTTTGCTGGATACAAAATTCTTGGTTGGCATCCATTGTCTTTCAGTGTTTGAAATATGTTGTTCCAGGATCTTCTCGCTTTCAGCGTCTGTGATGAAAAATCCATTGTTAACCTTATTGGTTTACCCTGAGGTAATCTGCCTCCTTTCTCTTGTAGCTTTTAATATTTTCTCTTTGTTCTGTATATTAGATATCTTCATAACAATGTGTCTTGGCTTTGGTCTACTGTGGTTTTGTATGCTCGGTGTCCTGTATGCATCAACAATTTGTATATCTGTTTCCTTTTTTATTTCTGGAAAATTTTCTATAATTATTTCATTCAGCAGGTTGCTCATTCCCTTGGTTTGAACCTCTATACCTTCCTCTATCCTGATGACTCTTAAGTTTGTTTTTTTTTATGTTATCCCATATCTCCTGGATGTTTTTCTCGTGATTTTTTACCAGCCTTTCTGAGTTGGCTAGACTCTTTTCAAGATGATATATTTTGTCTTCATTATCTGATGTTCTGGCTTCTACTTGCTCCACTCTGTTAGTGATACTGTCATTTGAGTTTTTAATTTGGTTTATAGTTTCCTGCATTTCTAGAATTATTGTTTGATTTTTTTATAATCTCTATCTCCTGATAAAGATGCTTATTTGCTTCTTTTATCTGTTTATGTAATTCATTTTCAATGTGTTCTTTCACTGTTTGAATTTGCTGTCTCATATCCTCTTTAAGATTCCATTCCATCTGTCTAAGGTATTCCTTGAGTTCTTTATTTGGCCATTTTTCTGATGCCTCTAGGTCCTCCTGAATATTTAGGCTGTCCTGCATTGTTTGTACTCCTTTTCTTTCTTGATTTTTCATGCTGCTCATGTTACTTCTTGTTCTTTTGACTGCTGAGTTACTGTTTACTCCTATAAATTTATCTGATGCTTGGGAGGTAAGGTATTAGAAGGGAAGGGAAGAAGTCATTAAAGAGAATGAGAATAAGCAGGTAGAATTCAAGGAAGGGGGAATAAGGAAATTGAAAAGAAATGAAAAGACTAAAGAAAAAATAGAAAAGAAAAAAAGAAAAAAAATTTTAAGAATAATCAAAAAAAATAAAAATAAAAAAATAATTAAAAAATTTTTAAAAATTAAAAAATGAAAATGAAAAAAACTCAAATTAAAAAAAATTAATAAATGCAATCTTAGAGTTTGATTAACTTCTCTTCCAGTATGTGGAGCTGTGCCCACCGGCCAAGCTTCTCCTCTCAATACACAGGAACCAATCCCTGTGCAGTAGCTCCTCCTCCCAGACTGGGCGGGTCTCCAATCCTGAGTGCCTAGGGCCTTCTCTTGTGTCTAGTCACTTCCCCACTTTTCCTCAAGCCAGGCCCCGCTCACCGGTGATGCTCACCACAATATGGCTACACGCCAGGTCTGCTGCTCCCAGGAGCCCTATTATCTTGAACAACTGGGCACACTCTCCCCGTTTGCCCTTAAGTTTTCCCTGCTGTGTGGAGGGGAAGGGCTAGGGTGTTACACACCTGTCTCCGCTGGTTTCAATGAAGTTATCTCCTCCGCCGCATTCTGGTGATGTCAGTTCTCTGCCATGGTGGTATCCCATGCAAATGGAGACAGTTTGTTCCCTTTGCCGGGTGACCAATGCAACGGGTGTGTCCTGACTGGCTCTCCCAAGCTCCATCTCAATCCTGTGGCCACTGCCTATGAAGGCTCGGTTGGTATTAACCTCTGCAGGTTCAGAAGGGCCGACCAGTTGTTTCAGTGGGATCGTTTAGTGCTGAGTCACAGCGGTTTGCAGTTCAAAAGGCAGCAAAGCTCTGTGAAAATATCCGAAGACGATCTGAAAACACTGTTAGTGCCTCCTTTCTCCTTCCATCATAGTCCAGGGGAAGTGGCTCAGCGAGCACGAGGCTGAGCGGAGGCGGCGTCGGGGCGACACCGGCGACAGCAGCCGCCTACTTTTATTTCTTTAAATACTACCTAATAAACATTATATTTTAAAATTATGCGCACCCAGGCATAATGGTACATGCCTGTAATCCCAGTGACTCAGGAAGCTCAGGCAGGAGGATAGCAAGCTCAAAGCCAGCAACTTAGCAAGGTCCTGAGAAAATTAGCAATACTCTAGTTTTTAAAACACAGGGGGTGGGGAGGTTGCTGGGAATGTGACTCAGTGATTAATTGCCCCTGGGTTCAATCCCTGGTATGTATGTATAAATAAATAAACAAATAAATAAATAAATAAAATCATGTTTAGAAATCAATGAACAGATAAACATTACAATAAATATATTAGAGGCTATCTTGTCACACATTCATATATTTGAAAATGGTAAGTATTGATATAGTCATTACCAGCCCTGCATAAGAGCAATGTTTTTTTAAATATATGCAAAGGTGGCTTCACGTCTAGATAGAAAGAGGTTAAAATCATCAAGCAGACAGAAACTTTCACTTCCTTTAGACTGTGACAGAGGCCATTAGGGCTGTATTCAGAATCCTAGGCACCAAGTTTCAAAGCTTAAGTCACCTAGGTATGAAAGGACAACCAGGCTGGAGTCATCTCATCACTCTGGGAACTTTGGCAAAAGGAGTGGAAAGAAGCAGAAAACAGCTTTCCCTTTGGGAGCTTACCACATCACTGGGACCAGTCTATAATGAGGAGAACATTTCTGAGTACTTAATGATTTTTTTTTTTTTTTGCAAAATACCTGTCTTACTAATATTGTAGTACTATATTCAAATGAAAATAAGAAATGGGATGAGATTCTACTAGTATACCTGCAAAGTCTTAGTAGACAAAACTGTTTAATTTTAGTTGACACTGTTTCCCAGTCTTTTTATGCATAACCCCTATTAACACTGGACAGAACACACTTGGGGAAATATTGATCTCTTTTTTTTAACATATATTCTCTCATTGATCTTCATAGAATTCTAGGGAAAGTATGGAATTCTTACCATCTTAAATATGAGAAAAATCAAGATTTCATATATGTAGGTAATCTTGACTAAGATCATGTTATGCTTAAATGGGGTTTCATTCCTGGGTCTTCCCAACTCCAGATAGCTAAACAAACCCATGAGAATCTACCCAGCTCAAAAATTATTCCACACTGGATTCCTTTATTTCACTTTGTTATTTTTTGAAGAAGGATATTCTATATAAAATCAAAGCAATAACATTACAGCTGGAACTCAGGATTTGAGGCTCTTAAGGCCATAATTTGCAAACTGTAAGATACTTACATGGACTTATCTATAGCAAAATGGAGTACTGTGATTCTCTCTGGATCAAATTATTCTTACAAATCAACTGGACTTGATGACCTTGATAAACCTTTGAGGATTTGACCATATGTATGAGATTCATATCAGCTATGTAACTGAAGTAGTCCCTGAGTCATTATTAGACCCAACCCTAACCCTAATGTACTCTCAGTCTCCCATGAACAGATACCTAATTCCTTAGTAGAAAAACACCAAGAAAAGAAGGAGAGAGGAAAGAACGAGAATCTGACCATTACTCTGAACTTTCTTGCTTGTGTGGGTTTTGTTCAGATAAAACTCCAATTTTTTTTCTGTATTAATTTCTCTTCCAGGAAAGTGCTTATAGAATATATTTCCAGTTAAAGCTTTTAGGGTGGACCATTGTTCAAGCCCTTTTCAACATTTGAAAATATACTATGGGTAGAAATGCAGATTTGGCTCTTGGGGAAAGTAAGATGACTTAATAGGTCTCCCCACAACCCACCTAACTTCTGTGATTGAATTAATATAGAGTATAATGGGTGAAGAGGGATGGAAATGTGGATTGTAACCACAATTTGAGCTGTGTACAGTTACATCATGGCATCAGTTTTTCTACTCAAGCTGGTAAATGACTACCCAGAGATATGTTAGCCCTTTCTGATGAGATATAAATCAATCCAAACTGTCATCCAATTCTCTCTTGCAATGAATTTAAACCACATCTTTCTTCTTCTTTCAGCCTTTAGTCCTCATTTTATTTCTAGCTCACTGTGGTCTGAGCTTAATTTTGAAGGGATTTGATCCAGTTGCCTGGACATGGAACTTGAAAAAAAAAAGTTTAAATAAGTTCAGAACCTCAAATTATAAGATCTGATTGAATGGGTTTGCTACAGGATAAAGGAGACAGAATACATAAGTATGTGCCACCTAACTGGACTACAGGAGAAGTTTAGAAACTATCTCTATCAGCTAGCTATTATAGCATACCAAAATATTATGCACTTTTTAGTGCCCATAAGTGGGTGAAAAAAATGGCCTTCTGTTCTTCTTGTCAGGGTGATTTTTCCAGTCTCAGGATCACTTATACATCTGTGGCCAGCTATTTGTTGGGTAGGCACTATTCTGATCTTGGTTGGCCCCTCCCATGCCCAGGGGTAGGCTGGAATAGGACGGCCTCTTCAGGGAAATCTTATTTCTGTTCCTTGTGGTCTCTTATCTTGCTGCAGGTTAGCTCAAGCAGAGGCAGGGTAGAAAAGATGACTAACGTAATCAGGGCTCTTAAAGCCTAGCCTCAGAATTGACACACAATTCCACATTCCAATGGCGAAAGCAAGTAACAAGGATGGGCCCCAATTCAAGTAAAGAAACATACTTCACCTCAGAGATGAGCCTCAAAAGTTGTTGATACAAGGAAGAGTCAACAACTGGAATTTTTTTTTTTTTGAAGTCTATTGATAATCATAATTGATCTCTTTCCTTTTTTAATTAAAACAAATTTTTTTGATGAATCTCAAAGCACTCCAGGCCTACCTGGTGGGACATGACAGTATTCAGGGCAAGTGTAGGCCACTAATATCCCTATATTAGCCACCAGTAGAGCTTATAATCAATGATACTTCATCAATAGGAGCTTCATAAAGCAGGTATTTCTCCCTTTCTCTGTCTCCCTTTCTTCTTACCTCCCTACGGTATACCTATATTTCCAGCACATTGAAACACACCTGCTTCAGATGCTCAGAAAATATTTGTGAATGAATAAATAAATGAGTAAAATGAAAGCCTTAAGTTAGAGCCTCTGTTAACAGGGTCAGATGTAGAAAGTGACCCAACTCAAGAGACTGGAGAAAGCAATCTCAAGTACAGTAAATGCAGATAAGTAAATCTAAATGGAGCAGAAGTGAAAAGACGTGGTGATAGTGTTTTTCAAGCTTCTTGTGCTATTGGCGTGGCCATAGCACCATAGACCAGAGAATTGAATACAATGTAGAGGTCGAGTTGAGCAGAAAAAAAACTTAAGATTATGCAGCTCATTGTCCTGGAAAACAGTGGATTCTGTATGATTTAGGATGAAGAGACATGGCCATCCTCCATGGGGTGGATCTGGGATAGATTTTACTCACTGTTGTCGGGGAACTAGGAGGCCCCCAACAGGATGGAAAGATGTCATAGATGTGAGGGGTTTTGCTATTGGTTAGAGCTTAGGGACAAATTTGTGACAAGACACAAAACTGTAGCCAACAGGGAGAAGGGAAAGCTGAAGAGATAAGACAGAGGCCTTGGGAATCTGAACACAACAAAGAAGGGCCAAGGAGAAGCCAGTGGTTAGTGCCTCAGGGATTCCCAGGCTCCTCCAGGCCATGCACATATTTGACTCACTTGTCCTTTAGCAAGCAGAGATGTGTTTTATCCAGTCAGTAAAATCTGCATTCCTGGGATGACAGGACTCACTTTCTGCAGGGCGCATAACAACTTTCCGACATGTTGTCAGAAGGTGTCAGGTCGAGTTATGGTGATTCTATTTCATGAGGATGTGACACATGGCTCCATTGTTGGCAATTCAGACGTTTCCTGTCAATGCCTGCCACTCAGGAATGGATGTGTAATCAAACCCAAGTCACAGCTGGCTTTTTGCATGAGAGTCACTTCCAAGTTTTACTTTTAATACCTGAGGTTTTGTGTTACTGATATTAAATAAAAAACTCTTTGCAATGAATTTTAAATGAGGTAAAAGCTCTCACCAGAGATTTGTTAAAAGCAGATGAACAGCTGTTCTTTTTCCCCCCTTTTTAGTAGAAGGGCTTTAAATTATATATTAACCAAAAAGGTAAACAGAATAAAATGGGCAATTAAATATTAATGGAAGATGTAGTGGAATTGTCCTGTGCTGCACTTAAAACAGCCTGAATGATTGAGCTGTGAATTGCTCTCCCCAAGGTATTGAAATATTCATCAGCGCTATTTAATAAATGTTCATATTCGTAGGCACTCATGTTTACACTACAGCACTTGCAAGAGAGTGCTTACTAAAGAAAACATGCTAATGGAAGGTGAACTTTCCTGTACAGTGAGTCACCTTAAATTATACAGAGTGTGCCGCTGAGGAGACAGGGAAATCTCTCCTCTGACAAATGAGAGCTAGCATACGAGAGGAGTGTCTTTTGTTAAGGGAATGGCTGGGGATGGCACAGAGGCGTTGTGGCTCCAAGACTATTTTGAGGTTTTTAAAAATTTATCTGGTTTGCATTTTAAAAATGTTTAACCTCCCCTGCCTGAGTCGAGTTTCATTCCAATGTTATTACTGTAAACTGCCTACTTTATGGGAAAGGATGCAAGATAGCAAAAAGAGAATGCAGTAGGAAGCCCTTAAACAACCAAGGTAAAAGCATGCTGGGTGACAGTGGAGACGGTCTTGAAGATGCTCCCAGTATTTATGGGCAGTATTTTTTATCACTTCCTCTCTTTGACATTTATTTAGTCATTTTTTCCTCCAAGACCTGCACATACTGTATCACCTTGAACAGGATCCCTGATAGTTCTCATAAGTTAAACAGGTTCAGGACTGGTCAATAATCTGGAACTGGCTGATCTCGAGGACAATGAAGGGAAGGGACTGTAACTGTATTTCTGATGAGCAGAATGACTTAAAAGAAATATGCCCTCCAACTCAGATGCCTGCTTACTGACAATTACACATTCAAATTTAGCAGTATGTATGCTGGATCAGTCAATTATGATGACCATTCATCTTACTATTAGTAGTTACAAAAACTTGAAAGAAAAGTTTATTCACTATAAAAACAGATCTATTTCCAAGGTAACAAAAAGAAGCTATACAGAGTATTGTAGGTTGACTTTTAGTCTCAGTGTTTACTTCCCTATAATGGTGTCCTACTCTCACACCTATGTCTTGGCTTCACAGTGAGTAGAACATGCTTCACCTCCCCTTCACTGGAGTTTAACTATTTGACTTGCTTGTATCAGAAAACAAGGCACTAAAAAATTCTTAAATTTGCATGCACAGTTGTGCTAGCTTTCTTGTTCTCCAGTCTTTTGCCATGAGAAGAAAATGCTCCAGCTGCTGACAGTCCAAAGATAACAAGAGACACTGTAGTACTAAGCCCAGCTGGATCATTCCAAATCAGGTGAGCTCTCACTAATCTGCAAAGTCATAAACAAGATGCTAATTTTACATGTCAGAGTTTGCGGTCTGTTGTATAGTATAAATATGGTACTTTCAAAGTCATATTTTGTGGCTTTAGGTATCTCTAGACTGTAAGAAACTACTGACTGTTGTTCTTCTGTTTTGAGAAGAAGGTATTATGTTATTAATAAAACATATTGTGGGCATACAACACTATAATGGACATGAAGTATGCTCCTTCAGGGAAGGACATCACCCTTTAACCAAATTGGAGACACTGGTACCTTCCTTGGTTTCTCTGATTTCTTCAACATAATCCCTTCAAAAAGATATCCAAGTCCTACTGACTCAAATATTTGAATAAATCTTTTTCTCTCCATTCATGGGGCTTCTGTCTGCTTCCAAACTCTTTAGTTTGAAACAGATCATGGGAAGCTTCCTGATTAGATCGTTATTCTCTCTAAATCACTTTAATAAAAAAACCCTCAGTGATTGTCCATCATCTGTAAATACTTCAATATTCTCTTCTATAAACTTGAATATCTACCCCAAATATCTATATCTCTAGCCATTTCTCACTTTCCACACTTTATTACAGAATTCCCAGAACATTTTCACTACCATATCTTTTCTTTCCTCACTGCTCCCCACCTGATTCATCCGGCAAATTCCAGTGTAATCAAAGGTCACTCATTCCTCTAGACTACCATAAGACTAAAAAAAAAATTGGCCAATTTTATTGTAAACCTTTATTTTCTGACAAATCTCCTTTTAAACCAGAAATTCTTCAAAATTAGAAACAAATGAGCCTATTATATAGCAGGTGCTTGGTGAATAATTAAGCCTAAATACTACAGTTAGGTAAGAAAGAACTAATTCTTTCCCAACATTATATGATCCCTACTTCTATAATATATTAGAACTGGGGAAAATTTTTGTTTTCCCTGGTGTGGCATAGATTAAATAGAAAGAGATACAAGGATATGTTCTAAGGGAATAAAAATGTTACATTGTCTAGATTCAAAAAAAGAGGAAGAATAATTGGGGGAAGTTTGTGAAAATACAAAAGAAGATTAGGGATAGATAGCAATAACAAGATCCTTTGGGGATAGTCAAGATATATAAACAGAGTAATAACTTAGAAATTGTTTCTTCTTTTATATTTGTATAAATAATCTGGGAATAGGTTGCCATAGTTATTATGGTTTATAGTGTGCCCCCAAATCTCACCTGAGAGACAATGCAAGAAGTTTCAGAGAAAAAATGCTTGGGCTGTAAGAGTCTTAATCCAATCAGTGAATTAATCCCTCCATAGGGATTCATTGAGTGTTTAACTGAAGTGGTAAGGTGTGGTGGGAGGAGATGGGAATTGGAGCATGGCTTTGAGGTATATATTTGTATCTGGTAAGTGAAGCCCTCTCTCTCTCTGCTTTCTGATCACCATGTGAGCTGCTTCCCTCCACCACATTCTTCTGCCATGATGTTCTGCCTCACTTCAAGCCCCAAGGAATGGAGCCAGGCTTTTATGAACTAAGACCTCTGAAACCATGATACCTTGGGTCTATAAATCACAGTGGCGAAAAAGCTGACTAAAACAAATAGGAAAATATTCAAATTCACAATATAATTAGATATTTTTGGTTAGGATTTTAAGCTGACAGGGACAAGAAGAAATTTATATTTAAGGTTATAAAAATAGCAGGTAAATGGTGAAAACAGGGCTGGGTTGTGGCTCAGTGGTAGAGAGCTTGTCTTACATGTGTGAGGCACTGAGTTCAATCCTCAGAACCACATAAAAATAAATAAATAAATAAAGGTATTATGTCCAAATACAACTAAAAAAAGTATTTTTTAAAAAAAATCAGGTGAAAACAACAAATATTCATTAAGTAATGAAGGGATAAAGAAATGAGTCTATCCAGGTGGTGGAATACTATTTGGTCATAAAAAGAAATGAAGTATTGCTACATGCTACAACATGGATGAACCTTGAAAACATTATGCTAAGTGAGGAAAAGAAGTCAGTCACAAAGGACAACAAATCATGAGTGCATTTATATGGAATGTCACAAAAATATATGAAAAGAGAAAGTAGATTAGTGGGTACATAAGGCAAGGTACAAGGATATTGCATGGAACTAGCTGAAGGGTACATGGTTCTTTATTAAGATGATGTAAATCTTCTATAATTATTTATGGTAATGTTTAGACCACTCTATGAGCATACTAAAATCCACTGATTGTACAGTTTAAAAGGTGGATTTAAATTACATATGAATTATACCTCAATAAATCTGTTTAAAAATTATCTTTGAATATCTTTGAAAAATAATTCAAACCTTATTTAATAGTCTCTGAGTTCCATTGTATCCTGATAAAAAGCCTTAGATGGCATTATAAAGTTGGACCACACATGGGTTCTGAAATAAGATCAAGGAACTGCTGTACCCAAAGTTGTACAAAATACTGAAAGCTAATACAGACATATTAAATGACTTATTGTGCTTTCATTGATAGAATGATAACTCTAATTGCCATACTACTACCACTGTTAAATACTACTGAGAATCTACTATGAGTTGAACTTATAAAAATTTTAGGTACTCTAAATAATAATCAACACCTGATGTCTACCCCTGAAAGCTGACTCTAGATGGAAATGGGAAAACAAACATGAAACAATTAATAAGGTACTATAGTATCATGGATTAACAAAATATTTATTAATTAGACATAAAGGAGATGGCATATGTTATAAAGACTCATTGAACTATTTATCCATTAAAAAAATAAAATGGGTAAAGATTTGCTCCCATTGTCCAGTCACCTCAATGATTGTTTCTTTTGCTGAGAAGAAGATTTTTAGTTTGAATCCATCCCATTTATTGATTCTTGGTTTTAAATCTTGGACTATGGGAGTCTTATTAAGGAAGTTGCACTAATCTCTAGGATATATAAAGCACTCAAAAACCTTAACACACACTCACACACCAAAAAAAAAAAACAAATAACCCAATCTATATATGGGCCAAGGAACTGAACAGACACTTCTCAGAAGAGGATATACAATCAATCAACAAACATATGAAAAAATGTTGAACATCTCTAGCAATTAGAGAAACGCAAATCAAAACTACTCTTAAGATTTCATCACCCTCCAGTCAGAATGGCAGTTATCAAGAATAGAAACAACAATAATTGTTGGTGAGGGTACAGGAGGAAAGGCACACTCATACATTGCTGGTGGGACTGCAAACTGCTGTAGCCAATATGGAAAGCAGTATGGAGATTCCTTGGAAAACTTGAAATGGAACCACTATTTGACCTAGCTATCCCACTCTTAGGTTTGTACCCAAAGGACGTAAAAACAGCATACCAAAGGAACACAGCTATATCAATGTTTGTAGCAGCACAATTCACAATAGCTAAATTGTGGAACCAACATAGATGCCCTTCAGTAGATGAATGGATAGGGAAACTTTGGGATATATACGCAATGGAACATTACTCAGCATGAAAAGAGAATAAAATCATTGCGTTTGCAGGTAAAGGGATGGATTTGGAGAATATGGATTTGGAGAATATGATGCTAAGTGAAGAAAGCCAATCCCAAAAACCAAAGGCCGAATGTTTTCTTTAAATAAGGATACTGAGTCTTAATGGTGATGGAGAATGTGCATGGTAGGAATGGAGGAACTTCAGATAGGGCAAAGGGGAGGGAGGAAGAGTGAGACAGGAAGGGGTAAAAATGATGGTGGAATGAGTTAGACATCATTACTCTAAGTACATATATGAAGACACGAATGGTGTGAAAATACTTTGTGTATAATCAGTGACTTGAAAAATTGTGCTCCATATGTGGAATATGACATGAATTTCATTCTACCATTGTCTATAACAAATTAAAATAAATAAATAATAATAAATAAATAAAGTTGACTAAGATTTGTATGAGAGCATTTCTAAAATATTGGATGGATTAGGATGGACTCCAAATCATAATTATGATATTTCTAGTCAATAAATATTCTCATGTTGTCATGTGATTCCCCCCACCCCTGCCTCTTTTTTACAAGATGCAGTAAGTTATGTAGAAAGAAACTGATTTATCTATGAACATGATGAGATAAGAATTATGAATATTAGTAAGACCACTGGACAGTGGTCTAATGAAGACTTTCACACATAACACAAATGGGTGGACTATGACTTAATTAATGAGATTCAAAATGAATTAAAGGAAACCACTACCAAGAGAAAATCCAAGTTATATTTAATAGTAATAGGTTAGTGGAAAAAGTACTAAATTATATCTAAGCATTTATTTCTTTAATAGTCTCCTCTAAAATGCCTCTTAGATATACTTTTAAAATCAGAAGTAGATTTATTTGCTTAATAAAAATTGTTTTCATTTTAAAAAGCCAAATTAAATTTAAAATGTGGTGCTATTTCTGTTGGAAACTTAAGGAATCCTTGCTTATTAAACCATAAGACTATTGTTTGACTGCTTTCAAATGTTTTTAATTTACTCATTTATGTCATGCATATAACAAAGCCACTGATCAAAATAGATGATTCTCAATTTGCTTTCGGTTGCTGATTTCTTTCTGATACGTTTGTATATTGTGTATGGACTGCTTTCCAAGTTCTAAAGATAAATCAGCTGCATGTCAAGTTTGACATCTAATTGAACATCAACTTAGATGTATAGTCAGTGAGGCAAAACTCTAATGAACAGTCATTTCACTGGTTAAGCACCAAAGGCAAGGTGATTATATTCTAAAGATGGCACATTAAACTTTAAAAAGAAGCTGTCTGAGGCCATTGTGAGAGAATTTGAGGTCTTGCTGAAACAAAGTGTAAGGATAAGGCCAAGGACAAGAGAAAAGGTGATAAGGAGAATGAACAAGACCTTGGGCCTTCAGCCCTTTCCTCCACCACACCATTTCGACTACCTCCAGGTGCAGACACTCCTTGTGTCCTTGAGCAAAGTCATTCAACAATTGAAACAGCTACTCTGTCTTTCATATCCACAAGAGGCCTTTGAATCAACCCAGAGATCTAAACAAAAATACCTGCCTCTAATAAAATGGGTTCTATCACACCGAACCCTACAGAGAAGAAAAATTTATAGTCCCATTTAAGAGAGGAGAGTGACCTTGTTAGCCAAGTGCCATAACGAGAATACACTGAGCAGAAGTATTGGTGTGTAAGCCTGATGCAAGGCATCTAGGAGCAAATTAGCTATTTTAAACCACGGAACTAATGTGAATCATTGCTAATAGCTGCTTATTTATCACTAGCATAAAAAGATAATTTGGCTAAGCTAATGAAGTAATTCCAGCTTTTAACTGAATGCTCCTTATTAATTGAATGTTACTGAAAAAAATCAGGGAGGTAAACTACACAAAGGAGTGCGACTGCTTTCATCCTAGGGTATTAATGTTTTCTTGATACTGCTGAAATTTTATTCCAGTTGCATAAATTTGAGGATATCAAGCTGTTTAGGAAACACAGAGAGCCAGAAAACCTGAATGTTGTGCATTTATAGGAAGAATGTAAAATGGTTTGGGCAGAATGAGATACCTCTGTGTGGTGGATAGGAGGAGGGCAGGGGGAGTTGAAGAGTGAGCAGGTGGAAAGGTATGTGTGTTTCTTGGTGTTTTCTGTGCATCTTATTCTTAGTGATAAATCATCCTTAATAATCATGTATAGACATTGGAACCAACCAGACCTGATATTTAATCCTAGCTAATGTTTTCTAGTGGTATGAACTTAAATTTAGTGTTATACTTACCATTTCTAAGCTTTAAGTTCTTTCTTCTCTAAAGTGGGATAATGATATATACTTTTAAAGTAAAGTAGTTTATTGAAAAACTTTAATTATCTGAGAAATAACCAATTAACAGTTTAATGGGTTCTTTTCAGTATATTCTTCCATGTCTGCTATGCAGAACCAGTACTTCTTTCTGAGTAGTGACCCTCTTACTGAAATTGAGGCATATTCCACAAGTTTTCAGTGAGTTTTGGTTTTCAGAACAATTTAATTTCTGTATTGGCAGGCACAGTGCTAATAAGAATTAGACTTCAATCCTGTATCTGATTCAAAGTTCTTTTCCTCAGACTGTGACTGGTAGTCTAAAGTTGAGTGGAGACATGGCCAGTTTTTCCTCCTTCCCACCCACCACTATACCTACTACACCTTTTCCTTTTCCTGTGGTTATCACTCAAGAGTTGGCAAAGAATGGGAAAATAGAAAATAAAAGTATCTTCTTGTCTCAGCAAAAGTGTATTCCTATTCTTAGCTCAAATATGTTATCCATGTTTGTTAATGGACAAATTGGGATGGGGTGGCCCTAGTAGGCCCACTAAAGATGGACTCACTCCCCATCATACCACATTCTCCAGACATGCATTCATCGCCTCCACAACATTTGGCAAGGCTGTTATATCCAATGTTATATATGTTTCTTGGCCAATACTTTAGCTTCAGTTCTCATGAAAGTATCCAGTCAATCAATTCTTAGTCACTTCCTATTATGTGCTAATATTGTCTAGGCCTTTTGTATGTATATTAGTGATCAAAATAGGAAAATTCCTCATCTCAGATAGTCTGGAGTGCCTGAAGAGTGTAGTAGAGGAACAAAGAAAATAAAATATGCTAAATAAATAAAATATATTTATATAGAGAGAAATATATGCTATGGAGAAAAAGTAAAGTAGGTAAGGGAAATGATATAATTGTAAATGTTTTGGTCAGGCTGTGCCTCACTGAAATGAGAAATGACTTGAAGGTGAGGAACTGAGTCAATAAATGTCTAGGGGAACAGTTTCCAGGCAGAGGAAAGAGCCAGAGCAAAGGCTTTGAAGAAGGAAGGTACTTTGGGGATCCAAGGAATAAAAATAAGCCCAGTATGTTTGGAGTAGAGCAAACAAGAGACATTGACATAAAATAGCATCATTGACTAAGGGCTAGAGTATATGTGAACAGGTAGGCACACATGCACCGTTTTTGTTTCCTCCCCCAAACCCTACCTCTACCCCTCTTTTTCTCTCTCCCTCTCCCATCCCCACTCCTCAGGGAAGGGTTGAGATGGACAGTCCAAGGAGACAGCACTTTTGACTTTAACTGAGTCACATAATGGGTCATAATTTACAAAATCTAATCATGGACTATAGAACAGTAGTTAGGATTATGGATCCTGGAGTCAGACTGAGTACAAATCTTGATTCCTCTAATTACTACTTTTAGATTATGTGAAAGTAATATAACCTCCTTCTTCCCAATTTCCTTCTAATAGGGACTAAAATAGAATTATATTCCATAATATTGCTGTGAGGTGAATGGAACTAATGCCTGAAAGCAAATAAAACAGTATCTACCCCTGGAGATTGTAATAGGCAGCAAAGGTTAAGAATCATTGCCTACATCTACATTGGATAACTAATTCTTTCCAGTGACCTCAGTTCAAATGTCACTTCTTCAGAGAAACTTCTCTGATGGTCATTAGAAGTATTCAAAAATATTCTATTAATATTCCTCTAAGTGCTTGGTATAATAGGATTTTTCTCACTTTTTCTGAGGTTAGACACTCCATGTGACTTACCATGGCAAACAATGTTTAACCAAGTGACATGTAGAACTTTTACACAGAAGATACATATCATTTTCAAGATGAAGATTCAAAGAGCCATAAATTCAGCATATCTCTTTTTCCTATTAGGAATACCATGTGGAAATCTGTCTTGAGGTCAAGTCTTGAGAGCAACTGTTACTCTATCATCAACAGAGTGCAACCTTCCTGAGATCCTACCATCTATAGTGAACATGCAGCCTGAGCAGTAAACATGTTGTGCTGTTAAGTCATCATGTTTTGGGATTGATTGTTGCTATGGAATAATCTAGACTGTCTTGACTGATATACTTTCCTTGATCATATTATATGAAGCAGTTTCCTCATTCCACAATCACTCTTCAGAATATCTTCAAACTTCATTTCCACCATACTATTACATTACCCTTTTCTAGAGTCATGTCATTCATAAATTTTCTGAGAGTAGGAAGTTCATATCATTTTCATCTCTATCATCAGTATAATAACACTTCCTAGAACTTATTAGAAACTTAATGTATTTCGTGAATTGCTAAACTTTATGGCAATCTATCATTTTATTTAGAGACTTACAATGCATCAATTTTATGCTAAATTCTGCTTCATATGGCATGATTCCAGGATATTTATTACAAAAAATAAAAATATAATATTTTTCATGTTAAGTCAAAGTCCTTGGATGTAGACACAATTTGATTGTTTCATTGTGAGACCATTTTAATGAACAAGAAAAAGTTTAAATGGATTAATGCATATGCATATGATTAAAGATTAATTTAAAGCATATGCATTAATGATGATTTCTATAATAAATGAAGCATAATGAAGAACTAAGACACCTATAACAATAACCATTTATCTCTTGTTTGTAACTTTTATATAAAAGACGATGCTGTAACTTTTACACTGAGAATTGTTCACGCTCATGCATCCATCCAAAAATCAATTGAAAAATAGAAATACATAATCAGACTGATGGAAAACAAAACATAAATCTTTCTTACTTTGATATATATTATTTAAATATCCAGCCTCCTAATATTTTCTCTTCACTCCTACCCCTATCCCAAAGTTTGGACTTTTGGAGACCCATTGAAAGTGCATGGGTCTGTGGTAAACTTAAACAGACTTAATCAGTCTATAGTAGACTTAATCAGAATGGCAGCCTCAGACCTAGTGAGTCTTGAGAGTGGATACAGACACAAATGTGGGCTCTGTTCCATTTGCTGGGTTTTAAGCCCTGGGGATGAGAGCAAGCAGAGATTCCTACACTCTTAGAGCTAGGCACTTTTTAAATAAAGAGAGAAGCCACATGCATCTTCGCATCTCAAAACTAAGTGAAACTGTTCTTCCTCTCTCCCAAAAGCAAGAAGTGTGGGTATATAGGAACAGAAGCCAAAAGGGTTATTACCATTCTCATCCCTCTAGACAGTAGACATGTCTTCCCTCTGTGGAAACATTAAGAATGTAGGAGGTGAGACAGAGAGGGAGATGAGTGCTCCTCAACCTACTCCAGAGGCAAATTTGAAAAGTCAAAAGCAATCACTTATTCCTGAATGCCAAAGTCAAATTGACAACTTTCTTTTAATGGCAGTGGCATAGTGCTGGCTCACTTCCCAAATACCTTTCATAAAAAGATACCCAGCAAATGACAACATTGCTCTGTTTCCCACTTCTTTTCATAGCAATAATTAGAATTCATTTATAGACATTCAACCAAAAGCTTATAATTATGATTAGAAGGACTTACCAGTGAAATCACTTCTCTTAACAATAGTACTTTCACTAAAATTTCCATCAAAAAAATTAAAATCTTTTTACAAAATGTAAATTAAAATACTGGCTAAAATAAATCTTTAATGAACTTTATAATATTCTCTTACATCTTCCCTGGATACTTCCATATAAATGCAAAGGTTTTTCAATGTTAATTCAGGCAGTGAATAAGCTATTTCTCATTGCTGATTCAGGCAAGGAATTTAGCTCTGTGGATCTTAAACTGCTTACACTATAGAGGAGCATTCTTCAAGCTGACTTCTGGTGCTGTGTTTAATACACTAAAGAGGAAATTAAGTTCTTTCAATATTGATGGTTTAGCAACAGAAGTATGATCCTGAAAAGAGCACCATGCATTGTTTGATGAAAGTAAATATGAAAGGTAAGTGTTTACTTAAAAACATTCCATGGGGAACTACAAACATTTCTGGAGTTGAGACACATAGAATTTAAAAGTTCTGAGTGACCTTAGAGACTATCTAGAGGTGACTGTCAACCTGTCAGAGGTAGGGAGCATTCCTATTAAGAAGTACTGCATTAAGCAAGAAATGGCATTGAATAGAGTGTAGTATGTACATGAATGGTATCATTACAGAAAAGAGGATGTATGAACAACCCCAAATCCCTAATATTTTTAGATTAGGGAACCAGGGTATGATGAAGTTGTATTGCTGCTTCAAGTTACATGGTAAGGTAACCAAAGTCAGAATTAGCTTTATTCTCCAGTGACTGCAGTAGGTGCTCTTTCCATATTAATTTGTATTTAACACAAGCTTCCTATTATTACAAATTTGATAGTATCTGCTCCATCCAAACTATAGCCATGCATCAGTTAATGAAGGTAATATATTCTGATAAATGCAAATTTTTGTGTGAACATCATAGAGTATACTTACACTAATTTAGATGGCTACACTGCCACTAGGCAATGTAATCTCATGAGACCTCCATCAAAAATGTTGCTACAACATCAGGCACACGCCTATATTAAAATCATATATTTTTATGTAGTTGTAATTAAGAATAAATTTTGATGGAAGAATTATGCCAAAGTCTCTTCCAATGCCCTGCGAAATACTTGGACTTAAGGAGATAAAAATTCTTCCAGATTGTGCCCATTTCAATATGATGGGAATAGCTCCTATAGATCCTAATTAAATAATTTCCATGACAGTTCCAGCATCTTGCTCTTTGAGAAAGAGTTTTAATTATATCTGGATTTCTATCAGTATACTACTTCTCATGTGCAGAAGACAGCTGATTCAATACAAAGGCTGAGATTTATAGCAAAACCCTTGCCAAGAAGAAACTTATAGTCTGTAATGGAATCTGACATTTTTAGTTTTCTGATAATAACAATACTATTACCATCACTTTATTATTGCAAAGGTGACCTAAGACTCTTTCTGGGAGGTTTGTAGGTCCCCATAATTTGAAAGAGCATTGGCCATTACACAAGAAAATTTTTTCTCCCTCACATCCTTTCCCCTTATTTGTAGTATTGTAGAGAAACTCCTCTGTTTTCCTCCTCTCATGGAATCCAAAGGAATGATAGGGATGCTAGGTGGGCAAAATAGTTAAGTGTCTTACATTTAGAAATGTCTCTGCTGAGTACAGTTAATATATTAAATGATTTGTTGATTTATTATTTTGAATATTGTTATTGCTATTACTGATACCTCTGTTATAAAAATGAGGAAACATAGTCACAGATTGGAAATACAGAGAATTGCTTAGTATTGTATTTAATTACTTAAATAAGTTGCCTATCTTTATAAGTGGGGAAGTCAGCATTTGAGCCAGTATTCTGTTTCTCCATCACTATAATAGCAACTACTATATGAGATTATTATGATTGTTATGAAGATTAAGATCATAAGTCATATGATCTTCAATGCATTACTTATTTCCAATAATGCTTTAGTATTCTAACCCGTGACATGGCAAAAAGAATACCTTCTACATCATACGCAGCTGTTATAAATGAGATAGTATACAGACCACTTAGTGAAGTTTCTAATATCCAGTAAGTTTTCAATAATTGTTATTGACTTATTTATATTTATTGTTATGTTTATTATCTTTATATTACATAAAGTAACTTAATAAATTATTGCTTCTTATGATGAGTTTTACTCACCAGAAAAAAATGAAGACTAATTATTTGTGAGTTTCTTCATATTCATTAACAGTGGAAAAATAATATGAATGTTGTGCATTTGGGGACTACTATAAAATATAAGATAAAGATGTTCTGAAAGAAAAACATATTTCTTGAAATAAGAAAGCTAGTCATATAGCTACACTTAATACACCACTTTATTTCTAAGTGGGAAATCAAACTGATAAAAACAATTCTCATGTACTATTAATGCAGGAACAAACAAAGCTAGGAAAATATCTTTTTAAATGATGGTTTCTTCCAAATATTATTAGAAAGCAAACATGTGGATAGATCATTCTAGCTATAGTGAGTGAAATTCTGACTTTCCCTTAGGGCTCAGAATATAAATTTAAAGGAACCTATAATCACCCAGCTACATTTTAAAAATATAATTGCATACTTTTTCATTTTCACTCTTATGTGTATGTTAAACTGTATTAGTCTGGATTAACCATAGGAAGAGAAGAAACAGTGGGGACACTCGCACACATGCAAAAACCACACACACACACACACACACACACACACACACAGAGAGAGAGAGAGAGAGAGAGAGAGAGAGAAAGAGAGAGAGAGAGAGAAATTTATTATTATAAGAAATTGGGCTTATATGATTGTGAAGGCTGACTCACATGATTTGCCATGTGTAAGACCAAGGCCCAGGAAAATGGGTCATATCTTTCCAATCCAAGTCTGAAGGCCTGCGTATAAGTCCCGGTCTGAAGGCAGGAGAAGACCAAATGTCTCAGCTCATGTAGGCAAAAAATGAGCTAATTCTTTCTTCCTCTACCTTTTTGTTACATTCAGGCCCTCAAGGAATTGAATGATGCCCACCTACATTGGGGAGGGTAATATACTTTAATGCACCAATTAAAATGCTTATTCTGTATAGAAATGCCTTCATAGATGTAGCCAGAAATAATGTCTAACCAAATATCTAGGTACTTTTTGGCCCAGTCAAGTTGACTTATAAAATTAATAGTCACAATAATTGTTTTCTGCCAAGATATTATTGAACTTTGTACCCCAACTAGGAAATAAAAACCATTTTCTCTAAAAGGAGCATTTAACTATTACCACCATATTACCTGCTCCAGTATTAGTCAGAGTTCACTAAAATGTTTTAATTCCAAATACAGAGAAAATAGGTTACATTATTTAGTAAACTAGTAAGCAAATAAATTTTTAAAAACAATTGAAATCTCAAAATATCAGGGGGCATTGAGCTTATGTTTGGTCTTCTACATACATTGTACACTACTGAGAATTTATAAAAGTAATCATGTTTTTGCACAGGAAATCCATAGATACTTATGTTAATTTCTGGTCACAATTCATTACAGAGCCATTGCTTATTTACAAGATTTAGAAAATGTGTATATTGTTAAAACAAAAGACTTTTCTATTTCAGAGTTGTCTTAATAAGAGGATCTGTACTCAAATTAGTTTGTCTTAGATATATATTTATTGTGGAGATGTGTTTATTTTCAGTGGTCTAGTTTAACAACTGACATTTTAAAAGATAACATCACTTCATTAGTACTGATGTTTTTTTAAATCATGGCATATTTTAATTTATTCTTTCTTTATATTTATATGATTCATATAAGAATTCTTTAAAATGCAGATTTGGCAAGATGTAGAACTTGTCATACTTACTTTTATAAGAATTTCTGAGAGTCTAATATGTGTCAGTCCAATACTTGTAGATTCAACCTCCATAATTTCATTCAGTCCTCACAAAAAGCCTGACATATAAGCATATTTAACTGAGAAGAAAATGAAACTGCTGAGAGATTTGATCAAATGCTCAAGTCAATCTGATATTAAGAGGCAGTGCCAATGACATGTCTACCGCCTTGAAGTTATTCTTCTGCATCTCTTAAAGATTGGTCTCATAAAGATTTTCCCTTTCAAATATGGTAGAACAGACCCTCTAATAAACCTTCCTGCTATAAATAACAAAAATTCTGAGGGGAAAACCTGGAAAGAAAATGAAGTAAAGTAAAGTAATGAAGTAAAATCAGAATCTGAGAGATAAGAAATCAAACCAGTATTGTTCTGGAAAGAAAAACAAAGCTTAGGATCAGCTCAAAATTGCAGTTCCAAAAGATGCCTCTGCATAAACATGTGTCTGAAAGGGTCATACTAACAAAGTGTCAGTAAACCAGAAACAAGTGAGACACTTAGAAAAGACAAGGAAAACTTCCATTTGTAACCTTGGTATGGAGTGAAAATTTCTTTGTGACCCAGACCTATCTTCGAAAAAAATCCCAAAGACCTTAAACCAAGATTTGTGTTAAATTTTTTCTGGAATGTGGATAGCTCCAAGCTGCTGAGAAAAGAAAATCCTGTGAAAAATCATATCTTCTAGAATATTTTGTAGAATTTATGCAGTGTTCCATTGAATAGTTACTCAAAGTCAAAAATCTCAAAACTCAAAGAAAAAACACATAAGAAGAGAGAGCCAGCATAAATGAGAGTCCAGAAATTAGAAATATCAGGTTTATAATCTAAAAATAAGTGTGTTCGTAAAGCAATAAGAGAAAAGAATGGCATATAAGGAGAAATGTCTATAAAATGACTAAGTTGATTTGTTAGAAAGAACTTTTAGAAATACTACAGATATACTACTAAAGAAGAAGAAACATGTTAAAGGAACTGGCTCACCCTATGTTATGGTTTAGATAATAGGAGTCCCCCAAAAGCTCACATGTGAGGCAATGCAGGAATGTTCAGAGGTGAAATGATTGGGTTATAAGAGACTTAACCTTGATCCACTGATAAGGATTAACTGGGAGTCAACTGTAGGCAGTAGAGAGTGTCTAGAAGAAGTAAGTCACAGAGGGTATACTGGGGTTTCCCTCTTCTTTCTCTCTCTCTCTCTTTCTCTCTAACCCACCCCTTCCTGTTAGCCATGTCTAGAGTTGTTTTCCTTTGCATGATAATCTGCCTTTCCTTGGGCCCAAAGGTATAAAGTCAGCCATCTATTGAGACCTCTGAAACTATGAGCACCAAATAAACTTTTCCTCCTTTAAAATTGTCCTTGGCAGGTCTTTTGGTCATAGTGATGAACAAGCTGACTAAAACATTCTATATGAAAAAACTAGAATTATGAGAAAACTATCTTTAAAAAAGCATTTGTTATTAGTGCAAGATAAACTAAATAAACCAATGGAAAAGAACAAACTTTTTTGCTAAAAAATGCAATAATAAACAGAGCTAATATTACAAAATACTTAGGGAAAGAAGGAACTATTCATGATAACTAATTATTTCAGCAACATTTATTGAATAATCATGAAAGAAAATTTAACTGGATCTCTAAACAACACAAACTAAAATTAAAAAGTAAAAGTTCATAAAATTATAGTATTATCAACCACTTCTGCTCATCTAGTGACATCATAAAGAAAATGTAATGAGCCACAAACTTGAAGAAAATGCTACAATGTATTCACTTGTATTAATGAACTTTACTATTGACATGAGTTCATGGATCCTTTGCTGATATTTATTTTCTAGGAAATATGCTTCCTTCACAATGAATAACCTTAATTTTTAGATAATGATTGTCCTCAACAGATCCTGGGAAGTAGAAAAAAAATTCTCCAAATTGTAGATCAGTTGTCACTATTATAGAAGTAGAAGGGAAAAAAATGCAACATGAAGAAAGAGAGAAACCTATTTCCAGGATCCAAATGTTTGTGTTTTATAACAGAGATGAAAAGTATATGATAAACACAGAGCTGAGGAGACACCAGAAGACAGAGAGCAAAAAAAAGAAGAAGAAAAGAAAGAAGATGGAGTGAAAAGATAAAAAAGAAGGAAGCTAAGTAGCATTCTGCAAACAGAATCTCCAGCTAACATAGCCATCATAGCCATCAAAAGACAACCATCTCTAGGTTTCTCAGGGATTCCATTGTGCTAAATATAAGTAGAGTCTTCATTGACTATATGAAGGTGGTGTCCCCAGTGCCACCCATAGGGCACACAGTAACTTCACTGAATTCTCAGACTTTACATATAATTTAAAGAGATATTTTAATCCCTCTAAATTGTCAATTTCTTCCTTTATACCCTGCCAAGGAAGTTCGGACATGTCAACCTGGGTTTAATGGTCACCATTGTTGCTTGCAAGAGTCAAGGAACCATCCCAACAAATTATGACAATCAGCCCCAGGTATCCTTGCCAGAATGCTGAATTCTAATTTAAACATAAATAACTCCATGGCAATGAATTCTTACCCTTCAACTTTATATTTTTTCTCCCACTCCCAAAAGCATAAAGTCAGATAGTCATAGCTTTTCAAGAAGCACAGATGGTTTGCTCAGTTGCACAGAATATCTGGCCATATGAAACTGCATCTTAAGAAATCTATCCCAGGGAGGATGGGTCAGTAATTTGTTAGCCCTCTCCTGCCTCTCATTGATTAAAGTTCACTCCATGATGAATTAACTCACTTTCATTTGTAGATTTTACTATTTGTTCCTTGAAACAGCAACTGGGAAGGGAAGTCAGGGTTTCCTGAACAGCCACTGGGAAAGGAAGCCAGCGCATAGTTAGCTCCCCCAAGATCTCTCCCCAACTCTATGACTTTATCTACCTAGAAGAGGATGGTGTGATGTCAGTGAGAAGCTAACAAAGATTATTTGTTAGGTAATTTTCTTATGTAAAAACGTTGCAGTAAAGGCACTGTTAGGCCATTGTCTTTTAGAAGAAGAAAGGGGACATTTTTTAAGGTCCAGAGAGTTCCAAGGGAATGTGAGGATTCAAGATTCTTAGGCTCTTTTACTTAAATGTCCCCATCATTGATCATCTTTCCTTATCAGAGTACTGACTTTGACATAGGAGACTTGACAAGATATGTATTTTGTTTCCTTTGTAGCTGTCATATAGGATCCTAAGTCTACTATTTTGTTTTGTTTGGAGTTGGTTTTGTTTTTTAAACTAGTCTTCTTTGGGGATGCTACAAAAGTCCCCTGACATTCATAGTACAATTTATATGAATTTTTTTCATCTGAATAAATTACTTTCTTGGCAAAGACCCAATGCCATCAAAAGTAGCCACCTCATGCCACAATTACTTAAGTAAGTCCATCTTTATTTATGCTTTCCCATCAAATGTAGCAGACATTACTTTTCCAATTGGTTGCCTTTATCTGCACCTACTTCTTATTCACTATCAAGAAAACTTTAATAATTATAGGTCCATGCATGCCAGAGATGATGTTTAAAACCCACTCAAGCAGCAATCAGGCCCCCATTGTCTTCTTTGAAGTGGGCAACTCAGCACCCTGAGAATGTTCTTTCTAAGTCTCTCCTGATATCATGGTTTCAGGAGAATATTTAGTGTAGATTTCCTAGAAAACAGAGCTTGAGGTAAAGTTTAAATGCTTATCATTTTATTGGGGTTGAAGGCATAATATCAGAAAAGCAAGAGAGAGGGAATGAGACATAGATAAGAGATATTATTGTAAGATGGTACTTTACCCAGTTGACTAGTCTTGTAAAATTATAATTGGTTTGCTTAATCATGCAGGATGATTGCTATTTGGAACTATTATGTCTCTAATCAACAATTTATCTGGCAGTTACTTTCCATCCTTGGTCTAACTCTTCTCATATGTGGATTATATTATTAGCCCCTATAGCAGATACTATGAAGAATGCCAGAGCTTCAGTGGATCCAGGTGAGTTGAACCTGCACACTAGGGGTACTACAGCTCTAGACATAGAAGAAAACAGAACGTCTGCTACAGTCCCACATTCATTTTGCCAAGAATCAGGGCCATGATTGAGAGCTGGGAGGCAGATGAGAGACCAAGAATGAGAAGCAGAAAACTGGTCCAGTATAGTATTAAGACATCTATTATCACATATAAAAAGAAATCCAAAATACTACCTGTTCTAGGACTGCCTGACTTATCACATCAATATGTTCATCAGAATCTCTGATTCTCTCTCTCGCTCTCTCTCTCTCTCTCTCTCTCTCTCTCTCTCTCTGGACTGTAATAATTTGCTGCCTTTCTTAAGTCCAAGTTTAGTTCTCCACATAGTAAGGTGATGGCCACCATTAGTGACTAGAGGAAATTATTTTCTATCTGTTTCAAGCATGAGAGAGGAAAACATCAAACTCTGGGAGATAAGCAAATAATACATCCATTAATGAAGTAGTGAAGAATGATTCAGAAAAAATGTATAGATAAAAATTTATAACACTTGTTTAGACTAATAAATTTATAACTCTTGTTTAGACTAATTTCATAAAACTAAAGTATTACTCCTACATTTTTTAAACTTTGCCTTAAGGAGTCAGGAGAAACAAGTGTGTTGTGTAGAAAAACAGTATTCACAGTTTTTCAACCTTGTCATTCTCCGGTGAAGCTGACAAGTCTATGTGCTTCTAAGCGTCTAGAAGTGCAACATCACAAGCTATTTCATGTATCCCACTCACAGTCTAAAATAATTCTCCAACTTCCTTCTCACAGAAATAACAGCACTTTTATTTGGAAACTCTAAACACCCCGTGTCTTTACAAAGTTAGATATGAAAAATATGATTAACATTAACCTTTGTGGAAAGTGAGTTTAATCTCTCTAATTTGAAATAAATTAGAGAGGAGATATAAGAGTTTCCAAGTGGCATTGATTATGTAGAACTGAATCCTATATGGAATAGATCCCTGTCTTATACACTTAAATTGTTAACCAATTAGCTTCATAGTCTTGGGCAAACCACTTTACTTTTCCAAGTTTTAGTTTTTCACTATTCAGTGACTGAACAAGATAATCAGGAAAATTTCACTTCTAATAAAACAAAATATTACCTAATTTAATGTTGAAGATATTGACTTGTTCATTAGCATTTTAAACCTGAAAACTCAGAAGGTTAATTCTGTTTAGATGCTTTACTGAATTCATCAAGATTCAACACTGATGTCAAGAAAGACAGAAACAGGGAATCTGCTACTAAAAGTAAGATCTGCTGCATTTTATTTGTCTTTTTACACATGAGGAGTAGGGATAAAATAAACTATAATTTCAAATTCCTCCTCCAAGAAAGAAGAAAGATATTTTACTGGTAAAAATAAATTCTGAATGCTTAGAGCTTGCTTTGCGCACTAATAAAAAATCAAATGAAAAAAAGCAATTTGATTAAATTATGTGTGCCTTTTTCTATGCCAATGGAGCTTAACTAAGCAAACAGAAGCAGTGAAGTAAATCAATGTTGGTTTATTAAAGATCAGAATTCAATATCTCAATGGTTGAAGGGCTTATGCACCAGAGTGCTCACTGTTTAGTTTTTCTTAACAAAGAAAGTAAACATGGCGGTACCAAGCAGAAACTTGTTCATGGAATGACACTGACAAATCAGATTTCTCAAAGAGGAGGAGTCTTGTAGTTCTCAGCAGATTATTTTTTAAGCAGAATATAATTTTAATCTTACTATTTCATATGTTTCATCCTCTCTTCAAGAATATTTCAACATTATTTTTAATCATGATTTCTTAAATTTGTATGTTTTTGACTGGTGAAAGCACTTTTAGCTCCCAATTAAGAAATGAAAACTGAAATGCCTTCACCTGTTCTCATATGGCTCACCAAATATTTGGTGAATAAATCAGAGATTAATTTCTCATTCGGATCCATCCTACAATGAAGTCATAAATAATAGCAAATTTGTAACATCACATTAATCTCCATGGTAACAGGCTTACTGCGCAAACAGAGGATTATGACTTCACAGGAGAATCAAACACAGAGAGAGAGTGGGTTGTAAGGAAGAAAGCTCATTTTCAAACTCATATAATCTACAGTAATTGCACTGGGAATTCAGGCAAACCTAGCAAAGCAAATTGCTTTTCATAGAAATATTTTGCTTTTTTCAAGTTTGTTCCACAATGAAAATCTTTCTCTAAATTGCATAGTGTATGTGACATAAGGCAATTTTAATACATAGCCAATGTGAGACAAGCAATCTGGGATATAAAGGTTTGAACTGGGACTGGCAGCTTCATGAGAAAAATGCATCCAAAACAACACTATGTAGAGCTGAAGAGAAACAAAATGCAGAATTGATATAGAAGTGTTTACTATCCAAGCATCTAACATTTGTAAAGGAATCGGCCTCTTTCATCTTTCCTTTCCCATTTTATATTCTCTCAAACACAATCTATGAAAATTATACTTCCCTTTTTGGATTCACTTCCATTTGGGGGAAGTTGCACTATTCTTACACCTAAATAACATCCTTGGGGATTATTCATATGCAAATTCTTTTAATACATTTCTCCACTATTCTTTTCTCCAACTGGTACTTTTTCCTGTAATCTCCTTTTCCTTTTAAAAGAAAAATCCTGCTTTCATAAAGCCTAGGGCTTTTAGAGAATTCTATACCCAGGCAATAGTGCTCAGTTTTTGTTTTTGTTTTTCTTCCTAAGAAATTAAAAACTCCCAGGAATTAGGTCTTTTTTGTTGTTTATGTTGTTATTGTTGTTGAGTTGTCTTATGCTTTGCACTATTTCCTTTGGTTTGCTTTTCTAATACAGTAGAATATTTTTAGGAAAGCAACAAGAAAAACAAACTGTAATACTCAGGAAAAGGAAAGATTAAAATAATAATTTTAACAGTAGCACAAAAGATTGCAAACTCCCCCAAGTTTTCTAACTCTCCTAGCTCTATGTCAAGTTTCATGTTGACAGAGAGCCAGAGTGAGGTGTTTTGAAAAGTGGCCTGTAGTGAGAGAGTCAAGACATTTTTCTGGGCCAGTATTTTCACAGAATGTCCCACTAAATTCCTATCTGCCTATGCACAAGGCCAAAGATGACATATAACATATGATTAAGGATAACTGAGTGTGAAAACTACTTAGGAGTTGTAAAGGAGCAGACCTCATTACCCACAACTGGTTCAATTAAATATTTGAGGCAAGAAAATGATCTGACCAAATCCTCGGAAAATATTATACCAGGTTGAATGACTTGAGCCTTTTACATGTTTGAAGTCAAATAGAACACCAAGTTCTTGGAGCTCATATAATTAGATGAACATTGACTGAAAATGGGGGGTATGTATTTTACTTTTTTCTAACATCTAGTTGATATAACACATTCACAAGATGTGTATATCATCTGATTGTTCCCCTTCACCTTCTCACCTGCCTATAAGATACCCCAGTGTAGAAGTTCACAATTGACTTGATCAATTTAATGCCAATTTCATAACAATCTTTTGAGCAAGATCAAAGTAGGAACATGGATCTTGTGATGTTTTAATCAACATCAGAACTAGTGAGACTATAATTCTTTCCAAAACCCTTCTTAAGCTATAATATCAACATCTAGAGAGTCCCTTTTAAAAAATAATAAACTCCCTTGCCTTTCCATTTCCCTTAAGTTTTTCAAAGGCTGGTAATGGGCAAACAGTGAAAAGATTAGGCTCAAATGGTCTGTCTCTTTCCCTCTCATCCATGTTGACTTTACATGTCCTTACCATTGTAGATAAAAATAATTTCTAAGAAAAATATTTCTAATTAGGATCAGATTTAGACTTAAATAAATAAACAGTAATTATACTTTATGCATACTTTCAAGAAATTTTTAATAACATAGTTAAAATACTCAAACCAAAATATATTTAGTCCCTTTTAGTCAATACTTTGAATAACAAATTTCACTTAATTAATACAATTATTAATACTAGACTAATAATAGAAAAATAACTATAATTACCTTTTAAACATTAATCTATCATAACTAGACTCTGTTTACTTCTTATGTATTATCTCATGTAATGCTTATCAAAATCTTAGAGTTGGTACTAAGAATTCCATTTCAAAGTTGGAGAAATTAATGTTTGAATAGATTAATAATCTCAAATTTAGAGAACTAGCAAGTAATGGAATTGGGATTATTAACTTATTTATCTGCTATACTCTTAATTTTCAGTGACACTGGCTCATAGAGGTTCTCTAACATGGTGCCAAGTGAGAATTAAATCTGAAAAATATGGTGCTGAAGATGTACCTCAGTAGTAGAGTACTTGCTTAGCATGTGTGAATCACCAGGTTTGATCCCAAGCACCACACACACCAAAATTGTCTGAAGACAGAAACTCTGCCAGATAGGATTTACAAAGATATGAAACTCTGAAGCTAAGATACATAGATATAAATATAGATATGCGTAGATCATACATATATACACATACACATGTATCATTTATCATGTGTGATAAATCTCACACACACATTCATGAACACCCGCAATTTATTCACCAATAAATACTTCCCACCTGAAGGGCAAAGATATGTACTACCTTTTCCTAATCCCATTTGTCTTATTACACAGGGTATTTCTATGACTTCTTTTCTTATTCTGTATTATCCTTATAGCTACTCAGAAAAGAGAAAAAGAAGATAAACAGAAGAGCCAGATTTAAGAGTCTGCTGCTCTTCAAACTCTCACAATAAAAATACTTAGAAAGCCCTTGAAATATTTAGATACTCCAACAGCTCCTTAAAAAATAAAAAAGTTTACAAAAAACAGATCAACATCTCATATTTGAGTACATGCAGCTTTAAGGTCAATGCCATGACTCCAAATCTTTCTACCTGCTATAGCAAACTCTTATTTATTTTAAAAATGGTCAATTCCTTTAATAGTTTTTTTAAAATTATTTTGATCATTCAAATACTTCCTCTAGAGGAAATTAAATTGAAGGTAGTGACTTAAATGTTAATATTTCTCATAGCAAGCATATTAATTTGAGGTAGGTTACATTTACGACATAATTTGTCATTTTATGTGCTGTATGCACACATTATATTTAATAAAGGCCTCTTGAATAATCAATGCATAAGGTATATTTATGCTCCTTTTATGGAACTCATTTTACAATTTGAAATTATTACTTAGATTTATATTTTTAAATATTTTCATTTATAATATTTTCCTGGTGACAATTATGAGTCATTAAATGTGTGACCTTGCCCAGTTATGATGCTACTCTGTGCTAGCTCCCCATATCATTGATAATGGATTCATTTTAAGACAATGTTGCTCAGAATTTTTCCTGTTCAAATATTAGACCTGGGTTGCAAAGAGCAATCACTGAGGCTAAGGTTAAACAAGTCAGACCAAGTTCATATCTGTTTTTCCCGTGAACAAAGCGTTTGTTGTTGATAACAACAAAGCTCCTAGGAAGGTAAGCGGGCAATGGAGTATAGGCAAAATGAGTACAGTAGTCCCTCTTTATTTGCAGTTCCACTTACTACAGTTTCAGTAAACCAAAGTCAACTGTGTTCATGAAAATATTAAATTGAAAATTTCAGAAAGTTTTAAATTGCGTGCCATTCTGAATAGCATGATATAATCTCACGGATCCTGCTCCAGCTCACCTGGGATGTGAATAATGCCTTCGCTCAGTGTATACATACTATACATATTCTCTTCTGTTAGTCATTTAGGAGTGATTTTTATTGTCAGATCAACTGTCAAAATATTGCTTTGTTTGTGTTCAAGTAACCCTTATTTACTGAAAAATTACATCAAACACAGAAGTAGTGACATTTACAATTTGGATATGTCAAAGAGAAGCAACAAGGTGCTTCCTTTAAGAAAAAAGATGAATGCTCTCAATAAGGAAAGAAAAAAAATAATTTATTGCAGTTAGTAAGATATACAGAAAATAAGATATTTTGAGACACAGAGATCTCATTTTTATAGCTTTTATTACAGTATAATGTTATAATCATTCTCTTTTATAATTGTTCATTTCTTACTGTGCCTAATTTATAAAATGTACTTTATCATAGGTATGTATGTATGGTACCTAGAGGGTTTAAGGGTTTGATATTATTTGCAACCTTGAGCATCCACTTGAGGTCTTAGAACATATTCCCTGTGGTTAAGCATCAACTACTATACTTCCTACTGGGAAATGTCTGATGAATGTTGAATTAATAAAGTATTTAGTTTTCAGATTGTTGGTGATTATTTTTTTCTTTTCACTAGTATCATATATGGTCTGACAGAGGAAATACTGAAATGAAAAAGGACGGTTTTTCCCAAGATGTATGAAGGAAAGCAGGCAAATAAAGAGGATGGAAGTCCCATTTTAAGGATCCTCTTCTGTGTGGCTTTGTCTGTTTGTCTGTGGACCTCATCAAAGCACTAACATATCTCTTTTCATCTGCAGTTGCACCACAACAGCATAATAATAATGCTATTATTAATATTCTCTATAAGATACTGAGCTAAGCTTGCAAAAAAATTATTTTCACTTTTAATCTTCTCAAAAACTTTGTGATTAGGTATGATTATCCTCATTTTACAGTTGACAAAATAGAGGCTGAGGCAATAATTAGCTTGCAAAGGCCCTGGAAGGGCCTGTTATCAACCACACACTCTTGCTTCAACAGCATTCCCAGCACTTGAATATTACAAGATTCTTCTTGTTCCTTTATAATCATCCCCTATTGAGGAGGTTAGTTTTATTAGTATGTGAGCATTACACATGACTGGGCTTGAAATAGTTAAATCACTAAATCCCAAACTGCTTCCATCAGACAGCTGTGATTCGTGAGCCAACAAAAGTTGTGCTCAGGGGAGGCACCCAGCTAAAACCCAAATAGGAAGGTTACTCTTCCTAAAGGAATCCTGGAAGATGGCCCTCTTACTACCTTATGGTAGAGAGTGATCAAGAGAGCAAGAGGGAGAACAAGAGAGCAAGAGTGAGAGCAGGAGAGAGAGAGGGGAGAGGGGAGGGGGGAGGGGGGAAGGAGGGAGGGAGGGGCACACCAAGATATTCAGGAATCATAGTATATTGTACAATCTCTACATTGAAGATAGTGACCTCTTTGTTTCTAACTATGTATCAGGCTGTGTAGTAATGCAGAGAAACAAGGATAGCAGCATCTACATAAATAATGCCAAGAAAAACTATAAATGTACAAGTCTCAGCAGTATGGATTTATTATTTCAACTTGCTGCATTGTCACACAAATAAGCGTAATGCAACCACTGCAAATAATATAATGAAAGAAGAAATTTGAAGTAAAGGAAAGCAAACTACATAAAGAATGACTTCAATTTTTAATCTACACACACAGATACCTGCACAGGTACACATAATAAAGTTTATACAATAATGCATTAAAGGCTTTTTCTGGGACAGAAAGATTTTTGTTGTTGTTGTTTAATCATTGAGTCCTTCTCTGTTGCATAGTGCTTACACACTGAACACTTAATTTTTTGAAAGTTATTAAATAAAATATTCACCTAGGTAGATTATAATAATTCAGTTCTTAATATCTGAAATTGAATAATGACACATAGATGCAGGATGTGGACTAGTGCAGGACTTGAGCAAAAATTAGCAAATAATAAAAGAAAATGATAAGAAAGAAGATCTAAATGAAATTTTTCAAAAGACATTTTTCTAAAGCTAGCCTCCTTATTTCATGAATTCCCTTAAGAGTAAGGGCAAACTGAATCCCAAACTACTTTGTATATCATTTATAGTTTCTTATATGTATATGTTCACTAAAATCAACTATTGCATGAATTTTATATATGTGCAACATATATAATCCATTCTGTGTGTGCTTACTCATTTCAACTAGCCATATTATGTCCTTTTGTAAAAACAAAAAATGTCATTTTGTTTTCTTTCATTTGGCTAGATAGTACACAAGATAATTATAATCAAGAGTCTGGCATCTTTGGTGGGCATTCCTAGTAAACAATAGCCTTCATAATAAGATGGAGCTTGAATAAGGCCTCCAGTTAAATTCCTCCTCATACATATGCACCCAAACCACTGAGACTTGAACAATCCACTATTATTCATTTCTTAGAATGTGATAAACATTGGGTTAGATGCTAATGGTAGGAGAGTGATTGAGAGCAAGAGGGAGAACAAGAGAGAGAGAGAGAGAGAGAGAGAGACAGAGAGAGAGAAAAGGAGGGAGACTAATGGGACAATAAGAGCTCAAATGGCTGCTCCAGGGACTTCTTAGCCACACACGTATACAATACACCTTAAAATTGTAGTTTTTGTCATTTATAGGGCATGGAATAATACATCTACCTTGACCTCTGACCCCAGATTACTGTAACTCTGTAAGCACTTGTAACATTTAATTTTAACTCTTCAGTCTCTCCCTATTTCCCATTAAAAGAATGTTATCCAAGGCTGCAATAGATCCAGCTAGTACCAATCTTTACCTGCTGCCTGAGGTTTAATCAATAACTGAGTATATTCTTCCTCCCTGCTCACTGACAACTGGAGGAGAAATTGTCTCATGGCCTCAGAACAAGTCATAAATAAAGGCCAAGGACCATTCTGAATAGCACATTTCCAGTTCTGCAGATATTACACAACTAAAACAAGTGGTGGTAGTTGCCCGGGTCAGGGACTATAGAACCATTTGTCCCCTCTATAGCAGAGTACTTGCTCTGATTTCCCTTTGGGCCACCTATAGAGCTGACAGATGAACCTGTATCCCTTGAGCCACAGTAACAGAAGATAGTGCCTGGAAAGGGTCTGATATTCTACCAAACCCATAAGTAGAATCTTCTTTCCAACAGATTTGCATACTATTCCTGAGGTAACCATTTATCCTTTTTGTTAAAAGTTTTCCTGGCTCCTGTTAGATTAGTGGGAGACAGGATTGTTCCTTTGCTTTGGGAAGACCATAAATGGAAAACATTTCCTAACCTGAGTAAGTGGGAGGAAATACGTGAATTATTAGACTCAGAATCTAATTCTTTAGAATAGAAAGACAGGGGTTAAGAGAGGAGGCATCGTCTTTAAAACCTTTATATGAGCCACAAATAAGTGCAAGGGCAAAGGTGTCATTTTTATCCATAAGAATTTATTACCTAGATAGATAGACAAAGCTCACTATGAAATAATAAAAAGTTGTTTAAGAGATGTTAAATGAGAAATAAAGGATATGATAATGTAACTACTAGATTACAACCCATCACCTGACACCTAGTACCTCAGTCAAGGGAAGGGAACTCCCTCAAGTGAGTAAAGGTAAAGAGAAAGTCACAGCATGGCACACAAAGCTGCATCCTATAGACAAAAAGCTTAAATAAATAAGTGACCCGGTCTGTACAACAAACCAAGTTTAGAGAAGAAATTCACTGCTTCTCTCAGCAAACTCTGAGCGTCCTATAGTCAGGAGTCATTGTAGGAAGGATCCTTTTATCTGAGACTATACTCTTCTAGAGGTCATACAATCCAGCATAATCATATCTCAAGATTCATGTAGATAACTTATTGCATTCACTGAGCAGACAGCAGCCACATGAGATAATCTTGGCTTGGGAAAGTGTCTCTGACACAAACCCACTGAGGGTTTTATGCTGTGGGGAGCACAGGCTATGCAGTAAGTACAGGTCACTTCTCTTTGGAATCAGCAATTCATCAAACCTACTGTTTGGGACTTGGAACATCAGGTGAGTGTGGTTTTCCACAGGGGCCAGGCTGAAGATGACAGGAAGAAGAGTATCAGATCTGAATCGTTCAGTTCCTGCAGTACTCCCAGCAGCATAGAGCTCAGTGGTTCAATTGCCCCTGAACCTGGCAGCCAGGAATCCCTCATAGTTTCGGCATTTGCCTTACCCCTATCACATACACTGAAAACCTACACAGCAAATGTAAGCCTGTAGGAACTTGCATTCCCCCAAAACTTGGTTATGAGAAAGTTTTCCCATGACTTCAGAATTTTCATTGATCCCAGGATCACAGACTAAAACCTAAAGAAAGGATATATCCCTACAATGGTCTGTATTCCACCATAACCATGTAATGAGAAATGCCTGGCACAGCTCTAACTCATTTGGCCAGAGAGAAAGGAATTTCAACAAGCTACAGCCATGATCTACTATTCCTCTTCCATACCTGGCAGATTCCAAACTTAGAAGACCCAGAAAGAAGATTGGATTGGAGATTGGCATAGCCCACAATCTTTCAACCCAATCTGTGTTTCTAAGTGCCTCAGCTAGGCACTTAGAAATACACTTTGTATACTGTATATTTTATTTTATTACTTTGTACCTTTTTAAATGTGATTTTATTTTCTTTTTCTCCTTTGTTTAATTTATTGATATTTTTATTGTTTTCCTTCTTGTTTACCTTTTATTTTTTATTTTTGTTTTCATTTTATTTTCCAGCACTTGTGCACACTGGCTTTGCTTCTAAGTTACACTGCCAATTCAGGTGAGTGTAACTAAGCACAGCTTCTAGCCACAACCCAGTTTCGCTTGAACCATGACAGACACTTTTACTTAAATAAAAAATTGGTGCTGTGCACTGTGGCACACAGCTGTAATCCCAGTGACTCAGGAGGCTAAGGCAGGAGGATTGCAAGTTTTAGACCAGTCTCAGTAACTTAGCAAAGCCCTAAGAAATTTAGTGATACCCTGTGCCCCCCAAAAAAAGGCTAGAAGTGTCATCAATGAAAAAAATGGCACTGAATCCAATCCCCAACAGAAAGAAAAGGGGAAAGAAAGGAAAGGAGGGAGGGAGGGAGAGAGGGAGGGAGGGAGGAAGGAAGGAAGGAAGGAAGGAAGGAAGGAAGGAAGGAAGGAAGGAAGGAAAAACCAGGGGACATAAGCTGCCAGCTGTTGACTTATCCCCAGGTGGAACAATTAGAGGAGGCTGTGTCCCATTCCTGGGCAGATATTCCCACAATAGTAACTGTAGACAGGAAAAACACAATGATTGCTGAAAACACATCTACACAGGCCCTCAACTTTGACCATAGTCACATTAGTTGGATAATTCAGGGCTGACAATACAGAAGATGAGTCCCACAGAGGAAGATCAATGATTCCAACCCCTGCCACTCCTCATGGAGCACCTAGATCTGAACAGTCTCTCATCAGAGGACAAGAGCTTCGGGTCATGCACCTTAACTGGAATGACTAACAATATGATCACTTTAAAGTAACTAAGCTGCTATCAACAATGCAGTGGAGATCCCATAGGGACTTCTCATAGGGACTACCACTCCCATAGTAGGAGGAACCAGAGAGGGTGAATCCCACAAAATTTGTTGCCTATATCATATCTGCCTAAAGGACCAAGATGTAGCTACTCTTACAAGACATGCATAGACAGTCTCTCTATGTACTCAAACTCTAGAATCCCAACCAAAGAAGCTAAAGGAAGATTACACTATAAAACCAGTCGGAATAAATTCAGCATTCCACAATAAACCAATACTCCAAGACATATTAGTAAAAGAAAGCCACAAACCAAGAAGGCCTCCTCATAAAAGTAATGGAGATTCTATCTCAACAATCGGCAAATCTCAACACAGAAACACAATAAATATGAGAAAAACAAGCCAAAATATCACATCCTGAAGTTTAAATCTGCAGTTTGACATATTCCAAAGACATCAAAAGATGTAATGCTAGACAAAAAAATTCAAAAGAATGATTTTTTTTAAAGTTCAATGAAATCCAAGCAAATACAACAAATAAACAGTTGACTGAATTAAGGAAGACAATGTATTATATAAATAAATACTTCAAAAAAGATATTTTGCAAAAGAATCAAATAGAAATCTTGGAAATTAAAGGTTCAGCAAGGAAGGTAGAAAAAAATTGAATTGAAAGCTTCAAAATAGACTAGATCAAACAGAAGAAAGAATATCGAAACTTGAGAAGTCTACCAAAATATTACATTCAGACAGCAATAAAGGGAAAGAATGAAGAGAATGTACAAGATTCTGGCACACCACTAAAAGATCGAATCTCCACATAATTGGCATACTGGAGGGATAATAGCTACATGACAAGGGCATAGAAAACCTACTCAGTAAAACAGTAGTAGAAAATTTCCCAAAACAGACATGAACAATCAGGTAAGCAGGCATTTAGAATCCCAAATAGACATAAGCAGAAAAGAATTTCTCTATAATATATTGTAGTTAAATTGCCAAAAAATACAAAAAATGAAAGAATATTAAAATATTCAAGAGAGAAGCACACCAAGTCATATTTAAAGGCAAACCTATTAGACGAGCAGCAGATTTCTTGGAAGAAACATCAAAGTGCAGGAGGACATCAAATGATATAGTTCAACCCCTGAAAGAAAATAACTGACAACCAAGATTAATAGTCAAGGTTATCCCTTAGAATCAAAGAATGAATAAAGACCTTCCTAGATAAGCATAAAGTAAGGGAAACCAGGCACACTAGACCAGCATTACAGATGATGCTCAAGGAAAACCTACATCTAGAAGAGAAAGAAAAGGTGAACATGATAATAAAACACAGGGAAAAAAATAAATCCCATCAGAAGAATATACAGGCAAATGAGAAATAGAAAAGAATCAAACAGTGATACAGTGTACCATCAAACTTGCAAGACAGAGGACAAAAAAAACCCAACAAAATGACAAGAACAAGTATATACCTTTCAAAAATAACTCTTGGGTGTAAATGGTCTTAAATCTCCAATTAGAAGTTGCAGACTGACTAAATGAATTTTATAAAAAGATTCAAGAATATCAATAATATGCTGCTTACAAGAAATTCACATCACCTGAAAAGATATACACAGACTGAAAGTGAAAGGATAGAAAAGGATATCCCAGAAAAATGGCATACAAAAAATAAGCATAAGCAACCATACATATATCCAACAAAATAGAATTCAAGACAAAGTCAGAAGTGACAAAGAAGGTCACAATTTATCGATCAAGAGAATAAGTCAACAGGAACATACAACAATCATAAACATATATGTATAGAATGTAATTTTATTTCATGGATAAAAGATGGTTCAATATACAGAAATCAATAAATATAATACAGCATATAAGTGAAGACAACAATCACATGATCATAGCAATATATGCAGCAAAACCCGCTGATAAAATTCAAAATTCTTCATGATAAAATACCTGAATCAATACCTCAATATAATAAAAGCTATATATGACAAAGCCAACAACATCAGACTCAATAGAATCAGTCAGACTCATCTAACTTCAGGAACAAGATAAGGGTATCCAGTGTCACTACTCTTGTTCAATATATTACTAGAAATTCTAGCCAGAGTAAAAAGGTAAGAGAATGAAATAAACAGCATACAGACAAGAAAAAAGCACTGGAGGAGGAGTCCAGCCTCCCACCTGCACAGTAGACAGACCACCCCAACTAGAGGAGGAGCCCAGCCTCCTGCCTGCGTGGTAGGCAGATCACTCGGCCCAGGGAGTGGGCACAGCCACCTGCCAGCGCGGTAGACAGACCACTCCAACTGGAGGAGGGGCCCAGCCGCTGCCTGCGCGGTAGGAAGACCACGTGATCCAGAGAAGGGACCCAGCGACCCACCTGTGCGGTAGACAGACCACCCCAACTGGAGGAGGGGACTACAAATTGGTGCGGCCAATTTGGAAAGCAGTATGGAGATTCCTTGGAAAGCTGGGAATGGAACCACCATTTGACCCAGCTATTCCCCTTCTGGGACTATTCCCTAAAGACCTTAAAAGAGCGTACTATAGGGATACTGCTACATCGATGTTCATAGCAGCACAATTCACAGTAGCTAGACTGTGGAAACAACCTAGATGCCCTTCAATAGATGAATGGATAAAAAAAATGTGGCATTTATACACAATGGAGTATTACTCTGCACCAAAAAATGACAAAATCGTGGAATTTGCAGGGAAATGGGTGGTATTAGAGCAGGTTATGCTAAGTCAAGCTAGCCAATCCCTAAAAAAACAAATGCCAAATGTCTTCTTTGATATAAGGAGAGCAACTAAGAACAGAGCAGGGAGAAAGAGCATGAGAAGAAGATTAACATTAAACAGGGATGAGAGATGGGAGGGAAAGGGAGAGAGAAGGGAAATTGCATGGAAAAGGAAGGAGACCCTCATTGTTATACAAAATATAAATATACATATACATATAAAATATAAATATACATATAAGAGGAAGTGAGGGGAAAGGGAAAAAACAAGGGGGAGAAATGAATTACAGTAGATGGGGTAGAGAGACAAGATGGGAGGGGAGGGGAGGGGAGGGGAGGGGGATTGTAGAGGATAGGAAAGGCAACAGAACACAACAGACACTAGTATAGCAATATGTAAAAAAGTGGATGTGCAACCGATGTGATTCTGCAATCTGTATATGGGGTAAAAATGGGAGTTCATAACCCACTTGAATCAAATGTATGAAATATGATATGTCAAGAACTATGCAATATTTTGAACAACTAATAAAAAAACATTAAAAAAGAAAAAAGCAGGTTAAATTATGTCTATGTGGAGATGATATGATTATATACATAGAAAATCCTAAATACTCCACCAAAAGACTTAGAACTAATAAACAAGTTCAGGAAAATAAATAATACAAAATCAACTTTAAAATATCAATAGATTTTCTATACACTAATAATAAATTTATTGAGAAAGAAATCAAGAATGCAATCAAATTTACAATAGTCACACAAAAAAGATACCCAGGAATAAATATAACTAATGATGTGAAAAATTGCTACAATAAAATACAAAATACAGAAGAAAGAAATTGAAGAAGGTACAAAAAGGTGAAAAGGACTTCCCATGTTCATGAATTCTCAGAATCAATATTATTAAATGGCCAAAATATTGAAAGCAATTTATAGATTCAATGCAATTCCCATCAAAATACCAACAAGAAATACAGCCCTTGGGACTGGGGTTGTGGCTCAGCAGTAGCATGCTAGCCTAGCATGTGTGAGGCACTGGATTTGATTCTCACCACTGCATATGAATAAATAAAAATAAAGGTCCATCAACAACTAAATAATATTTTTTAAAAAAGAAAAAGAAATACAGCCCTGGAAAAACAACCCTAAGATTCATGTGGAAGTATGAAACACTACAGATAGCCAAATCAATCCTGAGTCACAAGAGCAGTGAGGGAAACCTCACAATACCTGACTTTAAAACAGGTTTCAGCGACATGGTGACAAAAATGGTACGGTATTGGTATAAAAGGAGAAAAGTGGAGCAGAATAGAAGACACAGAAATAAGTCCACACATCTTGGCATACCAAAAATAAGCATAAGTCCAAACATACACTGGAGAAAGAACAACCTCTTCAACAAATGGTGCTGGAAAAACTGGAAAGCCACATGTATAAGATTGATACTGGGGCACTATCTCACACCCTGCACAAAACTCAACTCAAAATGGATGAAATATCTTAAGGTAAGCCCTGAAACTTTGAATGTACAAGAAGAAAACATGGGGAAAACACAATTTCCTCCCTAGCAATTCAATAGCTCAGGAAACAAAAACAAGAATTAACAAAGGGTTTTATATCAAATTTAGAAACTTCTGCATAGCAAAGGAAACAATCAACATAAGCAAGGAACAACCTATAGAATGTGAGAAAAATCTTTGCCAGCTATTCATCTGACAAAGGATTTATATTTAGAATGCTTATAGAACTCAAAAAACTTTAAAAAGTAATCCATTCAATAGATAGACAAGTGATCTAAATACACATTTCCTAAAAGAAGTTATATAAATGGCCAATAAGTATATGAATAATGCTCAATATCTTTAGTCATCAGGGAAATGCAAATCAAAGTATAAAACCATAAAAACTACATTGAGAGTCTATCTCAGCCCATTTAAAATGGCTATTACTAAACAAATTTTAAAAAATAACAAATGTTGGTGAGGTTATAGAGAAAACAAAACCCTTACACACTATCGATAGGATTATAAATTAGTAAACCACTATGAAAACTGATCTAAAAACTAAAAATAAAACTACCATTTGATCCAAATATACCATTCCTGGATATATCTCTAAAGGGAATAAAGTTATCACATGCATACACGTACCTTCATGTACATGTTTATTGCAACAGTATTCACAATAACCAAGATAAAATGTCAGCCTAGGTTTTCATCAATAGATGAATGGAAAAATAAAATATGATATATACACACCAAAATTTTTGTCATCTATAGTAAAAATGAATGGAACTAGAAGATATTATGTTAAGCAAAATAATCCAGACACAGAAAAACAACTATTACATGTTTTCTCTCATATGTGGAAATAAACAAAAATGATCTGAGAGTAGAAGAAGGTTTGTTAGGGTCTGGGAAGAAGAGAAGAGTCTGAGAGTTTGCAAAGAAGAGTGTAAGAGAAGGGACAGTGGACATGATCAAAACATTATATATCCATGTACAGAAATTTCAAAGTGAAGCTTGTTAATAGTTATAATAATAAATTTTAAAAACCAGATATATACTGCAGAATCTCAGAGAAATTCAGGAACTCTGATTACATCTGAAGGTTGGGCATCAGATATATCTGAAAGCAGAGTGGGTGATAGCCTGCCTCAGAATCCATTAGACCTCCATTTTCCAATCTTCTTTTCTTCTCTGCTAGTGAGAAGATCCTTAATGGCCTTTAGGAAACTTTAGTCATAGAAACATGGGGACTCCAGACACAACTGAGGGTGGGAATGGCAACCTGCACTGAAAAGAGGCTGAAAAAGTAAAATCATACATATTGAGTGGTGAGAACCTCTCTCACCTCCTCCATCTCCTTTGCAACTGTCTGACTCCAAGAATTCTGACATTTAGAGGAATCTGAAAACTCCTTAATTCTCCCCAAAAGACAATTCCTCTATAACAGAAATTATCAGCCTGAGAGACAGAGCCTATAGAAGCCAGCATTTATTTGTCTCTCAATGAAGCACAGAGCGCTTCTTAATAATCAGTCTCATTTTTTAGATATAGTGGTAAACAAAATAATAGCCCCATAAGAATATCCACATTCTAACCTCTGTAACCTGTGAATTTAATATCTTTTTTTAAAATTTTTTTTTAACATTTATTTTTTAGTTTTCGGCGGACACAACAGCTTTGTTTGTATGTGGTGCTGAGGATCGAACCGGGGCCGCACGCATGCCAGGCGAGTGCACTACCGCTTGAGCCACATCCCCATCCCTGAATTTAATATCTTACACACTCAAAATAATAAATATATATTATTATTTTAAAGTTCTTGGGGAGATTATCTTCAGTTATCTAGACGGACTCAATGTAATCACAAGGATCCTGATATATCTTAACTGAAATATAATGGGAAAAAAAAGGAAAGCAACTTTTAATGGAATATATTCCAATGTAGACATGACTGCTCATTACATTAACAGATATGATAAAGTAGTGAGTACTGCATCTTAATGGATACTCTACATGAATTTAGCAACAATAAATGCAGATTGATACATAATATAACTCAAATAGTACAAATGATGGTGTTTTAGGGGCATATGACTTTCTAAACAGTGTTCCAAGTCTTTTTTTTTAATTTTTTTTTAAAGAGAGAGAGAGAGAAAGAGAGAAAGAGAATTTTAATATTTATTTTTTTTAGTTTTCGGCGGATACAACATCTTTGTTTGTATGTGGTGCTGAGGATCGAACCCGGGCCGCACGCATGCCAGGCGAGCGCGCTACCGCTTGAGCCACATTCCCAGCCCAATGTTCCAAGTCTTAATAAAGGCCCAGACAAAAAAGGGCAATCCTAATAGTTGAATTCCTAAAATATTCAGCATATAAGGCAACAGTGCTAGAAATACTGAAAGTTTTTATATAAAAGACAGACAGTTTCTAGATTCAGATATTTATGAATTTTTTACCTATGTGAAAGTATCTTTTACAAGAATTCAGCAGGACATTGTAAAATCATGTGGCGCAAATACAGACAAAATTTTGTTTGGCCATGAATTATACAATGTCTTGAAACCATGGACTAGACCCACTAAATATCACTTGTGCCCCCAATCTATGTAGAAACCAAAATATGCTTTTATAAGCTTTCAAAATTCCTCCCCAAAGCCTGTACAATCTCCTCCACAGTGTTCTTACTAATTAACCCATATTTTCTCCATTTTCCCAACCCCTAGCACCACTGCGTCGTTGTGAGCACATGTTTTAATTGCTGTGCTCCATTCAAGCCCAGGAAGCAGCTTGTTTCTTTTATGTTCCGTATTATTCACATCCTCCCTCTCTCCTCTCCTCTCCTCTCCTCTCTTCCCCTCCCCACCCCCTCTTTCTCTCTCTCTCCAGTAGTATTAAGGAATATCCATAATGGCATCAAATCCCTTAACCTAAATTACTATCATTTCTTTAAAAATATTCATTATATTCATTAAGAATGACTACCCCTAAATTGAGAACAAATTAACATAATGAAAAAATATGTAACACTGATTTCCAAAAAATCATGACAAAGAGCATGAAAGGGGAAGAAAGGAGTTTAAGAGAGTTAAATCTTCATTTTTCATAATAAAAGTCTAATATATAATTTCTAAAACTGAATAATCAAGAACCACAAGTAAAACTATGTTGTGTAGAAATATGGGAGCTATGTTAATCAGCTTTTCATCCTGTGACCAAATTATCCAACATAAACAACTAAAATGAGGAGAAATTTATTTTTGCTCATGATTGCACTCCATGATCAGCTGGCCCCATTACTTGGGCCTGAGGCAAGACAGAACATCATGGTGGAAGCGGGTAGCAGAGGGAAGCTGCTAAGCTCATGGTATCTAGTAAGAACAAAGAAAAAGAGAGGGGCCAAGAACAAGATATAGTCCCCAAGGGCATGCTCCTGGTGACCTACTTCCTCCAAGGGTGCCCCACCAACCTGCAGTTACCATCCAGTAGTTCATTCAAATTATTTCCTAAAAGCCCCACCTCCAGACATTGCTGCATTGCCTTCGATACATGAATTTTTGAGGGATATCACAGATCAAGTCATAACAGAAAATACCAGTAAGAAGCCTTTAAAGGAATCAAACATAGTTGCTTCTGGAAGCAGGTATGAGGGAAGAAGAAGTCGAGACTTACTATTTTTCATTATAAATCTTATAACATCATTAGTCTTTACAAACACACCATTTAACATGATTTATTTTAATAAAAATTTAATTTTAGTAATTATTAAATTTCTCACCTATTTGAAGGCTAAACAGTCACATTTTGCCTTACATAAAATGTTTTTCTTAAACCAAGTCTTATTTTATGTTTAGTTATATGGTTTCAACTTGTGCTACAACTAATTCTGGATGAAATCTTGACACTGTCATGTATATTCTAATATTATCCTTGATGAACCATGTGTGTGATGCCAACTGCATACCCAGTCAAACTTCTAAAGTTACCAACTGGCTGCAGAGTTGGTGCCCTGGTTACGAAACACAGGCCAGCTGCAGGAAACATGGAAGGGAAAAAGTTATGCCTTGGCTACTGAGTACAATCCATGCTCAGTGTTAATGATACTATGTCAGTCCATAAATTATAATGGCTAACACTGGAACATTAACACCACCCAAAAACACACTCATAGGCAAGCCAGCATGGCAAAATGAGGTCATGGAGAAGCTTAAAGCTATTTTAAGATATATCTTGAACACTAGTATAGCTCCTTTGACACCACCTGCTCTCATTTGGAAGACTGTATATTTAAGTCCCCCAACAGCAACTGGGCTCAAACCCAGTGCTGACTCTACAGTCCACTTCACTATAAATGCTGTCCTGTTGTTAGGTGTTGACCTTTAGATGCAACATTTAAATCCCCCTGCCAACGTTCCCCATCTTCTTAATTGGCACAGTATAAAAGATGTGGCTGAGAGAGCATTCAACAGTGGTCATAGTTGCCTGCATATTATCATAGTAATAAAAACAAATGATTTATTCCTTTGAAAAAAAGTTGGATAATACAATCCAACAAAATAAATCACTCTTGATATGAGGATTATGGTGGCATCAGAAAAGTAATTTGCACTCTCATGAAGAATTTACTTATTTTTTCCACGTAAATATTCCTAACCCACTGAGACAGGACCAAACTAACTTTTAATTGTTTCACTTATTTTAGCATTTGGGATGAACAAGCTGCCTTCACATAGGATACTGAAAAAATGACAACTTGACTACATCAAAATTGCTTACCAACAATTGATTTATTTGTTGCTATTATTTTAATAATAACACATAAGAAGGACAAACCCTTTTTGGTCACTTAGAAAAATGAAAAAACAATGTTTTCACAAAACAATTATGTAGAGGACTGAATACTGTTACGTAAGACTTTAAATTTAATAAGTACTTTGAAATTCATTCTTTTGAATGAAAAATAATAATAATTTCACAATTATTCCTACACTAAAAACCTAAAATTTGAGTCTCAATTTAGCAAGAACTAATCATACCAGGCTCAATTGTATAGTTTTTGTTACTCAGAGGATGGTCCACAGATCTGAAGAATAAGAATCACCTGGGAGCAGCATCAAATGCCTTCCAGAATTATTGCATCAGAACGTACTTTTTATAACATTCCTCAGATGTGCCTATCTTCGTTAGAGTTTGATAAGCCCTGGTTTAGGTAAGGAATTTTACTTCAGTGTCCTGGCATTTCTGCATATTCTCTTTATTGCAGTTATGTCTCAAACAAATGGGCCAACACAAATACATCTTTAACAGTTATAATTGCAAGTTTTTGTCTGATTCGAATACTATTTTTCATAAGTTTTTTCTTACTAAACAAATTATCTGTATTCCCTCATTCACAATAATCACAAAATATCCCCAGAGAAAAAGCTGAAATAAATTTTATTTCTTTCAACATTGATTTTCCTTGACTTTATTTTCCTTCTTTATGCTTTCTTACATTGATAAAAGAAAATTCAGTAAGAATAATTATTTTGGATGCTAAGGGGAAAAGTTAGTATTTTTATTAGTTTTTGCAGTTCTAACATTTTAAAAGTTTATTATACCCCATCTTTTATTTTTATTTATCTTTCAAAACAATGTTTATTAATTTTCTGATTGTAAGTCTTATTTGTTAAAAAGGTATTTAAACTAGGCTTGGGGCACAATGAAGGGTGCAAAGATTATGTTCATTATTTACAGTTTCCTGGTCAGAAATGGGAAGCATGTCTCAAAGTTGAATGAGAGGTAGGAGGGGGATGTCTGGGACACACATGGTCAATCAACCACCAAGGGGAAGCAAGAGAAAGGAGGGACCTTTTGACTAAAGACTTTATTTAGGTCCAGACAATTACCTAGGTTGATTTGCCAAAACAAAATTGTATTCATTTACATGAAAGACTTCAAGGTTAAACTCAGCAATTCAAGGATTATATTATCAATTCACCAGGCCTAAAACCAAAATAAGGAAGTCAAATGATTCAAAACATAGCAACTTACATATCTAAAACAAAAAAAGGGAACTGGATGCAGACTACCTCAAAACATGTAGCTCAAAGGTGACAAGCTTGTAGCAAAGCAAGAAGATGAATGCCAAGAGAGCAATAATATGAATGAGAATTATAACATAAGATTATATATGATTATTGTTCAAAAACTAAAAATCTACAAGTATATAAAATATAAACTCAAAACTACCCATATATATCTAAGATCTAGAGTTAACAGCTATTGATGTTTGAGGCATAATATTTTAGTATATTTTTCTATGGGGATACTTTCACTTCATATTTTATATAATAAAATGTAATTAAAATACTTTTGTAATATGTACTTAATAAATGTATATTATTTTAGTTCATGGATATAACATAACTTATCTGGCAATTAGTAATTTGTTAAGCATTTATTTTAATAATAAATGATGGTTGTTCACCTATATATAATTCTGTGCATCTCTGAATGTTTTCTAAAAAAAATTGTAAAAGTAGAGTTAATAACCAAAATATATAAACATTTTAATAAGCTAAAATGGGTTTTCAGGTTGGCATCCAAAAAACTTATATCAACCTAAATTCCCATTTGCAGTGAATGATCACATTTTCCATTCTCTATCAATAAGTATTACATATTTTTTAAAATTTCCAATTTCATATATGAAAAATGGCATCTCACTATTGTTTTCACTTCTACCAAAATAGATTGTTTTAATCCTTTTCTCCTTTTTCTACTATAAAATGTGCACTGAATTTTTTTAAGAAAAATATTTTTAATTGTAGATGGACATAACATCTTTGTTTTATCTATTTTTGTTGTGGTGTTGAGGATTGAACCCAGGGCTTCACACATGCAAGGCAAATGCTCTACCATTGAGCTACAACCCCTGCTCAAAAGTGCACTGTAATTTTAAATATAAATTTGCCGCAGTCTGGCTGGGCACAAAACACGAGCCACTGAAATAGGAACAAAGTTTATTTCCAAAATTCCTGCGAATACCACGCATGCAGCCTTCTCCCGGGACACATACACCAACAGGAAATCCCTCCTCCGGAATTCCCTCCTACCGCACTTAACCAACCAATGGGAACTCTCCCGGGAGTCCCGAGAGAGCTCCAAAGTAGCAGGCTGAGGCGGACAGCAGGGGTCTAATCTCAAATTGAATGCAACTTAACATAATCATTATCATCTCAATGGCTTGCTGGCGTCACCTTTCAACCAAAAATGCCATGCGTCATTCCTACTTGGCTATGGCTCTCAGCATCCCCCCCCTCCTGTTTAATTAAACAACAAGCAATGTGGCTTAGGGACTGTGCCTGTTAGGTTGTCCAATACAACATATGGTTCTTACCCGTCATCGGATGAAATGACCTCTAGGCGTCAGCCTCCTGTCTTAGGTTGGTACCACTGCAAATAGATCATACCCGTCACTGACTACTGGTCCAGCATACAGCCATACTTGTGGATAGGCCTATGCACCAGTGGGGGGGTGAGGTTCTTTGCCTCACCTCTGTTGGCCCCCAAATTTGGCCTTGGTGCCAGTGGGGGGGTGAGGTTCTTTGCCTCACCTCTGTTGGCCCCCAAATTTTAGACCATCACTAGCAGAAGGAAATAGGATACAGAAATGCTATGACACCAAGCCAATTGACGGCTCCTTTGGAAAAATTGTACCACCAGTGACACCATCAGCAAAGATACTCCAGCATTACCACAATTCACTGCACCAACAGATAGTTCACAATGCATACAAGTGATACATAGTCCAGGCAAGTTCTGCAAGCAGTTCAAAGCAGAGGAATCTATCAATATGTCCATTTCCTCCCAAAGTCAATCTACTCCTTGATTGACCATTACTTGTTGAGTTTTTATTCATTGATGCATCAGTTTATACAGTTTACTGTGATAGCTATTGAAGAAGCTGTAGTTTGGTTTTATCTTGGTCTTCACCGGCACTGGGATGAAAATAGGAATTCTAGCAATGATGGCTAAAAAAAAAAAAAAAAATATGTAACATTCCAACAGGTACTAAGAAAGCAATTTTTTGAACAATTTACATTATCCTGAACAGAATTATTAAATATAATGAAAAAGAAAGGTGAAAGTAAACAAACAGATCTGTTAACCTCCTTATTTTTACACATATTAAAACAATCCTCAACAGCTTTTACCCAAAAACCATTAAAATCACGTGAATAAAAAAAAAATTTGGATCTATTTTTTCATGTGCACTCCCCATTTAATATATGGACATACACACACACAGACATACAACACAAAACACAAGTGTGCACACAAACGTACAACACACATAAGACAATAGTAAAGGCCTTGTAGCTTTACACAGGTGAAATCTCCAATGCAATGTTTAAATACTCCATAGTCAAAAAATAAAACTGATCAGAAAAACATTAACATAGGTCTGTATGAGCTCAAAAAATAAAACACAACTTTATGATGTGGGAAAAGGCAATAATAAAATAGATATTGAAAAAAGCATCCTGGTTAATCACTGCCGCAGATGTAAGAATAGCCAAGCTGGAGCTCTGGGTATCAACTGTCATGGATTTGAGTCAAATCATCTTCTTTTTGGTCTGTAGAAATCGTTTTGGTTAGTCTCTCTGGAATCCAAATCGGCTGTTGTTCTCCCTGTGGAAACACACAAAAAGAACCCCGACTCCAGACAATCACTGGGTCAAGACCTTTCCATTGTCCTGTTAGAATATCCTTCCAAAGTACCTTAGGCTTATGTACATTTTTTGGATACATATACCTTTCCGCATCACTAAGCCCTGATGAGTCCAAATTTTAAAAGTTTAGAGTAAAAAGCGTTATTTTAAGTTTATCTTTGGGGGATATATACCCATTTCCAATTCCCTCCTTTTGTTTTAACAAGTACATTTTAATAGTTTGATGAGCTCTTTCAACTATGCCTTGTCCCTGTGGATTGTATGTGATTCCTGTTATATGAGTAATGCCAAATGATGAGCAAAATTGTTTAAAAGAGGTAGAAGTATAACCAGGGGCATTATCTGTTTTTAACTGTTTCGGAATGCCCACAGTGGCAAAATTTTGTAAGCAATGAGCTATAATATATTTAATTTTTTCTCTGGTATGAAGGGAGCCCATCAAAAATCCAGAAGAAGTATCAACTTTAACATGCAAATATTTTAATTTTCCAAATTCTGGCAAGTGTGTGATATCCATCTGCCAAATATGGTTAGGTATAATTCCTCTAGGATTCACTGCAAGATTAACTTGTGGTAAAAAGTTCACACAATTTTTACATTGTTTTATTATATGTCTGGCTTGTTCTGTAAAGGTCGGGCGAGCGTCAGAGGAAGAGACCACCAAGAGACTGTCTCATGCAACAGCAAAGGGTTTATTGGGGGTCCAGCATACTGGGGCTCAGAGCTCACTTGAATAGAGCAGAGAGAGCCCTGGAAACAGCTTAAGCAGAGCTTATATACTTTCCTTGGAGAGGGCAGGGACTTCACATTACAACATAGCCAATCATTGCACGGTTTCTGAAAGGGGTTGTTTTCGTAGAGCAACCAGATGATCAGTGGGCATTTCCGGGAGTTGTTTTCAACTTCTACATGAGTTTCACCTTCCAGGAAAACAGAATTTAATTCTTACATTCTTAACCTTTTCAGTTCCTTAGTTATTTTAAAACACTTTTGTAAAGTATTAGCATTGACATGGAATGTTTTATGAAAATTTGTAGCTTCTTCTAGTGTAGAGAAAATATGTATGTCATGTGTAGTTTTATCTGCTAAATCATTGCCCAAACTAAGGGCTCCAGGCAATCCAGTATGTGCCCTGATATGTCCTATAAAGAATGCATCTTTTCTGTCCCAGATTAGACTTTGTATAGTGGAAAACAAAGAGAAAACAGTAGAGGAAGGAGAAATCCTACCAGCATCTTCAAGGGATACTATAGCATTAACTACATACTGACTATCAGAAAATAAATTAAATACAGAATCTATAAACATCACAAAAGCTTGTAAAACTGCATTAAGCTCTAACTTTTGAGCTGATTGTTTGGGTATTAAAAATGTAAAAGTTTGATCAGGTGTAACTATTGCTGCTGTACCATTATTTGACCCATCAGTGAATATATTTGGAGCATTCATGATACGTGTTTTTCTTGTCATTTTTGGAAAAACTACAAGATGCAAAGACCAAAAAGACAATAAAGGATTAGATGGTAAGTGATTATCAAATGAAACATTAGATTTACACATGATTATTGCCCAAGTATTTAACTCATTAGCTAATGCATCAATTTGATCCATAGTATATGGAGTAATAATTTTATTGGGAGAAATTCCAAACACTCCCTTCGCTGCTTTTATTCCTTTGAGTATTAATTGTCCCATAGCCTCAGGATACCTAGTAAGAATAGTGTTAGGACAATAAGATAAATGTATCCACAATAATGGACCTTCTTGCCAAAATACTCCTGTAGGAATATTTTTTTGTTGGTAGTACAATAAATAATAAAGGCAAACTTATATCATTCTATCCAAATGCATATTTTCCATATATGTTTCAATAATTTTTAATGCCTTTCGTGCTTCAGGCGTTAACATGCGGGGTGAATTTGCATCTGATGGACCTTTTAGGATATCAAATAAAGGTCCCAATTCTCCTGTTGGTATACCTAGATAAGGCCTTATCCAATTTATGTCTCCCAATAACTTTTGAAAGTCGTTAAGTGATTTGAGTTGATCTACTCGTATTTGAATTTTTGGTGGACGGACCATGGTTGAGGATAATAGAACTCCTAAATAATTAATTGGAAAATTTAATTGTACTTTATCTATTGCTATCTCTAGATTATAATTTTTTAATAAATTTGTAAGTGTGGCATAACATTCTAGCAATGTGTTTTTATCTTTATGTGCCAATAATACATCATCCATATAGTGAAATATTTGTAGTTCAGGATTTTGATTTCTAAGTGGCTGGATTGCTTTGTTAACATAAATTTGACACATAGTTGGGCTGTTAGTCATCCCTTGAGGGAGTACTTTCCATTCATATCTCTGATCGGGACCTTCATGTTTCAGTGCAGGGATAGTAAATGCAAAACGTGGGCTATCCTCAGGATGAATTGGAATTGAAAAAAAACAATCTTTAATATCTATAGCTAAAACATACCAGGTTTTTGGCAAAGCAGACAATTGGGGAATCCCCGATTGAGCAGGTCCCATAATAACCATCTCATTATTAATATCTCTTAAATCTTGCAATAATCTCCATTTACCAGATTTCTTTTTGATGACAAAAATGAGAGTATTATAGGGAGATACAAAATGTTGTATATGTCCCTCCTCTAATTGTTGTTTGACCAGGTCATGGGCTGTTTGAATCTTTAGTCAGGGGCCACTGAGGAACCCATACTGGTCTTTCTGATTTCCAAGTAATTTTGATTATCTCAGTGGCCCCTTCTGAAAACCCAATCCATGTCTATTTATTCCTGGATCTATTTGAATTGGTGCTGCTATACCTTGTTCTTATTCTCCTAATCTTTTTTCTTTCCTAAAACCTTGTCTAGTCCTAGTAGTGGGCGCATTAGGATTGATGTTATTTGTTAATGTCAAACCTAATTGATCTAGGACATCTCGTCCCCATAAATTTATAGGAAGATGATCCAATACATATGGCTGTATAGTTCCTTCACATCCTTCAGGATCCTTCCAATCTAATACCATTGCACTTCTATGGGATTAGTCACCACTCCTAGGCCTCAAAGCGTTTGAGTGGCTTGTTGTAATGGCCAATGTTTTGGCCATTCTTGATGAGAGATGATGCGAAGTCAGCACCTGTGTCCAGTAGCCCATTAAATTCATGTCCTTTAATATTTATTTTTAGCATTGGGCGAGAATCTAAATTTAAAGACAGCATAGCCCAATCTACACCTGTGGAGCCTAATGCCCTGGAACCTCTTTCTACAGTACAACTGGAAAATTTTTCATGCAGTCTGGGTATTATTAATAACTGTGCTATTCTATCTCCTGGTGAAATTACTGATATACCTCTTGGAGTCCTAGCTATAATTTTTATTTCACCTTCATAATCGGGATCAATTACCCCAGGACTTATCATAAGTCCTTTTAGTGTAGAAGAACTGCATCCCAATAATAAGCCTACTGTTCCTTGGGAAAGAGGTCCTTTTACTCCTGTGGGAATGATTTGAACTCCCAACTCTGGAGTTAGTACTGCTCTGGCGGAGGCGCTGATGTCCAACCCTGCACTCCCTCTGGTTTGTCTGATGAGGGATTTAATGGACAATGTGTCCTGGGCACTAGCCTGATGGTGTTGCTGGGTTCCTCCATTGCCCCATAGATTTGTGGTTGTGGGTCCCGGAGCATTGGGCTCCCCAGTCCGTTTTTTGGCAATGGAGCCTGATGCCTTTCTCCATGATATCGTGGGTGAACACCTGGTCCTTGTCCATTTTTTGATAACAGAGTACCCTCTATGGTTGTTTGAGAATGGCATTCATTAGCCCAATGTCTCCCTCTACGGCATCGTTGGCAAATACCCGGTATTCTATTCCTTTGATACTTAGTTTTGTTAAACCCTTTTCCTATGGGGAAATTACTTTTAAAATGTCCAGTTTGTTCACAATTGTAGCATGTTTTTGGCCTGGCATCTAAAGCCTGTTGTACTGCAGCTACCAAGACTTGCCCTTGTTCATTAATGTCTCTACATAATTTAATATATGTGTTTAAATCTTCATGTTTCCATGGTCTAATAACCTCTCTGCCGCAACGATTTGCTTGGTCATAAGCCAGTTGTTTTATTAATGGCATTGCTTGTTCTGTATCCTCTAAAACTCTGGCAGCTGTTTGAATAAGCCTATCTACAAATTCAGCGTAAGGTTCATTAGTTCTCTGTATTACCTTAGATAATTGACCTTGTAAATCTCCATGTCCTTGTAAAGTCTTCCATGCCCTAACTGCATCTGCAGCAATTTGTGCATATATAGCAGGATCATATTCAATTTGTTGCTGTTGACCCTCATAAGGTCCTTTTCCTAACAACATATCTAGATTTCTTTGAGGGTAACCAGCTGCTGCATTTTGCCTAGCTGTCTCCATGCAAAATTCCTCTTTGGCAACCTTCCATAACAAATATTGTCCTCAATTTAGCACAGATTTACACATGCTGGCCCAATCAGCTGGCGTCATGTCCAAGTTGGTAATGGATTCAACCGTGGTTACGGTGAAGGGTGCTTGGGGACCATAGGTTGTTACAGCCTCCTTTAACTGCTTCACTGTTTTGAAATCTAAAGCACGGTGAATTCACTGCCCTCCTGCCTGCTCAAGTACAGGGCATGCTAATCTTTGAGGTCCTGTCTCAGGATTCCATCTATCAACTACGGGGGTTGAGGGCCACTCAGCTGTTTCTATAGGTGGAGCTGTTGGTTGAATTACACCCTCTGGTGATAAATCGGAGTTAGTAGCAGCCTCCTGTTGTAGCTTCACCCCTGATAGCTGTTTCTCCTCTAAGCTTTTTTCCTTTAAATTTTCTTCCTCTATCTGACCAGCTGGAGAGACCTTCTCTTTTGCTTGATCTAACATGTTTTCTACCATAGTCTGGACCTCTAACAATTTACTTAACACTCTTTCAGTTTGTTTTTTACTAATTTCTAATCTACTATAAAGATAACACAACCCAAAAAGATAACACAAAACAAAACCGAAACAGAAGGAAACAAAAATGGAATAAAAAATCGTTGTATCAATTTTCTCTTCCTCAGAGCCAAACAACTTCAAACCTTGAGCCAATAATTTTTTCCAGTTTGCCTGAGAAAGTTCTAGGGATAGGCAGCTTGAAACAAAAACAAAATAAATCAAAACCAGAACACATTGTTTTTTGAAATGGTCACCCGTTCTCTCGCCTTCCCTCAGGGGCAAGCAATTTCACTTACCTCAGAGCTTCAGGCGTTTCCCACACGGGCCGCCAAATGCCTCAGTCTGGCTGGGCACAAATCACAAGCCACTGAAGTAGGAACAAACTTTATTTCCAAAACTCCCTCGAATGCCAAGCACATGGCCTTCTCCCAGGACACACACACCAACAGGAAATCCCTCCTCCGGAATTCCCTCCTACCGCACTTAACCAACCAATGGGAACTCTCCCGGAGTCCTGAGAGAGCTCCAAAGTAGCAGGCTGAGGTGGACAGCAGGGGTCTAATCTCCAGTTGAATGCAACTTAGCATAATCATTATCATCTCAATGGCTTGCTGGCATCACCTTTCAACCAAAAATGTCATGTGTCATTCCTACTTGGCTATGGCTCTCAGCATAAATTCTTTTTAAAATATTTTTTATTTTATCCAAACAGTTCCTCATTTTTGTTTGTTCTTCAAATGCTATGTATGATCACTTTTAAATCACTTTAAGTCCTTCAATGATTTGTAAACTGTATATAGTTAGTGACTGCTCTTAGTTTATAATATATATATTTTATAGGAATCCATTTCAGATTCATACTAACTCAATTTCAATGAAACAGAAACTTTAATATAGCTGTATTTCCTCCTCTAATTTTATGTTATTATTGTTCTATGTAATATTATTACAAACTCATCAATATATTATGCTTAGAGAATGTCTTTATTGCTCAAAAACTGAAAATCTACAAGTACATAAAATACAAACTCAAGATATGAGATATGAGAAAGTGACCTAGTATTTATTATTGCAGTTTCTTGTTTACCATTTCTGGTTCTCAATTTACTTCTATGAATTTAATTTACCAGCTCCAATATAGCTTTGCTGACACCACCTTTTTTGTTGTTATTGTCAAATATATTACATTTTCATAGTTACAGACCAATACACAATGTTATGCATGTTTTATGAACTTGCTTTTATATCAAGCAAAAAAGTGGAAATATTGAATCATATTGTCTCTTATAATTAATTAACTATCTTTATCAGTGCTCATTAGTTTCTTAATGTGGTAAAGCCTGAGGGACTTTTTTCTTATAAGGTAAATCTGCCAGCAACAAATTCTCTGTTTTTATATATCTGGGTGTATCTTTATTTCTGCTTCTTTATTGAAATATAGTTTTGTTGGGTACAAAAGTATTGGATGAGATTTTTTTTTCAGTATTTTCAATATATCATCCTATTAGTTTCAGGGTTTCATCTTCTTTAAGAGAAGTGAACTGCTTTTCTTTTTGAGATTCCCTTTTACATAATGAATCTCTTTTGCTGATCTTTGTGTTTTTCTCTGTGTTTATTTTGCAACGCTTTTACTATACTAAATCTAGATATGAATCTTCTGTATAGATTGTTTTTCATCAAATTGGGGAAGTTTTCAGCTATTACTTCTTTAAACACTCTTCCTGAACCATCTCTTTTTCCTTTCTTTCTACCATTGCCACTGTGTATATGTTGTTGCACTTCATGGTGTCTCAGTTCTCTGAGGCTCTGCTCATTTTTTTTTTTCATTCTTTGCTTCTCTCTGTGATTCAAATTATACACTACCTATCTATTCTCAAGCTTGTTGGTTCTTCTACCAGCTTAAATACATGGCTAAGTCCCTGAAGTAAAATTCTTCAGTTATTGCATTTTCTAATTCCAGGATTTCCATTTGGTTCATAACTATGTATATGTATGTGTATGTGTATGTATGTATGTGCATGTATGTGCATACATAATTCGTTAATTATAATTTTAAAATATATATATTATTGTATGAAATTATTTTAAATACAAAGTTATATAGATATTATATATAGATATTTTAAATCTATATTTACATTTAAATCATAAATCTATACTTATATTTACATTCTTTATTTTATGAGATACTATAACTTCCTTTAATTTTTAACTAGAGTTTATTTTAGTTTTTAGAACTTATTAATAATAGCTGTCTGAAATTTCTGTCTGCTAATCCCAGTATCTAGGCTTTCTTAAATGGCAGTTTCTACTGGCTGCATTTTTCTGCTGAGTATATTTTTCATGCTTTCCTATTTCTTTGTATGTCTCATATTTTGGCTATTGTTAAAAGCTGAACAACTTTGATAATATAGACATTACAGCTACTCTGGATACAGATTATCCTTCTCCTCCAACTTAGCCAAGGCTTTCCTTGTTGTTTGTTTCTTCCTTAATTATTCATTGAATGTTTAGGCTGAACTAATTCAATAAAGTCTATCTCTCCCAAATAATGCAGCCTCTGATGTTCCTGCTAAAAATATATTGTTTTCTGATTTTAATCTTTTGGTCTGACTTCTTATGAGACCCAGTGTCTGAGCCCTAAATGGTCACCTAGATATTCTCTACAAAGCATGAGTTGGGAATGAGTGAATGGGACAGTTGTCACTCACCCATGTAGCTTCTACAACACAGAGCTATGGAACATGGGATTTGCAATGTTCCTATTCACATAGTCTTCTACAATGTTTACAGGCTGCCTCTAAGTGATCAGAGGTCCCCATAAATGCCCTTTACCAGTGAGGTTTTCACCTTTTACTCTTGGGTCTATATGTGGCTGAGAGATTGCTTTCATGGTTTAGGAAGTGAATGAGTTTTCCCTGTAGGCAAGGACTTTGTGTAAGTCAACTCTTCATCACTATAATAAAATACCTTAAACAGGATACTTATGAAGAGAAGGAAATTTAGCTTATACTTTTCGAGATTCTAGGGCATGGCTCCTGCTTCTGTCAGTTCTGGTGAGAACTTGTTGGAGAATGGTGCATGGCAATGGTGGATGTGCATGTTGGAGTATACCTTGAGTAAGGAAACAGAGCTAAGTGGGTCCAAACTTAATATTGTATAATAGTGCTCTCTAAAGAACTACCCTGGAGTCCTATGAGAACTACTTCCATGAGTTTTCCCACAATGGCCTAAGGACTTACCATTAGAGCACACCTTCCTAAAGTACAACTTCCCAACAGCGCCGCCTTACAGACCAACCCTTCAAACACAGTGAACTCTGGGGGAAACTCAAATCATTTGCATACCACCCTAGCTTAGTAGCTTAGTAGTTCTCGTTCTTGTTGCTCCTCAGTGTTGACAGTCTTAGGCATGTACACAGTCTTCATCACTACAGGGTATAAATATAATTTTATCAAGAGTGTCTTTGACTTTCTTTTCCACTGATCTCCTTGTTAAGCTTCTTCCAGATCTGCCTTTATTTTTTTCACACCAAGCTGTGATATTTCATTATTAACCATTATTTTCAACAGTACCTTGATATATAAATTGTTCCATAGTCTTTGAGGTCTTTAGCAGAGAAAGGGCACTACTAGTCTTATAGGCTTTTTCAGACCCTACCTCTTTTTTTAACAGAAACTTAATTCTAACACAGGATCTGAGAAAGGATGCTGAACTTAATGGCTGCTGTATCTGAATTCTCACTATGGAGGAGGAATTGTGTGTGAGTGTGAGAATGGGGGTTGGAGTGATACGGTGGGGGTGGATCTCTGCAACTTAGTTGTTGCTGCGTCCTAGTATAGACTTTCTGCAGCCCAGAATAAGGGAGCACATGATATTCAGACTTCACCAGCTGCTGAATCTAACCAGAATAGGTTTTCTGCCCCAGGATGTTGGTAAAGACGGGATCTGACACTTTGTTACCAAGCCCCCTGGAACAGCTCTTTTTGACAGAGCTGTGCAGAATCAGGAGCCTGCATTCTTCAGCAGCTTCCTCACCCAGATATTCTCTTCCTAGCAGGAGTTGGGAATAGGGAAATGGTATAGCTGGTTCCTATTCACATAGTCTTCTACAGCACAGGGCTGTGGGAAATGGCATTTGCCAATGTTTACAAACTGCCATATCCATCAGGAATAATCTACTCAAGGAAGCTGAGAAAATGGGATCTGCCATTCAACTGCTTAGACTGCTAGAATAGTTTTCCTGGAGCACACAATTGTGAAGGGATAGAAACAAACCCTAGATCAAATGCCACACCCTCATGAAAGACTCCTTAGATCCTGTTGAATAAATGTCCCTCATTGTATAGTAGGTAAGCCCTCTGATCCATCTCTAGAGACTCTGAGTAATTGCCTTTGCTAACTTTAATCACCTTAATAGATAGATGTCTCTCTGGGGAAAAGTTATGCCAGGTCCTTGTACTTTGTTTATAGTGAATTTCGGTGAAGAAAATTTCCATCACAGATTCAAATGCACCAGTCTTTTATGATTTAATTTTATATAAAATATATAATTTATATAAAATTTATATAAAAATATAGACTTGTTTTAAGTTTAGAAACTATTTCCATGTCTTTCAGATACATATTAATTTATAATGTTTATATTTAAATGTATAGATGGTCTAAAATTGAAATGTTATTTCACTATATTATATAAGGTATGGCTTGATTTCTTGTTTTCCTTACTAATTAGCCAAAATTTCCAGCATAATTCTTGATGTAATCTCTTTTTCTTCAATTGTTAATATATATTTGGGTCTACTTCTAGATTTTTATTGTTTCATAGACTTATCGGTAATACATTCATAAAATAAATATGGGATCAAGTCATCTTCTACTATGCTTAATAATGTTTTACACTGTTTTTATTGTTGTAGATTTATCACTCATTTTAGTATTTGGTCATACAAATATTATTCCCCTTATTCTATCCATATCTATATCTGTATCTGTAGCAGGTTGGATTTGATAACTTCGAAAACATCCCATCAAGCAAACTAAAAATGCAGTGCAATCTTTCAGTACTTAATATATGATGAATTTGGGGAACTCTAACTTCTCTAAATATTGATTTATTTTATCTGAGAATAATGTAGATAACTGTTTAATTCTTCTTTGTCTCTCACTGAATGTTTTGTATAATTTTAGATAGATTTTTCAAGATTTTGTTTCAAGTTTAAAATCATGTTTTTATTCTGAATAAAATTTTCCCTTTTTATTTTCTAGACAGTTATTGCTGATTTTAAAGAACTATGTGAATTTATGTGTATATGTTTTGTGAGAAGTCTCCTTATTATACTCCATTTCTATCATTAATTTTTGGGCCTTTACGGTCTTTTTGTTTTTCTAACCAAACAATCCTACAATTTTAAAATAATTATATTTCTAGTATTCTTACAGATTCTCTTTTCTTACATTATTTCATTCACTAGATATTCTGAGGCAAATGAAACAGCAATATAGATATATATTAATATTTGTTCATAGGAGTATCAATACTTTGCCACCCCCAACTCAACATTCCCTAAGTCAGGCTCAAACTTAAAGAGTTTAGAATGGAAGCCAATCTCTTCCTTACATTATTAGGTATCCCAGTGGTCTTTGTGTTTCCCAGCTTTCTAGTGTATCAAAAAAGCATCTTCCCTAGGAAAATGAATCTGATAGAGTATTAAATTTTAAAGCATAGAAATGACACAACATACCCTCAAACCATAACCCAATTACCATCAGCAAGGTCTCCAGGTACAGGCAACATGATTTTGTGGTCAGGTGAAGAGTTATTTCAGCTTCATCAGGTAAGCCAGACAGATGCTGTTCTTTGGGCTCTCTGAGAGTAACTCTCAGGCAGCTATTATCCTCTAGTCCACAGGTATGAGCATTTCCAAGTGTGTATGAGTTCCTGAAGTGCTGAGACTAGGGAAAATCTCTGAATCCACATTTCCTCCTTTGCTTCATTCCTTTGGACTTTCACAACTCAATGTCCAATATCCCAATTTCTTTTGACTATCTTGCTTCAGTCCTTTCCTTTCATTTGAAGTTGTCATAAGCACCTGCATATTTATCATTCAAAATAAGACTATCCTTAACATTTTAGTAATAAAGGGGAGAAACAAACTAATTTTTATTACCATGTCCTGTGAAAAGCTATTTATAAAAATTATATGGTATAATCTTCTCCACAACTCTATAAAGTAGATTCCATTACTTATTTCTATTTTATAGACAAGGAAATTGAAACTTACAGAGGTAAAATGTGCTCTTAAATATTATTCTATATTATTTAATTTTTTAAATATTTGCATGGAGTTTAGAGTAGTTTTCTTCATAATAAAAATATATCCTACTATTCCTACCTCACAAAAAGTTTTCTTCATATATCGACAATGAATTCCTCCTAATGCCTTTTTGGCATTAACTGAAATAATCATAAATTTTTCCATTTTCTTGATCTTTTAATATGATGAATTGTTTTAATAAATCCTCTACTTTTAAATTTTTTTGCCTGTCTGTGAAAAAGGCAATATTCACAGTGTACCAGTATTTTAATGTGTTATATTTTTATTGATATTATTTATTTTGATCATTAAATTTTTATTCTTAAGAAAGATAGCTATTTTGCAATTCAGAAAATGAATTGGGCTTCAATCTATCTTTTTCTAAGCTTAATAAAATGTTTATAGTATATTGTTTTAATATGGCATATATTTGAATTTCTATTATTTATTTAGAACTTTTGACTCTTTATTCTTACATGAACTGGCTATATTTGCAATTCATAAAATAAATGTGGGATCAAATCATCTTCTACTATGCTCAATAATGTTTTAAGTAATATGGAAATTGCTTTTTCTCTTGAAGGTTTGGAGAAATTACCCTTAAAATATTTATTTATTTATTTATTTATTTATTTATTTATTTATTTATTTGGTACCAGGGATTGAACCCAGCAGCACTTAACCACTGAGCAACATCCCCAACTCAGTTTTATTTTTTATTTTGACACAGGGTCTCACTAAGTTCCTTAGGGCCTCGATGAGTTGATGAAGGTAGCTTTGAACTCTCAATCTGCCTGCCTCTGCCTCCCGAACCACCAGGATTACAGGCATCACTGCACCTGGAACACTTAAAATATTCTGAACCTGGTATCTTCTTCAGCAACAGTTCTTCAACAATATTCTGAATTTGTTTCATGAATATTTAAATTTCTTCCTTCTTGAATTATTTTTAGAAATTCCTATTTTGGGAGAAAATCATTCATTTGTTCTTCTGCTGAGTTAGCATGAAAGAACTATCCCTGACCTTCACTTTCAGTATTTTATCTCTTCCATGTCTTATATTAGAATCATTTTTTCCATCAATTGCCCCATTGTTGCTCTACTCTCTGCCTGGCACTGCTCAGGATACTGGGTGATTACCAATGAACAAAACATATGGTCATAGTCCCCTTAGAAATCACAATCTAGTGTGGCAGAATAATGATTTAAAAAAATAAGCACACAAAAAAAGTAGTTTCAAATTGTGATAAGTGCCATGAAGAGAAAAAAATACAGTGATAGAAAATAACTGAGGTAAGGCTACAGGACTCAGCATGGTCCAAAATTATGTAGAGAGGCCTGGGACTATCTTGCCACTGGGTGATATTTAAATCCAGACTTGGATGGCTGAGAAAAACCAGCTCTGAGAAAAATGAAGGGGGGGGAAATTCCAAAACATTACAGTGAAGAACAGAAACTACTGTATTTGAGGTCATGAAAGAAGTAAAATGTGGCTGAAAAAGGATTTATGTGGAGGGGGGCTTGAGGTTTTGGAAAGCCAGCATGTAATGAAGCATACAGGTCGTCAGGTGACTTCCTGATGGTTTCTGTAAAGAATTAGTTACTGGTAATCCAATCAAAAAGGAAAATTGATTCATTTTGAGTTAACTTTTGTGCATGGAGAGAGAAGAGGATTCAGTTTCATTTTGTTGCATATGGATTTCCAGTTTTCCCAGCACCATTTGTTGAAGATGCTATCCTTCCTCCATTGCATGCTTTTAGCCCCTTTATCAAATATAACATAGTTGTAACTTTGTGGATTAGTCTGTGTCCTCTATTCTGTATCATTGGTCCACCCGCCTGTTTTGGTACCAGTACCATGCTGTTTTTGTTACTATTGCTCTGTAGTATAGTTTGAAATCTGGTATTGCTATGCCGCCTGGTTCAAACTTCCTGCTTAGAAAACAAATAACCCAATCAACAAATGGGCCAAGGACCTGAATAGAAATTTCTCAGAGGAGGATATACAATCAATCAACAAGTACATGAAAAAATGCTCACCATCTCTAGCCATCAGAGAAATGCAAATCAAAACCACCCTAAGATACAATCTCACTCCAGGAAGATTGGCAGCCATTATGAAGTCAAACAACAAACAACAAGTGCTGGCGAGGATGTGGGGAAAAGGGTACTCTTGTACATTGCTGGTGGGACTGCAAATTGGTGCGGCCAATTTGGAAAGCAGTATGGAAATTCCTGGGAAAGCTGGGAATGGAACCACCATTTGACCCAGCTACTGCCCTTCTTGGACTATTCCCTGAAGACCTTAAAAGAGCGTACTACAGGGATACTGCTACATAGATGTTCATAGCAGCACAATTCACAATAGCTAGACTGTGGAACCAACCCAGATGCCCTTCAATTGATGAATGGATTTAAAAAAAAAAAATGTGGCATTTATACACAATGGAGTATTACTCTGCACTAAAAAATGACAAAATCATGGAATTTGCAGGGAAATGGATGGCATTAGAGCAGATTATGCTAAGTGAAGCTAGCCAATCCCTAAAAAACAAATGCCAAATGTCTTCTTTGATATAATGAGAGCAATTAAGAACAGAGCAGGGAGGAAGAGCAGGAGGAAAAGATTAACATTAAACAGAGACATGAGGTGGGAGGGAAAGGGAGAGAAAAGGAAAATTGCATGGAAATGAAAGGAGACCCTTATTGTTATACAAAATTACATATATGAGGTTGTGAGGGAAATGGGAAAAAAACAAGGAGAGAAATGAATTACAGTAGATGGGGTAGAGAGAGAAGATGGGAGGGGAGGGGAGGGGGGATAGTAGAGTATAGGAAAGGTAGCAGAATACAACAGTTACTAATATGACATTATGTAAAAATGTGGATGTGTAACCGATGTGATTCTGCAATCTGTATTTGGGGTAAAAATGGGAGTTCATAACCCACTTGAATCTAATGTATGAAATATGATATGTCAAGAGCTTTTTAATGTTTTGAACAACCAATAATAAAAAAGAGAAGGCCAAAAAAACAACAACAATTCAATGACCCACAAAGCATTTACTTTTGTTACACACCAAAAAATCAGATCACAGTCCACAGAAAAACATTATATGGCATATTTTATTTCATATAATATGCAATTTTACTATATAACAATGTTAAAATGTAAGCTAAGATAAAGTAAGATAAAAAATAAATCAAAGTAATATAACATCAAAAAAAAAAAAAGGAAAATTGAAGCTGAGTCTGCAAAGTTCTTTATGTAAAACAGAAAATATTTCAGTCCTTCATATCCAAGGATGGGACAATCATAAGGAACATTTTGTGTATTATGGAAAGAGTTTAGATATTAAAAAAATTTTAAAATACCTAATAAATTTTACTTTTTGGCAGTTTTAGGCTTGGAAAAATTGAACAGGAAGTACAGAAAGTTTCCATATAACTTTTATTTTCTCCACTCTCATTAATTCTGCCATCTTTCCACCCCACAACACCACTGTCTCATATTACTTCCACCCATAATCACATCTTGCATTACTATACTACACCTGGTATAATTGGTGAACCAATATTGATACATTGCAATTAACAATGAAGTCCACAGTTCATGTTAGGGTCCATTCTTTGTGTTGTACACTTCTGTGGGTTTTGACTACTTTCATACATCTACCATGAAGTTTCATACAGAATACTTTGTTCTAACATCCCTGTGCTGCACTTATATGCATACTTTCTCACCTCTTTTACCCTCGACCCACCCATTCTCCCAACCCCTGCCAACCACTGATGATTTTATTGTCTCCATAGTTTTGCCTTTAGCAAAATGTCACATAGGTAGAGTCACAGGATAGATAGTCTTTTCAGACTGGCTTATTATTTGGTAATAAGGATTTGGGATTTCTCCATTTCATTTTGTGGCCTATTGCCTTGTTTATTTTTATCATTAAGACTTCACTGTCCAGATTATGCCACAGTTTGTTTATTCATTCATCTACTGGAAGATATCCTGGATGCTTCCACTTTGGGGCAGTTATAAATAAAATTGTAAATGTTAACCTGCCGTTATTGTGTGTAGACTTGATATCATTTTACATTCACTTGCAATCCATTAAAGAGCCTTGAATATGTGCTTATTTTTAAAATGACCATCCATCTCTACTTTATAGTGAAAAGATTAGAGGGACCCACAATGAAGTGAGGAGGAAACTGTGGCAGTAATCCCAGGACAGGGAGCATTACAGCTTGGACCATGGTCAGGAGAGGGTTTGAGAGAAGAGGATGCATTGAGTTACAGAAAGTGAAAGGGAAAGCAACAGGAATTGTCTATGAGGAAAAAGGAGGGGGAAACAATAAAACTGAGGTTTCTGACCTGTAAAATTAAGCCATGACCTTTGACATTTATTGAGTTGCATAAGAAGAGATTAGGCTCACATATGAAGATGAAGGGCAATTAAAAGTTCAATTTTGCATATGCTAAAGGTGAAATACCATCACAGTCCCAAGAAGAACACTAAACGGATACACAAATTTCAATGGACAGATATAGGTGGAACTGTAAGGCTGGAATGTGTGAGTGTGTGAAGCAGAGATATGTGAATGCTAGTGATAGCTGTGAGAGAGGAGAGCTAAGGATCAACTGTAAGAAACTCCCATATTTGGAGGCCTCAACAGAGGAAAAGTGACCTTCAAAGAAACAAAGCTGTGCCCAGGAAACAAGAAGGAAGTTCAGTGAGTGGAGCATCATAAAAATCAAGTGAAGAATGTTTTGAGAATGTAAAATTCAGACATCAATTACATTTAGTTTCAAATTTTGTGCCTGTGGGCTTTTCTGCCTCTTTGTGTTTATTCTGTTGGTTATAGACTATCAACATTTTGAAATAAGAATAACTAATAAAATTTCTCTTTATATTAATAGTCTCTTAAATACAATGTTCTCTTTTAAGAGAATACACTAATTCTCCTAAAGAGTCAGTTCTTAAATTTATTTTCTTTATTTTTTATAGCCTTTAATTCTTAAGTTTATTCTTGGTAATTCCTTCTGCTATTTTGTTTATCTTATCCACATATTAAAGCATTTAATAACTCCCTTTTCTCTATTTGTTTTATAATTAAATAGTTTTAGCAAATACTTTACTTCTGGATTATAATTTGGATCATTTAACAGGAAACTTCACTTGGGACACTCTCATTGTTTTCTAATGAAACAGTAATTTAATCTTTAATTTATTTCTTAACCATAGTATAATTAAGAGATTATCTTACATGTATAAATTTCTTCTTTAGTTTGTTTATATTCTTGGTTATTGGGCTAGTTAATATTTACATTGTATTTTGGTCAGGTGATCAACAGTCTTATAAAAGGTATAATTTGAGTGACTTAATTGAGACTTTGTGACATAACTCATGATCAATGTTTCAGAAGCATTTAGGCCAAACCAAAATATTTTATTTACATAAAATTAGATACATTTCTATTTAATAATAATTTTTGTTCATCCTTTATTTTCTTAATTATACTTTTTTCTATTTTATCTGTCAAGAACTAGAGATAATATGGTAACACTTGTGTTGCCATCATAATTATATCATCTCCTTGTATTTCTAATATTTTTTCATTTCATTTTAAGCTACATATCATTTGTCAAGTAAAGTTCATGACATATACAAACTCAATTGCAGTTTTACCATTTTTTCAATGTGAGCTAATAATGTTTAAAGTTTGTTTGCCTTGCACTTCTTTATTCAAATAACTTGAAATCTACATTTTTTAATATTAATTTAATATCAACTACTTTGTTCTTTTGCATTTTTCTATTAATATCACACAACAATATTCTTTTTCTTTCTGATTTTATTTTAGGTTTATTTTTCTTTCTGATTTTATTTTACAATAAATATTTAATGTAAAATATCACCTAATAATATTAAAGTAAATAAAAATTACTTATTTCTTAACCATAGTATATTTAAGAGATTGTCTTACCCGCATAATAATATTACAACTGAGTATGAAGCTCAGTTTATTTAATCCCAGTTATTTTCCTGTAGCAAGATTTTACATAGTTATATCCATTTTCTTGAAGAGTAAACAATTGTGATTTTGTTTTATTCTTCCTGTTCCTTAAGTTTTCTTGACATGTATTACATTTCTAAAATCTTTAATGACTTACAAGTTTTTGACTTTTTAGAGTAAAAATGTATTACATTTCTAAAATCTTTAACGACTTACAAGTTTTTGGCTTTTTAAAGTCTAAGCATTGCAGTTTTACCATTTTTGAACAATTTTTACCAAATTTGAACAATTTTTTTAATTATCAACAGCCAATGACTTCCCTATGTAAAATGAGGAAATTAATCCTATTTAACTATTTTCTCACCATTTTGTTTTAGTTTGTATAATTAAGCTTCTAGACTAAATTTTCACATTGTATACTTTTCTTTTAATAATTAGAATATTCATATTATTTGTTACTCTACAACAAATAATGTTATTTAATATTAAATTTACCTTCTGTTAGGGACTGGGGTGGTAGCAGAGTGGTACAGTGCTTGCCTCACATGTGCACAGCCCTGGTTCTATCCCCAGAACCACACACACACACAAACACACACACACACACACACACATATACACACATACACACAAACACACAAATTTAAATTGTGGTAGATTATGATGAAGTCTGAGTTCAGGAAAAAAAAATTTACCTGGTTTTAAATTTTCTGGTAGTGTTTCTTAAGCTATGACTCCTCCCCCTATATTTAGGTTTTAATTAATATGTAAGCTATATGTCTTTGATTAATTTTTCCCTAGGAAATGCAATTGACTAAACTGTTTTTAGCCACTGTCTATCTGATATTCTTTGCTGATTTCCCTCACAATTGACAATTTGATTGATGTCAAATTATTGGATTAAAATGCTATATACACAATTATTTCATGGTCTCCTATCACTAATGCTTTTGTAAAGGAAAAGTCTGAAACATATCCGATTGTTCATTTTTTTTATTATTTCAGAATAGTTGTTTGCAGGATGTCCTTGTAATTAAATTTAATCATTCTTTCAGAATATGATAATAGGTTTCTCTCACTGAATTTATTCCCATTGTTCTGGATTATAGTGAGTTCCTTTATTTTAGGTGCTTTTACTAGTCAGAACAATTTCATTTATTATAGATATCATATCTATATTCTGATATACTTATAAATAACCATCTATTACATATCTTTGCCTTTTAAACTGGTTCCTTTGTGTTTTAGCTGAGCTTAAAATTTGTTTTTCAAACTTCTCATCTTATTTTCTACAGATATTAATTCTAGTGGTATACTTTATTTTTTTATATTTCTTTTAATTAATATTGCTTATCTTCTAATTTAATTCTCCCTGCCTCTCAAGAAATTCTTCATCCCAAAATGTCATTCTGTTAACATTTTATTTCATAATCTGTTCCTTTTAAATTTTATCACAAGTACAAAGCAAGTGTGTACAATTACATTTGTAGACAATGTTTTTAAATAGTGTTCACTTCCTTTGCATTCAGGGTGTCTTACTCAGTAGGTTATAAAATATTTCCATAAACATTTATCTTTAGTTTCCAAATGGAAATTATATTTCTCTGGTCGGTTTAATGGATATTTGGGTAATAAGAGATAAATTTTAGAATCAGAAAAATATATCATAAAAAATGAAATAATTGATACACAAAAAGTATAAAACTAATACAGTTAAATTAGGTTGTATTTCTACATTTTTAATGAATTCATTAGGTATAGAACTGATTTTCAATAAAAAGACTAGATTATGTAAAACTACTAAAAATGTGTTAAATCTAGTAGCCTTTGCTTTCTCAACATTTTGGTCTACTGACATATAAAATCAAAATGTTAAATTCACAATATCATTAGAACATTGAGAAATAACTCTATTCAAATCATTTTACAGATAAATAAAAGTGAGATTTAAGTGACCCAAATGACCCGTTGCTTAATATAATACTATATGCCAGGGCACGGTGGCCGGTGTACCCAGAGGCTCAGGAGGCTGAGGCAGGAAGATTACAATTCGAAGCCTGCCTCACAACTTAGTGAGATACAGTCTCAAAACTTTAAAAATAAATAAATAGAAAGGTCTGGGGATTATGGTTCAATGGTGAAGCACCACTGAGTTTAATACCTGGGACAAAAAGAGAGAGAGAGAGAGAGAGAGAGAGAGAGAGAGAGAAGAAAAAAAGGTAACACTATATGTCAATACTGAAAGCCAGATTTAAAATCACAAAGTTTAATAGTCCATGTGGTAAAAAGCAAAAATCAATAATGAAATTTAGTGATTTGAAAATTAAAGCACTATATGCTATCTGTAAGAGCTGAAAGAAAAATATTGATTCATAACTGTTCCTCTTTTTTTGTACTCTTGTCAAATAATGAGATTGATATTTTTCCTAGCAACATCACGTTCAGCAATGGAAAGTGTTGCACTACATTAGTCAAGAAAATCCTATTGAAAATCACATGTTAATCTTGTGAATTTGTTCAAAATAATAGTGCTTTTGAGCTTCACACATCATGGAAAATCAGACTGTCTCTAAAGTGTGACATGTGCAAGGAAGTCCCTTCAGAGATCACTAATGAACAAAGCAGTATGTAGTAACAGTAATTCTAGCAATAAATGGAGTAATTAGAATGTGCTTGGTAATAGCTGACACATAATTACAGCAATCACATCAAAACTGAGTGAAAATAAAAGAAGGAGAATAGAGGTCTGATCTTCATATTAAAAGGAAATAAAATAATAAGTTAAATTTCATGCAAGAGGAAACTCTTTTTATCCCACGTGCACACAGGCAGTTCATAGTCTCCCAGCCTCAGCTGTTTGTGACTGCTTAACTGCTTGACTGTCCTGCATATGAAACCTTTGCTCCCCAGCTCTGAGGAGACACAAGTCTTGGGGGACAGGGTTAGCTTCTTATTTATTAACAGAATTTTCTTGCTCTAAGGCACACAGTCTGCTGGTGCCAATTTAGAATAAATGACTTCCACAGGTGATCAGCTGTTCCTCATCCCCTTTCAGATCAGAGGAAGAGAGAAGTTAAATGTGAACATGTGGGATCTAAGAGGACTAAGAACTGCTCTGACAGAATTGTTTGATCACAGAAACAGGTTACTAAATTGGATTGTGACATAAGAAATATTAACTGAATTAAGCTGAATTTCACAAGGGCAGTCATATATTCAAGAATTATCTTAAGAATATTGTAAGCCAAAAGATAGTTGTTCTACTACCATGCCTTTCAAAGAAGCTAGGCATTCTGCTGATGGGCACTACAAAAATGATAATTACTTTGAGAGGGGTCAGGGGAGACCCAAGATTTAAGCCTTACTATAGTGACAAATGATCCCTCTCTTTTAATACTTTACTACTCAAGTTGTGGTCTGAGGATCAGCAGTGTTAGTATCTTCTGGAAACCTGTGCAGAAACACAGAATCTCAGGCCCCACTGAGATCTGTTGAATTAGAATTTTCATTTTAACAAAATCTTCAAGAGATTTGTTGTTGAAGTCTGAGGCATGCTAGCTGAATGGATTCATAAGCCACCAAAAAAGAAGAGATATTAGGAAAAATTATTTAATTCCTTCATTTTTCAAATTGAAAATTCAACAAATTTTCATGGCTAACATGGGACAAGTGTCAAATGGCCAGTTAAATCTAGATCCCACACCTGTGCTCTGCACATAGTCTACTCTAAGATTTCCAAATACCCAACACAGTTTTGAAAACTTCTCAATTAGCCTGGTTCCTAACCCTTTCCTGTCTAACTTTACATTAGTATTCTAGTGCTAGATATGATATTTTAAAATCTGTCTCATAAATGAATCCCCTGTCAAGGAATAAACCTGTTAACAGGACAGATTTACTGAATGCCAAGGTTATGTATTTAAAAGATCGTCTCTCTTCCAGTCACTACTGATGTAATCAAAGGCACTGAGAAAGATTGCTGGAAATGATTGAGCATGCTTTATTTAGATTGATAACTTTGTGGACAGGGTGAGAGGATACTGGAGAAGAAGGCAGGACAAGGGCAGGTGGGAGGGGTGAGCTGGAGTCGAGTGGATGGAGCTGCTGGGGCCTGCCTGTCTGACATTACTGGCTTAACATTTGTATTTCAGTCCATCGCCTGACTAATAACACCATGTAGTGAAATAAAGCACCCATTCTGGAGGTAATTGTTATGTGGTGGAATATAAACAAGCCCCATTCTGCAGTATATTTACCACAGTGCATATTTACGAGTTGGGTTTAATTAAAAGTCGGGAACACTAGAGCTATTTTTTAACTAGATGCCTATTATCTAGTGTCAAATGCTTGGTTTTAATCACGCATTTTATATCATCGTGACCTAGATCACTGCCTGTGACATATGAGATAGTGTGTTGTCTTTCCTGAGAAGATGTAGCAGGGCTTGATGGATGCTTTCTCATTCCTAACCTCATTACTACCAGCTTCCCATCCATCTAATAAAATGCTATGATAGAGAGTGGGAAGGTGCTATAAATCATAATATTCCAGCCGCTTCGAGCAGATTCATTAGAAATGCTGACTATATATCTCACAAACAGAAAGTCAACAAAGTAGGTTGCTGTTTCTTCCCAGGATCGAGGCACTCTGTTCCCTGCCTCTCCCTCTCCCAGTGGAACAAAGGTTCCTTTTAAATGGCAAAAAAACACCATTTAGTGAACAACAGGGTTGCCCTCTGTTCTGACATGATTTATCCAATTCGGAGTTGATAGATACTAGTTCCAGTGTTGTTATACACAATCTGATCATTATTCCTGTAATTGGAAGAGCTGTCGACTTCTGCACATTAAAGACAGGACTTTAGCTTAAAAGTTTCCATTTGAGAGTTTTATTCACCATTGTTTTTGCCCTGATAGAAAAAGAAGACTCTTAAGTCTCCTTAAAGTTAAGGTGGAAGGTGTTGAGGAGTGAGAGCTCCGGAGTCCTCCTCGGCTCTGCCATCTCTTTCAATCACTCACATGTTCAGCAAGCATTCCATGAGGACCTCCTGCAAACTAAGCATCGTGCTAGCTGCTGAGTTTGAACAGTAGATAAGATAAGCCTTCCCTGCATGTTAGGCAAAAATGTCAAGAACAATGAGAAAGACCTCAACATATGAGGAAGACCTCAACCAGGCTCAGTGGCATACTCCTATAATTCCAGCAGCCTGGGGACCATGGCAGGAGGATCAGAGCACAAAGCTGGTCTCACCAACTTAGCAAGCTCCTAAGCAACTCCGGGAGACCCTGTGTCTAAATAACATGTATAAAAGACCTGGGGATGGGCTCAGTGGTTAAGCACCCCTGGGTTCTGTAAGGTCCTTGCTTAGCATATGGGCCGCCACCTTAAGTGACATTTTCCCACCCAAGGGTCTTTGCAGAATGGCTCACCACTCCCTCATACCAACCCAACCCTTAAACTACCCTCATTATATGAAATCAAGGTAATCAGAGATGAGGGAAAAGAATCTGTGTTTCAGAAAGAGCAGAGCATGGGCAAAATTCAAAGTTGTAAAAAGAGTGTGATCCAAGTCTGGCATAGCTGAGACCAAGAGGTACAGAGAGTAGAGAGAGAAAGGAATTTAGAAGCAATAAAGGCTAGGCCATGAAAGAACCTGTGTCCTTTATAAATAAATTTAAGCTATTCTGAGAGTAATGGGAAACCATTAAACACATTTCAGCAGAACAAGGACATGGTGAGTTTTGCATTTTACAATAATCACTCTCAACACTGGGAAACACATGGGGGAGGGGAGCTGAGGAAGATTAGGTCAGGGAAACAGCCAGAAGGCAGCAGTAGTGAGCTAGGCCTGTGAGAATGGAGAAGAACCTGGAAGTAGTTGAGAACTATTCATGAGGTACAGTGACAGGATTAGTGATTGACTTGAGCTCTCTGATAGAGACAGTCACCAAGTTCTTTTTTAAAATGAATCCTTGTTCAGCAGTTCCCATGTGTTCCCACAGCACTCACAGTAGGCTCTGTGATGATAAGCCCTGGGATATAATGTAACTGATGCCCACAAAAGGCTGACATGTCTGGTATCCAATCTATGTTCTACTACCTAACAAATACTTATGGGCCTCTTCTCTGTTCTAGACTCTCCCATGACTGCCAGGTATCAGACTCACCCTTTGTATTGCAACAGTTCTCAAATTCTGAATGACTAGGATGCTGGGCTGGGGCTTATGTGAAAAGCGCAGAATAACAATGCCTATCAAGATAACATTTTTTACTTAGATGAGGCCTGGGATACAGAAATAAGCCTTAGGTAGAAAATATACTTTGAAATAAAGTTCATAGCTATGTCCTAGAATGAACCTCTGTGATTTCTGTACTCTTGCTGTCCCAATGTCCACTGCAAGTTACTTCTCTGCCCAAATCACTTCCAGGTTGGACTCTGGTTGAGTTTCTTGCTGTAAAAATGAATATGCTATCAGCATTCCCACCTCCATATCTTCAATCATGTTTTTCTGCCTTTATCCTCTGCTTGCCTAAATTTGGTCCATGTGTGAGGGCTTGGTTTCCAAAGTGTAAAGATTAGGGGACAAATTAAATGATGTTTGAGTTATGTTACAACTTTACTCTTCTAAGATTCATTTTAAGCCCCACCTCTTTCTGAACCCACCCCTGACTGCTAATTCCAGATTCATGAGACTTCTCCTTTTGAATTTGAATTTCTTCCCCTACTAGATCCCTGCTTTATAGATCACTAAAAGAAGTATAAAACTGAGATAAGAACACAGACATTAGAATCAATTAGTCTTGAATCGGGTCCTGGCTTGATCACTTACTAGATATATTATATATAGAGATCGATAGATAAATAAATAGATAGATAGATAGATAGATAGATAGATAGATAGATAGATAGATAGATATTGGAAAGTTGCCCTCTTACCAAACCTCAGCTTCCTTACCTGTAAAATGGGGATAATACAAGTTTCTGCCTTATAGAATTATCACAAATATTAAATGAGATAATTCATTTAAACAATTAGTACAGTGCTTACCATTTACTAAGACATCCTATAAAAGTTAATTGCCCACCTCACCCACTCAAGAACATGACACAAGACAGCATCACCCAGCTGATACGGTGATATTTATGGCACTCAAAAATAAAAATGAGTGTAGCAGAAATGAAGTTTAGTACACAAACTCAGGTATCAAGAATTATCACACATCCACATTTTCTTTATGTCATTTCAAGGTGATTATAGCTAAACTGAAGGAAAGTCTCTGTTAGTCATTACTGCCCCTAACGGAAGGAAAGGTCCCAAAGTCCTGTGTAGTGCCAGAGAATCTGGGAATTCTCACACTCTTCCACAATGGCCTCTCCTGCAATGTCCAGGGAGTCAGTCCACGTGGCTCCTGTAGGTCACATGCAGTTTAGCAGCTTCTCTGCTCTGCATGGAATGTAGGAAACTAGACCTGATTAGGAACTTCTGAACTCCAAGTGTAGTTCCCTGGGCCATGTCTTCTGACATATTTGTCCTCTCTCTAGGACTTTACTAGTAAGGTAGACCACTCCAAAAGGACCCACTATTTTCAATTCCCATATCAACAAAAGGGATTCTCTCCCTAAACTCCCTGCTTTAAAAAACAATTGTCTCCTTTTACTTTCTAATATACCTCATTATGATTTTAATGGGGTACTTAGATAGTGACTTCAAAAAGTTTAGGATTCTGTTCTTGGCCCTACCAAAAAAATACTGTGAAGCGGGGGATTATTAAGGGCCTGACTAGTGTGAAATGAGGAAATAAAACTAAATGAAAGGATAACAAACATAAAATAATATTTTAATAAACTATCCTTTTCAGCAATCCAAGAGGAATCAATTTGCCCATTCAGAAGGATCAAATACAAAATCAAGGGATGCTGCAGTGTTGATAGCCATTTTCTTTTCTTGATCCTGACAAGACACTGTTCTCTAGTGGAAAGAGTGAGATTTTGGTCACTTAGGATTCACTTTGTCTCCTTTCCAAATTTCAGGGAACTTTAGACTGTTACAGGGAGAGTACCATGCATGCAGGCAGAGCACCTCCTGCCTCTTGAAAGAACAAAGGCTCAGAGAGACATAAAAATCACTCAGAATTATTCTTAGACATCAAAGGACGCTTGCTAACCAACAACATGCAGATGACTTAGTGAAAGCAAATCAGGAACATATGGATTAAGATTCTCTTGAAATACACAAGGGTTTAGAAACTGGGTGTGGAGTTAATTTCTTAGGACCAAATGCATTTTGAATTTTCTAAATGTGTGTGGCTATACCCTTACCACCATTAGCACTACCCCAAACACAAACATTTCCTGCATGACCAGGAGACCTGGACATGTAGGCTCCTAGAGCTCGCATGCCATGGGGGTTCCACAGGTGAGATTGATTCAACAAGTTGTTTTACAAAGTTTCCAGAGAAGGGGGAAAAGGAGGAAAAGCTTATTGGTTATTTAAGGTAAACAATACAAAACTTTTGGTTTGGGCTTCTGATTTCCAGAATAAATACATATCTACTTTGTTGACTTCTGTTTTTTTATCTGCAAATAAGGATGTAAATTAACTGATCTCAGTGCTCGAAAATGTCTTTATACTCCAATTTGTTTTTCAATCTACTTACTCCTCCTTGTCCTTCTTTTTCTACTGTGGATATATGCAACTGTTTACAACAATAAAAATAAGACCTGAGAGTTAAGTTGTAAAATATCCCACATTCAAGCCTGGCCACAGGAAAATTTCAAAGTAGATGAAAATGAGTCTTGGGAATCCACCCACTCACATTTTCTGCCTCTCTTCTCCTGGAACATCACCACCAACTCCTCTGTGCTGATGCTCACCCAGCAGCCTACAGCAGCCCATGGAGAACGGGTATATGGTCTATAGTATAATGACCTCCTCCGTAGGTAGAAGCAATGTGGGGCTCTTCAGGAAACTGATTAATAACAATCAGGAAGCCCCAAGAGTGAAGACTAAAAATTAGAGGGAGTGAGGTAAGAGGTAAAATATTTTATTTCATATTTAAATCCTCATTAATAAATTGAAAGAAGTAGTATCCAATTAAATATCTACTGAAGACTTCTTTCTAAAGCCTGCTTTCTCATTCATCATGTCCCTACCACTCTGAACCTGAGTCAACACCTTATAGAAAAGCCTTTATATTCTAGATAAAAAAAGTAAAGACATCTATGTATTACTAAAACTATTACTCAGTAGCTCTTTCTACTGTGACAGTGTAGGTACAGATATGGCTATTTCATAACCATTCATTTCTATGGTATAAATGAAACAGATAATGATTGGGATCTGCATTTGAAACTTGGGTCTAAATTCTCTCTAAAAGACATCATCAGTCCTTCACCTAGGACTTAGTTTTGAGTTAAAGATATAAATGAACTCAGACACAGTGTTGACATCAAAACCATGGCTCTTCTAAAATACATGATCTAGTGATTGTTTCCTTACATCTGAGAAAACTGCTTCTAATATTTGGATCCCAATTACTGTGGATAAAATTTCATGGCATAAATATCCCAATATACTTGAAATAACCTTCCCTGTCACTTTAACCAAGAAGACCATATTAGTTTCTTCTACTAAATGCTCTCATACTACCCTGTACTTCCATATCATAACACTGAAGATGGTAGGATTTGAGACTTTTTTTCAGTTTTCAGAGCCTAGATAGCACATGCCATAAGTAATAAACATTTGCTGAATATACACATAAGTAAGTAAATAAATCCTATTTCAAAACTTTGTTACCTAAATCAATACTGAATAACTTGTACTGATTCTCCAAATATCCTAGCCATCTCTGTCCTCCTGGTTTATAAACAACATAGTTAAACTTCATAGTTGGTCCTTTGTGGTTTCAAAGGACATTATAAAACATTTATTTGTTTCATCCTATCTGATTTGAGAACAGCATTAATTTCATTTGATAGATGACAAGCCTGAGGGAAAACTTTCTATCTCTGGCCCCTGCAAACCAAATCATTCCCTAAATAATACGGGTGAAAGGGAGAACGCAGGATATCCAAACTTTGAGTCCATTTGTACTTCCTTGTAAAGAATAGATCTAAGATTGTTTCCTATGCAAACCCAGGACTTTGTAGATGTGCCTTTGTAGGTATATAACAAAATTACATTTCAGGAACAAAACAACAAAAATGCATTTCAGGAATCATTCAAAGTTAAAATCTACATTTCATATGAAGGAACACACAGCATTGAGGTGATTGAAGTGGAGTTTATTAAAGCCTACTCTGCTGGCATGCCAAAGTACAATGAGTTGGAGACACAGGACTGAATAATGAAATTAGTTTTCCTTTATGACAAATATAATCCAGATAAAATTGAAGAATGTACACAAATAATTAATTTGATGTCCCCATTCACATAGTTCTTTTCAGATCAATTTGAAAAAAAAAAGACATTTTAGAGTTCTCCTGTTGTTTTTGCATAAGTTTATGGAAGAAAACATAAAAGAGATTTATTACTTTAAAAAAATCAGTGCACACAGACATGAGAAAAATTAAGTATTTAAACCTATTTTTAACATACCATCAATCTGAAAAAAAATGTGTGACATAGAAGAGTCAAAGTTTCTATTAAAATGCTGGTTAAAATATATTCAAATAAATGTTCTGTAGATGAGTGCCAATACTGAAATCACGCAAGGTATTTCAAAACCAAGTTGGACAAATCACACAATTAGTATCCATTCTTAATATTCTCTAGTTTTGGGATTATTTGGAATTAAAGAAGCCAAAAGTAGCTTAATTTACATTTTATACTGAGCTTTTCTGGTTATTGTTGACCAAAATATAAATATTTATTGTATAATTATTTTAAATGAAAATGCATTTGTTTGTTTATAAAATAAGCCTCACTAACTAAATATATCAGAAACATGATTTCTTTACCTACCTGATAGCTTTAATAAGTGGCATGAGATCAGTTTGGCATATTAGAGTTACAAAGTCATAGTATTCACAACTAGAGATATGTTACCATTAATGAAATAAACTAAACCTTGGAAGCTAGTATGCTAAACAAAATAAATGGGCAGACTTAGTTGCAAATTTAAATTTCTGACAACACAGACATTAAAATATCTCAAGTATATAAATTGCAATATTAAAGATTTATTGGTGATATCAGGAAAAATAGAAAAGTACTGCCCTATGAAATAGTGAACATCTATACTGACTTAAACACATAAACATGAAATCCTCCCCTTATTTGAAAGCTTAGCAATGATGATATGTGAGCAGCTTTATAAGATGACATTGATTTAACTTTAGTGCTTACAGTTTATTTATCATGAATTTATTTTTTTAATTTGTGCATTATAATTATAAATGTTATTAACAGTTTCTATTACATCTTTTCAAAGTTTTTGTTCAATTCAATTGAAAATATTTCTGAAATTTCAAAGCTAACCACTTAAACTTGTTGTTACCGATAAGTATTTAAGTTTATGACTTCAATACTGTAGAACCAAATAAAATACATAAGTAAATAAATTTATTGATGTGGCTGATAAACACTTCAATTGCTGTTCATAATAGTAATTTTAAATTTCAGGTATTAATCCAAATAGTCAGGTTGGTCTCTTTTATTTCCTTATAACAAGTTATTGTCATACATTACATATATAAAAGAATTATATATATATATATATATATATATATATATATATATATATATACACACACACTTTAAAAGACTATTTGTAATTTGCAATTCCATGTAAAATTTCAGTCTTTGAAAGGTGTGTATTGCTAAAAATGATTGAAAACCCCTGACTTAACCCAAACTACTTACAGATGGTGTAAGAAAGTTTGAAAACTAAGAAACTAAAATCAGTGAGTTAGTTAGTCTTTCTGGACTTCTTGAAGCCCTTACTATGCAAAACTAATTATGTATTCCTACAAATTATGCAATTCTTCCACCTTAATTTGGATCCTCCAAAAGAAGACACTCAAAAGAGGATTCAAATGCTAGTGTCATTTCGGAGAGATGCAGAAAACACAGGTAGGGAATGGAAGATGACAAAGAAAAGACATCCAATAGAGTGTGTCATTAAGCCAAAATCTACTGAGAGAAAATGGATCATAGCTCTTTAGGGAAACTTTGAGATAACAGGTAGAACCTACATTTCAGTTCTGTCCTATCTGAGGAACAGAAACACTTTATATCTGCCACCTGCTGTCAGCCATGAGAAGAGTTTGACTCCAGAAGGATGTGAATTCCAGGCACTTCCAACACAGACAGGGGAAGCCAGCTCCAGCTTGTTATTAGGAAAGCCTAAGGAATATGTGAAAGCCCTGAGAGTAGCTGCTAAGTGTATACTATTTCTCAAATTCATTAGAAGACACAGCTTCTTTATTAGACTGAATAACTTCCATTGGAATTTCACTGTGTTGGAAATGACAGTCATTTGGTACTCTAGTGCATCCTATAATAAAATCAATGCTTGAATATACATTACCTAATTTGACTTTCAAAAGCCTATGTATTATTATCTCCATTATACATATGAGAAAAACTGAGGTTTAGATAAGTTAATTATTACTGATAGATGCAGAAAACAAACAAGCTTCTGGTCTCAAGACTCAAATTATTAATTACATTAAACTGATTATTTTGGAAAAAGTATTTTCAACTAATACATAAAAGTTTAGTGCCTAGAATAATTTTTCTTTATATCCATTAAAGTCTTTATAAAGTATTTTTGCTCTACTAAAAGACCCTACCATTATCACATGTATAGTTCTATGAAAATTCATAGGTTTAAAATATTTTTCAGGCAACTTTGAATTCCATGGTTACTATAGAGACAGTGAAGCTTGCTGTCACTTTTATGTACTGTGCTGTCTATAGTATTACTGATAGGTACCTGAGCTAGCCTTATAAATTTATGCTTTTATGTGTCTTCTATATTTTATAGTATGGGATCACAATTTATAATGATATGATATATTTTTATAGAAATTGTCAGCTAGCAAATTCTAAATATATTTTAAAGATTTACAGTTACTATCTATACTGCAGGAAAACAAAAATTCTTCAAAAGCATATAGATCTTCAACTTGGATTTTTTAAAGCTAATATTTATTGAGTGCTTACTATGTGCCCATTCCTGTTCTAAGTAGTTTTTAGGTATTAACTCATCAGTTCTCAGAACAACCTTCTAGAGTATGTTATCATCTCCCCTATTTGACAAATGAGAAAAATGAGGCACAATGAAGTTAGTAATTTACACAGTTTTTATGCAGAAAGGCCAAGATTTGAAACTGAAAACTCTAGATTGGCCATACTATACACATGTGCCACATTAGTCTCACCACAGAATTGTTCAAGGTATGGATCCGTAAAGAATTACCAAAGTTTTCATTCTAATTGTGTCAGGATAAGGAAAAGTATTTCCAAAACTTTTAAACAATCATTATCATACAAAAGATCATTTAAACTTGTGATCACATTCTGCAAAATCATTTCCTACAGATCCAAACTATCTTAAGTAAAATTTTAATTTTCTGAGTTCTTCCTAACATTTTATCCTCAAAGCCTTTTTAAAAATTTCATTTACCGAAATAAAATCTACACAGGTGTAATTAAAGGCTTCATAAAGAAAGAGGAGGAGTGGAAGAGAGAATGTACATTCCCAGACCAAATTTGAAAGTATTAGTAATTTGAAAGTTATTCCAGCTAAACCAAAGCCATTATTCTGAACAGAGGTATATCTTTATTTAACAGATGTTTGCCTGAAAGTTTTGTGTTGATTTGAAATCTATGAAGCCACTTATTAACTGACATCATTTTTTAAAAATTGTTTTTCCATTGACCTAACCCTGTAAAGTGCTTTCACCTCTTCCTGAGTAATTGGTCAACCAGCTGATAAACTTGAAACCTGGAGATGCAATGCCAAACCTTTGTAAATCAAAGCATCCTTTAAGAATAATAATAATAACATCTTTCATTAAACAAAGCAGAAAATAAGCAGAATAAAACTGTGATGAGAATCCTATAGCTTTACAACACTGTACATGAGGGAAAGGGGGCCACTAATGAAGATGTTTAGAGGCAAAACACCTTTCAAGATTATGGAAGAAAAGAAAGATTCCAGACTCCAATGCATTAGAAGCCCATTACTACGAGAAAAGTCAATAAACAACATGGAAGCCAAGGTGGTGAGGTCTCCAACTGTGCAGTGACATCAAACCAATAAATGACTCCAACATTAGCATAAATGATAGCATTGACATCCTAACACTGATTACATTCCACCATACAACTGCTTATAGGTCTAATGAATTACTCTCCCTAATCAAGAACCAAAGAGATATATACACTTCTGAGAAGTAGGGATGAATTCAGCACTACCTGTGTGCTTTTCACTTTGCTTTTCCTTAAACACACACACACACACACACACACACACACACACACACATGCGCCTAGTCAAATAATTATCTAAATATGTGTCTATTACAGTTTTTAATTGTGTGTGGGTACACATGTGTGCCTGAACCGTCATGCTTAATGTATCATTTCAAGCTTTAAAAAATGCACTGTATGTGTGCACTTGAATATCTGTTTTCATATCATGTATTCACAGGGAGATGTTCTTTTAATTCCAAGAGAAGTTTAAATCCTCAAATTAGCATCAAGAGGAACTGAGTCATATTCTAGCAGAAGTTTTTTTTTTAATTTTTATTGTTGGTTGTTCAAAACATTACATAGTTCTTGACATATCATATTTCACACTTTGATTCAAGTGGGTTATGAACTCCCATTTTTACCCCGTATACAGATTGCAGCATCACATCGGTTACACATCCACTGTTTTACACATTGCTATACTAGTGTCTGTTGTATTCTAGCAGAAGTTTTTAATAGCCTACCAATGGCTCGTTTAAAGGAAGGCAATTTGTACTCACAAATACAAAGGCAAATGCTTGAAGTTCCATAAGTGTGTTTGAGAAGTCAAACATAACTGACACAATATTTTTCAAATCATTTTAGAGTTTTAATTTCAACTAGCCTAAAGTCAAATGTTAAGACAGACAAATATCTAAAGGATATGACAAATACCATGAGTTACTGAAACTAAGGACTCCAAGAAAATCATTTAGATGAGGTCTCTATGCCTGACTTAGTATGGAAGAAAATTAGACAGTCACTCCCATCTCATCATATTGGTATACAGCTTTTATAATATGCATAAATAAATAAATCTTGGCTCCTGAACTTGAGAGGAATGAACTTCATTTGCAGGAATGGAAAAAAGTTAATGACAAATCATGGTGGAAATGCTTCTGTTCCAAACCAAGGAGACAGATCTTGAACTGGACCTTGAAGTATAAGTATAGATAACTCAGGGAAATATAACATATTTAAAGGGAAGAAAGTATGAGCTCTGGTGGTAATGAATGTGGCAGGTAGGAATGGGAAAGGAGGGGGAGTAGTTCTTTTGATGAAAAAGGGTTGACATTGACAGAAATGTATTCAGCAGGTTCAATCCCAAATCACAGAAGTTAAAGTTTCTCTTATTCAAATGATTAGAAAAGCTGTTGTGTTTTTGAATCACCAATGATTAGGAGGAGCTTAAAAAGTTTATTTTCATTGTTTCATATATCCCACTTCTCCCTTCCTACTACAATATAATCTTCAGTTCTTTGAGAGTAGAAATTAACAGCTGCTAGGGCTTTGTTAGTTTGTCTTTTGGAATTGTTTTATTTGGTGTTTTTTGGTCGTGGTGGTGCAGCTTTGTTTTCATTTTTGTTTTTGTAGTGACAAGGGAGATTGCCAATCTAAAAACTTCTTTATTTTCTCTTTTTCTTGAATGGTATTTTATCAAATACATTCCAAACTGTGAGCATCTACAATTTCCAATCCAGCATGCAAGGAGCATAGAATTCATATAATAAAAATAAAGGTGTACACACCACAAATTAACAACATTTGTTTTTAGATCCTTCAGAGAACTGAGATCACAGGGGAAGCCATGATGCCACAGCTGAAGAAACAAGCAAGCAGTTAAAGAAAACCAAAACTTACCAGAGTACAAAATTTCACAGGAACCAGTACCAGGATAGAAAAATTTAGACTTAATTAACAAATTGCTGGAGTACCAATGTGAACAAATTTAAGAGTTAAAACCTGAAGAGGGCCCAATCTTAGCAAAGCTTCCACATATTCAAGGTTTTTTATCTTCAGTATCCCTACCAGGTTCTCACAATGAAGACTGGAGAAAATCACTTTGTGCTTTAGGCAGGAGGAGTGGGAATGTGGCCATTTTAAATGTACCCAGAGCACTCTATTCTTCTGTTTTTTGTTTTGTTGTTGTTGTTTATTTGTTTTCTTGGCAGTCCTGGGGATCCAACCCAGGTCTCCTTGCATGGTAGGCAAGCACTCTACCATTGAATTTTATCCCCAGCCCTGGAGTGAGTGCTTTGTCCTGACCTCAAAAAAAAAAAATCTACCAAAGCAGTAGAAATATTTTAACTGACCTGGGGGAAGGAGAAGGGAATTACTCTACTCCAGCCCCATCTAAAATTCTTGCAGCAAAGGATGATAAATAAGAAGTCTCTAGGGGAAACACAAAGACAACAGAGAAGACAAAAACAAGGGACTAGAGAAAATGTTGGCCATTTATACCTACAACTACAGCAAAGAGTAACCACAACTTAACCCCTAGTAAGATAAACATAAAATCTCACATTAAAAGCCTATTTATCTTACTTTTACCTACTACTTTATGCTGTCAACAAAAATTATGAGGTATATTAAAATATAAAATACACAGTTTAAAAAGATATCAGAACTTGACTCAGGACACATAGCACCCATGTTGGAATTATCAGATCAGACAGGGGATTTAAAATAACTGTCCTATTTTTAATATTTTGAGGAAGGTCCATATTGTTTCCATAATGGCTGCATTAATTTACGTTCTCACCAACAGACTGCAAGGATTTCCTTTTCTCTACATACTTTCCATCACTTAAATTTTATCATTTTCATGATAGCCATTCTTACTGGAGTGATGAGATATTTGTTGTGGTTTTGATTTGCATGTCTATGATAATTAGTGAAACTGAACTTTTTTTCAGATACCTAATGGCCATTAGCATGTCTTCTTTTGAAAAATATCCATTTAAGTTTATTGTCCATTTTTTAATCAGATTGTTTCATTGTTTGTTAATTTTTCACTGTTGAGTTTTTGCAACTCCTTGGTTCTGGATATCAACCCCTTGCTCAAATGTATAGTTCAAAAGTATTTTCTCCCATTCTTTAGGTTATCTCTGTACTCTGTTGATGGTTTCACTTTCTGGGCAGAAGCTTTTTAGTTTGATGGAACCCCATTTGTCTATTTTTCATTTTGTTTCTTGTGCTTTGGGGGTCTTGTCCAAAAAATCATTACTCATTCCAATGCCCTAAAGCATTTCCTCTGTTTTCTTCTAGTAGTTTCAGATTTTATAGTCTTTAATCCATTTTGAATTAATTTTTGTAACTTGTGAGAAATGGCTCAGTTTAATTCTTCTGTATGTAAATATCCAACTTTCCCACCACCATTTATTGAAAAGACTGTCCTTTCTCTTATAAGCATTCTTAGCATCTTCACTAAAAATCATTTAGGTGTATTCTAAAATTAACATTTGGAAATATTATTCCATTGTGTTCTGTTCTTTATTGCAGTTATGTATACTTTCACTCTATTGTTTCTTTTGTAGTAATATTTTTCTCTATAGTAAATATTATATTTTTCTTTGTTTTTGTTGCATATAGTTTTTCTGATATTTACAGATATGAATTTATTTACACAGACAGAACTGGAGGTTCTTAAAATGATGTTAGTATCTTTGATCAGTTCTGGAAAATTCTAATATATACTCTTTGAATATTAGACTCTCTCTTTTTAAAACTCCTTTCAGACATATGTTGGAATTTATTATTCAATCCTAAGTGTTTATAAACCTTTGTTTCATGTTTTCCATTTCATTATCATCTGAAATGTGATCTGCTTCATTCTTCAAGATGACATTCCACTGAATTTTCTCTTCAGTTATATCTAATCTGCTGTTCAATCTGTCCACACAGTTTTTTTTTTCAATTTAATGATGTTTTATTGATTTTTCAAGTTTCTAAAGTTCTTTCAATCATTTGCAAATATATTACACTTTAATATAATTCTTTCTTTTCTTATATTTAGAAATATAATATTTTTTAATACTTTTATTCTATAGTCTCTAACTTAGAATGATAATTCCTAACATTCTGGAAGAGGCAGTCTAATATGTGTCGTATATGCTGATTCTCAAACAAAGTTATAACCTTGTGTTTGCATCAAATTTATTCCAAGATTTTTATGCATTCTAGTTTGTTAAATGTCCCTTCAATGCAATTCTATGTTTACCTATACCAGACACTCTGGAGTTAATACTAGCTCAAAACTAATTTATGTTTACTTTTCAACTAGAAATATTCTCTTACCATGCTAGTAGCATAAAATTAGACTCAGAGCACATTTTTTAAAATGTACCCAGGGAAAGGTAACATTTTTGTTTCTCATATCTGTTCTTAATCTTCCTCCAGTTCAAGACTGTTGTGCCATTTGTTCATGAATTTACTATGGACTTACTACTTTTTTTTTTTTTTTTTTACTGGTGCCTGATGATTTTACCTTCTTACTTACTAGATGCACTTTGAATTTTAAAAAGAAGTAATTTTATTTTTCTTATCATATTGAAGAGTTTTTAGTATCAGAATTATTCTATTGGCTGGGGCTGGGGATATAGTTCAGTTAGTACAGTGCTTGCCTCACATGCATAAGGCCCTAGGTTCAATCCCCAGCACCACACACACACACACATATGCAAAAAGAACAAACTCTGGAAAATACAGGGAAGAGATATCTGTGGCTATGTTTTTCTGTCTCTGTATAGAATACAGAAACAGACATAGGAAGCACAGTACTCACCACTTCCTCTCCTTCATGAATATATCTGGATTGAGAATGGCAGTGAGGGCAGAGGTAGACTGTCAAGTAAGAAAGTACATGTTTTTCTACAATCTTACTAGACAGTTCTGCCTCTGCCCTCACTGCCATTCTCAATCCAGATATATTCATGAAGGCTGAGAACAAACTCACAGAGTGGTTTATTTGTATATAAGCAGTAGTTAGATGGACCAAAGGGTCTGCCAGATGAATTATCAAAAGTGGAAATACTGCTCCTTTTCCAACAAGAATCTCAAATATAAATGTTTCATCATTTCCAAAGTATAAATAACTACAGTACCTTTCTTGTAGAGTAGTGCTAAAGGGTAATGGAAAAAATATCAAGTATCCAATATATAATAGGGACCAACCAATCACCACTAGAAATAAAAAATCAATCCAAAGTATCCCATTGCTTATAGGTGAACACTATAGTGTAGTATACAGATAGTAAAAGCAAAGCACTGCCCATTGTGTATAACATAAAACACTTAATAAATATGAAATATTATTATTAGTCAATTTTGAAAGTTTAAATTATATTTGAAGTTACAGAGGTAAGAATTTGAACCTAAAGTTAGATAAAATCAAATAAAAGCAACTTGGAAACAAACAAGGAAGGAATAAGACCTCCATGGATGCCTCCAAACAAATTTTGACTAAAGTTATCAGCTCACTTTTATTACTTGGCAGGTACGTAGGACAAGGGAGTTTATGTAGGCCCAGAGAATAAAAATAAGGTCAGCAATATCCAGGAAGACAATTGACTCACCCAGTGTCACACAGTAATTCAAGTACACAGTCAGAAGAATAACTTAGGTTTTCTAATTCTTATTCTACCATATCAAAATATCTCTATAACATAATAATTACTTATATTGATATGGATTTTTATTTTGACAGTTTCCAAAACATTTTGACATGCATTATCTCATTTTCAGTGATATCAATGAATAAACAAACAGATGTGCTAGCCTTCAGAGGGAAAATAAAATCAGGAATAGGGCTGGATTTCAAATCAACTTTGGGATGATCCAAATTTAAAGAATGTGTTGTTTTAAATACCACAGTTCAAGAACCAAGCAAGTCCAATATGGACCAATGCAAATATGTCAGATGCAGTGCAGATAGTTGCCATGGCAATATCCATATGATGGATGAATGGATGGCTAGATTAAATTTTTTTTGAGCTTCTGAAAACAAAAATACAAGCAAAAATTGCTTCAAATAATTTCTCACAAAAGAATCTTTTTCCTAGTGATATGGCACATCAGATAGAACCTATGTATAACTATGGATTCATCAATTAAAATTTGGACTTGGCATATTGTTTTTATGGAATGTAAAGTGTAAGTCAGAAAATATAGTGATTAAGAACCTAGAATCAGGAATGTTCCATTCCCTTCTACCTGTGAGCCCTTCAGCAAGTTGCTTGACCTCATCACACCTCTATTCCAATTATAAAATGGATATATAACAGAACATATTTCATAAGACTGCTGTGTGAATTGACTTTGATGTATATTAATGAGCATAGAACACAATACATTCTCAACAGCAGTTCTACTATTGCATTCCTCACTCTCTCTTATAGTTCCAGGTAAATTTTAAAAGGATTTTTAAAATTTTTATATTGGTGCTGTAGCAAGGGCCTTTTTGATTGAATGCTATAGTTAGTAATATGATCATGAACAATTGGCATTCATCAATTGGCATTGATTCATAACTCACTAATGTCAAAGTCTGTCTGTGGAATTCTCCACCTATACCTGGATCTGCTTTAACTCCAGACATTCAAGAAAAGGGAGAACATGGAAAGGAGAAGAGTGGCTCCAGAAACTTTTTCCCATTTGATTAAGAAAACAAAGACATTCCCAGAAATCCCCAACAGTCTTCCACTTATGTCTCATTGGCCAGAACGTTTGTCACTTAGCCAGCCCTAGCTACAATGAAGGCTGGGGGACCTAGAATTTAGCCAGGCATACTGCCATCCTGTTCAAAATTGGGATTCTGTTGGCAAGGAAGAAGGAGGAATGGATAGTGTTTGCTACAGGTGCATAGAGAGCTTATGCATCTGATAGAAAGGATACATTTGGTAGCAATTCCTTGAACACTTTGAGAATAAAATGAGCTATGTAATGCCTAAGCAGTTTTAGTTGCCAATTAAAGTATATATTTTACCTTATCCTCCCTTCTGAATTTATTCCCTCTGTGCTTAGTACTCTCATTCTTCCTATAATAAAAATTTATAAATTATTGTATGTAGGTTAATGTGGCCACATTGTCATGGAAGGCAATTATTGCTAGGTTGCTGTGATACCACTGCAGGTGTATGTAGAAGTATCAGGAAGAAAAATATAAAATACTTGCTTATAGCCTCCCGTTGCTTTGCTCCTGAATTCACATACCTACTTTGTCTCTACAATGTACAAAATCAAAAGAGTGCAGGTGCTCAGCCTGATTGAATTGCACCCACTTCCCTCTATTTTACTGCAATTCGAATTCAGAAGAGTGGTTACAGTAGATATGATGGAAGGGAACGCTTCCTAATTATGGAGATTTGTCGTTGGTGTTGGAAGTTATTTTTTGTATTATTTACACTATTCTGTCTGGTGGTAATATTTCTGTCTGCCAGTGACAATTACATTGCTCTTGACTGGCGCAGATCAGCAGTTTGTGATAGCTCTGAAAAGCTGGTGTATAGCACATGTCACTGGCAGACATATTAATGTTGGTGAAGAGAAGTGCATGTGATGTAACATGATTAGATGGTGCTAAGATAAAAGACCATTTCAAAGCCCATGAATAACCAAGAAGCAGCAAGGTGACAACTATCAATTATTTATTGCCCTTGTCCGTATATTATTAACAGCTTCAGGAAAGCATACGGTCTCCCTTTCCTGCTCTCTCTCTCCCTTGTGTTAAAGCTCAGCTCCTCCGCTTATGGAGATTGCATCCTAAGGGAGACATTGTGCTCTCAGCTATCATTAGACAATCCAGAGAAAAAAGTCAAATGACCTCAAGGCAAACTACATTCAACTTTGTTGGCTATCAGAAAAGAAGCATCGCTTGCTCCCTGCTCTCTACAGGTGATTCCTCTTATCACTTTCTCCTTCCAAGGCTCTTTTTTCACTCCTGGTTCCTCTAGTCTTAGCAAATTACTGATTTAACAGTAGTTCAGAATTTGAAGGGAGAAAGTAATGTTCTATGATTAAATCTTACACTTATACCTGGAGTTAGGCTGCATTTTCTAGGGAGCTGGTTAAAAGGTTATATATTGATTTCACTGATGAATCTGGGAGAAACTATTTAATAGCTTATATTAAAATAGAGAAGCTATAAATAGGCATTAGGCTGTCTTCAGCTGCAAGTAGTAGGCAATCTATCTCAAATGATTTTAAACAATGCACAAAATTATCTCACCTATAAAGACAACCATATGTTATCAAATATGCAGGGTCCTTTCCCTTTCCTGCACTGTCATCCATGGTATTGTTTCCCATCAAGATTTGATGACTAAATAAGATTCTATTCTATACTTTACTTCTTTCCAGAAAACAAGACAAGGACCTATTCTCAAACAAGGAACAAAAGAACCTGTCTTTAGGCTGACTCAACTTACATGGGTCACGTGCTAATCACTGATAGTAAATGTGATCACTGAATCAAATCCTGTAAAGCAGTTATAAAAGCTGGATCCAATTTAGAAGAATAAAGACAAAAAGCACATTTCAGGGTTTGGAATAGTTCTTAGTTCAGTTTAATATTCTATTAAAAAGCACTTACATTTAAACATAATATTAATAATGAGACACAGATCACAAATGCCACATTTTCATCTTCATTATAGCTAACCTAACTCATGTTCTAGTTAGAATACTTCATTTATATAAAGAAGAGTAATAACAGCAATGCCAGGATCTATGCTAAGACCCTTACATGTACTTATTTCCTTTTGATACCTATATGAATCTTATTAGGTAGATATCACTCTTATCCTGCTACAGATAAATATACTCAAGTCAAATATGCTTGGTGATTTGTCTGCCAAACATCATATATGTCTCAACTGATAAAATAAAAACTTTTCAATCTGATTTCAAACCCCAGATTCTTAACAATTTTACTTTGCATCTTCCTGATCTCAGACATTTCTTTTTTCTCTTTCTTTTTCACACTCTTTCTTTCTCTCCCTTTCCTTCCTCTCTCCTCCCTCCGTTCCTTCCTTCCTTCCTTCCTTCCATCTGGGTCCAAAAAGTTAGGTTAGAATTAGGGATCGACAGTCACACTTAGTGAATGTGCAACTGTTTCAACAGTTGATTCAGATGATTCTAAATTTATGGGTTGTCTAATGACAACATCAAGTTTGCTGGTAGTAATAAAGGATGCATATCTTTCTTCTCTCTCTCTCTCTAAGGTATGATTAATGCATGGAAATAATTTTTAAAGTAGCACTAAGCATAGTATAATACCAAACAATGTAGTATAGATTACCATAGCTTTAGTATTTTAAAGAAGGATGTGATCAAAGTGGTCTGATGTAATCAGAAGTTTTCCTTGAATTGACTCTTTGAAAAATGGCTAGTATTTTTCTCAGTAAGTAAAGATGGGGTTGGGCATTCTATAAGAAAGAAAGCATTAAAGAAGAAAAAATTTTGCATTGTGAAGATAATTTTCCTAATTACATGGTAGGATGTAACATGGGAGAAAATCTAGCTGACTTCAAGTTTGGCAATGACGTTTTAGATACAACACCAAAAATATAATCCATAAAAGAAAAAAAGTTGGACTTCATAAAAAATTTAAAATTCCTGTTCCATAAAAGACACTTTTAGCAGAATGACTTGTTTGGCCAATGAGATAGCATGATACAAACAGAACCTTGATAAAAGCTTATGCATGGGCACTTACCTTCTCTTCTTGCTGGGAACTCTCCCACTAACGTGTGGAAAAGCTTGTGCTAGCATCCTGGATGATGAGAAAGCATGCAGAGAACTGCTTGAGCTGCTCCAGCCACAGCTCCAATGCAACACTGTGCCTAGAACCACCTCTGGTGGTGCAGAGCCAAGCCATCCCAGCTTAATTGCCAACCCAGTCATAATTGCCAACCCAAAGAAATGGTTGTGTGTTTTTTTTTTTAAATCATCATATTTTGGACTAGATTGGTGTACAAGCATAGGTCAAAGACATAATAATCTGTAAGTGCAGAAACCCCAAACATTCATTCTCAAACATATTTGTTTAGCTAATATAAAAAAGTAAGAAATTTATTAATTACATAGTTAACTTGTGAATATGAGACTGTCTCAACAGTTGGTTCAGATTCTAAATTTATAGATTGTCTAATGACAACTTAACTATTCTTATATTTCTCTGAACACTCAGAATTGCTATGAAGAACGCCAAAACACCTCTGAAAGTCTGGGATCCAATTTCTCCAGGCCTCCTGCCACAGTTATGTAGATTCCTAAACTACTGACACTCCTAGGTTAGAAGCGTAGTTAGGTATAATGAAACAAAGATTCACTGAGTAATAACTATCAAATCTCTACTTTTCTTGATTTCAAAGATTCCATGATGATGATTAACAGAAAAACTAAAATAACTACTTTGTACAGGTATTGCCTTGACTGAGGTTCCTACAAACTTCTTTTATTGTTTTCTAAATACCAAATTTAAGTGAAGCTTTATTAACTTAATTAGAATGATAATTAGTTAATTCATAATTATCAGATTAATATATATCATGTCTCAATCTTATGACATAAGTTCTGGATTCCAACTTTTTTATGTCAATCTCAGAACTGTTATGTTCTGAATAAGCTCAGGATTCCCAAGATAGCTTTCTTAAGAGATAATAATGAATTCAATTTCATAACTATTGGCCCTATAATTTTATAAATTATCTTAAGAAAATGTCTAGGAACAGATGCACCCATAAAACCATGAAGCACATGGATGAAGTTTTATTAAAAGAACATCAGAGGGCAGATTAAATTTTTCTCAATTTATAAACACAAGCAAATGTTCTTACATTTTTCCATAATTGACTGGTGATAGTCCACAACCAGACTAAGTTTACCATTTAGAATGAATGATCTACTCTTTAATGAATTACAGGTTGTTAAATATTGAAACCTTCTGCATTTGGATTGAATTTTCTGATACTGTGTTTTCATGTTGGTAAGTATAGGTTACACAACATGGGGTTTTTGGAAGACAGAGAATGTCATCACTGGTGTAATGTTCTTACACCTATAGAAGACTGGTTCATACATAACTCTTCAAAATGTGATTAGTCTTTACTAATGAAAAACACACTGAATACATTGTAAAGTATTCTGGGGAAGGACCGAGGTCTCTGAAACCTGTGGAAAAGAGATAATCAAGGATTGTCTAAGAAACAGAAATTTGAAGACGGTGAAATCTAAAAATGATCTGGGAAGGAGTTGACAGATGAAGGGGTGGAAAAATTAAGAAATTATAGGTGGTATTGTGATCCTAAGGAAACTGTATAACTGTACCTGGAGACCAAATCTAGTGTCATTTCTGGTATGAAGAATGTGGGACCTGTTATCGGAAAAAGGATTCTCCATTTAAGATGCCAAAACACCTCTGAAAGTCTGGGATCCAATTTCTCCAGGCCTCCTGCCACAGTTATGTAGACTCCTAAAGCACTAACACTCCTAGGTTAGAAGAGTAGTTAGGTATAATGAAACAAAGCAAAATATACTGTTTCAACCAACCATTAAGACATACATCCAAGCACTTATATTTACCAATTGTGATGCATCATCGGACAAGATGTAACTTGTATGAGTAATACTGGTAATTCTGTATAAGTTTACTGTGAGGATTAAATTAATTTATCTGAGTGCAAGATACTTGGCTTTTAGGAGGCCCTCACCAATCCTCAGTTATCTTTATCTCCCCTCCTCCTTTATTTTATACTGATCCTGGCTCAAAGCAGTCACACTCTATGTCTCTAACAAGGTAATTAATCTCCTTATGCCTCTGTTTCCTTTTCTATAAAATGCATTGAATCACTTAGTAAATCTTTAAATTTGCTTTCCTTTATAAATCCATGTTTTGTAAAATGCACCTCAATGTTTGTAATAGGTTTCTGATTTACATGAATATTCAATATGCAAGGTATAAACATAATCATTATTGTAATTCTATTATACTGTGTTGACTTCTCTGTTAAATTTTAGTAATTATTATTTGGACAAAAACTAGTACACTACTTTGGGATTGATGAGGCCTGGTAAACACATTCTCACTGAACTTATATATAACATTTTGAATATTTTTAGGCTTTTGCCCTTCCTGGTCGCCTTGAGGTGCTTTGCCAGCTACTCCCTCTCTCTGAAGAAGATAAGTAAGTGTTATCAGTCTCCCTGTCACATCAGCTGAGGCAGATGAGCTGAGCTTTGCCCATGTTCCTGGCTCCTGAAGATGCTGCCATTGTTGGTTTAGCACACAGGCATTCCCAGCCTCCACGCCTGAACTCACTCCTCTCAGTCAACACCAGGACTGTTTCTGGTGCCAAATTATACACAACAGTGCTTTCATTTTTTTATTATTTAAAGATTTCATGAATGTGAGGAATGATTAAAAATGCATTCTATGAGATATAAAAGGATAGAGGAAAGACTCAAGGGACCTCAGTCAAAAAATATACACTGCCATTCTTTGAGTTTCTATTCTTATCATAGAGAAAACTATATAGATAAATTTTAGGGTAATAAAACCATGGAACTGAAGTGATACAACTGAATCACAAGAAGCACATGCACTAGGGACCACTGCCTTAGGATGACATGTACTTCTACTGTTAGAGAATACCTGTGCCCTCGAGATGGGGCAATTCACCTGACAGGTATTGAGCCTATGAATTAATTCCTGTTCCCTTCCCTTCAGATCATGTTAAAATATCAGTTATCATCTGCTAGGAAGGGGGTTGATAATGCCTGATCTCACAACCATTTGTTTTACAGACTAGAGACTTGCTCCAAAGTTGAGCCCACATAGGATCAGAAAGAGTCTGAGGTACTGGAAAGAGTCAGAAAAGGTAAATCCCTGCCACAGGTCTTATTATTGTTCTTGTTGTTTGGTTTTCTACCTTACTTAGTGGAATTTATTCATTCTGAAAGCATTAACCCACCTACCCAAAGCCCTAAGCCATGAAGGATTTGGTTCACTCCTGAAGTTTGTGAAAACAATACCATGTAAGCAAGGTTAGGTATCAGGTTTTCTGGAAACAAAAAGTTAATGAATGGTAACTTCAGAAAGTAAAACAAAATATTTTAAGCTTTGCAATTTGAGTCTAACATAAGAATCATGAACATCAATATTATCTGAAAATTTGCAGAAATGCAAAATCTCAGACCTACTCAAAAACAACTAGAACTAAATCAGCATCTGCATTTGAACAAGAGTCCTAGGGATTCATATGCCTATTTAAGTCTGAGAAGCACTATCTTAAAGACACTGGGCAAAGTCTACACTCTTTCAATAAAAGTGTACCTCAAAATACATTCTGTAGAGAGAAGGAAGGTATTATTCATGAAATAGGTAAAGAATCCAGTCTTGGAAAAGAATCAATCTCTCTCTCTCTCTCTCTCTCTCTCTCTCTCTCCCTCCCTCCCCTTCCTCTCTTTCTCCCTCTCTCTCTTTCTCTGTATGTATGCATCTCTGTGTATGCAAATGTTATTGTTTAGATATTAGGTGTCCCCCAAAAGATCAAGTGTGAGTCAATACAAGAAGGTTTAGAGTGAAATGTTTTGCTTATAAGAGTCTTAACCCAATCAGTGTGTTAACTGAAATATTTGGGGGAAAAAAATCAGTGTGATAATCCCCTGACTGTAGGCAGATAGGCTATGGCTGGAGTAGGTGGGTCATTGGGGGCGTGACTTTGGAGTATATATTTTTTCCCTGATGAGGACCTCTCTCTCTCTCTGCTTCCTGGTGGTCATATCTTAGGCAAATTTCCTCCTCCACAATGTTCTGCCACACCTTGGACCAAGAGCAATGGAACCAGCCATCTATAGACTAAGGCCGCTTAAACCATGAGCCCTAAAATAAATTCTGACTCCTTTAAAATTGTTCTTATGTGTCTTCCAGTCACAGCAGCAAAAAACTGACTAAAACAAACAAATAGATACACACACACACAGAATTCTACAAATTTTATATTTGTGTATGTAAGTTCATCTATAAAATAAACTGAGTTTTTTTTTTTTTAATGTTCATTTTTCTTTAGGGTCCTGTATGTCACATGCTACCATTTTAAGAGGCTTTACATACGATAGTTATGATTTTTCTCCTTCAAATACTCCTTTCCCTTACAACCTTCTCATAAAAACAGACGTCCTCTTCTCCTCCTTTCTTTCAATCATTTCTTGTGATAGAAAAATGAACCCCAAACATCAGCCTCTGTGGGGCCCAGGCACACAGCAGGCTAGGTCCACCCCTTTCCCGGCATGGCAGACACTCACCAGAGCCTAGCCTCTGGTGCAGGACTGCCCCTTATGACCAGCAGACTACCACAGGAGGTCAACCCCAGTGGCCCAACTTACATAGGTCCCAGATCTAGGATGCAGTAGCATCCATTGAGGGAAACCAGTAGGGTCTGGAAGCCAACATCAAGGTGAGGTACAGACAATCTGCACAAGTACTACAAGAATATAGGGAAGAAACTGTAATATCTCAGATCCACACTGCAAGAAAGGAAGACACATAGACAACATGAAAAAACAAGGGGAAAGTGCCCCAAACAAACCAGGACACTATAATAACAGAACCTATGGACAGCAAAGTTGATGAAATGTCAGAGAAGGAGTTCAGAAGGTTCACAATTAAAATGATCTATGAATTAAAGAATGACCTAAACAAGCAAATAAAAGCAAAAATTGATCACTCCATTAATGAGATAAGAGAGAAAATACAGGTAGCAAAAGATTACTTCAAGGAAAGACAGAGACTCTGAAAAAAAAAAAAGTCAGAAATCCTTGAAATGAAGAATACATTAAATCAAATAAAAAACTCAATAGAAAGCATAACCAACAGACTAGATCATTTGGAAGAAAGAACATCAGATAATGAAGACAAAGTTTACAATCTGGAAAATAAAGTTGATCACACAGTGTAGAAAGTTAGAAACCATTAACAGAAAATCCAAGAATTATGGGACAGCAGCAAAAGACCAAATCTAAGAGTTATTGGGTAGAGAAAGGCACAGAGTTTCATACCAAAGGAATGCACAATCTCTTCAAAAGATAATATCAGAAAATTTCCCAAACATGAAGAATGAATTGAAAAACCAAATACAGAGGCTTACAGGACACCAAATATACAATATTACAACAGATCTACACCAAGGCACATTATAATGAAAATGCCTAGCATACAAAATAAGGATAGAATCTTAAAAGCCACAAGAGAGAAGAATCAGATCACATACAGGGGGAGAACAATTCGTATCTCAGCAGATTTTTCGACCTAGGCCCTGAAAGCCAGGAGATTGTGGAACAACATATACCAAGATCTGAAAGAAAATGGATGCCAACCAAGAATCTTCTATCCAGCAAAACTAAGTTTTAGATTTGATGATGAAATAAAAACCTTCCATGGTAAAAAAAAAAAAAAATAGTTAAAAGAATGTACAACTAGAAAGCTTGCACTACAGAAAACCCTCAGCAAAGTATTCCAAGAAGAGGAAATGAAAAACAATGATGAAAATCAGCAGAGGGAAGGATTACACTAAAGGAAAATCAAACCAAAAGAGAAACCAAGTCACATTAAATAACAAAAATAAACAAAAATGGCTGGGAATACAAATCATGTTTCAATAATAACCCTGAATGTTTTTGGCCTAAACTCACCAATCAAAAGACAGAGACTAGAATGTTAGAGCAAAAAAAAAAAAAAAAGGCCCAACAATATGCTGCCTCCAAGAGACTCATCTCATAGAAAAAGATATTCACAGACTGAAGGTGAAGGGTTGGGAAAAAAAATTCCTCACATGGTCTGAGGAAGCAAGCAGGGGTTTCCATCCTCATATCAAATAAAGTAGACTTCAAACTAAAGTCAATCAAAAAGGATAAATAAGGACATTACATAATGCTCAAGGGAACCATACACAAACAAGACTTAACAATTATAACTATATATGCCCCAAATAATAGAGCAGCTATGTTCATAAAACAAACCCTTCTCAAGTTCGAGAGTCAAATAGAAAACAACACAATAATTTTGGGTGACTTTAATACACCTCTTTGAGAACTAGACAGATCTTCCAAACAAAAGCTGAATGAAGAAACTATAGAACTCAATAACTTAGACTTAATTGACATATATATAATATTCCAAACTTCAACGAGAGAATATACTTTCTTCTCAGTAACACATGGATCCTTCTCTAAAATAGACAATATACTATGCCATAAAGCAACTCTTAGCAATTATAAAAAAGTAGAGATACTACCCTGCATTCTATCAGACCATCATGGAATGAAATTAGAAATTGATGATAAAAGAAGAAATAAAATCCACTCCAATAAATGGAGACTAAATAATATGCTACTGAATGAACAATGGGTTACAAAAGACACCAAGGAGGAGGTTAAAAATTTTTTAGAGGTGAATGAGAACACAAATACAACATACCAAAATTTCTGGGACACTATGAAAGCAGTTCTAAGAGAAAAGTTCATTGCATGGAATTCATTCCTTAAAAGAAGAAAAAGTCAACAAATAAATGACTTTACACTGCATCTTAAAGTCCTAGAAAAAGAAGAACAAATCAATACCAAAGGCAGCAGAAGATAGGAAATAAATAAAGTCAGAGCTGAAATTAATGAAATTGAAACAAAAGAAACAATTGAAAAAATTGACAGAACAAAAAGTTGGTTCTTTGAAAAAATAAATAAAATTGACAGACCTTTAGCCAGGCTGACAAAGAGAAGGAAAGAGAAAACTCAAATCACTAACATATGGGATGAAAAAGGAAATATCACAACAGACACTACAGAAATACAGAAGATAATTAGAAATTATTTTGAAAACCTGTACTCCAATAAAATAAAAAATATTGAAGGCATCAACAAATTTCTAGAGTCATACAATTTGCCCAAATTGAATCAGGATGATATACACAATTTAAACAAATCAATTTCAAGTGAAGTAATAGCCGAAGCCATCAAAGGTCTACCAACCAAGAAAAGCCCAGGACAGGATGGAAACACAGCTGATTCTACAAGACCTTTAAAGAAGAACTAATACCAATAACCTCTAATTTATTTCAGGAAATAAAAAAAAGAGGCAGCACTTCCAAACTCATTCTATGGCCAATATCACTCTGATTCCAAAACCAGGCAAAGACACATCAAAAAAAAAAAAAAAAAAAAAAAACCAACACATCAGACCAATATCTCTAATGAACATAGATGCAGAAATTCTCAATAAAATTCTGTCAAATTGAATATAAAAACATATCAAAAAGATTGTGTACCACAATCAAGTAGGGTTCATCCCAGGGATGCAAGATTGGTTCAACATATGGAAATCAATAAACATAATTAATCACATCAATAGACTTACCTTAAAGATAAGAATCATATGATTATCTCAATAGACACAGAAAAAGCATTTGACAAAATACAGCACCCCTTTATGTTCAAAACACTAGAAAAACTAGGTATAACAGGAACATATCTCAACATCATAAAGGCTATCTATACTAAGCCACAGACTAACATCATTCTAAATGGAGAAAAATTGAAGGCACTCCCTCTAAAAACCAGAACAAGACAGAGATATTCTCTTTCACCACTTCTATTTAACATAGTTCTTGAAACACTGACCAAAGAAATTAGACAGAAAAAGGAAATTAAAGTGATACACATAGGAAAAGAAGAACTCAATTTGGCACTATTTGCTGATGATATGATTCTAAAAGTTTGGCACTATTTGCTGATGATATGACCCTAAAAGTTCCACCAGAAAACTTCTAGAACTAGTAAATGAATTCATCAAAGTAGCAGGATATAAAATCTACACCCATAAATCAAAGGCGTTTCTGTATATCAGTGACAAATCCTCAGAAAGGGAAATGAAGAAAACCACCCTATTTTCTATAGCCTCAAAAAAAAAAAAAAAAAAAAAAAAAACAACAACTTGGGAATCAACTTAACAAAAGAGGTAAAAGATCTATATAATGAAAATTACAGAATCCTAAAGAAAGATACCAAAGAAGACCTTAGAAGATGGAAAGATCTACCTTGCTCTTGAATAGGCAGAATTAATTATCAAAATGACCATACTTCCAAAAGCACTCTACAGATTTAATGCAATTCTGATCAAGTTTCCAATGACATTCCTCATAGAAAAAGAAAAAACAATCATTAAATTCATCTGGAAAAATAAGAGACCCAGAATAGCTAAAACTATCCTTAGCAGGAAGAGAAAAGCAGGTGACAACACTATTCCAGAACTTAAACTATACTACAGAGCAATATTAACAAAAACAGCATAGTATTAGCACCAAAACAGACTGGTAGACCAATGGTACAGAATAGAGGACACAGAGACTAACCCACAAAACTACAATTATCTTATATTAGATAAAGTTGCCAAGAACATGCATTGAAGAAAAGAAAGCCTCTTCAACAAATGGTGCTGGGAAAACTGGAAATCCATATACAACAAAATGAAATTAAATCCCTAACTCTCACCATCCACAAATCTCAACCCAAAATGAATCAAGGACTTAGGAATACAACCAGAGACCCTGCGTCTAATAGAAGAAAAAGTAGGCCCTCATCTCCATCAGGTGGTATTAGGCCCCGACTTTCTTAAGGAGACTCCTGTGGCACAAGAATTAAAATTAAGAATCAATAAATGGGATGGACTCAAACTAAAAAGTTTTTTTCTCAGCAAAAGAAACAATCTGTGAGGTGAATAGAGAGCCTACATCTTGGGAGCAAATCTTTACCCCTCACACATCAGATAAAGCACTAATCTCTAGGGTATAGGAAGAACTCAAAAAGCTAAGCACCAAAAGAACAAACAAAACAAAACAAAAAAATAACCAAATCAATAAATGGGCCAAAGACCTGAAGAGACACTTCTCAGAAGATGATGTACAATCAATCAACAAACACATGACAAATTCTTCATCATCACTAGCAATTAGAGAAATGCAAATCAAAACCACTCTAAGGTTTCATCTCACTTCAATCAGAGTGGAAGCTATTACGCATATAACAAGTGTTGGTGAGAATGTGGGGAAAAAGGTACACTCATACACTGCTGGTGGGACTGCAAATTAGTGCAGCCACTATGGAAAGCAGTATGGAGATTTCTTGGAAAATTGGGAATGGAACCACCATTTGACCCACTGTCCCTTTCCCTGATCTATATCCAAATGACTTAAAAACAGCATACTACAGGAATACAGACACATCAAAGTTTATTTCAGCACAATTCACAATAGCTAAATTGTGGAACCAACCTAGATGCCCTTCAATAGATGAATGGATAAAAAATGTGGCATACATACACAATGGAATATTACTCAGTAATACAAGAGAATTAAATCATGGCATTTGCAAGTAAATGGATGGAGTTAGAGAAGATAATGCTAAGTGAAGTTAGCCAATCCCAAAACACCAAATGGTGAATGTTTTCTTTGATATAAGGAGGGATAGGAAGAGGTAGCATGGGAGGAATAGACAAACTCTAGATAGGGCAGAGGGGTGGGAGGGGAAGTGAGGGGGCATTCGTTAATTAATGATGGTGGAATGTGATGATCATTATTATCCTAAGTATATGTATGAAGACATGAATTGGTATGAATATACTATGTATACAACCAGAGATATGAAAAATTGTGCTCTATTATGTAATAAGAATTATAATGCATTCCACTGTTGTATATAAATAAAAAAAAGAAAGAAAAGTGAATCCCAACTTGACAAAGTGAGAAAATTATAAGAACATTGAGCAAGCTCCTGAATTCAGCTACACTTAAAGACTACCTTGCATTTTATGGTTATATACAACTATAGATTTATCTTTATTATTTAATTCAGTTTGAATTGAGTTTCTATAAATTATAAATTAAAAATATCTTGACAACCAAGCTCATCAATTTTAGTTTACTAATGCCTCTATTTACTAATGGTAGGAGTAACTGGACATTTGAGGAAAAACTCCAACATAAAAGCATGAAAAGTTTTTTAAAACACTAGAGACATCTAAACTTTCTCAAATATTTAGAGTAATAAAAGGAAATGTGTGTATAAAATGACAAATACACACCAGTTAAAATATAAAAATGAAGATATTGAGAACAAGATAAAGATCTTGTATACTGAAAACATGGTAACCAAAACATGTTAAGGTTATAAGTCTTAGAAGGCAAAGTTGAGAAAAATCTGTCAGTAAAATCAAGAAAGAGTTTGGAAAAGTGAGGAAAATAACAGTAAGAATTAACTTGGGAGTTTTACCTTCTCATCAGGAGTAGTTCCAAAAAGACAGAAAAGGAAAAAAAGGCAGCTGAAAACTATTGATGAATATATAAGAAAAATTTCCAGATTTGAAGCCACAGCACTGCAACCCTTAGAGGTCCTCTGAAAGTCCCAATGAACTGGAAAAGTATCAAAGCACGTCATTGTGAAACTGCACGTCATTGTGAAACTTCAGAACAACATGGATAAAGAGATCGTAAAAGACTTTATTTATAAAAAGGAATTGAAGCTAGACCTGAGTAGACTTCTTAGTAACAAAGAAATTTAGACAATGGCAACGTATTGTTGTCAAAATTCTAAGAGAAAACTATTTTTGACCTACAATACTCTACCCAGCAATATTACCAATCAACATTTTCAGACATCCAAGGAATGGTAACAAGAATGATTTCAATGTAGTTTTTCCTAGAAAGCTTCTTCAGGGAATACTATAGAAAACTGAAATTATATATAGAACTCAGGGAAGAGAAACTGCAAAACCAGAGGGTGGTAAGAAAATGTCCCAGAATGACAGTGCCCTTCTGACAGAGGAGAAAGTGAAAGATTGAAGTAAATTGGAGAGATATCAAAGGTGGACTTCTAGGAGAAAAAAAATTGCTAACATATTGTTTGATGATTTGTAGAAACACCGTTCATGTTATAATTGAACTACTTTGGGGAAAATTAATTGGTAGAAAACTAAATAAGTGAAAAGGAAAATTTTAATTACAGAAAGAAACATACCCTACAATACAAGAAGCTACAGATTGTTACTTGGTTTTGCAATATACAATGTTTCAAAGGTAATCATGTTGTGATAGAACTATGATAGAAAAATTGGAGCAAGGAAAGTAGAAAAGAAGGTAGAAAAATGATGAAAACAGAACACTATATTATATCAAAAAGTTAATATATCATGCCCAAATGTTAATAATTCAGGAAATAGTGGTATATATCTATTATTTAGAAAAATCTAAGTGAACAAAATGAGAAACAATTACTGAGATGGTAGGAAGGGATGAAAATATTGGCTTAAAAAAATATGTGCATGTGGAGTTTTACAAAACCTTCAAAGAAGAATTAATACCAATACTTTTCAAGCTATTTCAAGAAATAGAAAAAGGAGCTCTTCCAAATTCATTCTATGAGGCCAACATCACCCTGATCCCAAAACCAGACAAAGACACTTCAAAGAAAGAAAACTACAGACCAGTATCTCTAATGAACTTGGATGCAAAAATTCTCAATAAAATTCTGGCAAATCGAATACAAAAGCATATCAAAAAAATTGTGCACCATGATCAAGTAGGATTCATCCCTGGGATGCAAGGCTGGTTCAATATATGGAAATCAATAAATGCTATTCACCACATCAATAGACTTAAAGACAAAAACCATATGATCATCTCAATAGATGCGGAAAAGCATTTGACAAAGTACAGCATCCCTTTATGATCAAAACACTAGAAAAACTAGGGATAACAGGAACTTACCTCAACATTGTAAAAGCTATATATGCTAAACCTCAGACTAGCATCATCCTAAATGGAGAAAAACTAAAGGCATTCCCTCTAAAATATGGAACAAGACAGGGATGCCCTCTATCACCACTTCTATTCAATTTAGTTCTTGAAATACTAGCCAGAGCAATTAGACAGACAAAAGAAATTAAAGGCATAAAAATAGGAAAAGAAGAAATTAAATTATCGCTATTTGCGGATGACATAATATATTTAACAGACCCAAAAGGGTCTACAAAGAAACTGCTAGAGTTAATAAATGAATTCAGCAAAGTGGCAGGATATAAAATCAACACCCATAAATCAAAGGCATTCCTGTATATCAGCAACAAAACTTCTGAAATGGAAATGAGGAAAACCACTCCATTCACAATATCCTCAAAGAAAATAAAATACTTGGGAATATCAACCTAACAAAAGAGGTGAAAGATCTATACAATGAAAACTACAGAACCCTAAAGAGAGAAATAGAAGAAGATCTTAGAAGATGGAAAAATGTACCCTGTTCATGGATAGGCAGAACTAACATCATCAAAATGGCGATATTACCCAAAGTTCTCTACAGGTTTAATGCAATGCCAATTAAAATCCCAACAGCATTTCTTGTAGAAATAGATAAAGCAATCATGAAATTTATATGGAAAAACAAAAGACCCAGAATAGCAAAAGCAATGCTAAGCAGGAAGTGTGAATCGGGAGGTATAGCGATACCAGAGTTCAAACTGTACTACAGAGCAATAGTAACAAAAACAGCATGGTACTGGTACCAAAACAGGCAGGTGGGACCAATGGTACAGAATAGAGGACACAGAGACCAATCCACAAAATTACAACTATCTTATACTTGATAAAGGGGCTAAAAGCATGCAATGGAGGAAGGACAGCATCTTCAACAAATGGTGCTGGGAAAATTGGAAATCCATATGCAACAAAATGAAACTGAATCCCTTTCTCTCGCCATGCACAAAAGTTAACTCAAAATGGATCAAGGAGCTAGATATCAAATCAGAGACACTGCGTATGATAGAAGAAAAAGTTGGCTACGATCTACATACTGTGGGGTCGGGCTCCAAATTCCTTAATAGGATGCCCATAGCCCAAGAGTTAATAACAAGAATAAATAAATGGGACTTACTTAAATTAAAAAGTTTTTTCTCATCAAGAGAAACAATAAGAGAGGTAAATAGAGAGCCTATACCTGGGAACAAATTTACCCCTCACACTTCAGATAGAGCCCTAATATCTAGAATATACAAAGAACTCAAAAAATTAAACAATAAGATAACAAATAACCCAATCAACAAATGGGCCAAGGACCTGAACAGGCAATTCACAGAGGAGGACATACAATCAATCAACAAGTACATGAAAAAATGCTCACCATCTCTAGCAGTCAGAGAAATGCAAATTAAAACCACCCTAAGATACCTTCTCACTCCAGTAAGAGTGGCAGCCATTATGAAGTCAAACAACAATAAGTGTTGGCGAGGATGTGGGGAAAAGGGAACACTTGTACACTGCTGGTGGGACTGTAAATTGGTAAGGCCAATATGGAAAGCAGTATGGAGATTCCTGGGAAAGCTGGGAATGGATCCACCATTTGACCCAGCTATCGCCCTCCTCGGACTATTCCCCGAGGATCTTAAAAGAGCATACTAGGGATACTGCCACATCAATGATTATAGCGGCACAATTCACAATAGCTAGACTGTGGAACCAGCCTAGATGCCCTTCAATAGATGAATGGATAAAAAAAGTGGCATTTGTACACAATGGAGTACTATGCAGCACTAAAAATGATAAAATCATAGAATTTTCAGGGAAATGGATGGCATTAGAGCAGATTATGCTAAGCGAAGCTAGCCAATTCTTAAAAAACAATTGCCAAATGTCTTCTTTGATATAAAGAGAGCAACTAAGAACAGAACAGGGAGGAAGAGCATGAGGAAAAGTTTAACATTAAACAAAGACAATTGGGGGGTGAGAGAGGGAGAGAGAAGGGAAAACATATGGAAATGGTAGGAGACCCTCAATGTTACACAAAATACATAGAAGAGGTTGTGAGGGGAAAGTGGGGGAAACAAGGGAGAGAATTGAATAACAGCACAAGAGGTAGAGAGGGAAGATGGGAGGGGAGAGGAGGGGGGATAGTAGGGGGTAGGAAAGGTAGCAGAATACAACAATCACTAATATGCCATTATGTAAAAAGGTGAGTGTGTAACCGATGTGATTCTGCAATATGTATTTGGGGTAAAAATGGGAGTTCATAATCCAATTGAGTCAAATGTATGAAAGATGATTTAGCATGAGCTTTGTAATGTTTTGAACAACCAAAAAAAAAAAAAAGAACAAAATGTGCATGTTATTTTATTAAGAAACTTTTTTTTCACCAGGGATTGAACCTAGGATGCTTAACCACTGAGCCACATCCGGAGGCCTTTTATATTTTATTTAGAGACAGGATCTTGGTAAATTGGTGAGGTTAGCTTTGAACTCATGATCCTCCTGCCTCAGCCTACCAAGTAGCTGGGATTACAGGCGTGTGCCACTGTACCCAGCTCTAGTAAAAAACCTTAAAGTTTTTTTTAAAAAATATATTTTAAAAGCTAAGCATCCTAGGGAAGAGGAACAGAGAAATTTCTTTTAAAAACAGAAACGCAGAGGAAAAAAATTATCTGAGATCAGAAATGGGGAGAGAATCATATAGCAGGTAAGAGGTTTCAGCATAATACCAAAACAGAGTCCTGAAAGGTACATCCAATTGGGCAGGGGGAAGCCACCTAGATTCTGTATCAGGGATGGAAATTACTCCTGTGGTAAAAAGCAGAAAGCCACTGGATTTTAAGGAACCTCAGCAGACTTGAGAAATGAGGATTTCAGAAAGGATTAAAACAAAAAGCAAAGTCCTTGACCAAACTTGAACTGAGATTTATTCTCCTAAACTCCACATAGGATCTGTGGAAGCCAAACTGCCATGGTATAGAAGGGAAGCAACAATAGAGTTATTTTAATAAGTAGAAGCAGCAGTAAATAGAAATGTGACATGTTTTGAACATAGGTGAAAGCTGAGAATTCAAAAACACTGGACGAGAAGGAAAGAGAATAATGAAGGAATCAAGGAATTACACTGCTGCTTGAAAACTGCACAGATCTACATCATAGGCAATCTTCCAGGTGAGTTAGAATCAAGTCTGAATCAAGGGTTGTCCTCTACTGTGGAATTCAAGCAATTCAATTGACACTTTGAGTGAGATTAGGATAAAAATCTATGTAACAGTATCAATATAAATGTGAGATTAGAGTAAAATCTATGTAATATTATCTATATAAATGCAACACAAATTATTCAATAGATGAGTGTGAAATAGGAAAAAATAAATGAAAAATAGGTAGAAAGAATACATAAAGGAAGGACAAGGAATAAAATATTTTTTAATTACAGCTTTGTAGCTTTAAAAGATAGTACTTGGGTTCATCCCAATAAACTCAGATATGCATAGAAATTGATTTCTGTTCACTAACCTCTCTTATTCTCTCCCCCTTTTTTCCCATCCTCCCTCCCCTTTCCCATTCTTCTTTCTCTACTCTGCTTGACTTCTTTTCACTTGTCTATTAATTTATATTTGATTGTTTTTTTATATCATCCTATCCTCCTTACCCCCTTTTCTTTTTTTTCTCTAGTTTATGCACATATATATATAAGAGAAAACATTCCACCTTTGAGTTTCTGAGTGGGTTTATTTCACTTAGCACAATATTCTCTGTTTCCACCCATTTATCAGCAAATGCCATAATTTCATTCTTATTTATGGCTGAGTAGAACTCCATTTTATATATATTTTCTCACAATTTCTTAATCCATTCATCTATTGATGGGCATCTGGGTTGATTTCATAATTTAGCTATTGTGAATTGTCCTACTAGAAAAATTGATGTGGCTTTTTCACTGTAGTATGCCAATTTCAGATTTGTGAAAATACCATGGAGTAGGATAGCTGGGTCATACAGTGGTTCCATCAAAAAAAAAAAAAATTAAAAGGGTTTGGGGCTGGGGATGTGGCTCAAGTGGTAGTGCGCTCGCCTGGCTAAAAAATAAATAAATAATAATCTCTCTCTCTCTCTCTCTCTCTCTCTCTCTCTCTCAAAAAGGGGGTGGGGGTGGGGATATTGTTCAGTGTTTAAGCACCTCTGAGTTAAATTCCTGGTACTAATAAAAAAAAAGCAATCAAAGGGATATAATTAGGAAAAAAAGAAGTCAAACTATCTCTGTTTTCCACTAATATGATCCTATACCTAAAAGACCTAAAATAAAATTTTAATTCAGAACTTCCACATAAATTTCCAGACCTGTCACTCCCCAAGGCAATCTCTTTCCAAGGCCTGTTACTCCCAAAATCCTAGAAAATCTGTAATTAACCCACTAATAAATAGACTAAGCAAAGAGAGATATGACATTTAAGAAACCTATAATTTAGAGGACTTTCCACTATATATTGATCAGAAAATGAAGACAATGTCAGCCTGAGGATCCTGAGATTTACCAGACCCCCATCAGACATTCTGAGACCACCAAACTGATGTTATTCTCACACACTGTCCCATAACCACCCCCACCAAGTTTTCTTTAAAAGAAGAGCTGAGAATCCAAAAAAAAAAAAAAAAAAACATCTCTCACTCTCAAAATGGCCCACATTCTCCCTTGAATGTATAATTCTGGCTTCACCCCAAAAGTCATCTCTGTCTTAAAATTGCCCACATTTTCCCTTGAATCTGTATCTACAAGTAATCCTCTGTCTATGCCTCTGAGTAGTGCATGCTGAAATCTCTTCTGTCATGTAAGCCAAGGGCCCCGCTGGTCCTAAGTCAACTTCTTCCTTTTCTCCTGGAACTCCTCATGCCTTTCTCTAGAGACACTTCTTCTTCCTTGCTAAGAGCACTTAGAAATAGTAAATTTCCATGGCAAAAGTTCCAACATGAAAGAGAAATTCTACTTTATATACAAAAATATGAAAAATTGTGCTCTATATGTGTAATAAAAATTGTAATGCAAAAAAAAAAAAAAAAAAAGAAAGGAAGGAAGGGAGGGAGGGAGGGAAGAAAGAAATCCTAAAAAGGAAAGTTCAGTGAAATGGGAACAGACATGCAATGAAGCAGCTCTCAGCTTTGCTATTAGTCTTCTCTGGGAAGAATATGTCAAGGCCACCATCAGGTTGAATACACCAAGTTTTATCCATTTTGATTTGACTTTGGCATTTGAGATCAACAAGAAAAATACCATTTTACCACATCTAGATCTTTAAAAATAAAATCCCCTCAAGATCTTAAATTACCGATGGTACAATAAACAAAGGTTAAGTACTTACATAATGGGAAAAAAATAGAAACAAAATAGTAGGAATAGAATTTTAGAGAAAATTGCAAACACATGTCAGAAAAATCTTCAAGTGATTTATAGCAGGGGCTTCTTTTTCCCCTGTGATGAGTTTTATATTGTTTTCAAATTTGGTTTTCTCACTCTAGCTTTCATTTTTTTTGGCTATGTATTTGAATCTTATGATTTTCTGCTATATTGATTCCCTTACTACATTGTACTAGAGTGGTTTAGGATGTGGATATAACAGTAAATAAATATTTAATATGATAATGTAACTAAATATAACCATCTAATTTCCCACAGTGTAAAGTACTCCTTCTGCATTTTGATAGATATTTTCTTGTAGCTTGAATGAAAATGGTTATCAAAAGTTGTTTTAAACCTTCAGATAATTATCATAAAATAAATGAAAAGGTTCATAAATTTAATTCATTTGAGGTCATTTCTGAAAGAAAAAAACCTAAGCTTTTTTTTGTATTGTTTTTGTTTTCTTTAAATTTATTCAATTCTTATCATTGGATATTCACACCCCCCACCAAATCCATAGTTTCCTTCTATGATCCTGCCATTTCACACAGCACTGTTAAAATCCTGGGAGTTAGATCTAATCTATTACTTAACATTGTCATTTGGTAGACAAATAAATAATAAAGCAAAATGACAGGCTAAAAGAAACTATATGCCACAGTTTAAATGTATATTTACATTGCATTTACAGTCACATTTTTTATTTTTCCCTTTGGGGAATTTTTGTTTTGTTTTAAGGAAGAGAAAAAGGCTGTCATTATCTCAAGGGCTTTATAAGCTTCGATGAATGGCCTATCTTTAGGGAAACTGGCATTTGTTGTCTTGAATTTCTCATGAAATGATGAGAGTCCTGTCTGGAAATCATCCATTAATGCTATCCCTGTTTATTTGTTCAGCCTGGCGTTTGAAATTCATTTAAAGTCTGAAATCCTAGACTGATGCTTTCCTTTAGTTTTACATTTACAAATATAATTCAACTAATATTAATTTTTTAAAAACCTACTAAAATACTAACAAATGGATCCTATGCTACTTCCCAAGTTGCATAAAACCTAAGATTTGGAAATATCTAATAAATGAAATAAAGGCAAATATCTATGGATGTCCTAATATATCAAATTTATCATTAAGACAATCTATCTTATGACTGTTGGGTAACATGTAATTTGTATAACATTGAATCTGAGTGATAACCTCTGGCAGACTTCTTTTCTTTTAAAGAGGTCTCTGCAGTACATAAATTCCTACCATAAATATAATAGCTTTTAGGTCAAAGTTTAAGCAGATGTTTGTTTTTAAACAGGTAGCTGTATTGGCAGATAACATCTCTAAGTTCCATTTTGATGTGTCATGTACTGTCTTCAGAACCTTGTTTACTGGATATTTGGTGATTCTGATGATTAGTTGGGAAAGGTTATTTCTCAAAATAAAGCCAGAAGCTAAGGTGCTTCAATAGTTTGTAATGTGACAAACCTTTACAAAAATGCAGGTTGAAATTTAAGTAGGTCAAATTAAGCACTGTGTGATTTTCTACCTCCCTTACTGTGCTTTCAATAAGAAAATTCTAGGGGAAACAATTACTTGGGAATACTGCATTGGGGAAATTTTGAATCATTCTCTATGCCATACCTTTTGCAAATGATTTCAGAAAAAGCTGTAACTGTCATTAAAAAGTTTCAATAAAAACCCTCAAGCACAATAAACAATCACACAGTGCCCTTATCTTCTCTTCTAATACTCATGAATGTTGTGCATTAAGTAAGACTGAGAACTGTTCTTGCACAGATGGTTTCAATGTGTTCTAGCTGGTTTGTGGCTCAGGGGTAAAGCACTCTTCCTTCAATCCCCAGTATAAAATATAAAAAATAAATTTATTAAAAATAAATCTATTCCGGCATCTGGTTGTGTCTTTAAAGTGTGGGGTTGTTGTTGTAATACAATATATGTACCATAAATGTCACTCTTTCAAAGAGTAGAATTTAGTGGGTTTTAGTTTAAGGTTGTACAATCATCCCTAAGATAGAATTCTACATTATTTTCATATACCAAAAAAAATTCCATATTTTCATAGTCTTCACTTATTTCCACTGCCTCATAGCTCCTAGAAGTACTAATCAACTTTCTGTTTCTATAGATTTGTATATCATGGACATTACATGGAAAAGGAATTATATATGATCTTTTGTGTCTGGCTTCTTTCACCTAACAAAGTTTTTTAGTTTTTTCCGTGATATAGTATGCACCAATAATTAATTTCTTTTTGTAGTTCAATAATACTTAGTTGTATGAATAAACTACTTTTACTTATCCATTCTTAAATGTGTAAAAAATGAGAGAAATGTGTGCTTATATGCAATCATGCACAAATTTTTATATAATCCATTTTCAATTAACTTGAAAAATATATATATATATATACACATATTTATATCTATCTACTGGATCATAGATAAATCTATCTAAATTTCTAAATTCTTGAGAAACTGCCAAGCCATTTTCCAAAGCAGCCACATCACTTTACATTCACTACATCCACTGTTTCCATATTCTTGCCTATGTTTTTATTGCCCATGTAATTGGTTATAAGCCATCTTACTTGTTATGAAATGGTATTTCATTGTGATTTTGTTTCCATTTCTTTAATGACAAGTGATGTTGAGTATTTTTCATCTGCATATCATCTTCTTTAGAGAAATGTCTAACCAAATGCTTTACCTATTTATTTTATAATTGATTTTTTCAAATATAATTCAGATACCATACTATTTACTCAAATAAATTTTAAAATTCAATGTTTTCAGTATATTCACAGAATTATCAGCATCAATTTTAGAATATTATCATCAGTCCAAAAAGAAAACCTTAAATTAGTTACTTCTAATTTCCCCCAATTCCCAAGCCCTAGACAACCCAATACTTTTTTTTAAATCCCTATAGGTTTAGCTATGCTAGAAGTATAATATAAATGAATTCATACAATATATGGTCTTTTATGACTAGACTATTTCTACCTGGAATAAGTTATATAAGGTAAGGGTCAAACTCCATCCTTTTTCAATACCATATATTAAAAAAAAATTTTCTTATTGAATTGTCAAAATTTAATTGACCATAAATGTACGAGATTATTTCTGGACCTTCATTTCTACTCCATTGATACATTTGTCTACTATTCCTATGCCAGTATTCCTATTCTTGATTTATAGTTTTGAGATCAAGAAGTATGCATCTTCTAACTTTCTACCTTTAAAAGATTGTCTTGGCTATGCTGAATTCCTTGAATTTTCATATAGATTTGAAGTCTGCTTTTAAACTTCTGGAGAAAAATATAAAGTGGGATTTTGATTAATATTTCATTGAATATACAAATTAATAGATGAATTTGGGAACTATTTCCACTTCTCATCCATGAACATGAATCTTTCCATTTATTTTGACCCTCTTTAATTTCTTGAAGTGATGTTTTATAGTTTTTGATGTACAGGTCTTACATATATTTTGGTAAATTTATTGCTAAGTACTCTACTCTTTTTGATGATATTTTAAATGCAATTTTTTCCAGTTTCATTTTCAGGTTGTTAATTGGTAATGTATAAAGATATACTGAATTGACATACCAAAATGATGAAGTGGAAATACAAGCCTCATCCTTCCCACCATACAAAAATATACAGGCAGCTATCCACAAACAAAAACAGAACTGAGAGGGCTCAAGGGCTCATTAACAAATCTTCAGCAACACAGCAAAGAAAACAAACAATAGTGACAAGAATAACAACAAGACAGAGAATACCCATGTTGAAAATATTATTGGTAAGACTGGCAATATTAGAGATACCAAGAAATGACTAGAAACAAAAAAAGATAGAGGCTATCAGTATCACTCATAGTGAGTTCCACAAAAATGCTCAACAGCCAGCTTTGCAGAAGTTGTTGGCATATTTTGCCACTGAATTAACTAATAGTAATTCTGTCAAGGAACTGCAAAGAGAGAGATCTGATGACATACAACATGTAACAATAATTTCTAAGCAGCTACATTCAAAGAAATGAAGGTATTTGAACTGCCTGACAAAGAGCTTAAAATAATTGTTTTAAGGAATGATCAGTAAACTTTACAAAAATTCAGATAATTCAATAAAATTAGGAAAACAATAAATAAAATGATAAATTTAATAGAGAGATTAAAATTATTGACAAGAAATCTGGAACTAAAAAATACAATGACTAAAATAAAAAATGTAATAACAACAAAAACTGCTGAATTAATTAAGCAGAAAGAATTTGTGAATTCAGATATAGGATATTTGAAAATTTGAGGTCAGAGAAGAAAAAAAGATGTAAATTGTGCCAGGTCTGGTGACATACGCCTATAATCCCAATAGCTCAGGAGGCTGTCTCGATATCTGTCCATTGTTGAAAGTGGGACATTGAACTCTTATGCTATAATTGTATTATATTCTGTGTCTCTCCTCAAGTCTATTAATATTTGTTTTTTATATTTAGGTGCTCTGAAGCTGGGTGCATATAATTTATAATTGTTGAATTCTTGATGAATTTATTCCTTTATCATTATCTAATGCCCTTTGTTATTTCATTTTACATTTTTTTTATTCACTTTATTTTGTTAAATTTGATTTTTGCAGTTCTGGGTTTCAAACCTCAGGCCCCGTTTGATGATATTTAACTTAGAGTTTATGTTATCTTATGAGTACCCTTAATCTCCTTTGTTTTCATTTGCGTGTATTGTCTTTTCCCATCACTTCGCTTTCAGTCTATGTGTGTCCTTAAAGGTAACGTGAGTCTCTTGTAGGTAGTGTACAGCTGTGTCTTAAAACAACAACAAAATCCATTCAACCATTCTATCTTTTGATTAAATAGTTTACTCAGTTTCTATATTCAAGGTAATTATTGATAGGAAAGAACATCATCCAGACAGAAAATCAATAAGGAAACATTGCACTTTAAATTCAGTTTAGACCAAATAGAACTAACAGTCATATGCAGAACATTCTACCCAACACCATCAGAATACAAATTCCTCTCAAGCACACATGGAACATTCTTCAGGACAGAGCAAAGCTTAGGCCATAAAACAAATCTTAACAAATTTAAGAATATTGAAATCATATGAGGTGTTTTTTGTATTTGTTTTGGTTTTGGTTTTATTACAATGATATGGTATTAGAAATCAACAACGGAATAAATTTTGGTAAATTCACAAATACATGGAAATTAAAGAACATGCTTCCAAACAAGCAGTACTTAAAAGAAGAAATTAAAAGGGAAATTAAAAATAATATCTGGAGACAAACAAAAATTGAAACCAAGTCTTACAGGATACAGCAAAACCAATTCTAAAAGGAAAATTTTTAGTAAAAATAACCTATATAAAAATAAAGATTTAAAAAAAATACTGTTGTAGTTTGAATCTGAAATCTTCCTCAAAGTCTCATGTGTGGAAGGCTTGGTCCCCACTGGAGAGATGGGGCTTTGGGAACATGATAGTCATGAGGGCTCTTAACTAATAGGTGGATTAATCCACTGATGGATTCATGATTTCATGGCAATATTGAGAAGTGGTAGAAACTGGAAAAGATTGAGTCTAGTTGTAGAAATGAGGTTACTAGGGGCATGCCCTGGAAGGGTATATCTTATCCCCAACCTCTTTCTCTCATTCTCTGCTTTCCAGCTGCAACGAGCTGAGCAGCTCCACCTTACCTTTCCACCATGATGTTCTGCCTCACCTCAAGCTCAAAGCAATGAAGTCAGCTGACTATTTTCTGAAATCAAGAGCCAAAATAAATCTTTTGTCTTCTAACTTGTTTTTCTCAGGTATTTTGTCTTAGGTATGGAAAGCTGAATCAAACAAAAGCAAAAACAGATAAACAAAAACAATATGACAACTCACAGAATTAAAAAGAGGAAAAAAAGCAGCAAAATTATTAGCAAAAGATAGGAAATAATAAATATAAGAGCAGAAACAAATAAAATATAGACTAGAAAATAATAGAAAAGATAATAAAAGTTTAAAACATAAATACTTGACAATTTTTCAGATAGATTAACAAAGAAAAAAGAGGGAGAACTCAAATAAAATAGGAAATGAAAAAGAAATCTGAGTATTATAACCAATAACACAGAAACAAAAAGGAATCTGAGAGATTAATATGAACACCTATATGCCAAGATATGTAGTAGAAATGAACAAATTTTTGAGAACATACAATTTACCAAGACTAAAATAAGAAGAAATAGAAAATCTAAATAGATCAAAAATGAGAAAGGAAATTGAATCAATAATAAAAAAAATTCCTCCAATCAAAGAATAGATAACTACCTGAACTTCACTGCTGAATTCTATTTATACTTAACCACCTAATACAAACCCTTCTTATACTCTTCCAAAAAAATGTAAAGGGGAGAGAAGTGTTTCTAACAATAAACAGAAGCAAGACTAACATCACCTGGATATTGAAATCAAAGACACAACAACAAAATTTGTTGAACATAATACAAAAATTCTCAACAAAATACTAGAAAATTGAATTCAATAGTAGGTCAAAAATACCATACACCATAATCAGCTGGGATTCACCCCTGGAATACAAGAACAATCTAATATGTGTAAATCAATAGATGTGATATAGTACATTAATAGAAAGGACAAAAACATATAATACTTCAATAATTATGGAAAATCATTTGACAAAATGCATATGGAAAGGATTCAATATACTTTCATGATAAAATCTCTAAAAAAATTAACATGGAAGGAATATACCTCAACACAATAGCACCAACAACTAACAGCTAATATGATACTTAGTGGTGAAAATCTGAAAACTATCTTTAAGTTCTGGAATAAGAAAAGAGGCCCACTCGTCTACTTTTATTCAACATATCTGGAAATAATAATAAGAATGATTAGGCAATAAAAATAAGTAAAAGGCACTCAAATCAGAAAGGAGGAAGTTCCACTGTGTCTATTTTCTAATGGCATTATCTTATATATTTATAAAATACTAAAGACTCTATAATACCCTCCCCCCCAAAAGATGTTAGAATTAATAAATAAAGTTAGTGAAGTTACAGAATAAAAATATCAACATACAAATATCAATAGGGTTTCTATACACTAACAACAAGTTGTCTGAAAACGAATATAAGAAAACAATCCCATTGATAATACAGAAAAAAAAAACTTAGAAAGAAATTTTACCAGAGATGAAAAATTTAAACACAGAATGATGAAAGAAATTGAAGACACTAATAAATAGAAAGATATTTCATGTTCATGGACTAGAAGAATTTATATTTTAAAATTTGCATACCACCCAAATCATCTATAGATTCAATGCAATCTCTATCAAAATTCTAATGACATTTTTGATAGAAATAGAAAAAAAAATTCTAAAATTCAAATAAAGTCACAAAAGTCCAAAAATATACAAATCAAAGTTGAACAAAATTAACAAGTCTTGAGGCATGACACTATCACATTCAAAATCTACTACAAAGTTATAAATTATAAAAACAACATGGTACATTCATAAAAAATGAACTCCCAGACCAAGGGAACACCATAGCAACTCTAAAAATAAATTTATAGAGTTAAGGTCAACTGATTTTCACCAAACATGCCAAAAACAACCAATGGGGTAATGAAGTCTCTTCAGTAAAATGGCACTGAGAAAATGAATTGCATAAAAATGAAATTAGAATCTCATTTTATACATATACAAAAATTAACTCAAAATGGACTAAATACAAATATGAGACCTGAAACTACAAAACTACTACAGGAAAGCTGTATGATGTTGGTCTGGGCAATGATTTTTTAGAGGCAACAAAAGCAAAAACAGACAACTATTTGAGTATATCAAACCAAAAAGCTTCTACATAGCAAAGGAAACAATCAACAGAGTGAAGAGATAAACCATGGAAAAATATATAAGGAAATCCCTCATGTTTTCTGTTATCCATGCATCATTCAATAGCATATTATTTAGTTTCCAGGTGTTGGAGTAGCTTCTATTTTTATATAAGGAACTCTAAACAACCAAATAGAAAATAAAAATTAAAATGGGGAAAGGATCTAAATAGACATTTCTCATAAGATGCAAACAAATATCAAAGGTATATGTAAAAATATTAAATGTCATTTATCCACAGGGAAATGCAAATTAAAACCACAATAATATATCACCTCACATTTGTTAAGAGTAAATATTAATATTAAAATGAAAGATAAAAATGTTGCTGAGGGTGTAGAGAAAATGGATAAATATGTTAAGTGAAAAAAGCCAGACATAGGAAAATACCACACGATTTCATATATGTAAGAATCTAAATGTCAATGAAGTTCTAAGGAAGTAAGTCTCAAGCTAAGATTTAAAAGATAGAAAGGAGTTAACAATCTGTTGGATAAATTGAGGAAGAAGAAAGTAGGAAAGGATATTTTAGGATAAGAGAATCAGAAACAGAGAGAAAAATATTCCCGTCTTTGAATCATTTTGGGTCTTTGATTAAAAAACCAAAATTTTAATATGAGTCTACAAAATGAGAGCATGAAAATAGAGTCTGGCAGTATATTCATTCAATACCACACATTTCATTAATGGCACAAATGTGAGGATTAATACTGGTCCAAGGCAGTCATATAATAATATAAATTCTCATTCAATTCTATCATGAATAATTATGATAGGACTATTCCAGCAGTACAAAGGACTCCAGTTCATTAGAATTCTGCAGATTAGAAAATTGACAAAGCAACTCTATGCACTTACATAAAGACAAAGAACAAAGCTAAAATTAATTAAAATTAACTGAGGACTTTAATAATAAGTATTATCACAGTTATGGTTCTTATCATAATATTAATAATATTATTGGAGTAGTTACCATTATGATGTGTTGCTGTGTGCTAGGCAGTATATAGTACACACACAACTATATGAGATGGACATTGTTTTTAATCCCTATTGTACAGATTATGGTTCCGTGTCCATACATTAGAATGGAGAGACGGAATTTGAATATAGGTCTCATTCCAGGGCACATGCTTTATTTAATATTAGAATCTCTGAATTACATCTGGATGCTCTTCAGTAAAAAAGCGTTGTTTTATTTTCATTTTTTCCCCTTATTCCAGTTCTCTGACCTCTGGAACAAGAGAACAATTTGTATGTTTATAATAGAAACTTTGCATTCTTAGTCAGATTAATCACTGCACCCATTTCACAATACCTTTCTGACCTAGGACAAAACATCACCTTACAAATCCAAACCAAATTATGTATCCATCTGGTCTAATCTAAATTTTTTCTTTTGCCACTTCTTTTTGTCAATGGGACAGTTACTTTCTTCCAACATGCTTTCAGGTCTACTGCTATTGATAAATATGACATTATAAATAGCCTGATCTCCTGTTGTGTGGTTTTTATTTCTTTTGACATTTTAATACTCTGGGCAAACCTAAAGTGTCTGGTATGAATGAATATGCAACACTTTCATAATAGAAGAAAATAAGTAGATTGATAGGATATGAAGCTTATGGCTCTAGGTTCCATGTTCCATCTCCTCTAGGTGGAAAAGGAAAGGAACAGAAGAAGAAAGGAAAGGAGAAAAGAGAGAAGAAAGGGAGCCCTGGTTTCTTACCTGCATTTATTTCTTCCTTTATTCCTCAAGGGTTTGTTAACTTATTTTAAAATTGTGATAAACATAAATAACATAAGATTTACCATTTATATGACTCTATATAAATAAAAGCATTTGTTTGTCAGAATTTCTATCTATGCAATTAGTCAAATTTCCAAGTTAGGCTATTTTAGTAACTACTATGAAGAAAAGGAAGAGGGAGAGAAAAACTGGGTTGAGATGAGTATAATTCATAAAAGATTTTTAAAAACTTAGAAATTTGGCAAAAGTTCATCTTACACTGAAATCTTAAAATAAGAATGTCCAGGGAACATGTGGGGCCTTTTAAATGAATTTTAATTTAATCTCTTTAGATGTTAATGGCTTTTGCAGGCAACACTGTTTTCTAAATGTCAAGGAATATGGGTTTCTGTAAGCACTGGTACTAGGGAAAAAACATATTAAATTTGGCTCCTAAGGTGAGTTTGGATGAGAACAAATGGGAAGTTTAAGGTCACAAATCGTGTTTAGATAAACGACACAGCACAGTGACTAATCTAGCCTTAATATGTATTAGAAGGCAATGTCACTGGGTGCATAGTCCCAGTGATCATGCTTAGCACCTCAATTCTCTTACCATTTATTAATTTTAAAAGGTAATATATGAATGCAGCTCACCTATGCCATTTTTCTTCATTAGGTCACATTATTTTTACACATTATTGTTTACATGATAAATATGCACTTAAATATTTTCATAGAAAAAGCCTCTAAAGGCTAATGTAGCCTAAGTGCACAGTACAAAAGGCTGGAGTGGTGAGAAGGGTAATGGAGAATGTTGTAGAAAAAAATTCTTTCTCAGGTAACAGAAGTGAGAAAATTTAATACATGGAGTATTTTAATAATTTCCCTTCAATCATGACATTCAAGTTTTACAACAAAAATTTATAAACTAATCTGAATGTAATTATGTGATTACATTTTTATCTTTAATAGATACAGAAAGAAAAAAAAAATACCTCCCCTACCTTGAAATATACTAGAATATTTTCATTTAAATTCAATTTAGTTTGAGGGTTTAAAGTGTTAAGAAAAACTGTTTGTTGGAGATACCAGGAACTGGTTTCTTTAAACAAACAAACAAACAAACAAAAAGGAAACTCCAATAAAAATCATCTGGAGCACAACAAAAGAACAGAGAGAGAGTCAGAAAATGAATTCAGGGAATGGATTCTGTTATAAAAAGTAAAAAGGTCAGAGAAAAAGCAGGTAGGTCAGGAACATCCCAGGCTGGAAAACTTGGTCAATGATTTCTTTAGTAGGGAAATGCTCTAAGCAATTAAACAAAAATAAGTAAATATTAAGCAGATAATGGGCAACTTTAGATAATTAACAATTAGTTTTAAGTTTGAGATCTGTAACCAGAACTTACTCTATCATATTTGCTGTTAATCTTCACCTCTCTATGTCTCCGTTTTCCTAATCTATAAATAGAGATAACATTAATGGCAACTGTCTTATAGGATTGTGGTGAGGAGTAAATAGGCATGTGCCTACGATATACTATGTACTATTTACATGTTTGCTATCATTATTATTTTACCCCAAAGATCTGAAAGCCTTGGGAAAAAAAGAAAAATGCAGATGGGGGAGATGAGAAAGAAAACTAAACACAAGTTTTTAGATCAGCTGAGCTTTGTAACAGTTAAATGTGATGAAAGTATTCAATTGAAATACCAAGTTATTCTTGCTTGCTTTCTTAGGAATGACATCGAAGAGTTTAAATTAAATATATATGTGTTATAAGATCTTAATTCAGAAAGCTTGAGTGAACAAACTTTGTGTCATATTTCAGATCATAACAAATGGAAGTAAAACAATTTTGTTATATTAGATCCTCGGGCAGAGGTAGAGTTAAGTGGCAGGCCTCCCCAAGGTCAGTCTGAATGCAACATGTGAGCTGTTGAGGCTTCTGGAAAAAGTACTTGATTTCATAGCACATTTGCAATATAGACCAATAAAGATGTATTTTATGTGTACATATAAAACCCAGATGTGTATAGATATGTGTCCAATTGAATACAGAAAACCTAAAGAAAGCCAAATTTTAGGCAAGTATGATAATATCCCTGAGAGAAAGTTCATGTTGAAGGCAGAAAAAAAATCACAGTGCTGGGCTGGGATTGTGGCTCGGTGGTAGAGTGCTTGCCTACTATGCATGAGGCACTGGGTTTGATCCTCAGCACCACATAAATGTAAAATAAAGATATTGTGTCCACCTAAAACTAAAAAATAAATATAAAAAAAATCACAGTGCATTAAAGGGGCCTAATGTTACAAGGGATTACTAAGTCTAAGAGCAATGCTTCAGCTTCCCTAGAAATATCTTCTGCTGTGCCTAAGCTCTGGTGGCAATGGGTGGCCAGGGAAAAACACTGGTATGTTCACCAAATAGAAAAACTACTTTGTGAAAATTTTCTGGTACATCTTTAGGACCAAATATAGAGTGAGAGAAAGGGTTTTTTATTATTATTATTTTAAAGGACTGTGATGTAGTCGTGATACTCTCAGCAGCATTGTCAAAAGAACTTTCTAAAATGATGGAAATTTTCTAAACTGTGCTTTTCAATAGGCAGCCACTAAACACATGTGATTAATGACAACTTAAATATGACTAGTATGACCTGAATTTTTAAACATATTTAATTTTAATTAGCTTACATTTAAATTTAAGTAGTTTTGGGTGGTTACTACATAGCATAAACCTAAAGCATCACTAGCTATAGTGCCTGTGAAGCATCACTGTCACTGAGTTGAAGCAACGCAGTTGCTCCATGGTCAAAATACAGGGCCTGGAATCAACTGTGGGCTTTGTGTCCTGATTCTTCCTCTTACTAACAAGATAAAAACTTACCTTGGAAAGTAAATAATTCACAGCTTCTGCTTGGGATGGAAAAGTATCAAAGGATATGTTTTCACCCTTACTAAAACCAAACTAAAAACACTGGACAACCTGAAAATTATTGTATTCTGGTTAAGTTCATTACATAGATGAGACTTTAGGGCAACCAACTAATCGGAAATTTAAGGAAAGATAGGTGTCTTCAAGGAGAATACATTCACCAGCACTTTCTTACCTAAGAAAAATGGAGCCAGACACTGGCAAGAATTCAGTGAAAACTTTTTGGAGGATTGAACCCACAGGCACTCAACCACTGAGCCACATCCTCATTCCCATTTTGTATTTTATTTAGAGAGAGTGTCTCACTGAGTTGCTTAGTGCCTCACCCTTGCTGAAGTGCTGAGGCTGGAACTTGCAAACCTCCTGCCTCAGCTGCTGAGATCACAGGCACAATATTTCACTGCACCTGGCTCAATGGAAGCTCTTAATGAACTAGTGAAGAACACAGATGGGGCCATAAGAGAATGTAAACCCTGGGGGCAGATTTGAAGGCATAAGGACATTTATACCCACTAACAGACTCTTTGCCACAGACCTTACAAAAAGACTGGAGAGAATCTGGAAAAAAGATTCCTCGTAGTACACACTGTGGAGAGCAACAGCAGATTTTTTTTTTAACCATAATCTCCTCTACAGAACCAAAGTCTTAATTACTAGGGGAAGAGAAATATATACTTTTCCCCTTAAAACCTGGTGAAAAAATAAATAAATAAAATTTACCCATAGGAAAGGAACCTACAGCTGGAAATGGGAAAGGAGGCCCTAGAAAGCCAGAGCCCTGAGACCAGGAACACAATTCATGAGACTTAATTGCAACAATAGATAATACCCCTCTCACCCACCCCACCCTCAACTAGGCTAACAATTGGTATCTTGCTGGAAGAGGAGCAAAGTATGACAACCTCTTCGAGACTCAGAAAGGGAATGCCTCAAGCTAAGAAGGGGGTAAATAAATGAGAAAAATCCCTGGATTATTAGCCCTAAACACAGGTAATGCCAGAGAAATTTGTAGTCTATGGTACACTGAAAGTAATCATAGTAACAACAAATACCAAACCCAGTTCAACTCCTGACTAGATTGACTTAAATCCCTGCACTAAATGCACAGCACCCATTTCCAAGCATAAAAACTATTTCTTCAGTTTCTACTGTTCTAAACAAGATGCCTTATTTTTAAAAACAAAAAATCATAAGGCATATGAAAATGTCAGAATTTAAATACTCTCAAGAGACAAAGACAATAACAAAATTAGAAATAAATATGAAGAGATGCTGGGAGTATCCAGGTGAGGTATTAAAAATAATTAGAATTATTATGCTAAAGGTGCTAATAGAAAATGTGGATAACATGCAAAATCAGATAATATGAACAAAACATAAAAGCTATCTGAAAAATTTTAAAAGAAAGAAAAAAAATGGTAGGAGAGATGAAAAAAAACTTGTTTCATATGTACACTTGATAGTCAAGGGGAAAAATATGTTAGAAGATTTATATATTATATATTTTTCCTAGTCCTTTATGTTTTAGTTTGAATAATATATTTGGATAATATATCCAAACTAAAACATAAAGGACTAGGAAAAAATCAGAGGATCTAATACTTCAGGACATTACTAAACATGGGGAGTCTAATATGGAAAGTAAATAACCCACAATGAGGAGAGAAAAAAGAATAAGACTGAATAAATCACAATGGAGAATTTTCCCAAGTAATGACAGACACAAAACCATAGTTCCAAGAATAACATAGAACACCAAGAAGGATTTTTTTTAATGAAAAACCAAAAAGAAAATAAAATAAAACACACACACACACAAAGTTACTTTAACTGTGAGTTTCAACATTCTTCACCATAAATTGCAGATAATAACATTGTTCTGTGGACTGAATGAAAAAAAATTACATAAAACACTTAGAACAGAGCCTTAAACATAGTCAATACTTAATAACTATTATTATGCAAGGGTACAGCTCTACTAGTACTGAGTAGTGTCATCAGAGTTTAATCCTTGTAGGTTGATCCAAATAGGAACATATTTCTACAGGCAAATCAAAAACCTGTGTCTGAAAGTCCTAAGTTGTCAGGCCATAACAGTAATAAGACTACAAACTTGCAGCTGGGAGTGGAAGAGGAGCCCCAAGAAAGCCACAGCTCTGAGACATAGGAACACAGTTCCTAGGCACAAGCAAGATAATATTCTAGGGCTTCTTAGAAATACCTTAACAACAGAACTCTGAAAATTGGTGAATTTTCTATGTGAATGGGAACTTGGAGTTATTGAGAAAGTGGAATTAATGTTAGTACAATTCTAAGCACAGAGTGGGGATCATTTGGGCAGTAAATACTTTTAATATACCAAGCATTCTGCTATACCCTTTACAGATTTTATTTTATATTTCTAATAGCTACTATAGAAACAATAGGTATCTTTCCCACTTCACAAATAATATCAGAAAGGTTAAGTGACTTCCCCAATAAAAACAGCTAATAAATAGTGATGTCAAGCTTTGGACTCAGATTTGCCCAGTTCTGTCCCAAACATAGCTTTTGTCCCTGTGATTTGATATTATGAGTGCTAAAACTTACCTAGTTCCTAGAACTACCTTAAGCTATATAGGATCATCATTGCATCTGACTTTTGTCCTAACTTGTCTTCATATCCATATGTTCATAAAACTTCAGATAAATATAGAAGTTCTTAATCACCATCCTAACATTTACTGAGGTTTTATTATGCTCTAAACATTGTACTAGGTACTCTACACAGGTTAATTATCTCATTTAATCTAGACAAATGCCTTGTAAAAATTGTACTTCAGATACTAGCAACATTACTCTCTTCATAGGATTGACAGAATTAGCAAATAAAAACATAGGAAGTCTAGTTAAATTTGAATTTCAGATTAACAATGAATAATTTTCATTGTTAATAATATTTTTATGTCCCATGTGTCCTGTATTTATTTGGCAATTCATCTGTAGCAGGGTTTTTTGCTAAATGAAAAATACTTCAGTGGTCAGGAGTTGTTACTTAGGTCAGCAGGACTAGTGACTAATAAGTTTAAAAGCATACTCTTACTATGTTTAAACAATGTTAAATCAGGACTGAAAACAAAGAGGAATTCAAATATTCCATTCATTTATTCATCTACCTATCAATTTCACAAAGTTTTACTGAATGCCAACTACCAAACACCATACTGTGAACTAGGAATAAAAGAGTGAGGAAAGTCCATTTCTATGTCTATTTTAATGGAGCTAATGCTTTAGAAATATCCATAGATATTTGACTTCAGTAGGTATCTGGCATCCTATATACACATACTGGAAATAAGAGAATCATGGCTAATATGACCCACATTATTTTTCTTAAAATACTCATTTGCATTTATTTGGAAGCCATGTGTACAGAAGGATATCACTCATTTAATTCCATGTGTTATTTGACCTACATGACTTAATCTAATTTTACCACATAAACAAAGTAATAGAAATTAATCCCCAAAAGTGTGCTGAAGAGAACTCTCTAGGTAAAACTTATTTGTTCTTTTTGGAATAGACTCCTCAAGAACATGCCACAAAGTATATTACATTTTAATAATGTAATAAATAATTTGTTCAAAGTATAATAGTCTTGTCAAAGACAATTTTCAACTAAAATAGCTAACAAAGGATTGCAGGTATTTTCAAACTCTTATGTTTAATTATTGTATATCATGAGTAATCTATACCATTATCATTAACATCATCCCAGTGGCTTTTTAAGCTACTCTGTTGCCCCTGAATGTACTGTTTTATTTTTAGTTAAAAATCAATAGCACACATTTCCTCAGATTTTATATTTTCTATTTGAGTCCTCAATTCCCTAATTTCATTCAAAAGTGCAATATTGTTTAATCGGCTGTTATAGAACTCTGCATCCACAGTAGGCCTATTTAGCAACAACTGGGTAAAGAAATTATTTTTAAGTATCTTTGCAAACAAATTGCAAAATATAGATAAACTTTCTTGTGTTCTCTATTTTAATTAATCTGAAAATTGCTTCAATATGTGACTGATCTTCTTTCCCAGAACTTTAAAAAAGAGGAATATACAAACAACTGAATCAACTATAGCAGAATAATCATAAATATCTATATAAGAAAACCCAATGAAGATTTCTAAAGTGTAGTCCTCTAATTTCTGTATGGTATTCTAATGCTCACTATGTCCATCAGAATATTTAAGGAGACAAAAATTTGATAAAGAACAAAAGTTACCCCAAAGAACTCTGCTCAGCACACAGCTAGAACACAAATTCTGACAAAAGATTAATAAAGGTCTTTCTATATACCATTTGTCAACATATAAACAAAACAGAAAATGTTAGTCAGTTTCCTGATTGCTAACCATAGTGTCTCTATGTCTTATCCATTTGCATCTCAACAGTCAGATATAGAATCCTATAACCTCTGGCTGACAAAAAAATAAAAAATAAAAAATCCTATAGTCTCTTTGACAAAAGGCTAATCGAGCGCCTTTGAACTCTCTTCTCTGACTTTTTGTCCTTTCTGTTCCTCTCAGAATTTTCTAATTTTAGCAAGAGCCTCCTCAACTGGTTTAGCCAGAATCTCTCAGTCTTGATCACCCTCCATTATCTGGTAGGATTCTTCATCCTCCATGGTTCCTCATTCTCCACCATACCCCAGAGAATTGCATCACCCTCGGCTATTTTTAGCAACAGTCCTCTTAGAGGAGTTTAAGCAGAATTCCTTCTTATCACTAATGTTTCCTCTTATTAATTTTCATTCACTGACCTCCACCCTGCTCCTTGGCGGTAAGCTAATGTGTACTGTGCACACATCACCCATTACTACTATGCAGTTTCCTAATATTTCATCCAAAGTCTTCCCATAGAGCATCTTTAGGGTCTTCAGGTCACTACTGTCATCCAGAAAGCATTCATCTATGTGCCTTCCCATCTTCCCATCAAGGAAATTTGAATTTTAAACCAAGGGTCAAAGTTCTAAATCAAAGTTGTCAAGTGCTCCAGGTTGGATTTCAATGGATATAAAAACTATAGGAAAATTTTCAAGAAATAATTTTGTCTTCACAGAGCTTCTAGTGACACATCCACCACCAAGAATCAGAGATAGCTTTCCTGGCATACAGAGGAAAATAACAATTATTTCTTAACCTTAGCTTTTAGAAGTAAAAGCTCCTTTTCAGTTTCCTCTTCAAATTATATTTTTTCAAATTGTAAGGAACCACCTTTAATTTATTTTCTCCTAGGACTGAGACTTAATCTTCTAGAAACAAAAGAGAAAAGCTGTTAAACTATCATATGCAAATATACTCTTTAGAGAAGAGACCAGCCATTCTGTTACAACAGCCACAAAGAAAAATTCAAAATTTGTAAAGTATTTTTTTAATCCAAAGCATATGCAAATAAATATTCCTGTGAGGTAAAGCCAATCCATTTCCTTCTCCCCTTCCCGCCACCAAAAAAAAAAATAAATAAATAAATGAAAATAAAAATAAATGAGAATGTCCTATGGAACAGGTCACCATGTCATTTTGAATGCTCAGTATAATATGTTGTGAATATGTTGTTACTCACATACTATGTAGCATTATAAAAGCTATAAAAATCTATTTTTAAAAGTAAATGGTATATTTGGTATTTTTGTTCTAATTTGGGGGGTATCCTCTCAGTATGTGTTCTCTTTTTCTTCGTGTGTGTATGTGTGTGTGTGTGTGTGTTGTTTATTATTAATCTGTCAGTCTTTGTGGGCTTTTTTGTTACAGAAGAGGAGAGAATGCTGTCAGTTTCAAAAGTCTTCAAATGACACATAAGAAGGGGATTTAATTATTCTGGCATAAAAAGCTAGGAAAGCAAAATAAATGCATATAATACAGACACTCTCAACTACCCTAATTGCTTATGCAGTATAAGGGCTTTTAAATAATAAGTCCTTAAATAATAAATTGATATGGGGAAGAATAATGATACCCAGGTGTGAAACCTTAAGCTTAGTGATGGGCTGCATACTCAATAGTAAAATTGCCTCTATTACCACATTCTGGCCTAACACAGGTTTTCAATTATGGAAACTGGATAAAAATGAAAGATAGAAACAATAGAAACCAGGTATCTAAATAGCTACTTGATATATAAAAGCAAGTTTCAGTTTATATGAGGCATCCCATTAAGATGTGCCACACAGTCTAAGCTACAAAAGCATGGGTTAGGAAAATTTTCCAATGAAGACTTCAACATTCTTAGTTAAAAATCATCACATAAGGAAACTCTTTTATTCCCAAATAATACCTCAAGCTACTCCATTATAACTATATTCTGTTGTTTAAAAACACCCTCCTCTCTACTATTCTAGAGACTCTACTCAAAGGGTTACTACAGGGTTACTAATAATTTCCGTTTGTATTCCTGATCCAGTTCCCACAAATTCTCCCTTGTATTTATATTTTATTTTTCATATTCCCTCAGTAGTTTACCTAAATGAATAACATGATCTATGATCAATGAAATTTCTGGAGTTCACATTTCTCAACTCTGAAAAAGAATTTTATTTGAAATAAAGGTTCAATCTAGTACCAACAGCTTTTGGATGTATTCTATGGATTCTTATTTTTATTATCAGGATTAAAGAATAGACTGTCTCACCAGTCCACAATTCTGAAATCCAAAGGTCTTAGAAAATTGAGTTTTTTTGTAATTAATTTGGCATTAATAATTAAAATTTTTTAAAAATCTAATTATTCCTACTTTTCACTGAAGAAATATTAATGTATTTAATGATGTGATGTTGCCCTAATCTCTCTGTAGATGTTATAAAATATATGATATGTGTTAACAAATATTCTGCTTGGTCAGGCTCTTCTGAACCTTCAATTAGGTCTTTGGGTTTCTGGTCTTTGGGTTTCTGTGCACCTTTTAGCATCTCCCAGTTATAATAAGAATAGTCAGTTTAACTAGAATCCCCCACCCTTAATATCTGATCACTCTATATTGGATGAAATTCTTCATTTTCACCCTTGGTAACTGATCACCTGGCCTGCCTTCAGGAAGAATTTCACCAAGAATATTTAGCCAAAGAGCTCTGCCAAATAACTTTAGTTTCCATTGTTAGTTAGCTTTTTGTTGCTGTGACCAAAGGACCCAACAAGAACAATTTGGGAGGAGGAAAAGTTTATTTGATGCTCACAGTTTCAGAGGTCTCTGTCCATTAATGGCCAACTCCATTGCTCTGGGCCAGAGGTGAAGAAGAACTTCAAAGCAGAAGGGAATAGCAGAAGAAAGCAGCTCAAGACATAGCCCCAGGGAGCAGAGAGATTCTCCTCACCACAGCCAAAATATAAATCCCAAAGGCAGGACCCCAGTGACCTGCATCCTCCAGCTATATCCTACCTGCCTAGGACTACCACTCCGTTAATCCCTATAAAGAGATTAACACACTGATTAGATTAACATGCTCCCAAACCAGTCATTTCACCTCTAAATTGTCTTGCATTGTCTCACACATAAGCTTTTGGTGGACACCTACTATCTAAACCATAATACTCCCCTAACCCCTGAAGCTGCTTCTTAGCAATTTCTATCCATTGACTCACCCCTGGCTCTTGGTTATATATCCCCACCTGTCTATGTCATATTTGAAATTGAGCAGAGTTCTATACTAACATTTCCCTTCCCTCATTAAATAAAATATTGAATAAAATCTATTTTTGTCACATTAGCAACTGGATCTGTTTTCCTTTAACAGTCTACCAAATTACCTTTCTAAAAATTCTTTAAAATTTTCAACTCCAATGTAAAACTGGTCCTAAGGATTTTAGAAAAGGGGTTAAATCTTCATTCATTTATGTTTATTTAATTGCAATTTGACTTACCTACTAATACATAAATGACTAAAAACTGGCAACTCATGCATTATGAGAAAGATTGCTAAAATAATTTGCAACCATCTTGTGTGTTGCATACCATGTGATTTACATCTCATGGTGGAGTGCCATGGATGAATTATTTAGATCCAGTAGATCACTCTTACGAATTAATATTAACACACGTAGCCTGACATTATTCCATCTTTCAAGTGGTATGGTTTATTTTAATGTCTTTTTTATCAATTCCATCGTTGGGTGTTTCCAATATTTAGTCTCACAAGTAAATAATCCTCACATATATATTATATATATACAAATACATGTGTTTGTGTGTGTGTATATATATATGTGTGTGTGTGTGTGTGTATTTATATTTACACTAAACATAAGTAAATACAAAAAAAATTTGACTGTTACCTAAGGCATATGCCTAAGATCATATTTTTCTTATTTTTACTTTAAATTCAAGTAATAGATATTTTATATTGAAAGGATATAACTTCTATAATAAAATAACTAATTCTTTTATTTGAAAGTTTACATTAAAATTTTTAAATGTTACTGTATTATTTATGGTCTTTTTATGGTCTAGACATAGATATTAAGCATAGTCAACTAATGGAAGTTTTTCCAGATGTGTCTGATGAATACTGAACCTTTTATTTTCATTTCTCTTATTTTCACAACATTTGAAGTTACTCTTGAATAACACTTGCACGAATTTCTCCCCACAGAGTGAATAACAGATACCCTCCAGAACAACAAATAGTTTAAGAAGAGTACCTTTCCACATCATTCAAATACTTTTTCACTATAATCAATAGCAGGGCGGAGGGAACAAGTACAAAAATAGAGTCCGAGACGTCTACTGTTAATGGCTAAAATAAAGTATTAGCATACTTTTGAATTAAGTACAGATGAAATTTAACAACTGCAGGCATCTTAACCTACCCACTTCACTCTAGAGCATAACTCTGGTGAATTATCCACAAGAGGCATGATAATGTTTAATAGTGACACATATGCATATGAGAAGAGTTCCCTTCCTATCCTCAGCTCCAAAAGCAAAACCACAGTGTCTTTCTACATGGATTTATAATAGTCTGGCCAAGGACTGTTGGCTAATGTTCTATACCTAGAGAAATGAAATATTTGAATTTTTCACACAAATATATAAAGCAAATTTTAACATTATGTTTCCTTTTCCAATGTCTTTGCGTATTATAGTGTAGTATTTAAATTTGTAATAATTCACCCAGATATTTTGAGTAAAATTTTACATATCTTATGTACACTTAAAATTGAATAAATACCATAATACAGAGGTTCTTTCTAGACCATGCACTATAAAGAACTAACTTGTATGCCCCCTAAAAGCATGCATATAGAACTCTCAACCCTTTTCAACATTGTGTCAGATAATATAATTACTCATAGAATTTTATATTTGTTCAATCTAATATTTCAGTGAAATTTTCTACAGTAACTTAACTTTGAGACAAAATGCCACTATATGTATATCTAAAACAAAGTTCTTATCCACAAGAAACTTAAAATCTAGTTAAAGTTATGCTGTAAATGTAGTTATAGATTCACCCACAGAAGTTAGAGTTCTGTACATATGTAGTAACACTTTGGAAAAAAAGTGTATGCTACTGAACTGCAACATCAACTTTAAGCATGCTTGCATTATGATACAACATTTGTATTTAGAAAATTCAGGCTGGCTGTTTTCATATTCTATATTAGCCCCTCATTCATTCTTGGATCAATTTTTAACTATCCATTGCCCTCATAGAATAAAAACCTGTTGGAAGAAAGCGATGGTAGACTCAGAGCAGATCCAAGATGGTGGAAAAAAGAGGTACTGTTTCTGGCTGCTCTGTGGCAGGAATCCAAGAAAGCAGTCAGGTAGGTTCTCCACAGGGTCTCACCTAGATGGAATACAACATCTCAGAGCATGTGACAGTACCCCTATACAGCAGATTTTCACAGAAACCACCAGCGTTGCGACCACCCACGTAGAAATCAGAGACTCTGTGTTCCAGTAAGGCTCCAGACTCTGGACCCAAAGCCCACAGTTCTAGCACACATATGGCTCTCAAGTGGCGTAGCAGAATCACCAAATCAGCACCTCTGCAGAACTGCAGAACTCCACGCTGCACTCCAATCCCATGCAGGTCACTCGACTGCATTCTAGCCACAGCACAAGGACATCCCAGCTCCCCCCACCTCACCAGACACCCTGGCACTGGAAGCAGACTGACTCCATCTTGGAAAACATTTCTCACCATTTTTGGTGGGCATGGCTATCAGCACAGATCTACAATTGAACAGGTACCTGGTTTCCAACCGCCCCCAGTAGCTGCAATAATTCGGCACAGTGACTACCCATCAAAAAAAAATGCTCTCAGTTTAACAGGAGTGCAGTGCAACCAGGGCACCAGGGATACCAGGGACTCAAGTCTTCTCGCACTGGTTACCTACACCACCCTGAGGGCAAAGACTCAAGCTTAAAATACACAACTCCACCTATTAGAAGAGAAGAGAAGCAGAAAAGAAACAGAATTCTAAGAGTATTTTTTTTCCTTCTTATCCTTTTTCTTTCTCCTCTACCCTTCTATCCTCTGGCCCTCACAACACCAACATATGTGAAACCAAGAACTTTGCATGAAATAGGACTTTGAGAACTGAGTTACCAGAATGATATAATATAGAGGAATTGCATAACCCCCCCTTTTTCTCTTTCTTTCTTTTCCTTTTTTTCTTCTTCTCTTTCTTCTTCTTTAAAACTCCAAATCTTACTATTTTTACATACTGTAATTTTCTAAATACATATGTATTTTTTTATGCACTCTACTGTCCTCCCATGTATTTGTCTACCCTAAATTACCTCCTGTCTATTCTCCTGCTACTAACCCTCTTCAATAGAGTTCTCCTCCAAATTTCCTAAGTTATATTAACTCCATACACTCACATCTTTCCCCTTAGGTTATTGTCCTATGCCCCACCCCCAGTTCATTGTCCACCACAAGAAACTATACAGCTTTTATGAAATTACTGATTATATTTTAAATAATAATTGAATCCAACATCTCTGGACATTGAGACTAACTATGAATGTCTTAATAACAATAATTAGTTCATAGGTGACATATTGTTGATATTGAGATCTGGTAACATTGTCCTTCCCCACAAAGGAAGGATCTTGGAATCTTACAAGAGCACTACAAATCTTTAGGGCAAAAACAATAACACATCAGTCCCACAGAGATGGAAAGAAAGAAATGAGAGCAACATGAAAAGACAAGGGAAGAAACTACCACAGACAATGCAAGACAACACCTCATTAGAAGAATTGACAGCTACAGCTGATAAAATTACAGAGAAAGATTTCAGGATATACATTATTAAACTGTTTTGAGATCTCAAAGAAGACATTAGAGAACAAATATAGGCAGTGAAAGATCACTTTGACAATGAGCTACATAAACAAATCCAAGAAGCAAAAGATCACCTCAACAGGGAGATAGAGGTTATGCAAACAAAACAAAACAAAACAAAACAAAAACCCAGAAATACTTGAAATGAAAGAAATAATAAACCAAATTAAAACTCAAACAAGAGTATCACCAACAGAGTAGATCACTTAGAAGATAAGACATTCAGACAATGAAGATAAAATATATCATCTTGAAAAAGAACGTTGACAGCACAGCAATAATGATAAGAAACCATGAGCAGAATATCCAAGAAATATGGGATAGCATAAAAAAACAAATATAAAACTGTTTGGGATGAAAAAGGCATAGAGGTCCAAACAAAGGAATGAGCAATCTGTTCAATGAAATAATATCAGAAAACTTTCCAGGCATGAATAATGAAACAGAAATCCAAATCCAAGAAGCCTATATGACACCAAATGTGCAAAATCACAACAAATCAAACCAAGACACATTATAATGAAAAATGCCCAACATACAGAATAAGAAGAGAATTTGAAAAGCCACAAGAGAAAGGAATCAGATTAATATAGGGGATAAACCAATTAGGATAATGGGAGATTTTTCAACACAGACCCTGAAAGCTAGAAGATCATGGAACAACATTTTTCAAGCTCTGAAAGAAAATAGGTGGCAACCAAGAATCTTGTATCCGGCAAAATTAAGACTTCAGATTTAAAGATGAAAAAAAAACTTTCCACAATAAACAAAAGCTAAAAGAATTTATAGCTAGAAAACAGCACTACAAAACATCCTTGGAAAAATATTTCATGAAGAAGAAATGAGAAACAATAATAAAAACTAGCAGAGGGAGGTAGTACCCTACAGGAAAAACTAATCAAAGAGGAAAACCAAGCCAAGTTAACTCACAAAAATAAACAAATATGGCTGGAAATACAAACCAAGTTTCAACAGTAACCCTAAATGTTAATGGCTTAAATTCACCAATCAAAAGACATAGGCTTGCAGATTGAATTAAAAAAAAAAGATCCAACAATATGCTGCCTACAGGAGACTCATTTTATAGGAAAAGACATATACAGTCTGAAGGTGAAAGGTTGGGAAAAATTATACCACTCACATGGACTGCAGAAGCAAGCAGGCTTCTCCATACTCATATCAAATAAAGTACAGTTCAAGGCAAAGTTAATGAAAAGGTATAAAGATGGACATTACATACTGTTCAAGGTAACCATACCCCAACAAGACATAACAATCATAAATATATATGCCCCAAACAATGGTGCAACTAAGTTCATCAAAAAAATTCTTCTCAAGTTCAAGAGTCAAATTGACCAAAAAACAATAATTTTGGGTGATTTAACACACCTCTCTCACCTTTGGACAGATCTTTCAAACAAAAGTTGAATAAAGAAACTATAGAATTCAATAATACAATCAATAACTTAGACTTAACCGACATATATAGGATATTTCAACCTGCATCAAGAAGATACACTTTCTTCTCAGCAGCACATGGATCCTTCTCTAAAATAGATCATATACTATGCCACAAAGCAACTCTTAGCAAATACAAAAAAGTAGAGATACTATCATGCATTTTATCATATCATAATGGAATGAAATTGGAAATCAATGACAAAATAAAACATAAAAATTTCTACATCACGTGGAGACTGAACAATATGCTATTGAATGAACAATGGGTTACAGAAGACATCAAGGAGGAGATTAAAAAATTCTTAGAGGTAAATGAAAACAAAGACACAATATATCGAAATCTCTGGGACACTATGAGAGCAGTATTAAGAGAAAAATTCATTGCATGGAGTTTATTCCTTAAAAGAAGAAAAAGTCAACAAATAAATGACCTCATACTACATCTCAAAACCTTAGAAAAAGAAGAGCAAATCAGCACCAAAAGCAGTAGAAGGCAAGAAATAATTAAAATTAGAGCTGAAATCAATTAAATCAAAACAAAAAAAAATTGACAAAACCTAAAAATTGGTTATTTGAAAAAATAAATAAATTTGACAGACCTTTAGCCATGCTAACAAAGAGAAGGAGAAAGAGAATACAAATTACCAGTATACGTGATGAAAAAGGTCAGTATCACAACAGACACTACGGAAATACAGAGGATAATTAGAAATTATTTTGAAACCTTATACTCTAATAAAATAGAAGACATTGAAGGCATTGACAAATTTCTTAAATCAGATGATCTGCCCAAATTGAGTCAGGAAGATATACGCAACTTAATCAGACCAATATCAAGTGAGGAAATAGAAGAAGCCATCAAAAGATTTTCAACCAAGAAAGGCCCAGGACCAGATGGATACACAGCCAATTACTACAAGACCTTTAAAGAAGAAATAATACCAATACTCCTCAATTTATTTCAGAAAATAGAAAAAGAGGGAGCACTTCCAAACTCATTTGATGAGGCCAATATCACTCACATCAAAAAAAGAAAACTTCAGGGCAATCACTAATAAAAATAGATGCAAAAATTCTCAATAAAATTCTGGCAAATCAAATACAAAAGCATATAAAAAAGATTGTTCACCATTATCAACTGGGATTCATCCCAGGGATGGAAGGTTGATTCGACATACAAAAATCAATAAATGTAATTCATCACATCAATAGACTTAAAGATAAAAATCATATGATCATCTAAATAGATTCAGATAAAGCATTTGACAAAATACAGCTTCCCTTTATGTTCAAAATACTAGAAAAATTAGGGATAACAGGAATATATCTCAACATCATAAAGGCTATATACACTAAGCCTCAGGCCAACATCATTCTAAATGAAGAAAAATTGAAGGAATTCCCTCTAACATCTGGAAAAAGACAGGAATGCCCTCTTTTGTCACTTCTATTCAATATAATTCTTGAAACACTGGCCAGAGAAATTAGACAGATGAAAGACATGAAAGAGATAGGTGTAGGAAAAGAAAAATTTAAATTAGCTCTATTTGCTGATGATATGATTCTTTAACTATCAGACCCAAAAAAATCCACCAGAAAACTTCTAGAACTAGTAAATGAATTCAGTAAAGTAGCAGGATATAAAATCAACACCCAAAAGTCAAAGGAATTTCTTTACATCAGTGACAAATCCTCTGAGAAGATAATGAGGAAAACTATACCATTCACAATATCCTCAAAAAAAAAAAGACACTTGGGAATCAATGTAACAAAAGAGATGAAATATCTATACAATGAAAACTACAGAATGCTAAAGAGAGAAATCAAAGAAGACTTTAGAAGATAGAAAGATCTACCTTGCTCTTGGATAGGCAGAATTAATATTATAAAAATGACCATATTTCCAAAAACACTATACAGGTTTAATGCAATTCCAACCAAAATCTTAATGGCATTCCTCACAGAAACAGAAAAAGCAGTCATGAAATTCATCTGGAAAAATAAGATACCCAGAATAGCTAAAGCAATTCTAAGCAGGAAGAGTGAAGCAGGTGGTATCACTATACTAGACCTTAAACTATACTACAGAGCAATAGTAACAAAAACAGCATGCTATTGGCACTAAAACAGGCTGGTAGACCAAGGGTACAGAATAGAGGACACAGAGACTAACCCTCAAAACTACAATTATCTTATATTAGACAAAGGTGCTAAGAACACGCACTGGAGAAAAGATAGCCTCTTCAACAAATGGTGCTGGAAAAATTGGAAATTCATATGCAACAAAATAAAATTAAATTCCTATCCTCACCATGGATTAAAGTTAACTCTAAGTGAATCAAGGATCTAGGAATTAAACTGAGACTCTGTGTCTAACAGAAGAAATGTAGGCCCTAATTTTCATCATGTGGGATTAGACCCCAACTTCCTTAATAAGACTCCTAAAGTACAAGAATTAAAACCAAGAATCAACAAATGGGATGAAATCAAACTAAAAAGTTTCTTCTCAGCAAAAGAAATAATCTGTGAGGTGAACAGAGAGCCTATATCCTGGGAGCAAATTTTTACCCCTCACACATCAGATAGAGCATTAATCTCTAGGGTATATAAAGAACTCAAAAAGCTAAACACCAAAAAAAACAAACAACCCAATCAACAAATGGGCCAAGGACCTGAAGAGACACTTCTCAGAAGAAGATAAACAATCAATCAAAAATACATGAAAAAATGCTCATCATCTCTAGCAATAAGAGAAATGCAAATCAAAACTATTCTAAGGTATCATCTCACTCTAGTCAGAATGGTAGATATTATGAAGACAAACAACAACAAATGTTGGTGAGGAAGTGGGGGAAAAGTTACACTCATACATTGCTGGTGGGAATACAACCAATTTGGAAAGCAGTATGGAGATTCCTTAGAAATTTTGGAATGGAACCACCATTTGACCCAGCATTCCTCTCCTTGGTCTATACCCAAAGCACTTAAAAGCAGCATACTATAGGGACACAGCCACATTAATATTTATAGCAGCACAATTCACAATAGCTAAACTGTGGAGCCAACATAGGTGTCCTTCAGTGGATGAATGGATTTTTAAAAATTGGCATATATACCCTGCCGCAGTCTGGCTGGGCACAATTCACTAGCCACTTGTCAAGCAGAAATGAACTTTATTTTTAGAACACACACCGTACCACACGAGCTCTTCAGGAATTCCCTCAGAGCCCAACTGCCACCACCGGCTCTCCCAGCAAGCCTCTCAACCACTCTTGAGACCGATTGGTTGGGTTGCGTGGGCATAGCCAGAAGAGTCCCCCAATGAGTGGCTCCGTGGTCTGAAAGGGCGGGGAAACAGCCCAATGAGCATCACCACAGAGGAGCCAATCAGCTGGAAGTTTGCTGGGGCTGCTTCAGCTGTGGCTATCAACATCTCCCTCTCTCCATTAAATTAAACAACAAGCATGTGGCTTAGGGATCGTGCCTGTCTTAGGTTGTCAAATACTATATATGGTCCTTACCAATCATCGGAGGAGCTGACCTCTAGGCGTCAGCCTCCTGTCTTAGGTTGGTACCATTGCAATTGGATCTTACCCGTCATTGACTACCGGACCAGCATACAGCCACACCTGTAGACAGGCCTTTGTACCAGTGTGTGGGGGGGTGATATTCTTTGCCTCACCTTTGTTGGCCCCCAAATTTTAGCTGAACGACCATCACAAGCAGAAGGGAGGAGGATACACCAAGCCAATCGACGGCTCCTTTTGGAAAAACTGTACCACCGATGACACCATCAGCAAAAATACCCCAACACTACCACAAGTCGCTGCACCAACAGATAGTTCACAATGCATACAAGTGAGTTCACAATGCATACAAGTGATACACAGTCCAGGCAAGTTCTGCAAGCAGTTCAGTGATGGCTATTGCAGAAGCTGTAGATTGGTTTTATCTTTGTCTTCACTGGCACTGGGATGAAGATAGGAATTCTGACAATAATGGCTAAAGAAAAAATTATGTAACATTCCAGCAGGCACTAAAGGAAAACAATTTTCTGAACAATTTACATTATCTTGAACAGAATTATTAAATATAATGAAAAGGAAAGGTGAAAGTAAACAAACAGATGTTAACCTCCTTTTTTGTTCACATATTAAAACAATCCTCAACAGCTGTTTACCCAATTTAAATTAAACCATTTAAATCACGTGAATAAGAAAAAAAAATATTTGAATCCATTTTTTCATGAGCACTCATCAAATATGATATATGGACATACACACTTACCAAACATACAACACAAAACACAAGTGTGCACACATAATATAATACATACAACACATAACATAATAGTAAAGGTCTTGTATCTTTTTACAGGTGAAATCTCCATTGCAATGTTTAAAAACTCCATACTCAAAAAATAGAACTGATCAACAAAACATTAACCTAGGTCTGTATGAGCTCAAAAAACAACTCCATGATGTGGGAAAGGGCAATAACAAAATAGATATTGAAAAAAGCATCCTGGTTTCATTAGCCTCCAGGTGTTGGAGAACCACTGTCGCAGATGTAAGGATAGCCAAACTGGAGTTCTGTATATCAGCTGTTATGGATTTGAGCCAAATAATCTTCTTCTTGGTCTGTAGAAATCGCTTTAGTTAATCTCTCTGGAATCAAAATTGGCTGCTGTTCTCCCTGTGGAAACACACAAACAGACCCCCGACTCCAGACAATCACTGGGTCAGGACCTTTCCATTGTCCTGTTAGAATATCCTTCCAAAGTACCTTGGGCTTATGTACATTTTTTGGATACATATACCTTTCCGCAGCACTAAGCCCTGATGAATTCACATTTAAAAAGTTTAGAGTAAAAAGGGTTATTTTAAGTTTATCTTTGGGGGATATATACCCCTTCCCAATTCCCTCTTTTTGCTTTAATAAGTACATTTTGGTAGTTTGATGAGCTCTTTCAACTATGCCTTGTCCCTGTGGATTGTATGGGATTCATGTTATATGAGTAATGCCAAATAATGAGCAAAATTGTTTAAAAGAGGTAGAAGTATAACTAGGGCCATTATCTGTTTTTAACTGTTTTGGAACGCCTACAGTGGCAAAATTTTGTAAGCAATGAGCTATAATATATTTAATTTTTTCTCTGGTATGAAGGGAGCCCATCAAAAATCCAATAGAAGTATCAACTGTAATATGCAAATATTTTAATTTTCCAAATTCTGGCATGTGTATTGTCCATGTGCCAAATATGGTTAGGTATCAGTCCTCTAGGATTGACTCCAAGATTAAGTTGTGGTAAAAAGGTCACACAATTTTGACATTGTTTTATTATTTGTCTAGCTTGTTCCTTAGTTATTTTAAAACACTTTTGTAAATATCAGCATTGACATGGAACCTTTTATGAAAATTTGTAGCTTCTTCTAGTGTAGAGAAAATATGTATGTCATGTGTAGTTTTATCTGCTAAATCATTGCCCAAACTAAGGGCTCCAGGCAATCCTGTATGTGCCCTGATATGTCCTATAAAGAACAGATCTTTTCTGTCCCAAATAAGACTTTGTATAGTGGAAAGCAAAGAGAAAACAGTAGAGGAAGGGGAAATCCTACCAGCATCTTCAAGGGATACTATAGCATTAACTATATACTGACTATCAGAAAATAAATTAAATACAGAATCTTTAAACATCAGAAAAGCTTGTAATACTTCATTAAGCTCTACCTTTTGAGCTGATTGTTTGGGTACTAAAAATGTAAAAGTTTGATCAGGTGTAACTATTGCTGCTGTACCATTATTTGACCCATCAGTGAATATATTTGGAGCATTTATGATACGTGTTTTTCTTGTCATTTTTGGAAAAATTACAGGATGCAATGATCAAAAAGGCAACAAAGGATTAGATGGTAAGTGATTATCAAATGAAACATTAGATTTGCACATGATTATTGCCCAAGTATTTAACTCATTAGCTAACTCATCAATTTGATCCATAGTATATGGAGTAATAATTTTATTGGGAGAAATTCCAAACACTCCCTTTTCTGCTTTTATTCCTTTGAGTATTAATTGTCCTACAGCCTCAGGATACCAAGTAAGAATAGTGTTAGGAGAATAAGATAAATGTATGCATAATAATGGACCTTCTTGCCAAAATACTCCTGTAGGAATATTTTTTGTTGGTAGTACAATAAATAATAAAGGTAAACTTATATCAATTCTATCCAAATGCATATTTTCCATATATGTTTCAATGATTTTTAATGTCTTTCTTGCTTCAGGCGTTAACATGCGGGGTGAATTTGGATCTGATGGACATTTTAGGATATCAAATAAAGGTCCCAACTCTCCTGTTGGGAAACCTAGATAAGGCCTTATCCAATTTAAGTCTCCTAATAAGTTTTGAAAGTTGTTAAGTGATTTGAGTTGATCTATTTGTATTTGAATTTTTGGTGGACGGACCATGGTTGAGGATAATAGAACTCCTAAATAATTAATTGGAAAATTTAATTGTACTTTATCTATTGCTATCTCTAGATTATAATTTTTTAATAAGTTTGTAAGTGTGGCATAACATTCTAGCAATGTGTTTTTATCTTTGTGTGCTAATAATACATCATCCATATAGTGAAATATTTGTAGTTCAGGATTTTGATTTCTAAGTGGCTGGATTACTTTGTTAACATAAATTTGACACATAGTTGGGCTGTTAGCCATCCCTTGAGGGAGTACTTTCCATTCATATCTCTGATCAGGACCTTCATGATTCAGTGCAGGGATAGTAAATGCAAAGCGTGGACTATCCTCAGGATGAATTGGAATTGAAAAAAAAAAATCTTTAATATCTATAGCTAAAACATACCAGGTTTTTTGCAAAGCAGACAATTGGGGAATCCCCGATTGAGCAGGTCCCATAATAACCATCTCATTATTAATGTCTCTTAAATCTCGCAATATTCTCCATTTGCCAGATTTCTTTTTAATGACAAAAATGGGAGTATTATGGGGAGATACAGAAGGTTGTATATGTCCTTCCGCTAATTGTTGTTTGACCAGGTCATGGGCTACTTGTATCTTTTATTTAGTCAGGGGCCACTGAGGAACCCATACTGGTCTTTCTGATTTCCAAGTAATTTTTATTGTCTCAGTGACCCCTCCTGAAAATCCAATTCATGTCTCTCTGTTTCTTGATCTATTTGTATTGGTACTGCTATACCTTGTTCTTGTTCTCCTAATCTTTTTCCTTTCCTAAAACCTTGTCTAGCCTTAATAGTGGACACAGTTGAATTGATGTTATTTGTTAATGTTAGTCCTAATTGATCTAGGACATCTCGTCCCCATAAATTTATGGGAAGATGATCCAATACATATGGCTGTATAGTTCCTTCACATCCTTCAGGATCCTTCCAATCTAATACCATTGCACTTCTATGGGGATTAGTCACCACTCCTAGGCCTTGAAGTGTTTGAGTGGCTTGTTGTAATGGCCAATGTTTTGGCCATTCTTGAGGACAGATGATGATGCTAAGGTCTGCACCTGTATCCAGTAATCCATTACATTCATGTCCTTGAATATTTAGATTTAGCATGGGGCGAGAATCTAAATTTAAAGAAAGCATAGCCCAATCTACACCTGCGGAGCCTAATCCCCTGGAACCTCTTTCTATAGTACTACTGGAAAATTTATCATGAAGGCTGGGTATTATTAATAACTGTGCTATTCTATCTCCTAGTGAAATTACTGATATACCCTTTGGAGAACTGGCTATAATTTTTATTTCACCTTCATAATCGGGATCAATTACCCCAGGACTTATCATAAGTCCTTTTAGAGTAGAACAACTGTGTCCTAACAAAAAGCCTACTGTTCCTTGGGGAAGAGGTCCTTTTACTCCTGTGGGAATGATTTGAACTCCCATCTCTGGAGTTAGTACTGCTCTGGTGGAGGCGCAGATGTCCAATTCTGCACTTCCTCTGGTTTGTCTAGTGAGGGATCTAATGGATAATGTGTCCTGGGAACTACCCTGATGATGTTGCTGGTTCCTCAGTGCCCCGTATATTTGTGGTCGTGGGCCCCGGAACATTGGGCCCCCCTGTCCATTTTTTGGCAATGGAGCCCGATGCCTTTCTCCATGATATCGTGGGTAAACACCTGGTCCTTGTCCATTTTTTGATAACAGAGTACCCTCTATGGTGGTTTGAGAACGGCATTCATTAGCCCAATGTCTCCCTCTATGGCATCATGAGCAAATACCCAGTATTCTACTCCTTAGATACCTAGTTTTGTTAAACCCTCCTCCTATGGGGCAATTCCTATTAAAATGTCCTGTTTGTTCACAATTGTAGCATGTTTTTGGCCTGGCATCTAAAGCCTGTTGTACTGCAGCTGCCAAGACTTGCCCTTGTCCATTAATGTCTCTACATAATTTAATATATGTGTTTAAATCTTCATGTTTCCATGGTATAATGACCTCTCTGCACCAACGATTTTGCTTGCTCATAAGCCACTTGTTTTATTAATGGCATTGCTTGTTCTATATTCCCCAAAACTCTGGTAGCTGTTTGAATAAATCTATCTACAAATTCAGCGTAAGGTTCATTAGCTCCTTGTATTACCTTAGATAATCGACCTTGTAAACCTCCATGTCCTTGTAAAGTCTTCCATGCTCTAACCGCATCTACAGCAATTTGGGACTATATGGCAGGATCATATGCACTTTGTTGCTGCTGATCCTCATAAGGTCCCTTTCCTAACAACATATCTAGATTTCTCTGAGGATAACCAGCTGCTGCATTTCGCCTAGCCGTCTCCGTGCCCAATTCCTCATTGGCAACCTTCCATAACAGGTATTGTCCTCCATTTAGCACAGCTTTACACATATTAGTCCAATCTGCTGGCATCATGCTCAAATTGGTAATGGATTTGACCATGTTTACAGTGAAGGGTGCTTGAGGACCATAGGTTTTTACAGCCTCTTTTAGCTGCTTCACTGTTTTGAAACCTAAAACATGATGAATTCACTGCCCTCCTGCCTGCTCAAATACAGGGCATGCTAATCTTTGAGGTCCTGTCTCAGGATCCCATCTATCAACTACAGGGATTGGGGGCCTCCCAGCATATAGAGGTGGAGCTGTTGGTTGGACACTTATGCCCTCTGGTGATAGAAAGGTGTTAGTAACAGCCTCCTGTTGTAACTTCTCCCCAGATGGCTTTTCCTCCTTTAAATTTTCTTCCTCTGTCTGACTAGCTTGAGAAACCTTCTCTTTTACTTGATCTAACATGTCTTCTACCATAGTCTGAACTGAAGGCTTTGGACTAGGCAAACAAAATCGTATTGTCATCCACAATGGCAATGTGCCAACTGGCAGAGTTCCTGGGTTTCTCTTTTCCCTCTCCCTTAAATCTTCACCATGATATTCCCATTGTGATATATTCAACAACTCCTCCTTAAAAAGCCATGGGCTACATTTTTGTATTGTATCGACATGTGCCCTAACTGTTCTTGGTTTTACTGGGGTGCCTCCTTCCTCTAACAATTTTACTTAACACTCTTTTGGTTTGTTTTTTACTAATTTCTGATCCCATATTTCTTCTATAAAGATAACACAACCCGACCCAGCTATTCCCCTACTCAGTCTATTCCCTAAAGACCTAAAAAGAGCACACTATAGGGACACTGCTACATCCATGTTCATAGCAGCACAATTCACAATAGCAAGACTGTGGAACCAACCTAGATGCCCTTCAATAGACGAATGGATAAAAAAAATGTGGCATTTATACACAATGGAGTATTACTCTGCATTAAAAAATGACAAAATCATAGAATTTGCAGGGAAATGGATGGCATTAGAGCAGATTATGCTAAGTGAAGCTAGCCAATCCTTAAAAACAAATGGCAAATGTCTTCTTTGATATAAGGAGAGTAACTAAGAACAGAGTAGGGATGAAGAGAATGAGAAGAAGATTAATATTAAACAGGGAAGAGAGGTGGGAGGAAAGGGAGAGAGAAGGGAAATTGTATGGAAATGGAAGGAGACCCTCAGGGGTATACAAAATTACATACAAGAGGAAGTGAGGGGAAAGGGGGAAAAATATAAGGGGGAGAAATGAATTACAGTAGAGGGGGTAGAGAGAGAAGAGGGGAGGGGAGGGGGGAGGGGGGATAGTAGAGGATTGGAAAGGCAGCAGAATACAAAAGCACTACTATGGCAATATGTGAATCGATGGAGGTGCAACTGATGTGATTCTGCAATCTGTATACGGGGTAAAAATGGGAGTTCATATCCCACTTGAATCAAAGTGTGAAATATGATATATCAAGAACTATGTAATGTTTTGAACAACCAACAATAAAAATTAATTTAAAAAAAAAAAAGATAACACAACCCAACAAGATAACACAAAACAAAACTGAAACAGAATGAATCAAAGATGGAACAAAATTTTATTATATCAGCCTTTCTATCCTTCTGAATTGTCCATCCGTCCTTTCTCCCTATCTGTTCCTCAGATGCAAATAGTTTTTCCTCAGATGTGAGTGGTTTTTCTTCCGTCTCACCCATCTCCAGGGACAGGCAACTTAAAACAAAAGTGAAACAAAATGAAAGAAGAATCTAAAATGGCTACCCATCCTCTCGCCCTGCCCTCAAGGGCCAGCAGTTTACCTTATCACTTACCCTCAATTGTTCCCTGTGTGGACCACCAAATGCCATAGTCTGGCACGAGCCACTTATCAAGCAGAAACAAACTTTATTTTTAGAACACACACGCCATACCACACGAGCTCTTCAGGAATTCCCTCAGAGCCCAACTGCCACCACTGGCTCTCCCGGCAAGCCTCTCAACCGCTCTTGAGCCCGATTGGTTGGGTTGCATGGGCAGAGCCAAAAGAGTCCCCCAATAAGCAGCTCCGTGGTCTGAAAGGGCGGGGAAACAGCCCAATGAGCATCACTGCAGAGGAGCCAATCAGCTGGAAGTTTGCTGGGCCACTTCAGCTGTGGCTCTTAATATCATACACAATGGAATTTTACTCAGCATTAAAAAAGAACAAAACCATGGCATTTGAAGGTAAATGGATGGTGTTGGAGATGATAATGCTAAATGAAGTTAGCCAATCCCAAAAAAACAAATGCTGAATGTTTTCTCTGATATAAGGAGGTTGCCTCATAGTGGGGTAATGAGGGAGAGCATGGGTTGATTAGATTAATTCTAGATAGGTAAGAGGGGTGGAAGGAAAAAGAGGGGGCAGGGGATTAGCAAGGATGTTGGAATGTGAGGGTCATCATTATACAAAGTACATGTATGAAGACTTGAATTGGGTGTCAACATACTTTATATACAAATAGAAATATGAAAAATTGTGGTATATGTGTGTATTGAGAATTATAATGCAAAAACCCCAAAGTACATGTATAAAGGCATAAATTGGCATGAACATACTTTATATAGAGAGATATGAAAAACTGTAATGCATTCTACTGCTTTTGTGTATTTTTACAAAAATCAATAAAAGATTAAAAAAGAAGAAAAAAGAAAGAGATGGTAGACTGTAGAGTGCCCAGTCCTACCTAGAGCTAGAGTCAGAATGCCAACAAGTGAGAAGCTAACTTGACTATCTGTTCTCTCTGCCTTATGCAGCCTTCTCCTCCTGTGACCAATATTGCCATTCACAGGACTGTGCATGCCAGGACCATCCCAATCATCTGTGATATCCTCTTTATCATTTACCACCAATTCTTTATGGATTTTAACTCTTAAATATAAGAGTTAAAGAATACCATTCTCTCTTTTCTTTCTCTACTTTTTAGTATAAGCTATTACCCTTGGAACAAGAGTCTCCTAACAGAAGTCTCTGAACCCTACTTTCCATCCCTTTCTCCACGGTGCAGCAAGACTGACTTTAAAAATAATTACAAAAGCAAGTCAAGAAAAATAAATTTTAAAGGGGATCTCATGAAAATAGATGGGAGGAACAATAGAATAGAGGAAAGGGGATATCAAGAGGGAGGGAGGATAGCAGGACATGGGGAATCACTGGGAACAAAATCAATCAAATGATGTCATGTTCATGTCTGAATATACCACAATGAATCCTGCTTATATACAATTATAATGCACTAATTAAAATAACAATAATAGTAGAAGGGAGATCAGTAGAGCAGAGCAAGCAACTTAGGGAGAGATAACAGAAAGCAAAAGAGAGGTACTAGAAAATTAATCAAATTATGTTTTCCACATGTAGGAATATGGCATCATGGATCCCATTATTATGCATAATTATACTGCACCAATAAAAAAATAGAAATTTGAAATTCCAAAATACAGACAGCAGATGGTAAATGACAAAAGTCTTCCTTCCCATTCCTTAACTTTAAATCCCACATGCTGGAAGTATTTTGTAAGCCATTGCTTACCATTTCTCAAGATCTGTCCAGAAACTTCAGGACGGAAGCAAGCATGTTAATGTGGTTGGAGACTAGAGTGCCCTACAAAAAGAAGTGATTAACATTTAAGACAGCAACTACTACAAAGAGTTCAAATCTTATTTGCTTATCTAGATGAATACAGAAAATTTTCAATTCTTAAACAACTGTACATCACTGTTTAAAATTCTCCTCTTTCTCTACTTTCACTGTCTTATACCTACACAAGTATCCAGAGAGACACCTTCTTGAGACTCTGAATTCTATTATCCCATGTATTCTAAATTTCATTTACTATATCCTTGGGGGACCATTCTGACCCCCAGAGAGGTCAGGTTTAACACTGTGCAAGTTCATAGTACTTTGAGCTCTTCTTTTATAGTACATCTCACCATTGTTATAAAATTATTAACCCTGGGATTAGCTAGTTGATGTCTGACTACTCTATAATTCCACAAGGGTGGGGGCCATATCTCCATTTCTTACCTCTGCTTCACTAGTGCCTAGCACAGCACCAATCAGGTAGGAGGTCTCAACAGGTGCTAAGGCACTAAATAAATAAATCATCAAGATAATGTTTAACCAATAATAAATGAATACCCCAACTATAACATTGTTTCAATAGGAAAAATAAATTCTAATTTTTTTTAAGTTTTCAAAAACTGATGTATACATTTATTTTTAAGAGTAAATATTTAAAAGCTACCTGCATTTTATTTTAATGTCAAGAAAACTATACTGTTTGTAGAGCAGTTTTAAAAATTTTTTATTCTTATACAAAGAAATTCAAACAAAAAAAAGGATTAAGTAACCTGTATGATGACAGAGCTCTCTGGTGTGAGGGCCAGGACTAGGATATGGTGCTCTAGTGGCAGCCACATTAGGAGAAGAGAATCAGTAGAGGGTCAGGGGATACGGACATCCTATTAATTCAGCAAGAAATATACAACTTTTTTCCAGAGATAATTCCACTAAAACTTAAATCTTTTTTTAATTAAAAATTATTTTTATTTTTAATTTTTTTAGTTGTTAATGGACCATTTATTTTATTTCATTATTTTATTTCATTTCATTATGTTGTGCTGAGAATCAAACCCAGTGCCGCACACATGTTAAGCAAGTGCTCTACCACTGAGCCACAATCCCAGCCCTATAACTTAAATCTTAATGCATATTTATATAGATGACACATAGGTGAATGATGAGTAAAGGCAGTTAAATAATATGGCCCACCCTCTCTATATATAATGATTTAAGAAATACAAGAACAGGAACATATAAAATCAAGACTAGTTATAACTATGTTGATGTAAACAGTGAACAACTATATATGTACAAGCTGTTTCATTTACCTAACTGCATATCAAAAACCTCAAAAGTTGGTAGCTTAAAACAATAACCATTATAATTTCTGATAATCCTGTGGCATGGTTAAGGATCAGCTGGGAGATTCTTCTGTTGGTCTTGTTTGAAGACTTCCTGCAGTTCCAGTAAGATGGTAGCTATAGCTAGAACATCCAAATGGCTTCATTTATAAGTATAGTTCCTTGGCTTTACTTGGAAGCTGAATTAACAGAGCAAGCATTTAACTATAAAAGTGTTTATCAAGCCTTTGCTTGCATAGTATGTGCTAATGTCAGGTTAGCCCAGAGTCTACATGGGATAGGACAATACAAGTCTTGACCACTAAAAAACATGGTTCTTTGAAAGCAACCAAATTAACAATGACACCCAAGATGGTATTTACCTCAAGAAAATGACTGGATCAATTGTTCTAAATGTTACAAGCTCTAATAGTTCACTTTACTTCTGGGAGATGTCAAACATTTCCTAGTTTCCCTCCTATCTCATTAGCCATTCCTTCTTGGTATTTTTACCAGCTATTTTAACATATTTTAATTATGTTTAACATATCAAAAACTTCTATATTGTTTTACCCATCTCAGCAAATTCATCTACATGTCTCATGCCAAAACTAAGTAGCTTGTCTCAATTCCTCACTTTCTCTAACAACCCATATACAAAATATTAGAAAATTTTATAGAATTTACCTTTAAAATGATTTTCAAATATCAAACTCTTCCTTTATGACCTGACTAAGCCACCATCATCTGTCACCTAGATTATTATAATAGCTTTATAACTTGTGTAAGGTTTTTACCCTTATCCCCTGCGATCTAGTTGTCTCATAGAAGAAGATGTACTTTAAATAATAGACCGGATCATTCCATGACTATACTCAAACCTTCCAATGCCACCTACCCACCTTTGGTTGGGTAGCAGGGAAGATTCTGAGGTCTTCACCTTAGCTTTCAAAGCCCGACATGAGCTTCACCTCTTTTACCTCTTTGGCCTCTTCTTTACCACTCTCCTTTTTATCTATTCTACTATAGACAATAGCAATTCCTTTGCTATTCTGAAAGACAGCAAAGCACCTTCCAACTTCAGGGTCTTAGCATTTGCTTTTCCTTCTGTTTCAGCTCTTTTTCCTCAGTTAATAGCACATCTCATTCACTCACCTCATTCAAGTCTCTACTTAAATTTTACTTCATTAGAAAGACTTTTCCTGTCTACCTTATCCAAAACAGCCACATTGAACAAAATCACACAAGCACTAAATCAAGTTCAGTCAAAATCTACCTTTGTAGTGGCCTTCCAACAAATCCATTACTCTCTAGTACCCTTATCCTCATTTATTTTCCATTGTTATATATATATTTTTAATTATTTGTCATTTATTTCTTTATTTAGTTTTTTTTTTTCAGTTGTAATTGGACACAATATCTTTATTTTTATGTGCTGCTGAGAATGGAACCCAGTGGCTCACATGTGTGAGGTGGGCGCTCTACTACTGAGCTACAACCCCAGCCTAATCATTATTAATTCATGATTCTACACTACATATCAATTTGTATATTAATTCAATGTAGCATTCTCTATACTACTCCCCAGAATATAAATTCCTTAAAGTAGAAAATTATGATTTATTTATTAATTGCTACAACACCAGTACCTATAAAAGTATCTTCTTGATAAGTATTTTTTTGTGAAGGAATATAAGAATGCACAAGATTCTTTCCTTCAGGTTGTTGGAAAACATACAACTCCAAGAGATCAAGAAAACAGACTTATACTAAAACTCAAACAAAGTTAAAACAAAAACAGAAAATATGCATGCCTACATAATTTGGGCAAAAAAAGTCCTTTAATTTATTAGGAATGTAAGAAATACAAAATATAGTATAAAAGAAAGAAAATTGGACTGAGATTTAGAAAACTTGGATGAACATCTTGACTGGAATTCAAACATGGTTTATGACCCTGATGTAATAAGGAGTATCTTAGGAAAATCTATTAATGTATAAAACCTGGGGCCATAATACTCCCACAAAATGATTGTTAAAGAAAGCACATGGAATTAATGGATAATAACTATTGTTCTTAAATGAAGTATACCAAGTTCTTTGTGTTCCTTCCAAGAGAAAGGCTACATGTAATGCCTGAAAATACTCCCATCCAGTGGCACCTCATAGCCCTTACAAATCTTGCTTGGTAGTATTATAAGCATCTATAAAAGATTATGGAAAAAAATTTCCATCAATGTCCTCAGTAAGGCAAAAAGGAGGAGGAGAAAGAAACTGGAGGAAGAAAGAAGGAAAATGGAAAGAAGAGGGAGACAAAAAAGAAAAAAAAAAAGAAAGAGAAAGAGGAAGCAAGTGGAGGGAATATTGACAATTGATGAAACAGTCCTTCCTTAAACTACCTTGCACTGTTATTTGGAGGCCCTGTAGGAACTATAAGAAAAAACATGGTTAGAACCTCTTGCCACCTGCCCTATTGCCAAGTGAACTCGCTCTGCACTAGCTCTATGGGCTCTGAGACAATCCCACCTTCAGGCAGAGCACAGGAATAACTATACCCAACATTGAAATTGGTGGGTATTAACAAACACTATGCGGTGACATTCTACCTCTTATAAATTGTTACTATCAAATAATCAAAATGATGATATTCTTGAAAAAGAGAAAAGAAACATAAATTTGTCAGAATAAAATAAGTCACATTAGAAAACTTAGTTTTCCCATCTTTGTTTTAAAAATAAAGAGGGGCAGGCATGGTGGCCCACACCTATAATCCCAGTGACTCAGGAGGCTGAGACAGGGCAGGAGAATTGTAAGTTGGAGACCAGCCTCAGCAACTTAGTGAGAACATAAGCAACTTAGTGAAAGCCTGTCTCAAAATTAAAAAAAAAAAAAAAAAAAAAAAAAAAATTTAGAGAGGATCCAAGATGCCGGGCCAGAGGGAGACAACATTCTTTGTCGTTCCATGATCCATGTCTCAACTAGTGGGAATAAACTTTCTCTATGAGTGATAGGGGACACACACACACACACACACACGCACACACACACACACAGCTGTTCCTGTACAAAATTCATGGCCACTGTACCCACGCACGGCCCTGGGCCTCAGCACCAGAGCACAACTCCTGACTCCTAACCATCTGCCCACACAGGACTTGCAGGTACCCTAGCGGGACAACTGGCATAAGAACTGGTGCAGAATTCCTGACCACCCCCACACACAGAATTCCCAAATGCAGCTCCCATGATGGACACCGAGCCGCTACCCACGCACAGAAACTCCGGACGACATTCCCCTATGGACCCCCATCTACCAACATGGGACTCTCCCGGTTGCCCATATCTTGGGCCTTGGCAGCTACTGCCATAGTCCCCTATGTGCAGTAGCCTTTCCCTGTACATGGGGACATTGCACAGGCTCTGAATACAACCAATAGCCACAACACTGCATGCAGTAGAGCTCATCTCTGAACACATTACCCAACACCATTGCCTGGCATCCCCACCAACCCAAGATAGCTGCCTCTATCTTGGGTCACCTTCATTAAAATTTTATTTGGGGTAACTCCCAGTTTGGAACACTCAATGGCCAGGTACCCATAGTTTCTAATTCACCCCACTCCCTGGCGGCCACTAATCCGTCACAGTGACTGCCCAATACAAAAACATATCAAAAAGACAGTGCACCAGGATCAAGTGGATTTCACCCCAGGGATGCAAGATAGATTCAACATATGGAAATCAATAAATGTAATTCATCACATCAATAGACTTAAAGAATCATATGATCATCTCAATAGACACAGAAAAAGCATTTGACAAAATACAGCACCCATTCATGTTCAAAACACTAGAAAAATTAGGGATAATAGGAACATATCTCAATATTGTAAAAGCTATTTATGCTAAGCCCCAGGCCAACATCATTCTAAATGGAGAAAAATTGAAAGCATTCCCTCTAAAAACTGGAACAAGACAGGGATATCCTCTTTCACCACTCTATTTAACATAGTTCTTGAAACACTGGACAGAGCAATTAGACAGATGAAAGAAATTAAAGGGATACATAGGAAAAGAAGAACTCAAATTAGCACTATTTGCCAATGATATGATTCTATACCTAGAATACCTAAAAAGTTCCACCAGAAAACTTCTAGAACTAGTAAATGAATTCAGCAAAATAGCAGGATATAAAATCAACACCTATAAATCAAAAGCATTTCTGTATATCAGTGAAAAATCTTCTGAAAGGGAAATGAGGAAAACTACCCCACTTACAATAGCCTCAAAAAAAAAAATACTTGGGAATCAACTTCACGAAAGAGGTGAAAGAAAGACCTCTACAATGAAAGCTACAGAATGTTAAAGAAAGAAATTAAAGAACACTTTAGAAAATGGAAAGATTTACCTTGTTCTTGGATAGGCAGAATTAATATTGTCAAAATGACCAGACTACCAAAAGCACTATACAGATTTATTGCAATTCCAACCAAAATTCCAATGACATTCTTTGAAGAAACAGAAAAGCAATCATGAAATTCATTTGAAAAATAACAGACTCAGAATTTCCAAAGCAATCATTAGCAAGAAGACTGAATCAGGAGGCATCATAATATCAGATCTTGAATAATACTATAGAGCCATAGTAACAAAAACAGCATGGTATTGGCACCTATTATAGACATGTAGACCTATAGTACAGAATACAAAACACAAGAGACAAATCCACATAAATACAGGCATCTCATACCAGACAAAGGTGCCAAAAACATACACTGAAGAAAAGATAGTCTCTTCAACAAATGGTGCTGGGAAAACTGGAAATACACATGTAGCAAAATGAAATTAAACACCTATTTCTCACCCTACACAAAACTCAACTCCAAGTGGATCAAATGTTTAGGCAGTAAAACAGAGAAACTGCACTTAATAGAAGAAAAAGTAGTCCCAAATCTCCATTATGTCAGCTTAGGAAATGACTTCCTTAACAAGACTTCTAAAGCACAAGAAGTAAAATCAAGAATTAATAAATGGGATGGATTCAAACTAAAAAATCTTCTTTAGCAAAAGAAACAATCAGTGAGATGAATAGAGACCCTATATTTTGGGAGCAAATTTTTATCAGATAGAGAGAGCACATCAGATAGAGAGAGCACTAATCTCTAGGATATATAAAGAACTCAAAAAACTTAACACCAAAAAAAGAAAGAAACCCAAATAACCCAATCAATAAATGGACAAAGGAACTGAACAGACACTTCACAAAAGAAGAAACACAATCTATCAACAAATACATAAAAAATTCAACATCTCTAGCAATTAGAGAAAAGCAAATCAAAACCACACTGAGATTTCATATCACTCTAGTCAGAATGGTAATTATCACAAATACAAGCAACAATAAATATTGTCAAGAATGTGGGGGAAAATGTACACTCATACATTGCTGGTTGGACTGCAAATTGGTGCAACCACTGTAGAAAACAGTATGGACAGTATGGAGATTCCTCAGAAAACTTGGAATGCAACCACCATTTGACCAAGTTATCCTACTCCCAGGTTTATACCCAAAAGGACTTAAAATCAGCCAAATCAATGTTTATAACACCTCAATTCACAATAGCTAAACTATGGAAGCAACCTAGGCACCCTTCAACAGATAAATGAATAAAGAAACTGTGGTATATAAACACAATGTAATATTATTCAGTCTTAAAGAAGAATGAAATTAAAGCATTGGCCGGTAAATGGATGGAAATGGAGAACATTATGCTAAGTCAAATATTATGCTAAGTCAAAAGAATCAAAGGCCAAATGTTTTCTCTGTTATGTGGATGCTAATTCACAATAAGGGGTGGGGAGAATAGAGGTATTTTAGACTAGATAGAGGGGAGTGAAGGAATGGGAGGGGGTACAGGGGTAGGAATGATAGAAGAAGGAACCAGACATTAATATTCCATGTGTATATATGATTACATGACCTGTGTAACTCTATATCAGGTACAACCTGAGGAATGAGAAGTTATACTCCATTTATGTATGACGTGTCAAAATATATTCCACTGTCTTGTATAATGATTATAACAAATAAAATAATTTTAAAAAATAAAAATTTAAAAAAAGGGAAAAACCTTAAAGATTCCAGAAAGTTAATGAAACCTACTAGGGAATGAAAATTAGATTGGCCTCAGATTTTTCATCTTTAACTATGCATGTTGCACTAATTTTGTAGTACTGAAAAAATATCATTAGAATATCATCCTGAAGTGAGATAATAGAAAAGTAATTATATCAGAGTTAAAGTATTAATAAAATTTATCACCTGTATGATATTTTCTTTTTCCTGGAAATTTAACTTCACTCTCACATTCCAAAATAGAGGTTTTCAAAATTTTTATTTTTTCTTGATTTGAAGGAAGGTTTTCATGTCAATCTAATGTTTCTTCCTCTGTATCTTACATTTTATTTCATAAACACAATTCTCTCTTCACTATTCCATGTGCTTACCCATCCATTATCCACCAATAGAGACTTTTTGAGTGTCTACTATATGATATGCATTACACTAGTTGCTGAGAGTCAGATGAACAAGTCATGGTGCTGAGTTAGCACCTTTTCAAACCAAGCCTGTTGGTATTATCATGACATTGCTTCTAGAGGACTTACGAGAAGTAAATCTGTTTTTGACCTTATGCCTGATGCCTTTCAAATAATAATTTGTTTAAAACTATGTTATAAAATAAAATATAGTTTTAAAAGACAAATGCACATAATACTTTTAAGATCAGCAAGTAGCACTGGTAACTTATTTTATTGTTAAACTAATTATAACTATTTTACAACTATCACTATGACTATCAAATATCATTCTATTGGCTATCAAATTTCTACAGAATTATAACTACCCAGCAGTGTTCTTTGCTCAGTTTGTGAACCATAAAAATTAATAAATAAATGAAGAGTAATATAATTGTGTTCAATAGATTAATCCAAATTTAAGGAATAAAGCTACAATTGATCATTAACTTAGAATTCTACCTAACTAGATTATTTTATATTTAATTATCTATTTTCCCTTACTGTGCTTAACTGCCATGCTAAGGTCACCTAACAATTGAGAAACATAACATTGCTATCTTTTAGTCTTGAATTAAGCCCTTCCAAACTTTGAAATTTTCATAAAATAAATGAACATTTTGTGAGAACAAATAGAGTAGATTTTAGAAATACATCCAATGCTTTTCTTATTACTAACACTGAACTCAGATCCCAAAGTACGGTTTCACAGAACGATAGAGTGATTTTTATTAAAAAAAAAAAGACAAAACTACAAATTAAGTTATCATGCAGAGCAATGGGATGGGACTATCCAGGAGCCTGATAGAATATGGATTGGGATAGGAGAAGTAATTGGCACTGTGAGTCTAAATCCAATGGGATACATCAAGATGGTAGTGCTGGGATATAGTCAACATTTTGTACTTCTGAGTTTTTACAGTGAATCAAGTTTTTTGTAATGATTTTATTTGTGTTTATTTTTTAAGAACTACAAGAGAAAAAGTCTTCGAAAACAATTTGAGTAAAAAGCAGTATTTCTCAACGTTCATTGCTTGAGTTAGGGTCTACTTGCATTAGAATTACTTTCATAATTTGTTAAGAGTATACATTTTACCCTCCTTCCCATCAGAATTACTAGATTCTAATTACTTTAGAATCTCTGAGAGAAAGATCTAGAAACCTGTTTTTTAATAAGAATCTCTGATGAAGTTTTTTTTTTACAGTAAAGTTTAAGAATCATGATAATAGACTAATCAATGTAAGAAAGGAAATTGATGGGCAAGGGTAAGATAAGCAAAACACAAACAAAAGAAAAATACTGAGGGGTCAACTAAGTATATTCAATTAGGATATTATAAAATCAGTTAAGAGGGAATTCAAAGCCCATAGGAATAAAAATAAGCAAATAGACCAATGGAGATGATGAGGTAAATGAAAAGTTAAATAGGTGGTGAGTAGAGGATAGAGTAAATGAAGAACCATGAATGAAGGGGGATTGAAATGTTTGGGATGTTATTGTAAAACACTATATAGTGCCTTGGCAATCAAAATATTTCTGAGATGACAACATCATTGTTTAAAAACCTGACTTTGTCCCCTAACCACTGGAAACCAGCACTACTCAAAGAAGTGACCTGAACAAGTAAAACTATCCTCTTCTCATCTTCATTATGTGACCTTGGCTTTTTTGGCTTGCTAGATATCAAGATATTAAGGCAAGCATTCTATTGCTCACCCACCCGCTTTGTTATTTTCTGCTGATTCTAGTTATCACCTTTATTTTCCTATGAATACAAAACTTAATATTTAGGGGAATAAGTAGCTCATAGTCAAATTAATATAATAACTCAAAAGAACAAAAGAAGAAGAGCAAGAGAAGGCTGTGACAAATAGTTATTTTATAAGTCTTTCTACCTTAAAGTTCTACTGAACAATAAAAAAGAAAAAAACTGATTTTAAAGCTATATAATACTGTGAAATGGTGTTCCAAAATTTTAAGCAGGAAAGTAAACAAACTTGAGCACTGAAAAATTCCAGGAGTATAGGTGAAATCTCTAAGCATTTAAGATTTATCAAAATACACTGTTATTCCTGATTAGTTTATAAACAATGACCTAAGTGTGCCTTCAATAATGAAATGTAACCCTCATGGCAGACATTACTAATTGATCATAACTTCACACTGAGCCCAGTGGTGCCTCCCAAACCTCAAAAAGATCTTTCAGAAGCTTCAATCCAAACAGATGTATAAAAATAACACCTTTTGCAAATCTGTCTAGAACATTTCCACTTGTCCAGGTTTTCCTTCAAGGCAACCCGTATTTCTATATAAACTGGATAGTAGTTTTGAAATGAGCTCTAGGTCCCATGAATCAGACTCCAATTTTCCCTTCACCACCTGTCAGAATACCACAATACTACTCCCTTCACAGGTGCTGCTGACTTTACTATATGTATCAATTGCAAAGCTGACTCCTCTCCCTATCCACAGTGATGCTTCTTCCTGCAGAGAGCATTCACTTCTGTGAAATTTAGCAAACGTCTCAGACCTGCTTCATTGGTTTAGCCTCTAATATTTTACCTTAGGTCTGCAGATAATGCAACTCAGTCTTTGGGATTTTATAGTAAAATTATTTTATGGAAAGGGACTTCTTAATTTTTCCTTTGAAAGTGCTTAAAATTCCATGAATTACTTTCATAATTTGTTAAGAGTATACATTTTACCCTCCTTCCCATCAGAATTACTAGATTCTAATTACTTTAGAATCTCTGAGAGAAAGATCTAGAAACTTGAGTATCTAGAAATTATTATGTCATGTGAGTATGTGTATTCCAATAGTCTTTTTCCAAAAGCACATAGAAGTAAAATAATTTGTTTGTACTTCCAATACCACTACAGAAAGGCTCTACATGACTGTTGCAAATTCAGCTTTCATCCGAGTTCCAAACAAAATGAGACTCCATCTCCAGGAGAAGCCTATGTGCATCAACCAATCACCTGTGGATATCAGACTCTCACTCCTTCACTCTTACAAAGTGGACTCTATCAGTAATTCTCCAGGGAGTTTCCAGAAGCCTTTGGTCTCTGACAAGAGTAGGTAGCATCATTGTTCCCTCTTCTTCTGAAGCTTCAGCATCTTGGACTGTACAGCTACAGTTCCTCCAACTCTCCAGCTTATAGACTGCCACTGTGGACTATCCAACTTCTGATTGTGTAAGCCAATCTAATAAATCCCTTTTTATAATCATACCTCCTGTTGGTTCTGTTCCTTTAGGGAACCCTGACTAATATATTATCCATGCATGCTTTGGAAAGATATGTATATCTTTGAAAATAAGCACATATGCACTTATTTTCAAATTGGTAGAAACAATCCATACTCCAGAAAATCACTAGGGCAAAAAAAAAGTTCCAAATCTTTATTCCAACCTACCTCACCCTTCATTTTTAAACTTGGGATAAGTGTTATCTATAAGTATTAACAAAACTGCTTAAAGTTACATAGTAAATGAAGCTTTGGTTCCTCATTCTTAGGCTAATTCTTTATCTACTAGCCAAAAATCCACCTGTTCTTAGCTAAGAATGATTCATATTTGTTTAGCATTCCAGAAGTATTTTTCTCATTTTTTAATTTAATTCAGAATGAAACTTCCTTTCCTCTTTGTAGTACCTCCACGTCCTGGGTATTCTAGTCATTCATATTATATTTAATTATGGTAATACTTGGTTAAAGAGCCCATGTTTTATTTTGAAAGCAAATTAATTATTTAATGAACAAAAATAAGTAGCACTTATTGCTTAGAAATTATTGATAATTTATAGATAATAAGGCAAAAAACTTGGAGTCCTAAATAATATTACTTTATTTTTTTCTGGCATCAGCCTACATAATAGCAAAATACTAATACCAAGAAGTTTTACAAATAGCTGTCAAAGAAAGGATTGATGCTGCATATAGTTTTCTTTGGTACTTCAATACACACAAGCCAACCTCTGTAGCCCTATGTAAATATCACTGTATTTTCCATACTTCTTTTCTCATTCTCTCCTTTAGCTCCTACTGGCAGTGGAAAGTTAGCTTTGGAAAATGCAGAATTTTTCTTATTTTGTTTCTTTTTGAAAATATACAACCACTATTATAATTTTTAAAGCAACTGTTTTAATTTTTAAAGCAATCTCAGCTCAGATATATAGAAATCTAGAAAGATCATCATTCCCAACATTTAAATTACAAGAGAGACAGAGGAAAAAAAACAGCAAATTTGTGTCTTTTCTTGAACCCATTAGAATACTTTACGTCATAGGGCAACTAACTGGTCCAGAATTGGAGAAAAAGAAGCATAAACAGAAAGAGACAAGGTATGAAACAATAACTTATCTCGGTAAAACATAGTCAAACAACACCAAGAGTAGGAAGCTAGGCAAAGTTTGGGAGGCTGATAAGATACTGTTGAGAGGCTGAAACCTTATATAGAGAAATTTCTTTCCTCCACAAATCCAACTTATCATTCATAGAAATGACTAGAAGAGTTCTGAAAATTCTTCTCTATGGTGTTGAAATGAGCAAGGTCACTGGAGGAGGGGCAAGAAATTTTCCAAGACCTTTCCCTTCTTACCTATGGGGATAGGGCAGAAAAAGTTTTCATCTGTGGGAAAGGAGTAGAAACACCATCACACTTAAGACAAAAGTAAAATCCCATTGCAATTGGGGGAGAGAATATGAGAATATGAGCAAGAAATAAACCAGACCCCTGAGGGAGGAGTAGAAATATAGGCAGAATTCAGAAAATCACTAGGGAGGGGCAGAATTACTGGCCACATACCCAAGATACAGGGACACAGTGGCTATCTAAGACTGAGTTATGATAAAAATAGAGAGTTCCTGACCTCTTAGTCCCCACAGCCATGCTAACAAGCATTGGATAACAAATAATAGATAAGAGACTCTGTCTCAGAGTCAAGGCACAAAGGGACAGCATAAGGCTAATGATAGAGCAATTGCTGAAAAAATTAACATACCAAATCAACTCCTACAATAAACACAAGGTATCTCTAGATGAATTTAAAGCCGAGGTACAATAACAAACTGCAAACCCAGCCCAATTCCCAATTATATTAACTCAGATCCTGGCACTAAAGTCCTGACTAAAGGAAATCAAATGCTCATTTACAAACATAAAAATTATGTACTTGCATGAAGATATAAATGGTGTGAATATACTTTGTATACAACCAGAGATATGAAAAATGTGCTCTATATGTGTAATATGAATTGTAATGCATGCTGCTGTCATATATAAAAATTAGAATAAAAAAATGAAATTACAAAAAAAATTACTTCATCTCTAAAAATTATTTCATCCTAGCCCAGTTGTCAACTGTCAACAGAAAGTACAAAACAAGGCAAGAAAAATCACACTGCCATAAAATCACACTTAACCAGAGTCAGATGTAACATAATGTTAAATGTCTGACATGAAATTTAAAGTAACTGTGATTAATATTTTAAAGGCTAATGGGATAGATGGATAACATATAACATCAGATGGATAATTCTAGCACTTTGATGGAAACTATAAGGAAAAATGATGTTTAAATGCTACAAATCAAAGGTACAATAACAAAAAAGAATGCCTTCTAAAAGCTCGAAAGCAGAGTGAATACAGGCAAGAAGAGAATCTGTGAACTAAAAAACTGAAACAGAAAGAGAGAAAAAAAGAATGAAATATTCAAGAGTTGTGAGAAAACATCACACAACTGAAATCTTACAAAGAGAAGAGAAGGAATAGGGCAATGAAAATATTTGAAAAAAAAAATGACCAAGAATTTTTTTTAAGATTAATGATAGATGAAAAACAACAGATATAAAAAAAATGCAAGAAAGAAAAAAAGACATATAGGCAAATCATATTCAAATTGCAAAAAGCAAAACACAAAGAAAATACTTTAGACAGTGAGAGAAAAGACATTACATTATAAGGAAAAACAGTAAGAAAAACAATAGATTTCTCTTCAAAAACCATGCAAACTAAAGATAATGGAGTCACATCTTTAAAATACTCAGGATAAAGTTTTTAAACCAAGATTTTTTAAAAATTGTCAAACCAAAATAATACTCCACAAAATTGACTTTTGAAAATGAAGAAGAAATAAAAATTTTCACAGGCACACAGAAACTACAGGTGTTTATTATAGGAATTTACTTCTAGCCCACCTACCCCCAAAAAACATGTGAAATAAAAAATTATACAAGACAAAAATTGTACATGCACAAAGATATGGAGCACTTGAAATGCAAGTATATTAAATCTCTTGTCTTAATTTTTCTAAAAGATAAATGTCAAGTCAGCAAAAAAAAAAAAAGGTAGCACAATAGTACCACAATGAATGGACTGCAGAAATCAAGAATATACTGTGTAAGATACTTACACTATGCATAAAATTGCACAAAATACTTAAAGATACATGTCAATTACAGATATATATATAGTTTATATATATATATATATATATATATATATATATATATATATTTAAACTGTTGAGTAAATGCTAAAAACTTTTAATCATATAAATAATGATTAAATAGAGGAGACAAAATTCAATCATAAAAAAATGCTTAGTTAACCTATGAGAAGAAGGAAAAGAAGAAAAAAGAAACAAATAACAGATAGAACAAATAAAAACAGTCTTCAAAGTGGTAGATTTTAGTCCCATCACATTGATAATCACATTAAATGTGAATAGACTAAACAAAACAATTATAATACATTTTCAGATTATATTTTTAGAAATTAATATTCATCTGTATGCTGTGTAAAAACCCCTAATTTAAACATTTAGGTAAACTAAAAGGATTTTTAAGAGATACATGATTCAAGCACTAACCAAAAGAACACTGAAATAGCTATAATAATATTAGACAAAGTAGAATTCAGAGCAAGAATATAATCTAGAATAAAGGGAGACATTACATAATAATACAGGGGACAATTCTTCAATACATAACATTTCTAAATTGTACACATAACAACAGGCCTTCAAAATAAATGAAGCAAAATACAGCAAAACCAAATGATGAAATGAATAAACCCACAACCATAATTGGAGTTTTAACATGCCTTTCATCAATTAATATAAAAAGAAGACAGAAAATTACTAAGGATCTAGATAACCTGAGCAATGTTATCAACCAACTTAATCTTATTGATATTTATATAACATTCTACCAAGCAACAATACAACACAAATTACTCTCAATTATATTTGGAACACTGACAAAAATGTACCATAATCTGAAACATAAAATGAACCTTACCAAATTGAAAACAAATATAAATCATACAAAGTATGTTCTTATACCATAACTGAATTAAACTAGAAATAAATAAGAAAGACATTCCCAAATGTTTGGAAATTAAATGACACACATATAAGTAACCACAGAATAAAAGAGAAACTATCAAAGCAACTTTTAAAAATATTTTAATTGAATAAAAATGATTATTGTTTTGTATTTATATCGGTTGTACTATTAACATATTGCATATACAATATCTCATAAAATTTGTGAGATGTAGTTAAAACAGTACTTAAAGGAAATATCACAACATCAAATTCTTATAATAAAAAATAAAAAAGATCTCAAATTAGAAATCCAAAATTTCACTTTAATGATGAAATAAAGAGTGAATGCAAACAATGAAGAAAAAAGGAACTACAGTAAGAGTGGAAATAAATGACATTAAAAAAATCAATCAAATAAAAAAATTACTCAAGCTCATGTAGATAACTGAATAGTTCTCTATATACCTTAAATAAATCATATTCATAGTTAAAAAGTATGTTCAGCCCCAGATTTAAGATAGCAGATTCCAGGAAAGCTTCATTCCTAGTTGCTCCATTGCTTGGGACTCAAGCAGTGGGGATACTGCTTCTCAGGAAGGTAGATGAAAGATGGACTTCACTGAAATCAGTGCTAGACAGAGTGTCTTAGAGATTCTGGAATATGGGTACATTGAACAAAGAAAGAGTACATTGGAGCCAAGCCAGTTGGGTCAGCAGCAGTGTTAGCAGTGCTGTTTCACCCCAGAGGACAGATACACACTAGACACATTTGGTAAGGAAAACCTGAGATTAGGAAAAGAGCCTGAGCACTGGTAGCTACTGTGAGAACTGGTGTTTGAAAAGTGGGCTGTTTCTCAACTTTCCACAGAGAGCTGAGGCAGGCATGATAGCTGCCTCGCTACAGCTGCTCATGCAGAAGCCAGGAGGTCACAGTGAACAATGCCATACTGTCCTAGCAAGCACCTACCAAGAATCCTTGGGCATACCTTGCAGAAAGTGAGTGAAACAGGCACAAAGAAGATTTTACCTAGGGGGGTTCAAGGCAGAAAAGTGAAGGGGATGCTAACTCACTTTTCTTTTGAGTCTGGCAGTTTACACAATCAATTGAAGTGGGTGGGAATCTGAATAGGCGGGCATGAATACACTCCGGGACTGGGCCTGGCTCAAGGGCAGCAGAGTGTGTGGAGGATTGGCTTCTCTGTGAGAATTGTTGGGAAGCTCATCCATATGTAAACTCAATAAGGACTCTTCAGAACTGAAAAATATTATAAATCAAATAGACTTAACAGAAATCTATAGAATATTTCATCCAATAACCGCTAAATACACTCTCTTGTCAGTGGTTCATGGAAACTTCTCCAAAATAGACTATATTTTAGGCTATAAAGCAACTCTTGGTGAATACAAAGAAAAGAAATGATTTAAGTCCTTTCAAATTATGAGATCATAATGGGATGAAGTTAGAAATCAACACCAGAAAGCCTTCCAGAAACTGTATGAACACATAGATATCTACTAACACACCTTTGAATAATGAACGGACAACAGAAGAACTCAGCAGAGAAATTTAAAATTATTAATAGAGATACAACATACCAGTACCTGTGGAATGCTATGAAGGCAGTTCTAGGAGGAACATATGTAGGTATGAGTGCCTAAATAAGAAAATTAGAAAGATCTCAAATAAACAACCTAATGATGCATCTCAGGATCCTTGAAAAAGATGAACAAACCAATTCCAAAATCAGTAAAAGGAAGTGAATAACTAAGATCAGGGCCAAAATCAATGAAATTGAGAATAATAATAAAGGATCAGTGAAATGAAGAGTTTGTTCTTTGAAAAAGTAAACAATATTAATAAGCCCTTAACCAAACTGGGAGAAAGAGAGACAGATAGAAAACCCAAATTAATAAAATAAGCAAAAATGAAAAAGGAGAAATCACCACAGACACCACAGAAATCCAGAGGAACATTAGGGACTATTTTGAAAACTTATATTCAAATAAATTGGAAAACCTAGAAAAATGTACACATATGGCCTGCCAAAATTGAATCAAGATGACGTAGAAAAATTACACCAATCAACAGCAAGTAACAAGAGAGAAGCAGTAATAAAAAGCCATCCAACAAATAAAAGCCCAAGGCCATATGAATTCTCTACTGAATTCTATCAATCTCTTGAAGAAGAATTAATGCCAATGCTCCTCAAAGTATTCCATGAAATAGAAAAAGATGGAACACTTCCAAGTTCATTCTATGAAGCAGTGTCAAAGTCATACCAAAACCAGAGAAAAACACATGAAGAGAAAAAAATCTATAGACAAATATCCCTGATAAACTTAGATGCAAAAAATCCTTAAAAACATTAGCAAACCATATTCAACAATGGATTAAGAAGATTGTTCACCATGAACAAATTGGTTTTATCCCAAGAATGCAAGGGTGTTTAACATATGCAAATCAAAAAATGTAATTAATCACATACATAGAATTAAGGACAAAAATCACGTAGTATCAATAGATGCAAAAAAGCCTTTAACAAAATTCAGCACACATTCATGATAAAACACTAAAGAAACTAGGGATAGAAAGAACTTACCTCATAGCTTAAAGGCTATGTGGCAAACCCAAAGCCAACATCACAGTGAATGGGGGAAAACTGAAAGCATTTCCTTTACAATATGGAACAAGAGACCACTTTCCACCACTCCTGTTCAATATAGTACTAGAAATTATAGCCAGAGCAATTACCCAAACGAATGAAATAAAAGGGTTAAAAATAGAAAAAAATTAACTCAAATTATCACTGTTTAAAGACAATATGATCCTATATACTTAGAAGATCCAAAAAAGACTTTTAGAGTTAATAAACAGTACCAGGTTGCAAGAGCAACATACAAAAATCAATAGTTTTCCTATATGCCAACAGTGAATCTGCTAAAAAAGAAATCATGAAAACAATTCCATTTACAGTAGCCTCAACAAAAATAAAACACCTGAGAATAAATTTAACCAAGAAGGTGAAAAAACTCTACAATGAAAACTATAAAACACTGAAGAAAAAAATTGAAGAAGACACAAGAAGATGGGAAGATCTCTTATGTTCATTAATAGGCTGAATTATTTTTAAATAATGCCCATAAAAACTAAATGTTAAAATGCCCATACTACTTAAAGCAATGTACAGATTCAATGCAACCCCCATCAGAATATCAATGACATACTTCTCAGAACTAGAAAAAACAGTCCTAAAATACATTTTGAAGAATAAAAGACCCCAAAATAGTTAAAGCAATTCTAAGTCTAAAAAGCAATGCTGGAGCCATCACAATACCTTATTAGAGAACAATAGTGTAAAAATAAAAGCCTCCATGGTACTTGCATAAAAACATACACACAGACCAATGGGACAGAATAGAAGACACAGAGACAAACCCACACATCTACATTCATCTGATCCTTTGACAAGGGTGCCAAAGCCATACACTCAAGAAAATATAAACTTTTTAACAAATGGTGCTCAGCAAACTGGTGCTATATGTAGAAAAAACTATGCCCTTATCTCTCACCCATCACAAAAATATACTCAAAATGAATCAAAGACCTAGGAATTAAACCAGAATGATGCAACTCCTAGAAGAAAACCATAAGATCAGTAACCAGTATATAGACATGGGCAATAACTGTGTCAATAAGACCCCAAAAGTCAGGAAATAATGCAAAAAAATTAATAAATTAGATGGTCTCAAATTAAAAAGATTCTTTATAGCAAATGAAATAATTAGAAATGTGAAGATAAAACCCACAGAATAGGGGAAAATCTTTGCTAGTTACCCTTCTGATCATAGGTTAATATCTAGACAATAAAAGAATTTTTAAAACTTAACACCAAAAAAACAAATAACCCAATTAATAAATTGGTGATGAATTAAATGGATACTCCTCAAAAGAAGAAATACAAATGGCCAACAAATATATAAAAAAAGTTCAACATCATTAGCAATTAGGGAAATACAAAAAATACTACACTGAGATTTCATTTCGCACCAGTCAGAATGGCAGTCATCAAAAATACAAACAATAACAAATGCTGGAAAGAGAAATAATATGTGAGGTGAATAAGGAGACTACATCCTGGGAACAAATTTTTACCCCTAACACATCATATAGAGCTCTAATCTCTAGGGTATACAAAGAACTCAAAAAGCTAAACACCAAAAAACCAAATAACCCAATCAACAAATGGGCCAAGGATCTGAACAGACACTTCTCAGAAGATGATATACAATCAATCAACAAATACACGAAAAAATGCTCATCATCTCTAGCAATCAGAGAAATGCAAATTAAAACTACTCTAAGATATCATCTCACTCCAGTAAGAATGGCAGCTATTATGAAGTCAAACAACAACAAGTGCTGGCGAGGATGCGGGAAAAAAGGTATGCTCATTCATTGCTGGTGGGACTGCAAATTGGTGCAGCCAATTTGGAAAGCAGTATGAAGATTCCTTGGAAAGCTGGGAATGGGACCACCATTTGACCCAGCTATTCCTCTTCTTGATCTATACCCAAAGGACCTAAAAACAGCATACTACAGGGACACTGCTACATCAACATTTATAGCAGCACAATTCACAATAGCATGACTGTGGAGTCAATCTAGATGCCCTTCAATGGATGAATGGATTAAAAAAATGTGGCATGTATACACAATGGAATATTACTCAGCACTAAAAAATAACAAGATCATGGCATTTGCAGGGAAATGGATGGCATTAGAGCAGATTATGCTAAGTGAAGTTAGCCAATCCCAGAAAAACAAAAGCCAAATGTCTTCTCTGATGACTCTAAATGGGGTAGGGAGGAAGAGCATAGGAAGAAGATTACCTCTAAACAGGGAAAAGAAGTGGGAGGGAAAGGAAGGGGGAAGGGGAACTGCTTGAGAGGTCGAAGGAGACCCTTATCATTACACAAAATACATATACGAAGATGTGAGGAAAAAAAAGAATAGAGTCACCTTAGATTGGGGAGAGAGAAGTGATGGGAGGGGAGGGGACAGGGGGATAGGAAGGGCAGCAGAATAAAACAGACATCATTATTGCTGTATATATATACGTGATTGCATGACCAATGTGATTCTGCAACCTGTACACTCAGAAAAATGAGAAATTATATCCCATCTGATTCAAATGTATGATACGTCATTGTACTGTCATGTATAACTAATTAAATAAAAAATTTTAAGAAAATAATAATAAATGATGGAGAAGGTGTATAGAAAAATGAACACTTTTACACTGTTGATGGGATTATGAATTTGTACAATCTCCATGGAAATTAGTATGGAGATTCTTCAAAAGACAAGACATGGAACCAACCACCATATGACCCAGCTATACCACTCCTTGGTATTTATCCTAAAGAATTAAAATCATTATACTATAGTACTACATGTATACCCATGTTTATAGAAGCCTAATTAATAGTAGTCAATCACTGGGTGAATGGATAAATAAAACGTAGTATACATACACAATGGAGTTTTATTCAGCTGTAAAGAATATGGCACATACCTGTAATCCTAGTAGCTCCAGAGGCTAAGGCAGGATGATCGCAAGTTCAAAACTAGCCTTAGCAAAGGCGAGGCACTAAGCAACTCAGTAAGATCCTGTCTCTAAATAAAATACAAAATAGAGGCACTAAGCAACTCAGTCAGACCCCGTCTCTAAACAAAATACTAAATAGGGCTGGGGATGTGGCTCGGTGGTTGAGTGCCCCTGAATTCAATCCCCGCTACCAAAAGAAAAAAAAAAGAAATGAAATTATGTCATTTGCAGGAAAACAGATGGAACTAGAGATCATTATGTTAAACTAAATAAGCTATACTCAGAAAGTCAAAGGTCATGATTTTTCTCATATGTAAAAGCCAGAGAGAAAAAAAGGAAAAGAACAGTATGAGATGGGACTCTCATGAAAATCAAAGGGAGATCAGTAGAGGAAAGGGATCAGGGAGTAGGAGGTGGGGAAGGAGGGGGCAAGTGCTGGGGATTGATATTGGCCAAATTTTTTATATTGTTATATTGTGTGCATGTTCAAATATGTAACAAGAACTTCCATCATAACAATAAAGATATGAAAAGAGGAAAAGTAACTATGTTCTAAATATAGTTCAAAAAAACTGTAAGATCAAGTAGTTTCACTAATAAATTTTCTAATTATTTAAGGAAGAAATAATGTTAATTCCACACAACTTATTCCAGAAAATAGAAAACAAAGGAACATATTTGAACTCATTTATGAGGTAAATATTACCCTAATAACAAAGCAAAACCATAAGTGAAAAGAAAGGTACCTCTATCTTTCATAAACATTCATATAAACATCTTCAAAAACTATTACCAAATGCAATAGATAAATAGGATAATGTCTAGGGAATAAAAAGAGAAGCCATAGATTAGGGAAAAATTATTTGAAAAAGACACAACTGGTAACCAAAAAATATATATAGATGGCAGATACATATAAATGGAGATACACATAAACTCTGTGTGTGTGAAAAAAAAATAATATATATATATATATATGATTCTGTAACTGGAGAATGCAAACTAAAATAACAAGATACCACTACTCATTTGTTAGAACGATAAGAATCCAAAACACTAACACCAAATGCTGGTGAGAATGTAGAATACCAAAAACTTTGTTCAGTACTGGTGGGAAAGTGAAATGGTCCAGACACATTAGAAGACAGTTTGGCAGTTTATCACAAAAAAAAACATTTTTTTTCATATAATACAACAATTTCATTCCTTGGCATTTATTTAAATAAGCTTCACACAATAACATGCACATAGACAATTATAGCATCTTTATTCATGAGTGTCAAAACTGGAAATCAATCTAGATATCCTTCAGTGGGTGAATGGATAAACTGTGGTACATCCAACAATGAAATATTATTCACTTCTAAAAAGAAATGATATAAAATCCATGAAAAGACATGGAGAAACATTAAATGCATATTTCCATGAGAAAGAAGCTAATCTGAAAAGGCTAGACTATGTGGTTGTAACTGGAAAAGGCAAAACTATTAACATAAGAATGAGTAATTGCCAGAGATTATAGGGGTAAAAGAGATGAACAAGAGAACACAGAATATTTAGGGCAGTGAAACCATTCTGTTATGATACTTTAGTAGTAGACACATGTTATTGTACATTTGTCAGAGTATACAGAATACACAAAACAGTGGACACTAAAGTAAGCTATGAATTTTAAATGATAATGATGTATTAATATAAGTTCATTGATAGAACAAATGTACCACTCTGCTGCTGAATTTTGAAGATGGAACAGGCAGAGTACTGGAGGGAAGGTACGTGGGGACTCTGTCATTCTGCCCAATTTTGCTTTGGATCTAACACTGCTCTATAAAATAATATATATATATATATATATATATATATATATATATATATATATATATATATTTTAAAGGATAATATATCTCACTATAAGGTGGAATTCGCTGCAGGAATGCAATATGGAAATGAGCACACCTATTTCTCAAATTTGGTGTCTAATATCATCCCTCATCAAAAACAACCAGAACTCTTAAGGAAGTGGCTGATTCTAGAACTTGAGTAAATACAAGATAATCCCAGAACATCTCATTGTATCAGAAAATAAGAAAATGCTCAAAAGTAAAATAAAACAATGATTTAGACATGGTAAAAGGACAGAGGAATTAGTTGAAAGAGCACTCAGTGTCCAGTTCTGGGAAAATTGGAGGCCCAAACAAAATACAATTATGAATTGTAACCCATTAGAGAAAAAATGGAATCTATGAACATAGATTAATTAAGGGAGATGGGAGGGCTTTTAATTACAATGGGATGTCAAGTGTAACAGTCAAACATGTCAAGTGCAGATGTTGAGTGAGTGATAGAGATGGAAGATCATCCTCTGGTAACTGTTGAACTAAACGTTTCGGCAAGAATGATCAAGGAATACTAAAACTGGGAAATTTTGATAAGCAACTGGATTGTATGGTCTTAAGTTGCTCCCTAAAGTCTGTTTGTTGAAAAAAAAAACAATAATAGCTCTACAGGAGAAAAATTCAATAACTCCTTGATAGATTATTAAAACAAAGACATCATGTGTTTGTAGGTGTAATATCCTAAAAATGGATATAATGACACTTATATAGTACAAATACCATGAGCACAGATTCTAAATCTAATTCTAAAGAAACATCAGAGAAATTCATAAAAAGGAATTTTCTACTTGTAAGTGTAGAAGGGGAGCAAAAAAAGGATGAGGCAATGTTCCAGGTTAAAGGAAACTAAAAAGACAGAACAACTAAATGTAACACCTGACCCTGTATTTGTTCCCATACTGCAGGATAACAATTGCTAGAAAAGATGACATTATTGGGTTAATTAAAAATTAGAATATAAGTAGTAGATTAAAGTATTGTATCAATGTTCAATTAACTAAAGTTGATAATACAGTGCTTATGTAAGTGAATATCTCTATTCCTGAAGGGTAATACAGTGAAACATTTAAGGATAATGGGTCAAAATGAAGGCAATTTGTTCTCAAATGGTTCACAAAAAATATACACATTCATATATAGGAATACACACACATGGAGAGAAAGACAACAACTGAAAGAAGACAGAGCTTACAGAAAGCTCAAAGCATAAATTAATTAGAGTGAAATGCTATCAATAAGAGAATCTAGGCATAGTATATAATATACTATTATTACTACATCTTTTTATAAGTGAAATTATTTGCAAGTCAAATTAAAGTTGTTAAAAGCCTGGGATTAAAAAAAAAAAAAAACAGATTCCTTCTACCTATTTGTTTGTAGAGGAAAAACTTGAAGTTATGAATACTTATCTGGTTAGAGTGTTTGAATGTTCAAATTCAAAACTGAAGATCAGAGTTGCAATGTAACTGAGACAAGAATATTCCCAGCTTACTTCCTTTCTTACTAGACTCAGCTTCAGACCTTCATAGAGGAATGAAAAAAGAGGCTCTTCCTGTCTGTATTTAATACATGATACCCATCCTATACTATAGTTAGAAACATGGTTTTTATTCACCCAAATCTGATACTAATTCATCTGTTCTGTTTTGATGTTCCAGGGTTACATCTTAACAAAGAAAAATTTCCTTCTCTTGGGTATTTTTTAAAAGATTTGTTCAGCTAGTTAAGGCCTCTAAAGGCAATGCCCCAAAGCCTTCTAAAGCAGTGCCTCTCATTGTCTAGGGCTCTGGTTAAAATGCAGATTCTGCTTCTGTAAATTTGGGAAGGGGCCCAAGCATCGGTCTGCTTTTCTAACAAATTCCCTAGTGGTTTTAATAATGTGGTTTATGATTAGGTTGAGCAGTGACGTTCTAAGGGATTGATCACAGTCAGAGATGCAAAGGCCAGAGTTTTCCCTGCTTAGTTTTTTATTTTTAATCCACTTACAGTTTCCTTGCTTTTATCAACCTGGAAGTCCTGAGGGTTCCTTGAGGGAAGACACTGTATCCCTTTCAACTGTTCTAGTCTGGACTGAGACTCTTAAAATTTTAGTCACACTGAATCTTTAAAAAGATACATGATAAAATGTAGCCATTTTATATTTTTAAAGCTAATGGTTATGTTATCGGAAAAAAGTGAACAACTAACTAGTTGTTTGGTGGAAGAAACAATTTATAATCATGCCAAGAGTATCTTATTCTGCTGAATAAACATGCTGTGGACCTGATTTATGTGGAAGTCCCAACCTCAAGTCAAATCTCAATCTGTTTCAAGAAGGGTGCCTTAGGAGATATTTCTCTGTAATATGTACATATCTGTCATGTTAAGTCCACAGTAGCCTCTGCATCAAGCAACAATCATGTCTATTACTTCTAACAGCAACTATTATCTTCTGTGTCTCTTACAATTCTATAAGCAATTTCTGCCTCAGGACCTACTTCTACATCCATTACACCTGCAGGAGACTAATGTTTTAAGACTTTCAGTTAATTGTCCCTTGAAAAGAGGAAAAGCATAAATAAGTACAGGAAAACCCATGGAATCCCTGGAATATCAATCATAATGTAAAAGTAATTAATCCCTCAAGATAAGTGACTTAGCAGGAAACAGCCCGGATTTTATTAAAGATTAAAGACCCAAGACCCATTGCATTCCCCAGACGTTTTAAAAAGAAAAATCTGTTGACATCAAACATGTAGCCCACATGGACTAAATTAGGTCACTCTTCGTGTTACAGTTTAAGATTTCATAAAGTACAGCTAGCAGTTAAATCATGTGTTTCAGTTCTGAAGGGTGGTTGATGACTTCCCAATCTTTTCAATATTGTACACTAGTGATATTTACTCAAGCACCACCACAGCACTCCTTCAATCTGGTCTTAATAATCCAACCCCTCGTTTTTGTAGCTCATTCCACATTTTGCTTCCCAATAAACAAATATTTGTGGTGTGTTTGTGGGCTGTTTAACTGCTGGCATCTTTGGCTCAGACAGATTTCCATGAAGAAAGGGGACACATCTGTGGCCCCTGGGTTAAATGTTGCTGGATGGGGGCTTTCATGGAAAGCACCAGGATTTTTGTCTTTTGTGAAAGTTTCAGTGACAGCTGATGAAGATTAAACTGAGACAGCTGTTGAAGGGGACAATTCTTCAAAAGAATCCGAGAGTAAGAATTTTTTTTCTCCACCCACTCCCTTACTTTACTTGAGGGTCCCAAACGCTAAAGCATTAGTGGATTTTTAGATAAGCAGGAAATAGAGAAGACAATGGAAGGGAGAGATTTCCTTTACAAATACGCAAGGTCTCCAGATGCCTCAATCTCTGAACTTCTTAACACTACTTCAAGCATAGACTTAACCACTTTGGGAGCTCACATATACAAGGAATGTTTATTCATCTCAATATCTTCCTGTTTCCAGGATTAGAGGCTGTCAAAAACAAAGACATCAGCAAGTCCATGCTGTCTGTCTTGTTTCACTTAATTCACTTTGTTTGCAGTCATAACAAGCATGTTATTTATTTAGTTGTAAGTACATACCAAAGCAAGGATGCATTCACTTTAATCCTTTAATTTAACAAGATCACATACTTTAGGAAGCCAAAGTCTTTACAGCAAGATTAGAATAAAGAATTCTGTTTCCTCTTAGATTAAAATAGATATCCTGAATATTTGATTTGTGGTATATCATTATGTTTGATATTTAGGTGCTCTCTTGCTGAGGTCTAAATTAGTATGTTTATTAAATTCCCTCTAAGTGGCATTTTACCCACTGTGTTTACATTTAGAATCATCTTTCATGATAAAGTCTGTCATAAAATGGGAAAACTGATTTACTGCCTACATTTCTTCCAAGTTTGATAGCTTAGACCCATCTGTCAACAGAAATAAAGTGAGTACACACATACACACACACACACACACACACACACACACACACACACATATATATATACACACAACTTTGTTTCCTTAAAAGAGCTGTGGCCCTTTTGCCCACTCATTTTCTTAGTTCATTTTTAGCAATGGAGATAATACTAAATTGGTTTGTTTCTTCCAGATTCCTGCTAAAATTTTTCTCTTTAGTGTGCTTTCTGCACTGCAAGGAGGTCAGGTGGGTTTTGTATTCAAGCCCTCTCTAGCCTGATAAGCTTTAGGCAGGGAAAAAAAAAAAAAAAACTTTTGAACAAGGAATTTTTTGGTTTACTTAGCAAACCAAAAATGTAGCATCTAGATTTAAAGAATGGGTTGAGATAAATTTTAAAATAAATTTAAAATAAATAATAAATTTGGCTTGAGAAAGCCCCTCATGAGATATCTTAATCTATGAATGAAAATCATGAATGGTTATAACAAAAGTCTACTAAACCAATAAGTTTGTTTCTACAAAAACTCTGTAGTGACCAGTTTTTATTCCTACTACCTGCCACCTGCCAGTTTGGCGGAGCTACAAGCAAATACAGAAGACCCCTAATAAAAGGTGTGACATATGAGAGGTAAGGAAAGGCCCAAAGGCACCAAAATATCTGCCTTCCAGGGTCTGCTGCAAGCGTTGTCCTTCCTGTTTTGGGCTTCCCTGTACAGAGAAAAGGAGAGATAACTGGTCCCCAGTTAACGTATGCTCTATCTAGTCTCTCTAACAGTGACTGTCCAACCTCTACTTTATAATACTGCCCACTCCAGGTCTGCACAAGTCAAACAGTTAACTCATAAAAAATATGCAGCCAAGAGTCAGGCACCTACATTGAATAACTCAAACACCTGGCAGTTCCTCAAGAATTCTCATTCAGAGGAAGTAAGTTGTAGTGGGACAAAGAGGAGAGAAATGTGTGAAGAATGGCCAAGTATCATTAAGGAGGTTGGGTTTCTGAGAAAAATTGCTTGTACATAGCAGAAAGAGCACAGAATGCCTGGAGTCAAACAGGCATGGGGTTCTTCTTCTACCTCCTCCTTTGTCATGCAATGTCTCAAAAACTATGCATAGTAATTCATTAAATTCTTCCATCAACTCTAAGACATAAGAACTACTAATATCATTATCTCCATTTTAAAGATGGGAAAACTGAGGTGCAGAAAATTTAAATGACTTGCCCATAGCCCCACAGCCAGTAAGTAGGGAAGCTAGAATTCAGAACCAGGCAAACTGGTTAAAAAGTACATATCCTCACTAAAATTTATGCTAATGTAACCATGTCTCATAAATTGATCCTCTGAGTCCCAAGGGTCAATCAGCCAACTGGGAATAGAAATATTTACTTCCAACTTGGGTTATGAGAATTCAATATGAATATGAATGACAAGTATTGAAAGTATATTTCTTTCTTTAAGGGATGAGTTACCGGAAGAAAAGGGAAGAGGACATAAAAGGGAAAATTCACCACCTTACACTTCACCAGCATGTTCCCAACAGTGACCCACCATCCCCAAGCCTCCTAGGCTATGCCCCCACACTGCTCCATCTCTGTCTAGAAACTAATGAACAGCCGCTTGAGTAGGACCATGGGGTACTTTCACATCCAGCACAATGGAGAAAAGCAATCAAGCAGAGAATATTAATAATGAGCCAAAACCTCATCTCCTGGAACTGCAACGGAAAACTTGGGTTATTTAATTCAATGTTTTCATTCTCACTAATGGGCAAAATTCCTTAGTGCTAACTGGGTAAGAATTCAGCCTGTCAAGAATTATTTCCATTTACCAGAAACTGCCTTTTCTGCATTCACTTTATGTTTTCCAAAACAAGATATTGTTTTGATGTTGTCATATCAACAAGTATGTACTGACGACCCACAATGGTTCTAGAGGAAGGTGTAGTAGGCCCAACAGAAATTGAATGTAACTTAGGATTAGAAGAAGCAGGTTCTACTCCTGGATCTCTCTCTTTGAAGTAACCTCTGATTTAACTCCTCCTCATTTCTTAACCATTCTTCTGTAATCCATGATAATCATCCATGTTCCCTTTCAGCTCTAAATCTCTAAAGTCACTGTGCTTGCTATTTGAATAAAGAAATTAATTAAAAGTAGGAAAAAGAAGAAATCCTTCAAATTTCCATTTTGATACTGTACTGAAATTTAGAACCATTAAAAAACAACCATTAAATTCAGTTTTACCTAACTTATGTGTACTGGCACCATCAATTAGACATACTTTGAGCTATCACAGAAATCCCAAAAGGCTCAATCTACTTTCTGGTGGTAACATGGTTACTGTTTGGGACTTGTCAAACATTTGCCAATTGAAAAAAAAAAAAAAAAGTCATCCAGCCCACAGTCGTAACAAGCCAGGCTTGTTCCCTCTGAATGAAAACCTTCTGCCAGATCTTTTTAAGGCTCGTTCTTTCTCATTATTCATGTGTCACTAAATATCACCTCCTTCGAGAGTTGTTCATAATCCGCTTGAATCAAATGTATGAAATATGTCAAGAGCTTTGTAATGTTTTGAACAACTAATAATAAAAAAAAGAAAAAGAAGCCAATCCCACAAAAAAAAAAAAAAAAAAAGAGTTGTTCCCGGACCCCCAATCTATTTGTCATTCTCTATCACATATTATAATGCATTTGTTTTCTTGGATGTCCTTATAAAGTATCGGCTTACACAATGAAAATGTATCATCTCATATCATCTTAAGAGTTCTAGAGGCCATAGTTCTGAGATCAAGGTATTAATGTGGTTGGTTTGCTCTAAGGGCTCTTCTAGACCTCTCCCTAGCCACTGGTGTGCTGCTGACAATCTTGGCATTCCTTGGCTTCTAGGAGCATCACCCCAATCTCTGCCTTCATCTTCACATGGCATTCTCTCTGAATATGTATTTCTGTCTACAAACCTCCCTTTTCATAAAACATCAGTCATATTGGAGTAAGGGTCCATCTCACTCCCATAAGATCCTACCTTAACTTATCCAATTATATCTGCAGTGATCCCATTTTCAATCAATCACATTGTGAAGCACTGGGGATAAGGTCTTCAACATATGAAGCAGGGGGCATGATTCAACCCATAACAATAACCCTTTTACATTTTCTTCATAGAAAGTATCTCAAATTGATTTTTGGTATTGATTTATTTGTTTATTGACAATATGACAAGATGCACAATTGGAAGTTTCTAGTGAAGCACCAAAATATGATAGATATTAGGTAGCAACATGAAATATAAGGAAGATTAATTGCAAATTTTTTATAATAAGAGGCTAAGAATAGATTAGATCTGTGCTTCTCAAATCAATGTGTACATAAATCACCTGGAGATCTTGTAAAATGCAAATTTCGATTCAGCAGATCTTTTGGCACATCTGATATGTTCTCAAGCAATATTGATATTGCTAGACTCTGGATCACATTTTGAATAGCAGGGGATAAGATAATGGATTTATAATAACTAAACAAAAACATTTTAGAAATGAAGATAGAGATTATTTGTGAGAAAGATTACCTTACTGAGATCTAACATTAACCCTTCCCCTGAGTCCCTGTAAAGATGACATACCTATTTGAGGAAATGCTGTTTCCCCAACCCATACTTAGTGGAAGAGACCACCTCTTGGAGTTTGCTATGTGACCTTGGATTTTTAGTAAAGAGTGGACTGAATCTGACTCCAAGAGAAATCTAATAGGCTACAATACAGGCTTCTGGTTGCTCAGATGACTGAACAAAGGAAAGGTATAGTAGAATCAGCCCAAATTCCCAGTTTGTCAACAAAAAAGGGTGTGAGAAATAAGCCACATGCAGGAAAGAAGCTCTCACATAACAGTCTCAGTTGAGAAGAGATTATCTGACCCCATTTCCACTCCTCCATCCCAATGCTCCACAGTTGGAGTTACTAGAAAACAGTTGAAGACAAGGTAAACAATGAAGGAAAAGAAGCCAACCACATGCTTCCTCAGATGGTAGGCTCTTACTTTGGGAAGTCAAGAAGATGTAAGCCAAATTGAGACTGTGCTCTTAACCTCTTATGACTGAAAGATTTTATTACTAGATAGAGACAATGAAAGTAATAAGACTGTTAGCATTCTCATGCAGTAGTCAGGCAAATGATGACTTCCACTGTAGACTTAAAGAGAGAGTGGGAGACAAAAACTGGGATAATTTTAAGAATATTCTCTTTTAACCCTATAAGTTCATAATGCTGGTAGAAATTACCTTTCTTTAGCAGAAGATAAGTCCCATGAAAGCAAAATTTTTAACTTTCATACTCACTTGTATCCATGGATGCTGCATTTGGATGTGTAGATTGTACACATCTAGAGGCTAAGAACAGATTAGATCACATCCAAAGGGATGTGATTCAAATGTAGATGTCATATATGTTCATATTTACTATTAAAATTATCCATTTTTTCAATAAAATTGGGATGTTATGATAACTTTCAACAGATATTAGTAAAATATATTGAGAAAGCCAATTCTTATAGAAATACCCCCTGTAGCTAGAGATGGCTTGTTATCTAGGGCCCTTGAAGATTCCCCGGCATAGGATAGCAATTGAAATTGCTTCCAAATTATAGAAAACTGTTCTGTAAGGAGGATTCCCAGTTAACAAGAGTTACTTTATTAACCTCTCCCCAAAAATTGTGTGAGAAAAATGAAGCTCTGCTCTGATGGAGTTTATACATTACTACAAAGTGCTCATGATAAACAAATGAATAAATATATACCACAAGAACGTTTGAGTGATGTGGGAAAAAATTAGGCAAGATAAAGAGTAAAAAGTGATGGGCTGGTAGGTATGAATGTTTGATGGAGGATTTGGGAATATCTTTCTGAGGAGGTAGCTTGAAGGACTAAGGGAGGAGGTCACCCAAGCACTCAGGTGCCAAGGCCCTAAGGAGGAGCATGTCTATTAGATGTATTCATGAAAAGAGAAGCCCAAAGTAGTGGGCAAAGTGAACAAAACAGGTTATAGAAATAACACAATTAGTTCTTTTCAACATGTTAAACTTAAAACAGCATCATTTATCTAGGTAGAGGCGCCTCAGAGGCAGTTGGGGATAGAGAATTATAAGTTAAAAGATACGTCGGTACTAGAGAGAGAGTTTTATGAGACAATGGTTTGCAAAAGTACAACTTTCAACGTCCCCCAATTTAACCTGTTCACCCACCTACACTAGTCTAGCTGCAAATTATCTCCAACAGCTACCTCCCAACAGGGATATTCAAGAAAGGGTAAACAATTAGAAAGTACTGATGTACCTAGGCCTGGGATGGCAAGTCCAGTCCTGCCCTAATGTTAACATCTCTCAACTTATCTCAAAATGTTCCCTTGTTATACTGTTGGGACATCCAGTACAGGCCTCTGAATTTCTCCTAAATACATTCTATACCAGTAAATTTCGTATAATGATATACTACATATGAGAGCTAGAGTGAATTGCAGTCATAATGCCCTCTCAGATCTCATGCTGCACTTTCTGTTTTGGTTATGATATTATTGACTTGTCTCAATCAGCCACACACCTGCACACAATTTCTAGAAACTGCACTCTGCAGAAGCTTTGGTGCAATTCATACATATAAAGAACTACGTTCACAATTGACTCTCCCAGTTGATAAAAGCATGAATCCAAAGAAAAACTCAACAAGCCAAAAAAGAACTGGATTAATATCAATTGAAAGCAACAATGAACGAATCATAAACCACCAAATGGGTATGAATATATTTAAAGGAAATTGAAAGTGAACTGTAATTTCTACTGAGTCTCAAGAGTTAAACCTATAACTTATAGCCAAGAAAACCAAGAACACGATACTACCTTCAACCCTAGACAAAAGGAAAAAGGAATAACACAAATTATGGCATAAAAGAGAAACCCAATCATTATGAGAACAACTAAAGTTATAGTTTATGGGAGGATTTAATACAGAAAATGACACTGGAAAAGTGCAAAGAGATAGACATTGAATGGGTTTCAAGTGCTGAGAAATGACTGAAATTGACAATAAAGTGTTTCATGATCTTTCCTCTGGATCTGAATCTCCCATAACTGTACTTACACAACAAATAACCACTAAATGTACACACAAAATTTCCGAACTTGGAGGCAAACAAATTATGCAATTATAAAATTATTTTCATATTATATTTGTGGAAGAATCCTTCGAAACCATCAGTTTTAACAGAGAATAAAGATGAAATGTCATATGTCAACTTGGGAAGCTGTGACTTTAAACACTAGGAATGTAAGCATATCGAAAGGAAAAAAATTAGATGTGAGTTAATATTTCTTCATTTGTATAACACATAATAATTTCAAATCAATATTTTAATATCCAGTTGCCATAAATTTCTTAAGTGATAGTAGAGAAAAATAGGGAAAAAAATTCCACAGAAATGAAGCAATACTTTAAATGTTAATGTCTATTCCAGAATCTAATGTTACTTTCAGTGTACGTGTGTGTATGTGTGTGTGTGTGTGTGTGTGTGTGTGTGTGTTTTGGTAGGCAAAGGGTATTCTCACTAACTTAGACATAGTATGTAAAAGCTAAAACCAGATCATTTATATCTAATAAAAAAATGGGAATGCAAATAATTAGTTTTAATAATCCTAAATAATAATCCTAAGTAATAAATCCTAAGTCTCTAAATAAAGGCACAGAAAAACTAAACAGAAATTAAATACAATTTAAAATGAAAGACATATAAGAGCCACTAGGTAGGTCTTTGTGGAAGTCCAAGAATGGACATCTATTAACTCCAAGGAGCACCATTCCCAGATTCTCCCTGGGAACTCCCTAGAGTTGTTCTATGAACAACCTAAGTAGCCACAAACGACTACTCTAATAATTTTCTGTCAATAATGATTCAGGTCCAAATATATGCAGGTGCAAACTCTGGTTTAAATAAAAGGCAAAGCTTTGAAATGTCACATACTATTTGGAGACTGTACACATGCACCCTCAGACCTCAAAATCCCAAGAGACAGGGATGAAATGATCATATATTCTAAAATAATCTAAATGCATTTCCCCTCTAGCAGGTAGATTTTATTGATGTAGACTCCCTCTAACTGAAAACAAAGAACAAGAAGATGAAATATTAAACTATTAAAGTCAGACCTACATAATTATAATATTAAAATTATTTTTCAATTCTTATTTCTTTTTTCCAAGTTATAGTTATGATCTCTAGACAATGAAAGAAATTGTTAGACTTTCATATTTTCAGATGGACTATTTGCTAAAAAATGAGAAAGAAATAGTTATAAACATTACTTTGAGACATTCCAGTTTTTTCAAAAGCCAACTATGGTCATTATGTAAGAACGTTGATCATTTTATGGCTGTGGCTTGAATTTGTAACCTAACCTCAGAGCTTATATAACTATCTCTCAAAGATATAGGAATATATGGAAATACAGACATAGATATATATCCCTGTAACTACTGCCAATAAAAGTATTCAAATCTGCCATAAAATCTCACTTATTTAAATGTGTTTAAAGTCATAATAACTGTAAAAGTTACTGATAATTACAAAGCTAGTATATTATTTGACACTTTGTGTTTTCTGACTGATTTTTTTGATAATTATATGCCATCCTTTGTGGGTTGTTTTTTTTTTTTTTTTTTTTAATGTGTGTGTGTGTGGTACTAGGGATTGAACCCAGGGTCTTGTGCATGTAAGACAAGTACCCTACCAACTGAGCTATGTCCCCAGTCCTCATATGCCTTTCCTAAAGCAACCAAAATATGTTTAAAATAATTATCTAGCTCTTAATAAACAAAACTTACTTTATATAATTGAAACACCTGATGAAATCTATTTAAAGAAATTTAATAGTTCAATTTTTAAATTATTGAATCAAAAATATGCAAAAGGAATGATAACAATGTGCAAAAGTAAATATGATGCTATCAAATCTACTAAAAGAACAATGAGTGCTCTTAATTTAAAATAATGACATTACCTTTCTTCCTCAAGAATAACAAGCTTCAGTGAATATGTTTAATAACGAAATTCAAGAAAACCTTAGGAAAAGGCCACTTTAGAGCTGTGTATCTTCCCAATTCAAATTGTTTTTCTAGTACAAGTTAACATCAGTGAATGTCATTTATACCAAACAAATATCAGGTCAGTAATGTGGAGGGAGATATTATTACAGAGAACCAAAGAGTCTACATTCATTCTGCCCTTCAAAAACTGTCACAATTCTGTAACTACAGTTTGGTTTTGTGGTACCATTTATAACATAATTTGATTATAAAGAAAAGGCACAATGTAGCCAGAATTTCCACAAAATCTCTCCAGCATTCTGCAGAAAATTATGAGGCATTTTCCTGAGTTTAATGAACCGAAGTTTGAGACTGAGTGAAACAGAATCAGAGCTGTCGTTTGCCCCAGTGAGTTAAATCTCTGGCCATAAAAGCTCCTCAGTTATATATGCCTGTCTCTTTTCCCCAAACCACTACATCTCTAACACTAATTGTAAAAACAAGAGCTAAATCAAACTCTGAACCAACTAAGGTATTTTTCTGTTGACTGCTTTTTTCCCATGGGTATGGGTCACTTTCTCCTTTTTTTTTTTGAATATTTCATTGTTTTGAAAATTGGTTCAGCCAATATGGAAAGCAGCATGGAGATTCCTTGGAACACTGGGAATAGAACCACCATTTGACCCAGCTATCACACTCTTGGGTTTATACCCAAAAGACAATATACTACAGGAATGCAGCCACATCAATGTTTATAGCAGCACAATTCATAATAGCTAAATTGTGGAATCAACCTTGATGCCCTTCAGTAGATGAATGGATAAAGAAAATGTGATACACACACACACACACACACACACACACACACACACACACACAAATGGAATATTACTCAGCATTAAGAGAGAATAAAATCATGGCATTTGCAGGTAAATGGATGGAGCTGGAGATTATAATGCTAAGTGAAGTTAGCCAATCCCAAAAAACGAAATGCCAAGTTTTTTCTCTAATATAGGGAATCTGATTCATAATGGAGATGGGGGAGCATGGGAGGAATAGACGAACATTAGATAGGGCAAAGGAGAGGGAAGGGAAGTCAAGAGGCATGGAGGTAGGAAAGATGGTATAATGACATGGACATTATTACCCTAAGTACATGTATGAAGATGCAAATGGTGCGACTCTACTTTGTATACAACCAGAGACATGAAAAATTGTGCTTTGTGTAATATGAATTGAATCATAATTTCTGCTGTCATATATAACAAATTAAAATAAATAAAATTATTATTATTCCCACGTGTACAGATTGCAGGATCACATTGATTATACAGCCATGTTTATACATACTGCCATACTAGTGTCTGTTGTATTCTGCTGCATACCCCATTTAAATCAAATGTATGATATATGATATTTCAAGATCAATGTAATGTTTTAAGCAACTAATAAATTTGTGATTTTTTTAAAAAAAAAAGAAGTTGGAAAAAAATAAAATAAAATAAATAAAATTTTTAAGAATGGAACATTTTGGATGAAAACATTGCTGCTGTTGCTGGAGTTTTGTTTTTAAGTTTAGAAACTTAACATTATTTATCTGTGGAATCAGTTTCCTCTGTCATATGTAACACCTGATGTCTCCACTCGATAAATTTCGTCTTTTTTTTTTTTTTTTAAGCTTGAGGTCATCCCTGTATCCGCAATGCCTGGTAGTAAACCAAGGGTTTATCACAGATTTTACCAAACTCTTTGAATGAAAATCATTATACTTATATCATTGGTTCTGCCTTTAGGTTCATTCCAAGTTCTGAAACTCTAAAAGGACTTTAGTCTTACCCCAACATTTATTTACTGCTGGGTTCTCTTGCTTATACTTTGCATGGGTTTATAATCTTCCATCAAGTTAGGGATATGTGGTCATATTGGACTCTCTTTGGTCTTCCATATACATATACAATGAAGTTCTCAGGAGGTATAAAGATATTATCAATCCCCTCTTTAGGAGTCTCACATCTAGGCTCTTTCTGTTGAATTTCTGGTTGGTTCACTGGTCTGCTGTTTACCCCAGCTGTGACTGTATCTCAGGTGAGAAGTTACTGACCTTCCTCATATTATTGCTTCTAAAGTCAGTACTTTTACTGAGAATGGCATTGGGTGTGTTTTTAATCTTTCCTACAAAATCAGTTGAGTCTCTTCTAGCAACAAAGTGTTTGATTTTATAGCCTGATCCGCATGGTAGAACTGCTATACCAACCAAACTGGAAAGGATGGGAACAAATCTAGGCAAGAATGTCATAGATCTTCAATATTCTTATCCAAAGTTCAAAAGGTTTTCAAAAGGTGCTTCTCAATTTTTTTTGTTTTATTTTGTTTTTGTTTTTGTTGTTGTTATGTTTCTTTTCTTTTGGTCAATTTCAAGAGTCATGAATATGTGTTTTTTACATTATTGTCTGGATTTACAGGGGTTTTTTGGTAAATAGGATTTACCTCTCTCCTCTCTCTACAATAAGGGAAGTAAATTTTCTAGTTGATTTTTCTCTTCTTTATGGTCATATCTTCATGCTTCTTTGCAAAATTAGTAATATTTAGTTAAATGCCAAACATTGTGAATTTTACCTTGTCAGATTCTAGATATTATTGTATCCTTGTACATATTTTTGAGCTTTGTTCCAGGACACAGTTGATTGGAAATAATTTCATTTTTTAGGGTCTTTTGGATTTTTTCCTTTTAATTATTTTTTAATTAGTGCTTTATAAATATTCATAAAGGTGAGGTCTTTCTTTTAAGCTTTGGTAAAAGTATGGAAAAAGTAATATTTAATCAGCAGCTAATTTTGTTTCCAAGTTAAAACTGTTCTGAATATTCTACCTGACAACCTCATATTATCACCATTTCTATTCTAGCTGGTAAGAACAAGAACTATTCCTGGGCCCTATGCATGTCCTGGTAATTATGTTCCTTCTAAATCAGATTTTTCTTCCCATGACTCCAGAAAATTTCCCTATTATCACATACATTCTATCATTATTCAGCTAAATCTTCAAGGAACAACACTGCAGATCTCTGAAGTTCTTTCTCTATGTACATTTCTCCTCTCTGATCCCTTGCTCTATAAACTCTAGATATTGTGGTCTTCTCAAACTCCCAGGTCTTACTCTTTAATGCATGGGAACTACAAACTCCACCTGAGCTCTCTCTCACATGCCACAGTCTATGAACTCTCTCCAGGCAAAGTAAGTTAGGGTAATCATGTGGCCCTTCTCATCTGCTTCCATCTCTCCTGAATTGTCCTTTATAATTTATGTTCAGTTTCTAGAAACTACTATTGCATATATTTTGTCTAATATATTTTCAAGTTGATTCAGGTAGGAGGGCAAGTCTGATGACTATTATTCATGTTTCCCAAAAGTGGAGTCAAGAATGCTTATTTTGATTGAGAAAACACATTTAATTGACCCTGTTGTGTTTGTTTTCCATCATTCCCTATAAATCTTCCATGTTCACTGTGTCTCAAAACAGGGTTAACCCAACTTATTCAAGCAACATGTGTTCTTTGGAATACTTACCATAGCTAGCCACTTCACCAAGTGCTAAGGATATAGAAACAAATTAAAACAATAGATGGTAAGGGAGTCTACGACCAGAACCATCACATTAGTTTCTCAGTGTTGGGTTGTTCAGATTGGCAACCACTCATTTTGCCCTCATTTAACTGTACATAACTTTACTCCACCTACTAATCCTATTGCTTCACATGGTGCATTGAATATGCCTAATTCATTTAGGCAAGATTATATTTTTTGAAGCCTCATCCCCCTTTTCCTTAGAAAATTCAGTTTTTCTCTTCAGACCATCTTTCTTCAATACAGGAAAAATGTTTTCCTCTCTCTGTTATCCAAGCCTATATTTATTTTCCATTTTTCTCATTACATTAATTTTATTTGGGCAAAAGAACAACAATCATGTTTAAGCTTAGGATAGGAAACAACACAGCAGGGTTCCATAAATAGAGTTTAATTGCAGTAATTACTTACGTTAATTATATATCAACTGATAATTTTTAAGACATATTTATTGAGCACCATCAGCTTTCAGAGGTACCCATCATTCTCCCACTTTTTCAGATTCTCTATCCTTGTGCAGAATAATCAACTATCACTTGACACATGGTATAATAAGTACCTAATGAAATCCCAATTAAAATTGTATTTGAGACGTTTAATTTTAGAGATAAATTAGAAATAATTACACGATTCAAGAATCCACATCAGACAGGAGACACAACTATATCTTGACTAACTGGAAAGGACAAGCACAGATGAAGCCTTTTAATGTGCTTTCCAAAACCTGTTACAAAACATTATTGTACCTCAGCAGATGGCACCGGGAGATGTCTTTTTATTTTTTTGAAATAGACAGTTCCCTTTCATATGCTGACTTGAGTGATTTTAGTTCTCATTATTACTGTCATCTGTTAGAGACAGAAAAAAAAGGAGGGGGAGGGGGAGCACATTATTTTCCATAAGGCAAGAACATCAGTATGGAGCCAGCCTTTGAGCACACTAAGTTTAATTTACTGAGCTGCAATAAGCACGGCTGTCTCTTAGCTGTTCATTTTAAACAACTTATCTTCATTTGGAGCTGAGACACTTGGTACTTGCTGAGTACCACACTCTCTTGCTCTCTCCTCCCTCTACCTCAACCCCAGCTAACTTTTTCCCCTCTTAAGAGTTAATGAGTTCTGGAACCAATCAAAAGCAGGTTGTTAGGAAACACTAGACAGGTAAAAGCTTCCATATCTTCTCTTTCAGAGTTCCAAAAGTCATTTCTTTAGCCTAGGATCAAAAGATATTTTATTTTCTCTGATGCAGTTATTGAGCCTCCCAAGTGGAGCAGAAAAGTCCACCCAGCTATGCTCAGAGCTTCCTCTCCAACCAATCCCTGCAACACCTTTGTTCCAAAGACAATGGGTATATTTACCTCACCTGGGGACACTGTTAACCCTACATTTCTGATCTATGTAATTTGCTATGAAATAACACAATAGTATCTAAAAGAAAACAGCTGTTACAAAATCCATTCTTTCTGGCAGGAGCTGTTCCTAAGGTAGGATTTTAATTTTATCTCCTGATTGATAATACCCCATTAGCCATATCCAGATTCCTAACTGCAAAATGACTCATGGGCACTATTTTAAGCTCCCTCCCAGATGGATAGCATTATGCTGGCTTGTCCCTCCGAATGAAAAGTCCACAGTTTGGGCAGTGGAGTATGATAAAGGCCTTTAATACCTTCCTAACACAAAGAAATGGGAAATTGTGTTCACAGCTGATTCATGATGTTCAAAATGTATAGAAAAGGTAAGGAAATAAGTTTAAACAGAAAAGAGAAAATAATAAGTGTTCAGTACTATAAAAATCCATGAACATAAAACCAATTGTAGCTTTCATTTCATTTAAAAAGCATGGCATATTTTGTTTTCTTCTGGATTTTTTTAAAATTAATTTTTATTGTAGGTTGTTCAAAACATTACATAGTTCTTGATATATTATATTTCACACTTTGATTCAAGTGGGATATGAACTCCCATTTTTACCCCATATACAGATTGCAGAATCACATCAGTTGCACAACCATTGATTTACATATTGCCATATGTGTATAAGAGAGACAGAGCCTTCTCTTACTAGTCAGATGATTTCACTCAGGTCCAGCTAGGTTCACAGGGAAGATGTCATTTGGGAGACTGGGATTAGTAATTATTGAGTCAGCTTTACCCAAAGACATGGCAGAAGCTAAACAACAATTACTCTACAGGGAGAGAGGGGCATTTGGCCATGGCAACCTGGTACATACATAGTACCTGAAATGGACAAATATAGAGTCTTCGTCAAGATTCAGCAGCAGGAATTCAAGAGAAAGTGAATTTCATTGGAGTGGCAAGAATAAGGCAAAGGAGGGTCTGTGACCAAGTTCTTAAAATTCTCATTAAATGGTGATCAAATCATGTTTTTTGGAATAACTCTGATTATCATCTAAAAGCACCCTTCACAACCACAGACAAAAATATCACACAACTATATACCAGCCTTAAGAGATATATTTAAAATATCTCAATACTTATTTTCTAATGATTTCAAAGTTTAAAAATCAAGGTACACCCTCTATTTGGAGATCTAAGAGCCTCTCAGGGAGGAAATGCTAAGAAGGTACTGGCTTCATTTAAGGAAACAGGAGCTCTAAAAAATCACCAGGTCACATAAGATACTCAAGTTTCTGCATAGTGTATGCAGTTTCCTTCACCAACAACAAACCTCTCTAAAATAACCTGCCTCCTTAGAGTCAATATCCACTCTCTATATTGCTCTTTCTCATACCTCCAAACCAAATTTTTTCCTAAACATAATGGGCACACCCAGGTTTGTTTTTCACCTTTCACCTAGGTATACCTTCCTCCAGGAAAACTCCTGAGACCCTTGGAATAGGATGAGTCTCCTATGGTTTATTTCCACAACACCTTATACTTCCCCTACCCGATTACTCATCACATTTAAAGTTTAATTGCCAATGGGAATTAATATTTTAATTAATCTGAGTCTATATTGTGGATAATGAACTGAATTCCACCTAAATATCACTTCCCTACCAAGTCTATATTGAGGGTCTCTTGGAATTTGGAAACCACACATTAGAACTCATTTATCTGATCTAAATCCCCTAGTTTATTAATGAAGAAATAAGCACAATCTATTGCAATGCATCCAATTTGAGGCAGGCTTAGACTCACGTTCAGGTGAAAATATTCAACACAAGTAATTTCTACTAAATGTTGAGATTATTTTTTAACCCATTACAAGAATGGGTTTTTTAAAAAGCCTTCAGAAGAGCCATGAGCAGGTGATCACCATTTTGGAGAGGAATAGCTCACAAAAAGTTGTAAAAGTCTTGTTAACAAGGCCTGAATGAGGAAAACCAGTTCATGAATTCTATTACTAATTAGCCATACCCTCTCAGTCTGTATACTTCCCTTACCCATGTCCGTCCTTTAAACAGGAAGTCATCTACAGATAGACCTTGTCCTGTCTAGCCACATTTTCCACTTTTTCTTAACTCCAGCTAGAGAAGAGTGTTTGTGGATGTTGACAGCCAACAGATGTAAGAGTGGGCATTTTTTTTTATCTTTTGGACATCTATAATCTGAACTCCTTTCCCAGTTTTGGAGAATCCTCCATTGTGCGGATCTTGGTCATAGAAAAACCAGATCATTTATCATCTACATTGGAAAACCATTGATTTAAAGAAGGTTTGATTAATAATCTTGTCAGTATAAACTCGGACTATCCCAGATAAACCAAGACTAATAGTTAGCTGAATCTCAGAAAAAGCAATCCCTACCTCCTACAATAGAAATCAGCAAGAGTGAGCCAATCCCTTTCCCTGTTCATTGACAGCTAGCATCTGGGCTCAGTCAAACATAGTCTCCCTGAGAGAATGATATTAAATAAAAAGGCTGTTAAAAGAGAAAACTAGCAGATGTTAATAGTGTAATAGTGGCATTTTTGAGTGTCCAATGGCTACAGATCCAGTAGAAACATCCTAGTTGTGTTTTTGTTTTGTTTTGTTTTGCTTTGCTTTGTTTTTAATATGACCACAAGTAGGTTGTGGTAGCTATTTTCCAAAGATAGTTCTCAATGAACCTGGTCTCCAGGTATTTACTCCCTTGTATATTTCCTTTCCACAATGAATCTGGGTTGACCTGTTTTAATCAACAGAATATAGATGAAAGGGTGCTGTGTCAATGCTAGGCCTAAACTTTGAGAAGACCTATACCCTTCTGCTTTGTGGGGAGCTCTGATCTACCATGTGAGAAGTCTGGTCACCTTGCTAGAGAGACCACACAGAGAGGGAGAAGACTGTGATAACAGAATCAGAGAGACCTAGTAGTCCACTGTCCCCCTGAAGAATGTTAAATATGTGAGGGAGCCTTCAAGTATTCAACTCAGATGAGTGTGGCCCAGGAAAAATCACTTGGAACAGAACAGTCTCTATAAGCCCTGTTAACCCATAGAATTAGAAGAGATAATGTTTCCTAACATCTAAGAATCAGGATGACTTGTTACATACTGGTAGATAACCAAGACTGTAATTATCATTTGACCAGCCTATCTTGATTATTCACATTTCATGAATCTGCTTCTCTAATTTTCCCGTTACAATCCATTAGTATTCATATAAACCTCTTTTCTTTCCTGATTTACTGATTGATAACTTTTCTAAACATAGTTATCTCTGCTTTTTATACTCCAAGGCAAGGGTCCCCCAACTTTTCAAACATAAAGACTCCATTTTTACTTTAGTACTGGCAAAGAGCTATTAGGAATTCATAATAGTCTTAAGTGAATTTTTATGTTCTTCCAATAACCACATATATACATTTGAAAACAAAAAAGTAAACATCCATGTGAGTGGCACATTATGTATTAATTACTTAGGAAGTTTTCAAACCTTTGGCCTCTTGCCATATCGCCCCACCTGTATCAGTCAGCTTTTCTAGGATGTGACCAAATACCTGACAAGAACAACTCAGAGAAAGAAGGATTTATTTTGGCTCAATTTCAGAGGTTTCAGTCTATGGCCAGCTAGCTCCTTTGCTCTGAGCATGAGATGGACTAGTCATCATGACAGGAAGGCACGATAGAGGAAAGCTGCTCAGTTCAAAGAGAGTGAGGGGCCAGGGACAATACACAGTTCCCAAATGCATGTCCCCAGTAACCTATTTCCTAGCAATTTCCCACGTGCCTATAATTTCTATCACCTCCCAGTAGTAAATTCAGTTATCAATGGATTAATTAATTAATTAAATCAGAATCCTTATGATCCAATGACTTCCCCCAAGGCCCCACCTCTGGATATTTTTGTACTGGGAACCAAGTCTTCAACATATGAGATTTGGGGAGTACATTCAAGATCCAAACCATAACATCACCCTCAAAGTCTATGTCCCACAAGATAACAGCTACATGTTTCTCCTTTGACATTCCCTTGCGATGAAATGGTAACCAAAATACAATATTTGGGTGGAGGGAAGAAATAAAACAATCTGGAAAACATTGTAGTTCTGGACAGATATCACAGAGTACATGCCGAATAAATACTTATTTTTTTTTTAATCCAAGAAACCAATCATCTTCAAAGGATACATTTCAGGGGGATGGGGTAGACCATCATTTCAGAGAGAAATGACTCACAGACAGGTATAAAAGTCATGCTAACAAGGCACAATTATAGGTAAAGGTATTCATGAATTCTGACTATTGCTTGTTAACCAGTATATTCCCTCAATCTGGTTGGTTCCCTTGCCCATATCCCTCCTTTAATCAGGAAGGCACCTACAGATAGACATTTTCCTATGTGGCCAGCAAGTAACTGCCATTGGAAGAAAAATGAATTATTCTTGGTTGGAAAGGAGATACCAAAATTTAAAAGATAAACTATTTTTAATTTGCTGGTTTTGTTTTGTAGTCCACAAAACCTTTCTGATTAGAAGAATAAAACAATTAGGATAGCAAAGGGAATAGCTTCCTTCTTGATAACACATTCAAGCCACCATTCCTTCTTATTAAAATAGAAAAATGTTACCCTGACAAAGTCTGGAACAATTTCACCTCACTGTATTTTTTAATGTGAACCCAGCAGTTACTTCAAATAGGGTCGTTTTTCAGCTGTACAGGTGTCTCTCTAGAGATAGCCCCAGGAATATCTTATACATATTTGTATTTAAAAACAGGCATATAACACTTTAGAGGAAACTAAGGAGCTCTTCTCTGTGATGGATGGACAGTCCAGAGTTCCGCACAAGGGCTGGGAGCCTTTAACAGAAACACCCTAAATTGATATGACATCTTTATAGATCATATTTTAACCTTAATGGTAATATAAAACAATACCATTAATGGTAGGTTAGATAAATGGTAAAGTTTCAGATTTGGCTTTCTGGCTTAAAAATGACCATTCTAACTTTTCCCCTGCAGACTAAAATGCTCAGTATTCAACTTCTCCTTTTGTGATCATTGGCTCTTAGGATTCCTCTGGAAATAAAGCAACTTCTTTCCCAGACTCTTTGTCTAGATTCACTGTCACTATCTCACCATCCCATCAAATGAGTCCCAAACTAATAATTATAGGTATCCAACAGGATACAATAACCTTTTCTTCAATTAAAAAAATTCTCATCTTTTGAACAGATCTGTTTTTCTATCTCAACTGAAGCCCTGGGCCTGGCTAGGAATCATTAGCCACTGAATGGATATAAGAAATTCAAACATATTATGAAAATCTTTGAATAATTCAGTTAACGAGTCAGTCAGCCATAAGAGGCAAATGCCCAAGAAATCAGGCTTCATTAGCTAGCTGCTGGCTTCATGCAGAGCTGCCCTAAGGATTCTGAGTACTAAAAAATATCCCATATGCCCAGTCCTTTCTATCACAGCACACCAGGAGCCTCTCTAAATGTTAAAACATAGGGGAAAACAGGGGCAACGTGGGACATGAATATTTATCAAGTGCTTACACTGATCCAGACTATATCCAGCCACATGTGCGTTGTTTCATCTAGTCCTCTTAATCAATCATGTTAGCTATTACCTTCCCGTTTTCCCTTTACAAGTGAGCTTCCTGAAACTCAGAGATACCCAAGGTCATGTAGCTAATAAATGAATAGTAGTGAATTTAAATATGGGTCTAGCCAGCTCTATACTCCATCCACCAGCTCCCTGTGCATACAAGCACTTGGGTCTCCCTACCCAGCCCATATCACCTTACAGTCAGCAAGTTGAAAGTTGAGAGACTGAAAGAGGATGATATACAGAATAAAGCTAGCAACTTGGTATAAAAAATATACATATGAAGTTCAATCAGGCAATATAAGACTCCTATATTTTGTAGATATGTGTTCTGAGACAAGTCTGTGGGACACTTTTTCCTCTTTGTATAGCCTACCTATAGCTGGCATTTGGCTACCTCTATCAGTCAAAGGCTCAAACAATTTTCACATTCATCTTTCAGAATACTGCTATTATTTCGGAAAAAATGCTGAACTTCCAGCATTTGAGCCATCTAATAGAAGAATATATGTCTTCCACATAAATAGAGTTACTCAACATACATTTCCAATTGTTAAGAATATGTTAATAGATTTCTAATTGTTATGAATGTGCTATTGATTATTAAAGGTTATGTTTACTTTTGTTAGGCTGGGGCTTTTTCCCTAGACTTAGATAATATGACAACAATTTGGTCTGGAACAATAAATCTAATATAGTTGAACAGACATTCTCAATTTACATTTTCATCAAAGTTGGTCATTGTAATGGAGCTTATTTCCTCATTATCATCTTTAATGCTCCATACCAAGGTCCTTAACTCTGGCTATTAATCAGTAAATATAAACTACATGGGAACAGACTTAGGAACAGATTGTGAGGCATATAATAAAATCATTAAAACCCTCTGTAGTTAGAAATGAAATTTTTGGTGTGTGAATCTGGTGCTTTGGGACCTTTGAATCAGGCTGAGAGGAGACAATTTGTCCTCATTCTGAAGAGATAGGGAGCTTCTTGGCAGTAATGAGGGTTGTTGATGAAGCCTTTCAAGATGCACCGTCAAGTGGAAGGCTGCTCCTTACAGGGGCTTTCTTCCCTGCTGGTGCATGTCAGAAAACTCTTCTGCCTTTAACACATTTTTAGATGGGGAATTGAAGACCTCATTCACAAGATCATGTAAGACTTGCAGAGCTGCTGCTTTCTCTAGCCAAGTCTCAAATGGAAACTGGGGATAGGGACAGAAGTTTGGGCAGGGGAGCAGATTGTGGGGACCAGAGCTCCCACTAGGTGTTTTTAAATAGCAATTTTCTGTCTGCAGCTGAAATAAGAGTAGAAATATAAGGGGTGCTGCAACGTCTATGAACAGAGGCTGTGGAACAGCAGGGGAAGAGTTTAATGACATAAGATCTGATTCCATCAGATATGAGGCTCATATCCCTAAAGAAATTATTATAAAGAAATGAATGAAATGTACTCTTGATTTTTATTATGCTAGAAAGTTTATAAGGAGGTGTATCCATTATCTAATATCACAATAATACTGTGTTCCAAACGTGCCAAAGCTGTTTGGCCTAAAACAACATTATCCAATTATGTGTTTTAAGTCTACAGACTAGTGGTTCTGCTGATCTAGCCTAGGTTTGAGTGATCTTGACTCACTCATGTATATACAATCACAATCATCTTGACCTGGGCTAGGGACTAGCATGTCTAGGGTGGCATTATTGAGATGACGTGGCTCTCTTTTATAAATCCAGAAGGCTAGACAATTCAAGAGAGCAAGTAGGAAATCTCAAGTGCTTTCCAAACCTCAGGTTGCATCACATTTGCTAAAACATACCAGTAGTTAAAGTAAACCATGTAATCAATCCCACTGAGTGAAAAGGAGCTACAAACTCACAGGACAGAATATGAAGACATTAATTGGACTCAGTCAATCAAAGGGGTCCTTTAGAGACACACTCTAAACAGAATCGTTACCACTGGTTAACTGATGGCTCCCTATGACTATCCTCTAGGTAAAAATAAGCCACAAACCATACAAATTGAACATACAAATCAGCTAAATAAATAGAAACAGCACAATTGGGGTTATTTAATCTTATCTTTATAGATGTGCCCTCATTAGACTTTGCCAACTACATATCAGGAAAAGTAGAGAGCTAGAAGAAAGTGGCTAATAAGTAATTTAGTCTGCCAGTGATCTGCACTTCAAAATGATAAAAATATGCATTTCTGAAGGTTACAATATTCAAAATCACCAACTAAGTCAGGAAAACTGAAGCTAGAGGTTGGCATAGCACAATTTCCCATGGTATTTGTGATTACAAATTAGGCTATTAAATGAATAGCTTAGTATAATGATATAAAAGTGGCAAAGTTAACGTTCCCCTAAGGATTTCCAGTTCTACAGTTCCTGACTCTTGTGGGTTTAAATTTGTAACCTATCATTACACTCAAGTAGCTTTGCATTTAATTATTTGGGGGGGGAGGATTAAGAGGGAGGGTGGAGAGGAGAGGAGATTAAATGAGCACATCACTTCTCAGAGCTCACTTTCTTATAGCTGATGTTGCCTGTTTTGTTCCCTATTCACAATTCCACTTCCTATTCTTGAAAGGAAGGAAGCAGGTGAGACCAGCCTCCTTCCTGCTTCTCCAGCTTTCCAGCTGAGGGACAGGTAGAGAATGTCAAGATAGTTCCAGGCTCTGGATTGATATAAAGAGAACATTTCTCCCCTACCCCCAACACCTCCAAATAGCTATAACCTGCAGTTGTTCAAGTTCAGCTGTGGACTATTTTATTTTACATCAGGCATATGGGGATCCAGCTCCAAACTGAATATGCCCAACTCCCCAAATTCCCATCTGAAATGGTTGTTTGCATTGCAATTCTAAAATATGATGCAATCTTCACTGGTGGCTTCGTAAGTTGCGTGTGTGTGTGTGTGTGTGTGTGTGTGTGTATGTGTTTTCTTTTATTCCCTCTCCTCTGTGGCCAAATGATTAAAGCCAAAGCCTTAATAACACCTTTTTAAGATACTCCTCTACTCCACAATAACAACTTGTCCTAAAGAAACTACAGGTGGAATCCCACAGAGGAAAATGTGAATGACATTCCCTGATGGATGTTCCCCCCACAACCCAGGATCTCAACTTCTTTTCTTATAATGCCAAGACATGGAATAACACAGAAGAAAAAAAAATGATTTTTAACTTGAAGTTTCATCTCTATCAGAACATTTGGTATGAAGTGGATGGTTTTCTAGCTTCTGAGGTTAGAGACATGACTAAACATAAACTTTGCTTTAAGGTCTCACCTTCAAATGACAATTTGAGGTCTTTAAAGGATACTGTGGGTATTGTTTAACAGAGGCTCAGGAAGAAATAGAGCATCCAGCGATGAGGGAAATAAAAGATCAGGAGGGTCAACCACCCCTGCTGCATCTGGCTGAAGATGTAGAGTACTTAGGAAAGTTCCTTTTTGTATATGGTAGCCAACTAGGTATGTAACATTGGTAAAATGAAATCATGCAAACTGGGACAAGTTTGCAGGAACTAAATGAGTTGATATATACAAAGTTCCTACCACAGTGTCTGTCATATAGTAATCATTCCATAACATTTGACATTGTTTTTTATTGGTATCATTGAAAGAGTTTATTTAGTATTTAGTGCTGCAAGGTGCTACCTTAGTACACTGGAAGTAGTATCTCATTTAATCCTCACCATTAAGAAGATAAAAATCCTGAGGAGTTTAAAAGATTTGAGCCATAGTTTTCTTTCAGATCCCCCACCTTAAGCATAAACTAGTGTTTAAATGGTTCTATAACCACTCTAGGTCTCTTTTCCCAGTCTATAGCACCTTCCCTCATTAGTTGAAAGTTCAGGGACTAGAAGAGGATAATAACACAATGCAACAGTATGAAACACAAGTTCATAACTGGGTTGTAAGAAAGATGTAAAGTCAGGCATGGGAATTGGAAATTACAGCATTCTGAAACCATTAGCATGGGGTAAATAAACTGCACAATCCAATGGGATTTACAGTTAACTCTATATAACAGGATAATACAGTAGGATCAATTGTTAATGATTCTAACTCACCAAGAGAAAGTCAAATTTTATATTTAACAGTGAAATTGGGCATGGTGGTGTGTGCCTGTAGTCTCAGCCCTTTTGAAACTGTAGGAGGATTGCTTGAGTCCTGAAGTTTGAAACCAGCCTGGGTAATACAGTGAGCCCTACCTCATTTTTTAAAAAAAAGGAATAGGAAAGAAGCATGAGGTATTTTAAAAAAATTCTATGAAAAAAAGATACAATTTTCTAAAGATTTTGGTAATTAAGTAATAAAGTCTATTTACATGTTTTTAAAAATTTATTCCTAGGTAGTAATACATAGCTATCTCAAAGTAGCAGATTGGCAAATACTTTTAAAAATCCTCCAGCCCTACTCCTACATTTTTAGGTAAAAAGAAAGAAAGAGAGACTCAGAAAGGTTAAGTGACTTGCCCAATGTCACACAGCTAATTATGTAATTATGAATTATGTCTTGGAAATCTGGTGAAAGGAATGAATGGATATATATTTGGCTGGAGTTAGATGCTGGGGTATGATGGTTTACATAGCACAATGAAGAGCCTAAAACTTATTCCCTGAGTTAGTTTTCCATAATATACCATATCTATATCTATATATATATGTATATATCTATATCTATATATCTAATTAAAAAATTATATATATAAATGAAAGTTATATTTATTACTTACATCTATTGCTATCATTAGCTAATATCTCAAGTCATAGATTACACTGTATACGGGGTAAAAATGGGAGTTCATAACCCACTTGAATCAAAGTGTGAAATATGATATATCAAGAACTATGTAATGTTTTGAACAACCAACAATAAATAAATAAATAAATAAATAAATAAAATAAATTTTAAAAAAATTAAAATAATCTTCTTGATAATGTCTACTTTTTTGGCTATTTGTCACATTTATTTAGGTCATAATTGTTTCTGTCCCATAATATAGTAAAGAGCTTGTACCAAGAAAAGGCAAATTATAGTTCTGCCATTATCTTAGTATTGTATGTAAGTAACTTGTCCATTTTTTTTTGGAGTTTGGTTAAAACTGGCCAACACAATCTGTAAGCCAATTTAAGCAGGTTCACAAGGGCCTTGCTGTCTACAGCTCTGTGTTATGGAATTCTCTCTCTTTTCCTTGGTTACTTTAATCCCAGATATGATACATGGACAAAGTGTAGGTAACATTATCACTTCCTATAATGAATGATAATGCACCTTAATTTCTTAATTCCTAAAAGAGTGTGTGTGTACATGTGTGTGTACGTGTGTGTGTGTGTGTGTGTGTGTACATATCCCAGCATTTCTCCCTGTAACACATCAGAGCATCTTATGCATTCTCTTTGGAGAACACTGCCATGGATGATGAATGGTACACCACTGAAGTCTTTTTATGACTCAAAGGGTAAAAAGGTCACATATAACAACTACAAAGGACTTTCTGTATTGGAAGCAGGGTGACCAGGTAAGTAGTTCTGTCAAAGCTCAAAGCAAGACAGGATTACACCAGGGATGAACAATATAGTAAAAACAGAAAAATTCTGCACTCTAAAAACATTGAGAAAAGGAAGTTGGAGGGCAGTAGAATGGATTTGGGTGTGAGAGAAACAGGAAAAATAAAGTGTGACTCCAAGTTTTGTTCCATAAAGGATCAAGTTATCAAATAGTGACAGCAACACTGGCAAAGGTATCTGTAAGTAGCTGTTAGTGCAGCAAACTTCAAAGCTTTCAAGGCTTTTACATTCCCTTTTTATTCTTTTTAAGAGTTATCCCATTTATTATCTCTGATAATAAAGTAAATGCAGACTCAGAGAAACTTATTCTTTACATTTACATGAGAGGCAGACCAAAACCCCCTCTATGCACCATCAATCAGAGCAAACTAGCTCTTTCCAAAACCACACTCTACCCGTTCGAGAGATTTAAACCATGAGACACAATCAAATGAACAGATGAGCCTCTCAATCAGTATTGGTATCTTAACTGCCACAAACACAACCAGCCATGGTGATGCATTATACATTTTTCATGCCTGGTTTGTCAGAACGCAAATTTCTTTAGCACTTAAACTGCTGTCATCCCAATAATGTTATTCATTGTTAGCAATGACTCCTTATGCTATATCACAAACACAGGACATGATACATACAGTTCCAGGAAGGAATTGGCAGGATAGTATCTTCTTCTATCCTGTAAGCAATTACATTCTTTCCTTTTATTTTCTTTTGTTTCTCTCCCTGTGGCACACAATGGACACAGTTAACATACAGTTGTGCTGAGTTATGACACTCTCGATTCAGTGCCAATACTAAACCTTAAAACCTAGTTTTTGTGAACTCAAAATGAGATAAGAATGAGGACGCCACATCATATCATATTTATATTGTTTTATATTATATTTTCAATAAAGAATGCAATTTTATTAATTGCTAAATGGAAAAATTTGACACTTCTCATCTTAAGCATAAAATTACTAAGACGATCGACATACTCCCAAAAAGAAGCTGAGGAACAATACTGTTCTACCTCTCCAATCATTTTACAACCATATGACTTTCACTGTCTTAGAAGTGTTTGGAAGCAGTCTTTTATTCTCTTTACCTCTAGCTATGAAGTCAAGTGATTCATCTAATTAGTGAGAAAGTACAAATGTGAAATCTATTAGCAAATATGCATATATTGGGCAGAGTTATTGAGTTAAGATTTGCACATGTTCGTGACCTCCTATTCCTGTTTTCTGTGTTTGACCTGAGGCCTCAGTAAACCGGCTGGAACAATAGTTCTATTCTATAATTTTCCACACTTGCTGATCTGGAAGTCCAAAACTTGGGGTAAAGTAGAAGAATGAGGAAGCTCATTTTGGCCTCATGGTACAGTAAAGAATGCTCTAGTTTGGGTTGTTAAAACTATCCTGAAACCCCCTCCGCAAGTTGATAATGAATGAAGGCAGTTCAATAAAATAAGAGAAAGGAACATAGGGATGAGTTATGAGGAATATCATGGAAAATATTTGGTCCTCCACAGTGTTTCTCAAACGTTAGCAAGCATTAAAAACACCTGGAAAACTACTCAGAATACAGATTCCTGGGCCTTGTCCTGAGTTTCTGATTTAATAGGTCTGAAATGGGGCCCAAGAATTTGCTCCACCAAGTTCACAGGTGTTGCTGATTCTGCTAGCCCTTGAGCCACACTTTGAGTATCACTGGTGGATACAATCCTCTATATCTGGTTAGTGGGAAAAATTGAGTCCCAAGGAAAGTACACCCAGATTTTCCATTCCACCTGCAGAGGTGTCAAGTGAGAAATCTCTTCCTGTGACCAACCAGTGCATGGATGTGGTGGGGTGTAGGGGGCAATATATGCAGCTTTCCATTTCCCAAAAGAGGATGGTATCTAGTAGATTGTATCAGTGGCCCCAACTCTTCAGCCCTTACTCCATGTAAGTTCTTTTTCATGCCACTTTGCAAATCCTCCTATTCAAAGGGGTAAATACATCACCCTTTCATTGGCTTTGGGTTTGACCACATAACTTACTTTGGCTGAAGCAATGTTAGTATGTACATTGTGACCAAAGACTTGAAAACCCCTAGTTCAAATGGCCTTTTCTGTTACACTTTTGCTGTTTTATGCCCCTGCTGGCTTCAGAAAGAGAATGACAGATTTGGGGAGCAGGATCTAACTGCCCACACTGAACCCAAAATACATCAGCCAGTACCCAATAGACTACCAGACATTGGTGTTCAGCCAAGAACAATGACACCCAGACTTTCCATGACACAAGACCAACTCTTAAGTCACTCCACCCCATTCTTATTCAATAACCCATTAGTACTAATTCATACAGTATCACATCCTGCTCTGATTCCATGGACAAACCAGTAACATGAAAATAAATAGAGCTTTCAATGTGACAACCAATTTTCCAGAAGCTTCTACCATTTTCAAACTAAAAAAAAAAAAAACAGAAGAATACACTTTAATGAAAAATTAAAAATTGCTTTCTCTTTACAATGTGTCTGCAAAGGACAGACACTGATTTTAATGTACTTTCCAACATTTTTTCTCAATCAACAATATGTCTGGATATTTCAAATCCACCCCCACAGTTATACTGGAGAGCCAAGAAGAAAGTAATACTTCAGGAGAAAACATGGAAAGTCTCAGGCAATTGCCATTTTTTAATGCTCAAAGGCAATCTCAGCCAAGTACTCAGCCCACCTGCCCCCAGAGGGCCGTGAACAGTCCTAACATCCAGTTCGATTTATACTGTGCCAAACAGCTTTGGCACATCAGTGCTGAGAATGAGATCCAAGAGTTTCAGACAATATGCTCTCTAGAGCTCCATCATATCCCACATTTTATTTTAATTATAAATGGACAAGCGATTTATGGCTGCAGTGTTAAATTCAAAGAAGGGGCTGTGCACTTGGAATTCATAATGGGTCAGGCAGCAGCACACCACAACAAACAATAATGCAAACAGGAAACAAAGGGTCAGGGTTGTATGGAGGTTTGGGGATTTTTTTCCCCTATTATATACAGGATTAATAATAAACTCAGTGGGGCCTTCCCATAATGTATGCCCTGTTCAAAATCAGCATGACCTGGTAATAATCTGCCCACCCTCAACTGTGGGAGGAAAAAGGCCATTAACAGTAGATTTCAAAGGAAGAAGTTTAATATAGTAAGTTTCTAAAGTTAAAAAGACAAAAACAATAATAAAAAAGCTTAAGGTTTATACCATTTTCCATCTTGGCTAAAGGTCCCCCTAGTTCACTCTTATGACATCTACCTAAAATTGGGTAGGAGTTAAAAATCAATGGAATCATTAGCACATTCAAGGATACCCAGAGCCCTAATAATTAAAAAGTTATCTACCAATGTGGATCAAAAGAAACACTGGTCTTGGGATCACTTGTTACTTGAGACACTCACCTTCTCAAATTACTTTATCATATCCTGACCCCAACCCACCCCCCTACCACACACACATAGTGACTGAAATTGAACCCAGGACCTCTCACACACTAGGTAAGTAATCTATCAATAAGCAACATCCTTAGCCCTACTAACCTTCTCAATGAATCTTTAAAAAAAGGAAATAACAGCAATTTTTAGTAGATCATATTTTTAGAGAAGATTTAGATTCACAGTTAAATTAAGGAGAAGTACATCAAGTTCCCATTTATCCCTTTGCCCCATACAAGCCCAACCTTCACCACCATCAATACCCAGCATTAGAGCTATACATCTGTTACAACCTACACCGATACATCGTTATCATCCAGAGTTCATAGTTTACATTAAGGGTCACTCTTCCTGTTTTACATTCTGTGAATTTTAACAAATATATACTGACATGTATCTACCACTGTGATATCATATAGAACAATTTCACTGCCCCAAGTCTTCTACCTCCTATTCTTCCTCGCCTCCTTATAGCCCCAAACAATCACTAATGTCTTTACTGCCTCCATAGTTTGACTTTTCCAGATTGTCATATAGTTGAAATCATTTAGTATACAGCTTTTTAGATTGACTTAACTTTGTAATATGCATTTAAGTTTCCTGTGTGCCTTTTTGTGACTTGATAGCTCATCTCTTTTTAATGTGGAATAATATTGCATTGCCTGAATATACCACAGTTTGTTTATCCATTTAGCTACTGAAGGACACCTACTTGCTTCTGATGTGGGGCAATTATGAATAAAGCTGCCATACACATCTATGTGCAGGTTTTTATTTGGACATAGTTTCAACTCATTTGTATAAACACCAAAGGAGCAAAACTGCTGGATCATATGAATATGTTTAGTTTTGTAAGAGACTGCCAAACTGTCTTCCAAAGTGTGCTACCATTTTGCATTCCCCCCAGCAATGTTTGAGAGTTTTTGCTGTTCTATATCCTCACCAGCATGTGATACTGTCAGTATTTCAGTCTGGGATTATTTTAATAGGTATATAGTAGTATCTTGTTGTTGTTTTAGTTTGCAATTCCCTAATAAAATATGACATAGAACATCTTTTTATATGCTTTTTTGACATCTTTGTGCCTTTTGGAGTACAAAGGTCTACTGGCCATTTTTAAATTGAGTTAATCATTTTCCTACTGAGTTTTAAGCGTTCTTTGTAAATTATGTAAAACAGTCCTTTATCAGATAAGAATTTTGTAAATATTTTCCCCTGGTGTGTGGTTTGTCTTCTCATTTTCTGATAATTATAGAAACAATAGCCAATTCAGTAGTAGGTCCTTAGAAGTTTAAAGGAAGAAACAAGATCACTTTAGGAAAATCTGTCCCAAACTTAGCACTGTACTCAAATTTCTGAAGTGCTTGCTCCTACACAATATATTCAGCTCTGTGGAGACAGAGACAATGTCTATTTTGCTCTGTCTTTCCAGAGTCAAGAATAATATCTGGCTGAAAAGTTAGAACTTACTAAGTAAGAGATGACTGGCACCCACTTGTGTATGGCCTTAGAGACTCCTTGTACTTTACTAGGCCTCAGTTTCCCCATACTGCAGATGAAGATTGTGGACTCTGGATACTCCTCCAAGGTCCTTGTCATCATTCAGTAAATGAATGAATGAATTTATCCCACATCCCACATATCCCAGACTGCACAAAGGAGGCTTTTTTTTTTTTTGTACCAGGGATTGAACCATTGAACCTGGGGCATTTAACCACTGAGCAATATCCCCAGCTCTTTTTTATATTTTATATAGAGGCAGGGTCTCACTGAGTTGCTTACGCCCTCACTATGTTTTTGAGACTGGCTTTGAACTTGCTATCCTCCTGCCTCAGCCTCCTGAATGGCTGGAATTACAGGTATGCACCAACATATCCAGTTCAAAGGAGACATCTTTAAAGGATATAAACTCTCTTTGGTGCCAGAACTCTATAAATTATTCTTTCCACATTTTGAAAAGAGACTTCACAATCTGGACCCATACTTTGGCAGTTTCTAACTTAAAAGAGCAAACCTATTCCCACAAACATATGAAGTCAGTGTGTGTGATTTATGTCCTGCATACTTCAGACTTTACTGTCAGCACATATCTGATTCCTGCTCCCTCTGTTTGCATGAACCTGTTCCTACTTTATTAAAGGGGATTTTTTAAAAATGGTCATAGTCTAGAAATACAGTGAGAAATCACAGAAGCTTAGAATTGCAACTAAAGAGAAAGCCAGAGGAAAGGAATGTCCACTTCTGGGATTCCTTTCCAGAGCTGCCAAAAGTTGATTCATGCTGGTGAAGAAAATTTGGGCATCTCTCCCAGCAAGAGCTGACCAGCTAAGGATCTTTACCCGGGATTTAAGTTAATATGCAATATAATCAACCTGGACCATTTTCTAGACCACTGATCACAGTAATTTACAACACACACACACACACACACACACACACACACACACACACACTTTGCTTCAAGGTCTATAAGATCTCAAATTAGGAAAAATGATCCTCTATAAATATGCTAAGTCAAAGCAAGCAGGTTTGAATGAACTCCCTTTTTATTCTGGCCACAAAAAAAGAACATGAGCTAATGAGTTTAGGAAAAAAATCATGAAGACTTAAGATGATTTTTTGGATAGATGCTACCTGGATATTATATTTGCAATTATTAAGGTCTATGAGGCTTTATAGAAAGGACACAAGGTAAGTCAAACTATATTCAATAGTGTTTTTATTGGTAATTTGTTCAAATAGATTTTTGAGCCTGTTTTAATATTTTTTAAACTGTATAGAAAACAACATTCAAGTTTTAATATGTACATATTAGAGTATAAGACACTGGAGATCATTATAATTTAACTCAGGCTACCAGATTAATCTGTTTTTAGTGTTTTACAGACATCAGAAGAAAGCCTCCTTTACTTGCTTTATATATTATGAACTTTTAAGAAAATGTATCATTAATTGGAAAAAATTATAGGTCTATACAGATCTTTTAAAAATCCGCTCATATAGAAACCCCCCAGGTAAATGCCTAGTGCATATTCTGTTCAATCCTATACCAGGACTCACATGTGACCATTTGACTTAAGCCCTTGGTGTAGCTTAGTATTCACTTATTCAAATGTAATTGAACTGGTGATGCATAGCATACTGTAGATAGTTTTGACATTTACTGTAAATTGGGGGGTAACCTTTCTATTAAAGATAATAACTGCAAGCAATAATTATTAGCTATGTTTATGATTCAACTTTAAAACTAAACTTTTTCTATTATTACTCTTTTTTAAAGAAAAAGCATTTATTTTTTTAGTTTTAGGTGGACACAATATCTTTATTTTACATTTATGTGGTGCTGAGGATCGAACCCAGTGCCTCATGCATGCTAGGTGAGCACTCTACTACTGAGCCACAACCCCAGCCCTATTACTACTCTTTTAAGTTTGAGATCAGTTTATTTGAGAAACATCCTGAGCTGAATGCATGCTGTTAATAACAGAGTGACCATTACAATTATTTATCTGCATGAGTCATGAATTCCATGAAATGACAAACCAAACCAGACAGAAATAAATTAGTTGCTGAGTAATCTAAGACTATATCTGTTAGTCACAACCTCAGATTTCAAATTTCGGTGTCAATTAAAACCACCTCATTATTTTCATGGGATTTACTTTTTAATAGTTAATATTTTAAACCCGACACTTAAAAAATAAATTTGTCTAAAAACAAGTTTCAGTAAAATAAATTTTAATATTCTAAAATGAGGTTTTGTTTGTAGAAAAATAATTTTGCTGCTAAAAATATTAAATCTATGGAAGGGTGGAAAAAGCAGTAAGAAATTTGAATCAAATCTTTGTTTGCCATTTACTATCTAGGAAAACAATTTTTCCTGATTTTCTTTCTTATACATTTTAAAATTCATGTATTATAGTTGTATATAATGATAGAATTTGTTGTTATATGTTTGTACATGCACAGAATATAACAATATAATTTGGCCAATATCACTCCATTGCACTTACCCCTCCCTCCCTTTCTTCTACCTCCTGGTCCCTTTTCTCTACTGATCTCCTTTTGATTTTCATGAGATTTCCACCTCCATAACTTTCTTTTCCTTTTTTCTCTCTAGCCTCCACACAAGAGGAAAAAAAACCATACAACCCTTGACCTTCTGAGTTTAGTTTATTTAGCATAACATATGATCTCTAGTTCTATCTGTTTTCCTGAAAATGACATAACTTTATTCTTCTTTATGGCTGAATAAAACTCATACACACACACACACACACACACACACACACACACTCACATATCATATATATATATATATATATATATATATATATATATATATATATATCCATTACACACACACACACATCATATTTTCTTTATCTATTCATCCATTGATGGATACCTAGGCTGGTTCCATACTTTGGTTATTGTGTTTGTGCCACTATATATATATTGATATGCATTTATCACTATAGTATGATGACTTTAACTCTTAAGAATAGACACAGACTAGTAATATAGCTATGTTCCATGCCAAGTGGCTAACTTATAATCTCATCAATAATGTAAAAGTGTTACTTTTTCTCCACATGCTCTCCAGCATTTATTATCATTTGTATTCTTGATGACTGCTATTCTCACTGGAGTAAGATGAAATCTCAGGGTAGCTATAATTTGTATTTCCCTAATTGCTAATGATGTTGAACATTTTTTAAATATATTTGTTGGACATTTGTATTTCTTCTTTGGAGAAGTGTCTATTTAATTCATTTGCCTATTTATTAGTTTGGGTTATTTGATTTTTTAGTGTGAAGTTTTTGAGTTCTTTATTTATTCTAGATGTTAATACTCTGCCAGAAGAGAAGCTAGAGAAGGATTTTCACCATTCTGTAGGTTTTCTCTCCACAATCCTATTTCTTACATTAGGGAAATTATTTAACCTTCCTTTCTTTTTTGTAAAACTTCAATATTCAACTACCTTGCAGATACAATAACATTTCCATGTTGAATATCATTGGTAAATATGGAAATCAGTACAAAAGATTGTACATTGTGCCTCTTTCAACAGCACTAGGAAACCTCCTCTCCCTGCCCCCTGGGATCTCTTAAAATATAAAATAATGTCAAACAATAAAGAAAAACTTAGAATAGCCTTGAATTTTCCCCAGCAACATTCAATGCCTACAAAATGCTAATATAAACTATGACCCAAGATAAAGGTAAAAGGTATATGAAAGTATATTAAAAAGAGAACCACTGACCAATATGGTACTTCCAGCTTCGTGTGGCTATTTAAATGTTATTTAACAAGTAAAGGTGGTGCATGCCTGTAATCCCAGTGGCTCAGGAAGCTAAGGCAGGATAATCGCAAGTTCAAAGCCAGCCTCACCAAAAGTAAGGCACTGAGCAACTCAGTGAAACCCTATCTCTCAATAAAATACAAAACAGGGCTAAGGATGTGGCTCAATGGTCAAGTGCCCCTGATTTCAATCCCCAGTACAAAAAATAAAAAAATAAATAAGTAAAATTTAAAACTCAATGCCTTAGTCATACTAGCCACATTTCACTTGCTCAACAGCAACATATGGCTAACAGTTAACTTGTTCTAGACCACACAGATACTGTTACCACAGAAAGTTCCATTGTACAATGCTATACTAAAGTATGAAAGAGCTCAGTTATGCAAAACTCAATAGCTCTTTATCCAGTTAACCAAAAAATGAGTGGAAAAGAAAATAACATGAAAATTGTTATATAACAGAATGTAAATATAACAATGATATTAAAATAATAATGTAATACATAAATAAAAATAGGTGAAGAAAATGGGAAAATTCATTCTCAAAGGCAGAGTAAAATTTAAAACACAAAGCTAAAATAAAAGATTCTAGTCTTTTGTAGTCCATTGTGCTTTGAGTACAAACTTAAAAGGGACACTTTATGAAGCCCCACATTTTGTTAAAGAGAAATTTACCTGAATTTCAGCAATTGCCTTAGTTTCCTTTTATCTGCCTTTCTTACTAAAACACAATACCAGTATGTCTAGAATTATGTATAATAAATGTTAATGATAGTTATTTGGGGATGGAAAAAAATTATAGTTTTTTTAACATCCTTTTGGTAGTTTTGAGTTTTGACATTCTTATAATAAGCGTTTATTTTTGCAAAAACAAATTATTCTTTAAAAATAGATGCTTCAATAAAATCAGAAAGAATGTAGCAAAATATAAAATAAAGTATATTAAGAAATAAGAGTACAAAATTAAAAATCACTGCATAATAGGGAAAAATATGTGTGCATCTGGATAAAAATTAGAAGGCAACATTTAAAAAGTGAAAAGTAGTATAATTAAAATTTTTCCTTAAATTCTTGGTATATTTTTAAAAATACAAGTGTATATGTTTGAATTGCTTTACCAGAAGCAGAGCTTCACTGCAATCAATCATTCATATTCTCAGTGACAGAAGATCAGAACTAATTGTCCAGACTTTCATTACAGGTAGTCACCTAAAGCATTCACATGAGCTTGTTTAGGCTGAAGAAGGGCAATGTTTTTAAGTATGGGTATTAAACAGACAGATCCTGGAGTGTGGTAGCTCCTGGGATAAGTAGTCTTCTGTGGAGGGGAGGCCTTTGCCTCAATGTCTTCCTTGTGCTAGGTGGAAACTACAGCTGGAGCAGATCTAGTTGTGATGAGTGGTGAGAATCTGCCCATACAGCTCTGAGACATTTTGAACTATTTTCTAGATTAATCCAGAGGTTGATATTAACATGGAAAGATAATTATTTTCTCTTTAGAAAATAATGTTTGTATATGTGTTTATATACATACATTAAGTACATATATAGTTTTTACTAGGAGACATTTTAAATAATATTTTGTTCATGCCTTCTCATCTACTTCTTGTAGACTTTATGAGTATGTATTACAAAAGGGACTTTTTCAACACTATTCCTTATTAAAATTTCCGCATTCCACACCCTTTTTCTACTGTTTTTCTAAGCCTGGAATAATTTGCTATTATCCTCCCTCTTATCATTTACCAAGCCCACCCCAAATTCAAGGTCCAGGTCAATGTTATTTCATTTGGGAAACTCTCCTTTTGTCCCAGCTAAAAATAGTCTTTCTTTCCTCTAATCTCCCATTCCCCTATCAGACTTTATTTACAGGGTGGTTGTTGCAACACATATCTTCTCTACTGAATTATAAGAAACCTACAGGCAAGATTCAAATTGAATTCACCTCTCTCTCTCTCTCTCTCTCTCTCTCTCTCTCTCTCTCTCTCTCTCATCCCATCCAAGGCCTAGGAGTGTGACTTGAGATGGAGATACTATATAAATGTAGAAATGATAGTGTTATAAAATATATAAATGGCCCAGTGCAGTGGTGAATGCCTGTAAGCCCAGCAGCTCCAGAGGCTGAGGCAGGAGTATCTTGAGTTCAAAGCCAGCCTCAGCAAAAGCAAGGTGCTAAGCAACTCAGTGAGACCCTGTCTCTAAATAAAATACAAAAATAGGGCTGGGGATGTGGCTCAGTGGTCGAGTGCACCTGGTAACAACAACAAAAATAATAACAATAATAATAATAAATGTACATATATACATATTCATATATATAAATATAGGAATTAAATTGTTATAAAATATGTTCTGGGGTCTATTAGCCTCGTAAGATATTCCTCAATATCTGTGTTCCATGTTCAAGTAAATTTGATAAGACCTACATAAACTGTTCATAATGCAAAAATTAAACTACTAAGAAGTCTAAGAAATTTATTTTATTCCATTCAACTTTGCATTTGGTACAGAATCCTATTATCTATCTTTTTGATAAGGCTTAAGTCCCCAAAAGTTGGTACTCTCTGTAGTTCCCATAAGAGACAGCAGTTGGTGAATAGCTTACTCACACTCAGTAGCCCATCACCAAATAAGCCACATCTCAGTTTCCTTGTGTTAAGAGGGTCTACTCATACTTTTTCTACTCTAATTCTTAATCTCCACTTCAGCTCAAGCAGAGAGAAATAAATGCTTTAAAAATACTAAATATTTAAACAATTTACATTTTACTAGAGGAAACTGTATCAAAAGAAGCTCATATTTGACATCATATAGACAAAAAGTGCATAGTTTTCCAACCCAAGTGCTAATAGTAGAATATAAATGGGAAATAGGCTTTCTGAAACTCCCTTTAAATAAAATTCTTCTATTTATCTCAATTCATTTTACCCTAAATACTCTCATTTTTTTCATGCATATGTAGTCTCCCAAGAAATTTTGATCTCTGAGATTTTTTTTCAAAGCCTTCTTTGGACCTTCATGTTTTTCATTAATATTTTCTAGGATATTTACAACTGTAGCATTTGAAATCCTATTAGTGAGGGTGTCAGCAGTGCACTTGGCCTTTATGAAGCATTTAATATTCAGCCTGATGAATGTGATTTTAGGAGCTGAGTCCTCACTCCTTGCTCACACTGCTATAGCTGTGCTTAGCCCATATATAAGTAGGCAAAAACTCCTTCTAAATATCTGCCTTCTCCTATTTCTCTCCCACCTAGATATAATTCTCTACAGTGTATCCCAGTTACAAATGAAAGTTTTAAATTCTAGACATTGAAAGGTATTTGGACTCCAACGTGCTCTTTTCCAATGCATTTCAACCAAGGAATCCCATTTAATTCCAAGCCAGTGAAATAAAAAGCTACATTGATTAAAACTCTCGAGATTCAGATCAACTTTTAAGGAGGCACTGAATCTTTTTAACATCTGCTTCCTTCTCAGCAAAGGTAATACATCTTTAAATAATTTGTAAGTGTGTTAGAGCTGCCACACAGTTATTGAGAGCTCTCCTTCAGTAAATAGGGGCTGCAAGCTTCATATTTCAGACAGCTGTCTTCCATTAAATATTTTAATATTGAGGGGAATTAACTTTCATATCAATAGCAATGATGAAAAAAATGATCTTTGTAACCAGGGCAGACGATGTCAGTGCATAGCTTGTCATTTTCTAATTCAGCTGCTTCCATTTGATTTGGAATTAGGACTAGACCTCAGAAGCCAGAGCTGCAGCATCCTCACACAAGAGCTGTTTTAAATTATGTGCAGCAAGTTTTTAAGCACATTAGCAACTAGAACAAGCTGTCCTCATACTAACTGGCCTTGCTTTGTTCTTGATGGTGGAAAATCTCACTTTAACTGCCCTCTAATTTGTTGCAGAATGCTACTGAACCAGCAGCTGCCTTGGCACAGGATTAAACACACAAGAAAACATTAATTTTCCACAAAAATTATTAACAGTGCCAAAAGCCACAAAATCCTCCTTTGAAAAAAATGATTTTTTTCTCCTCATTCCCTTTATTTTTCTCTCTCCAATAAAACAACCTTCAATGAATTATACCTCAGTGGGGTCTTTTGAGATCCCCCTCCATGTAAACTTAGAGAGAGGATATTTCATTCTGTTCTTGATAAAACACAAAAGATTCAAAAATGGGGCAAAGGGAAACTTTCAACTGCACGTATAATAAGTATGTCAATGAGCGAGGACTCCTGAGGGGTATATACATGGGGAAACCTACTTGCCTTGTACCTCATAGGCTTATTCAAAAACTAGAAGAGGAAATACATAAAGTAAGCCTCCCTCGGTTCTAATCTTGGTCTGATTACAGCTATTTCTGTGCAGCAGTTAAACATTTTGCCAAGGGGAAGAATTTGCTTGATTGCTGCTTCATAGGGGAATTTATTAATGATGTCTGCAAATAATTGTCGAGAAGACAACTATGCCTGCCTTCACTGTCTTTCTCATTCAGTGGCCTTGCCACAGCTTATATAATCACATTTGTTAGAGAATACCAAAAGACCTTTGAGGTCAGTGCATACCCATGTCCTAATTCCTTACTATTTCTAAAGAAAGAGAAGGGAAGAAAGCATCTGTTAACCCTTCTTTCACATTCCATTTTCTGGGAGAAGTAAGAGTAGTTTAGGGTTCCAGGTATCATAGGTTATCTCTTCAGTGAGGCCCCTACCATCTTCTCATTTTCCCCGTTGACAGGGACAGTCTGACACCCAACTAGCAGTAATAAATTCAGGTGACCTCAGTGCCATCTAGAAAGAAGGTCTTCAGGGAGTAGAAAGCAAAAACAGCCTGAGAGGGAGTGAGGTTGATTTAGTTCTCAAAAAGCACCTACCCACAAGTTCACTTCCTCTCAGATCCCCAGTTCCCATCACCCTTTTGGCAAAGGTTGGTCCAGTAATACTCTTGCACAAAGTTTTCTCCCCTTCACTAAGAACCTCTATGAATAGAGTACGTTGGTGGTGGTGGTGGTGGTGGTGGTGAAGAAAAATGTCTATTGCAGTGCTATACTCTTCAAAGTTAAGAAACAGAAAGATAGGAATCCCAAAATCTCTATCAGAACTGGTCATCATGCAAATTTCCTGACCCAGGTTCAAAGCTACTCTCTCGCCTTCACCTGGTCCCAGATTAGACTCTCTTTTTAATTGTGCTCTCTTTTTGCATTCTTAATACTCACTTTCCTGATCAGTTATATCATCTCTCAAAAATGGCAGGATGCAATGATTTGAAAAGAAGCTTGCATTCAAAGCTGCTTTTATTAAAAATTTCATTAAGGGATTTACAACTCTCTCCTTTGCTTTCTGCTCCAGCTTCTCTCTGAGCTGCAAGTCAGAACAGTCCACCCAGAGGCATTCTCTGAAAATTCATCACACATCATCAGTTATTAAGCATACAACTCTCAAGATTCTGGAAATAAATAGCCAAGAGTTTGGAGCCACACATTTGTCTATTAAATTCAAGCAAAATGTCTAAAATTTAAGACCACATAGTCTGCCAAATGTAAAGGGCATAATTAAACAGAAAACTCACTTATATTTTACACAAGTGCATTGCAATGAAGTTACATGTTTTTATTTTTAGTCAACCAGTTAGACCATCTACAAAAATAAAATATTGGGATTTTTCAATTAGTAAATTACTGTTTCAGTTCAATCCAAGTGGATGTATGTTGCATCTGAGTTATTTCTAATACATATATTAAATAGCAGTTCTACATATTTTTGTGTTATCTAAATTTATACTCATATAAGACAGTGTTTATTAACTGTATTTTCTTGACAAATTTTTACTATGCTATTTGCAGATTTTAAAAATTAGAAATAATGTAAAGTATCTAGTGCTCAAGTAATGAAAGTCTTGAATTCCTATTTTCTTCTTTCCCTGACTATGCATCTTCCCCCATCACATTTTGTGTGATACATCCATCTACCTTACCAGAGGACCAGATATCAGTCAGGCATTTCTCCCTGTCTAGATACCACTGTACCTCATGATTCTAGTACCAGGATATAGAACCATGACTCCCAAAGCGTGTCCCTAATCAGCAAGTTCAGCATCTTCTGAAGACTTCTCAGAAATGCAAATTCTCAAACTTGGTTTGCTGAATCTGAAACTCTGAGAGTGTGGCCCACCAATTTCTATTTTAATAAGTCCTTTAGATGATTCTCTTGCTTAAGAATCACTGCTCTAATTAACATGCCTTTCAGCACATCCCAATGACAGAGTCAGACACTTTCATACTTTCTCATAACACCACCATGTCTTCGGCTGGCCTCTGCTTTCCTAGAGCTCTTCAAGTGGTATCCTCAAGTGGCAAGTCTTCCAAAAGCTGTACCTCATATTCTAAAAATGTTTCTCTATGAACCATCTTTCCACTTCGCCATCAAAATCTTTATTTACACAGTAAGCTTTTCTGACCAGATGGGGGAATGATCTAGTACCCCAAAATCAATGTCTAAGGGTAGAATTGTGATTCCTACAGTAAGCTTCTGGGGAAGGAGAAAATTATATAAAGGACTTCTCAATGCCTTTCAAATCTTTTCACATAAGTAATCACTTATTATGGCTATATAGGAGGGTTAAAGAGTTGTGAGAGATCCAGATTTACTAATTTTAATGACAGAATATTAAACTTAAAATCAGTTTCCTCATTAACAAAAATAAGCCTCAAAATATCTTCCTTGAGAAACATTTTTGAGAATTAGTGATTATTTATCCAAAAAAGCATCTACTATTGTTCCTAGCACAGAGGATATGCTCAGTAAGTAGAAAACTGATTAGTAAAATGGAAAGAAGGTGACTTTGGAGTCCAGGTGACAATAAGCTCCGATTCAAGACCTAGGATGAATCTAAGAAAATTAAACTTCTTCTCAGAGCTATGGTTTCCTTCTCCAGAGAGAGATAATAGCTATTTCTATCATACTATCCACTATACAAGGTTGTCTAGATGCTTAGACTAGACAAATATACTAAACCTCTGTCAACTGTGTGACACAAAAATGGTATATATCTTCCTTTGCCCTGCTTATGAATATGGAATGGAGAGGGAAAGTAATGAAGGATAAAGACCATGTATTTGGAACAAAATCAACCAGCATTTATAAACTGGTTATATTTTATGAGTTGTACATCCTTGAACAAGCTCTTTAATTCTACTAAGCTCCAACTTCCATTTATTAAAGCTGAACAACTACTACTACTTTTCAAGGCAGCTATAAGATTTAAATGTAGTAATGATTAAGGCAAAGAGACTAACAAACTTATTGGCTTAGAGTAGGCTCTCCACATTAGTGGGTTTTATTATTACTGCTTCTTGTTGTTGTTATTGTCAGTGTTGTAATTTCTTGATGGGTACGGTCTATCAAAACATGTAATAACTAAGTCAACAGTTATAAAACTTCTTTGTTCTTCCTTAGGTTTCCAATTGGCAGAGCAATTTTTGTCATGCTTATAATATACACACAACATTTACTATCTTTCCTTTAAAACTGGTATAATTTGCAGCAGCCTTCCTAAGAAACTTTGTCTTATCCTTCATGATACACAGAAGAATTGAAAGTCAAAGAACTTAATCCACTTGCTTCTCATTGTACCCACAAGTCCTAGAAAACAGACTGTTACCCTCTTTGACCCTATGACTTTTAGAAATAAACCATTCTAGAAAGGGAGAAAAAGAACTGCATGACCTCTGCTCACAGCCTTACCTCACCACACCGCTCACTCTCCTATCTCAAGTGCACAAAAAAAAATTCAATTCAACATTTTTTTTAATACTCGCTATACACCAGGTGCTGTTCTAGGTATTGACTAGAACAGTAAGGTGTTAATTCAAACCTGAATTCTCATACCTGCCAATCATCTTTCCCTACATGCAGGGTATTCCTGGGGTTTTTCACCTGACCTGACACTGCCAAGTTTTGCCATTAGCCTCAGGTCATAAATAACCCTCAGGTGATTGGATGACCAGGCCAGTGCCATCCATCCATTTTCTTGCCTATAAGGTTCTTATATTCCTAAGAGAGTAAGTGTGATGCCCAGCTTTTCCTTAAGGAATGATGATTTTTTTTTCCTCAGAACCCAGAGTCAGACTTTTCAGAACTCTAATTTTTTATTACTGAACTCCAGTCCCCAACTAGGACATTAAATTCTGTTCCTGTATCCTGATTCAATAGGTGTACAGGCATTTCACATCCACTCACTCACCCCAGTCTTGGTTCCCAGACTCCATGTCTCCAGTTGCTATGGGAGGTTGAGAAAGATTCAAGAATTAAAGTTTGAAATGAGGACAGTGCCTGAGACTGTTCTTCTCAAACAGAATTCAAGTAATGTGTCTAAAACTCTATATTGTCTTCAGAAAACAGGCAGATAATATAAATCTATAAAGGTATTTGTACATAACACAGAAAGAAGAGATGAAGTCTGTAGTTAAAAGAGGATGCAAATTCTAATTTAAAAATAGAAAACTGGGAAGGCCACCAAAACACAGCCTCTTCAGCTCTTCAAGGATAAGTTGAATGTTTCTCAGGCTTTATAGCTTCTGCACATGGCACAGTATCTTCACTTAGTAGGTACTTGGTTCAATGAATGGATGAAATAAAAAAGAAGAAAGTAAATGAATGCACCAAAGTAGAAGAGCAGAAATAGCCATTTTTCCTACATACCTTCAAAAATATGGGAGAGGTAAACCTCACTCCTTCAAGCTTGCTTTGTTCCCCAAACAATCTCCAAGGCCTTGTAAACATATAATAATCCTCAAAAGTGTTTGCCTAAAGAATTTCATTTATAGCATCATTATACACAGATAGATGGTCATCAAAAAATAGATGATAGTATTATATTGTACCTTCCCTGAAAACAACTCAAGAGTTCTAAATAGTACATTTTAAAAATTCAGTGTCAACTCATCTGATATAATAAACTACATGAAATAAGGAAAAGAGAAAATATGTTATATTTAGAAACCCACATATTTAGAAAATTAAGAAAAAAAATACATAAGCAAGTTAGAATCACAGGCTCCTTCATATTATGAATCAGTTGTTTCAGTTCAAGTGTCTTTAAGCATCAAAGTTGCTACCTTAATCTCTGGCAGTGGGGATGGAGGAAGATAATGAGGACCACACCTCCAACTCTCCTACCTCAAGTGCACACTGAGGATAAAACAGGTCTGAGTGCTCCAAGCCTACCAAACTCCCTCTTGCACTGCTGCTGTACTGCTCCTTCCTGGCGGGAAGCTAGGAAAGAGGGCATCATTTTGTATTCCACAGACCACATGAATTCGTGGTTGAAATGACGACATGTGACTTGAGGGCCTTCTCCCAATTCTTAGGCAAGCCATACAGCATAAAATCTTCCAGACTCCAATGTTCTCATGAACCTATCTGAACCTTCAGCTGCACCTCACTCTTACTCTGTTCTGCCATTCTTCTCTGTTCCCTGTTGTTTCCTGATTTTAGGCTCCAACAAAGCAGTGTCATCAGCTCTCAGATCACTGCCTTTCCCATCTAATTCACAACACATTTTCATGTTGATGGCACTGAGCTCCCTCCCAGTAACTTGTCAGTGGTCTGATTTCAGGATTGTATTTGGTTCCTATGGTTGCTCTTTAAAAAAAAAAAAAAAAATCACCACTAACTTGGTGGCCTAAACCACCAGAAATCTATTCTTTCAGAGTTCTAAAGGCCAAAAGAAGTCCAAAGGGACAAAATCGAGATGTTGAATCCCTCCAGAGGATTTGTCTAGGGAAGAATTCATTCTTTGCCTCTTCCAGGTTCTGGTGGCTACTGGCACTCCTTAACCAATCTCTGCATCTGCAGTTTTGGCCTCCTCTTCTTCCATTAGTATAATCTCCCTCTGCTTTTGCTCAATGAGAATATTTGTGCTGCATTTTGGGACCATATACATTGTCCAGAATAATTTCCTTATATCAAAATCTTTAACATAATCACATATGCAAAACTCTTTTTCAAATAATCAACACTTATAACTTCCACAGTGGGAGGTGTATTTTATAGCTCATTTCTACAAGAACTTTCTCATATAATCTGGTTCCATGAGCAGCCCTAACTCCAACTTGAGTACTGTTCCAGAGAGAGAGAGAGAGAGACAGAGAGAGAGAGAGAGAGAGAGAGTTGTTCTATCTGAAAGTCTATAGCTAAATGCTATAATTATTTGGGTGAGAAAGTATATTAACTTAAGGAGCTTCCCAACTACAAAGGTCTGTCTTGTTTAATACTAATTCTGACTGGGTTTCATAGAGGCTCAAATCAATAGAAGTCTGTATTCTTTTCCTTACTAGAACCATTCCCCTTTTCTACTCTGGTATTCAAAATGGGGCTGGTGAGAAATTAATAGTCTGATGGTTCATTCCCATATCCAGCATTATTATCCCTCCTGAAATCAGTCTTTGATTCTTAGCAGATCTGATGTGTATGTCTGCCACCTCTTTCCCTTCAAAGATTTAGACAGGGCACTAGTTAGGGCCAGATGGCATATTTTCTCTTAAGAAAGTGAACTCCTTTCAGTTTTTCTAGAAATAAAGATAGAGCAGCTTCTCTGCCTTCCATTCTGAGAAAACCTTCTTGGGGAGACCCATACTGGGCTCATGTTTGTTCAGGTGGCTCAATATTCACCATAAGACATTCTTTCCTAAGCAGCCTCAAAAGACAACCTCTAGCTTCTGTAAAATATGTGGATTGAATTTCTTTGAATGATAAGACATAGCATATTCAATCCACTTAGAGGAACTCCTAAGCCTTCCACTGTTACCCAAACCAGCCAAAGGATGCCACTCAAGCATAACCAGGAAAGTAGTTTCCTACTTGAATCCAAATATGATCTGGGCTCTTTGAGGGATGGATTTATGTTACCATCAACCACAGCACTTGGTATACATGAAGTTTCTCTTGCCAAGAAACAAAGAATATATTCTGTACCCTTTATCAGTTCTCATAAGAGTATTCCCATTATTCTTGTGCTTGACTAAGAAAGAAAATAAAAATTATCCATAACTTTGTAAAAATCTGGTGCTTTGGGGAAATATTCTTTTCTGACCAATATGAAAATCTTAGTCTCTGACTAAAACAGAAAAATTAAAGTGATATGATTTTCTAATTCTCAGGGTTTAAGGAAACAATGAAACCTTCATCTTGTAGAAATTATTAATTTTTTTCAAAATTCAAAAGCAGCCCTATGAAAGCCTAGGACCCTTTACAGATATATTGGGACCATACTTCAAAGACTTTGCTAATGAAAGACTAAAATGCCTAAATCCTATAAATAACAGAAGTTTTGTTTACATAGAGAATTTTTTTTAATTATCTCTTTTGGGCAGTATTTCCAGGCCAAAACTATGTTGGAGATTGAGCCCAACATAGCTATAAATGAGACTGTGTATGGATGAGGTTAGCTGCCTGCTAGAGGTCCATCATCAAAACAAGGCTATCCCCTTCAAAGTGAGGGAACAATTATTCTTTCTTCTGGTTCCACACTTGTTTCTGCATCAAACCATTAAACCAAGTAATCAAAAACCCCCCAAATACTTGTTAGATCATATGAAGCTTCTAGAGAAAACTCTGATTTTCAGAGTTGATCAGAACACAAAATGTTTTCTTTGCTCTCTTTGACTCTGGCTGGATTGGAGCTCTGGCTTATTGGCTGATGGCATTAATTTTGAACACAGCTAAGACTCTCAAATACTATCTTTGTTGTTTTTAAAGCACCACTTCTTTATATTTCAAAAGTGTGTGCCATATGTGTACATGTATGTATTTTACTTCAGTTATTTTCCCTGGGATACTGTACTACTAGAACTGAACACTTTTTGTACACATCATACTATGTTCTTATACTTTCAGTTTCCCCCAACTACAACTCTTTACCTTAAAAAAAAGCCGGGGGGGGGGGGGCTTTAGCTTAGATACTGCATCTTCCAGAAGACTTCCTTAATCCTTGTTCCCCATTCACTGATACAGGCTGTGTGATTCCCTTCCTTTGTGCCAGCAAGGAAAACTCCACATCACTACACCCCAAACTTACTGCACTGTGTTATAATTGCATTTTAACTTGTTTGGCTTCTCCATTAAAGAGCATCTTATCTCCAGTGCCTAGCAAAGAGTAAATATTTAATAAATGTTGAAATGTTGATTTGACTAAATTACACTGCATTTTTTCCCATTCATAAGGATTTATGGGCCCTGAAAATTTATAGGATTACTTAACTTCATCAATTGCACATCTTTGTAGTCCAGTTTGTATAAGAATATCTCTTTCACTAGACTAGGCCACCGCCATAAGAAATATGTCATCTCCAGTTATAGACAGAGCTATTCCTATAGCTAAGATGATCTGAATGTTGGTTCCTACATACAGTGTTTCTGGCACTTCTGAAAGAAACATTTTTCTTTCAGCAATTGAAAGGATTTAGGACTTCAGTGAAGCAAGCTGCAGGCTGCCTCAGCTACACTGTTGAGTCTGTTTGCCTGCCACCAGAGTCTAGTCCCCAGAATAAAGCAGATTAAAAGAAAATTAACCCTCATGATTGCTTCCCAGATTTTCTTGTCCACATGGGATTACACACAAGATGGTCAAGTTCCCTTAAATTTAACCAGTGGTCCTGAACTCCCCAACCTGGGCTGATGAACACAAGTCAAGAATCCAAATCCCTTTTCTCCTAAGGGAGAATCTTTTTCAATAAGATGTTCACAGACCTTTGTTATTAATATAGGTTTAAAGAAATGGAAAAAAAAAGAAAAAGTCACATTTTCAAGGAATTCAAGGTTGCATGATTGAAAAGGGAACTCAAGATTTTCACACTTAAATGTTCATAACTGAAGTTCCTGCCAGGTGTAGAATGTGTGCACATCGCTTATACCAATGAGCATCTTAGATAAAGGAGATCATCTGGCTTTATATTTAATAAAATAATCTTTCAGGGTACTAAAGCTAAGACATGAGAAGCGCTCATTGAGCTATTGAAAGCCTTCAATGGCCTGATTTTAAATCAAATGAAAATTTCATTTCAGATCAATTGGTAAAAATAGGAATACAGGCCAGAAAAAATTCAAACACAGGAGAAGTAATTAATCATAAACCTGAGGTCCAGAAAGAACATTGAGTAAGTCACTTACCTCTGTCTAAAGCCTTCAATCACTCCACCCCAAACTTACTGCACTGTGTTATAACTTCACCTCTAAAAAGTGAATGTATATAACAGTGACTCCCAGCAATGAATCAAGGGTTGGGAAGTATGCTGAATATTAAAAAAAAACACAAGAATCCACATGAGCATCAATGTTGGCTACACAAATATGTCTCACACAAACATGAAATATTTTTAACTGAATTTAAGAAGTAATATTAAAGTAATACTGATTACCTAGCAGATTTTCTACCTCAGGTGGTTTCTCAATCAACATACACTAAAAGCAACACTACACTCAGTCTAAGAAGCAGGGGGCAATGGTATGTAAATTTTTTAAAGTTAATTTATTATAAATGAATGATATACATACCTGTGAATATTTTAACATTAAAATTAGAAATCACTCTTACAAACATTCATCAATAACCCAATACTTTGCACATTCTACATATTCAGTTTATTCCAGAGCTTCTTCATTCTCAAAGACAGGAAGGACTTCACAAAGTAATCAAGTCCTTCCTGATACAATTTTATCTGAGCCTACTTTATTGTTCTTTCTGAAATGACAGGACGATTACCAAAGCTCTTCATATACCAATGACTGTTAAGTTACTCTCTATTCCAAACCCCTTCTAAAGGATAAATAACTCAAATCTTTCACATGGAGTTATAGCTCAACACATACATTTCTGTTCTCTAAAAAAAGCACAATCCAACAGAACTTTCTGCAATAATAGAAATGTTCTATTTCTATTTTATCAAATAGGGTAGCAATGTGACCATTGAGCATTTAAAATATGGCCTATGAGACTGTAGGACCAAATTTTTAATCTAAATTTAATTTAATAAATTAAATTTAAAATAAATTTAATTTTAATTAATTTACATTCAAATTTAAATAGAAACATATGGCCAGTGGCTACCATATTGGAAAATGTAGGTCTGGACATTATCTATTTCCTAATCATCTTATTTAATTATAGTATCCCTCAAATGAGAAAACAGCCCAATAAAGACCTAATTGATTCCAAAAGCTGGATTATTTGATTTTATACATAGCACCATAGTGGCAATGAGGTCAATGATATGAATTTAACTTCTATGTGGAGCATATTAGCTTTATGAAGAAAGATAACTAAAATATAAGCATTAACCTAGTATAATATAAAAAGGCCAAAAAGAGTATAGCTCAGGAAAAAAATATTTATCCATGTTCTTGGCTCTTAGAAGTAGTACATCCAAAAGCTTCAGAAGTTCCCCTTATATGCAAAGACCTATTAAGAGTCACATAAAAGAAATAAGTATTGTCAAGCATAGTAAGGATGACTGTAGTTAAAAATAGTTGATTCTGTATTTCAAAATAGTTAGAAGAGAGGATTTTGAATGTTCTCACCGCAAGAAATGATAAACTGTCTAAAGCAATAGATGTGCTCATTATCTTGATTTTATCATTACACATTGAAATATCACATTTAAATTATAAATATGTACACTTATTATGTTTTGTTTTGTTTGTTTTGTTTTTTGTTTTGTTTTGTTAGTACTTGCAATTGAACCCCGGGACACTTTGCCACTGAGTCACACCCCCAGCACTTTTTATTTTTTATTTTGAGAAAGGGTCTTGTTAAGTTGCTTAAGGCCTTGCTAAATTGCTGAGGCTGGCTTTGAACTTGTGATCTCCTGCCTCAGCCTCCTGAGCCAAGGAGTATTTACACTCAGCCAAGGAGTGCATTATAGTGCTCAGAAATATTTTTGAAGACCTGTTTTCGCCATTGATTGTACCTCAGATTGTCTTGATTCGGTAACAAACAGTATGTGATATTTGATTCTTAGTTTCTTCATATACTTACACAAAAGCAATGATAATTTATTTTCTTGATATTGAGATTCTGACCACTATGGAGTTTCTGTCACCTAATAAATACTCTTATAATGACACTAGTCATTATAAATCTCATTGTCAACCAGGTACCAAACCACTTAACAGCAATCGAATTTAACCCTTTCTAAGACACAGGAGCAAATCTGTCCTTTAATACTTAGTAATAGAATTTACTAAGCAATGCTCCAAGTATGGGAAGGTGACTACAAGACAACAAAAGATCCCTGCCCCAATCTAAAATAACTTAAATATTCAACATTTCACACCAATAATCAGGGATATATATGCTCAATATATGCTTATATTTCCTCTTTTTTATTGTACACTAATATAAATTGCTACGTTTCCTCAATTTATATTAATGTATTTTGTGAAATCTCTGGATTGGTGAGCCAAGTTTATAAGATAGAACTCGAACATTTTAGTACTTCTGGTTCTATGAAATTCTATTGGTAAAATCTGTTGTGATATAACGTTTGTAAATGATTTCTAGACCCACCTAATAGCATTACTATTCATTTATATTAAATAAGTTTCATCTAATAAATAGATATATTTATATTTCTTTCTTGCTTTTCAAAAGAATTGAATAATAATCCTAATTATTATTAAATCTGAATTTTTATTGTTACCAAAAACTCAGTTCTTATCCCCAAATGCCAATCCAATAAAGAGGACAGCATTTTGAGAATAAGGAAAAAGTTGTATTGCTTTACCAGCAAAGGAGGAACACAGGGGACTCCTGTTTCAAAGTCTGTGATTCAACCATCAGGGTTTTTGAAGAGGTGATTCAAAGGCTAAATTCCAGGTGTGATGGGGGTCATAATTCATTGGTTAATTTAGGAGATTTCTTAGATCTTCTGGTTCATCTCTAAAACATGGATTACTTTATTCCTGTGGTAAGTATATGCTCAAAGACAGATAAATTGGCCTTGAATGGGAAAGAAAGGTAATCCTGGTTTCACAAGATTAGGAAGGGGGAGGAATTAGGGAGGATCAGGGAGAAAGGAAAAGAAAGAAACATGTCCATTTTAAAAATAAGTTGCAGTGGCAGAATAGCAAGGGCTATTTTCAAAGCCCAAACTGGATCACTGTTACACTTTCCCACTGTTAATTTCTACATTCCATTTCTATGGAAAAATGGGTAATGACCTCTCCAAACTGCTTTCTGCTGAGAGAGGGCAAAAGTGAAAAGAAGTGACCCAAAATACTTTTTCTCTATCAGGTGAGGCATAAACAGTTAAGGGTATTATAGCATCAGAGCAGTCCAGAGGTTCACGGTGGCAGTTGGTGGGTAATTGGACAAGGCCTACATAGGGCAGGGATCATTCTAAATAACAATAAATAAGATAGCAAAGCATTGATTTTTAAAACAATTAACACAAAAGCAATTAGTATTTTAGTCAATCTGTGAAAACCATGAAGACAGTAACTCTTTAAAGCTTAAGGTGGGATCTCACATGTCATTGATTTGTGAGTGGGGGCCATTTAAGGCTTTAGAAACACTAGCAGAGTTGTGAGAAACATATATGCAACATTTAGTTTTTATAATGACACACGTGTTCCCATGAGCTGGAGTAAAGATATCTTATGTCATCAGGTTTCTGAAGGATATGGAAAATAAGTCCAAGGACACTTTTCCCTAAGCTTTTGACTTTACAATCCCAGGCCTCAGCCAGAGCAAAGAAACACAAAGCAAACTCTAATTGACTGGCACCTAACCCCCTCGCCCCGCCCACACACACACGCTAATGGATCATCTGACTGCCAATACAATAAGCTCCAGGGACCTCCCTATTCACATTTCTGTCCCACCCTAAATAAAGCCTAGATAACCCAGACCCTTGCTTCAGCCAGCTGCCATTTTCTGCCCTGAAAATGAACCATGCCAGGTTCCACCAATTGACTCCTCTGCTAAATATGGAATAAAGAAAAGTCTGCTGATCCAAGGGTTGCTCCCCATCTCCTGCCTTTGTTATGTGTGCATTGTTTGTCCTAACAGTTGGTTCCCTGACCAGGAACTGGAGTAAGGTGAAATTAACGTTTCCCTGGGCTCCCCCTCCATCCAACACTCCCTTTCCCCTGCAGTTAAACGACCTATGGGACCTGGGAAGTGACCATTGAGTGTACGGCTCCCCTAAGGATCTCTGAGGTTGGAGGAACCCCCAATCACAGTTCCTGCAGCTACAGCTGAATCCTTAAACTGACTGCATTTCCTCACCCCATAGATCATAGGCCATCCACATCCAGTGCTGTTCACTTTATGCAGAAAAATTTAGTGTTTAAAATAGGAAACTCAAAGCAACTGAAGGCATCTGGCTGGGGTAATTTCCTAGTGTTGCACAAAGGCTTTAAATCTAAAACCTTGGTTTTCAGAAATACCAGGTATCAACCACCTGCTAAAAGGTGGTGGCTTTATGCCACAGGGACAGTAAAGGGATTTATACCAAATACTTTGTTAATATTAAAGGAGGTTTACTTCTATTCCCCACCACCAACTTTCCCTTCCCTTGCACAACAACAAACCTCTGGATCAGGGACCTTACCATTTTGCTTCTGCATCTACCACCAGCCTTCTTGCCTTCTCATCCCTTCAAAGAGGTAAGGCCCCATTTGTTGTTCATTTCATCTCTGCTGGACAGAGACTTAGCTCTTAGGCTAACCAGGACCTTGTCCCTTACCACTGGGATTGAGTGAAAGACAATTATTTACCCAAACTCCCATGGGGAAAGTCCAGCACATTGGTGGCATAAAGAGCACAAGAAATGCCTTTCGGTCCATCATCACCTTCCAGGTCAAGCCTCTCTAAGGATGGGAGCTACAGTCAACTCCCAGAGAGACACTTCTTTGGGCTGTCTTTCTGCCCATTTTAAATGCCTCATTTAGTTCAACACTCAATCTGGCCACAATACAAATTAAATAATCTTCAGCAACAGCCCAATCAAGAAATTCTCCAAAATTTTAAAAATAACTTATTGCAGAATAGAAAGTTTGTCTAAGGCTCTCCACCTCCAGGCTTTCTTTTTCCTTTACTCAATTACCAAATATACCACCCTAGACTTTCATACTCCTGCTGGTACTTTTTTCCCCTGTCCAATTTATCAGTGGGTCTACACCTGATACCCATAAACACTTAAACAATTAAAGAAGGGCACCACAGTGTCACAAAAGCAATTTCTAGATACTGCTTTCAAGACCTTTAACAATACAAAATACAAGGTAAAATGGGAGAAAGAAAAGCATCAGCTCCTAACCTCAGCCACCTATAGACCCCAAAAATTCACTGCTGCTGATGGCCCCACCAGATATTCTGATACATCTCCTGGGTCCCATTTCTGATGTGGGCGTACAGGACATTGGGCAAAACACCCCTTTCCTCAGTGCAGCCAGTTTCCCAAGTCCCATACATTGAGCTTCTGAAACTAGAGGACCCACATCCTATGCCCCTGTCATCTCAGACAATACATCTTAGGAGCCCCAAATTTTAGGGATGGTGAATGGCCAAGCAACAGGCAAATATTGCCCTTCTGAAGAGATTTTAAAGGCACAACTGGTAAATGTCTCCCATAACTTAAAATAATTATCAAAATGTTAATTATTATCCTCCATTTTGAGTGAGGTCCCAGCCCAAAGTCATGTAAAATTGAGTCTTATTTTAAGCCCCTACTCTCAATTTATCTATGGAGCAACAACTTAATCTGTTTGTCACTGAGAGGGAAAAATACATAACACCCTCATCCACAAAAGTAATGGGGAGATGATGTTTCATAATTTTCTACATCCAAACCAGGTCTGATTATCAACCTAGGTAAAAAAGGGTTAAAAAGCCCTAGGCATCAATTTCCCTAGCCAGACTGTGCTGAAGCCCACATTTGAACAGAAAGACAGACTCAATATGGGGCCTGAAACTAAAGAAAAAGGTGTCTAACTTTTCCCTTGGCTGCAATACAGAAAGAGATAAAAGAAAGTTATAGGTATGAAAACATAGTTTAATATGAAAAATTAGAAGGTAAAATAAATGTTTCTGGGTGAGAGAGAGTATTTTATCTAGTAAAGTAATATTTTGAGCTAAATTCCAAGATGAAAGAGGACAAAAGTAAGGATGTAAAGTTGTAAATGTCTAAGTATGTTGCAGAAGGTTCAGGGAAGATAAATCTAAAAAAGTTTGTTTTTGTGATTAAATTATCTATAATTAGCTGTCATATAAAGTTACTTGAACTTTAATGTGCTGATATAAAAGCAAAGTCCAAAACTTTGATCTGCACTTATCCGGTTCTGTTGATTTGCTTTTATCTAATTTTCTTGCATTTGTTAGAAACTGAATCTTAAAGGAATTAGGGTTTGCACATGTTTTAAAGTCTTAAATGATAACTTTGTAACTGGTTAAACAAACAACTGTTATTTAGGTTATAACATAGTTGACATTCTAAATATATGCAACTAGATATGTGTATGCATGTGAGAACTCTCTAAACCATGTCTAAGTGTTATGTAAAAGTTTATAAAATGACACTGTCATTTGGAAACCTGTCTTACATCTGTTTGCTTTGACTAAGTCAATTTCTGATGATTAACACCATTTCCTAAATGTATAAGGAATTTAAGGCTATTCTTTGATTTTTTTAACCCATGCAGACCTGTGATTATTGTTAGCATACACTTTGAATTCTAAGTTGTACTTCAAAAGTTCAACTTAGTTAAATGTAAAACTTAGAAGAGCATCTTGCTAAGTTGCTGTTCTCCAAACTAAAATTATATGTAGCAAAAATCTCTAATCTGTATAAAAATAACAAAGTTGGTTGGTATTTTTTCACATCATTTGATGTGGATTAAAGAATCTGTTGTCAATAACATACATATACAATTTTGTGTTACTCTTCACACTAGAATTGGAATTTCAATGTATTTTTTGGAAGGTATTAAGAGAGACTGATCTGTTTAAAGGTGACATTGTAAAACATGGAAGCATTCTTGCTTAGGCTCTCTCTCATTCAGCGAGGAGGTCCAGGGAGCAGGGTAGAGGAGAGTGTGGCGATGGCGTGGCTAATAAAGACCTCCCCAGGAAGCAGGTCTGATTTTATTATGCAGTTACCATGTATATATATTCAGACAGTAGCTAAGCAGATTACAGGAAACCACCAATGCAATTTCTGCTAATTGTTCTTGCAGTGACCAATCGAAGAGTGGGCTGTGGAGCAAGCACAGCACTGCACCACATGGCCTCACACCCAGGGCTGTGCCTACAGGATAAGTGGCCTGCTGTTCAAATGCTTAGCATGAGGGGAGTGGCTTGCCACTGAGAAGCCTTAACATATGCCATGTATGCAGTACTCCATGCACTTGTCCCCACATTCCCCCCCCTCTGACTGTGCTACAAATACTTCAGCCAGCATCACTGTTTTCCATTTGGTGGCCTTTTCATGATTACATAAGCATCTCACAACACAAGAAAAACTTATCACTATTGTAAACGGTAGAGCCAGGATAATAGCATTATAGGGATTAGTTAATTTGGCTATCAGGTTTTTCCAATGTTCAGTCAATCCCTGGAAGAAAAAAAGGTTGTCAAGATAGACATCTTAGTCTCATTGATTTTGAGAATTGCCTTAGTAAGGTTATGCATAGTCATAACATAGTTAGCATCCCAAGCATCCTTAATATACAGGGAAAAAAATTGGAGGAGTGTAAGGTTACATTTTAAGATATAGCATATTGGGTTACACAAATACTATGAAATTCAGGTTCACAAATGAGCCTTTGCAACATAAACAGAATATCTAGTTGTTCCTGGTGGAGGTCTAGTTCTTGCTGAATGACTAAAGTAGTGGCTCTGGACAGTTTATTTAAGTCATTTTGAATGGCAAGGCTTCTGCCATGGCAGTAGACACATTGTTTAAAGTCTGAGCAGTCTGGATACTCTGAGTGAGTGAAGCAGCAATAGTGGCTGTGGTGGTGATGGTGGCTGCCAGGGCAATAATTTCCCCAATGATGAGGCTAATTGCATGCCTTGTCCAGTGTAGGATCTCATTCAGAAGATTCTTCATCTCCATGTCCCATAGACTCCTCCACTCTCTGGACTGGTTCACTGGAAGCCAGATTGTTGGGAACACTCTGAGGATAAATATATGTCTAGCTTTCATAGCAGGGGTTAGACAATTCATGAGCCAGCAGGATGTATTGACTGCACAAGGGATCTCTGTATGAGTGATATTTATGTCATCAGTATCATTGATTATTAGCATGACAAAGGGTGGCATAACACAAGCTTGTGTATAGTGGGTATGGGTATAATAATAAGGTAGGATCAAAACTAACAAATGCAATAAAATTAGATAAGAGCAGATCAACAGAATTGGATTCAGCCAGCTATTGCCCATTTAATGGGCAATATTGGCGTGATATCCATCATTCCATATTGATTTACTGCATGATGGTTGGTAATGGCTTGTCCCATGTAGAAGGTACTGCAGTAGCCCATGTGGTTTTGGGGCACATCAATTATATTCCAGGGAGCTGTGCCTGCCCTGGTGCATAGATGTTCTTCCCCAGAGAAATCCCTCTTATCAAGGAGACAAGGTATGGCAGTGACACATTGGAGAGGAGCTTTCCAAAAAGCATTGTTGGGTATGTTGGCAGCAAAGGTTTCTTGCATTTGCTATGGGGGAAGTCTATGGCTATAGGTAGCAATAACTATAACTCTAAGGTCAGCTAGAGATAGCCCAATATATGACATATCATAGTTATCTACAATAGCTTCATTGGCAAGAGCAAAACAGAGGGGTGTTGAGAGCCACAGCCGAAGGGGCCCCAGCAAACTTTCAGACTGCCAGCTGATGATTGGCTCACAGCGGCCCCAGCAACATCTAGCTGATTGGCTCCTCTGCGGTGATGCTCATCGGGCTGTTTCCCCGCCCTTTCAGACTGCCAGCTGATGACTGGCTCACAGCGGCCCCAGCAACATCTAGCTGATTGGCTCCTCTGCGGTGATGCTCATTGGGCTGTTTCCCTGCCCTTTCAGGTCACAAGAGCTGCTCATTGGGGGACTTTTTTGGCTCTGCCCACATGACCCAGCCAATCGGCCTCAAGAGCAGGAGGATTGTGGGAGGTGGAGAGGCTGGTGGTGGGGGTTGTGGCTTGTGGGAAGCCGGTGGTGGCAGTTAGGCTCTGAGGGTTTTTCCTGAGGAGCTGTTTTGTTTGGCGTGTGTGGTTCTAAAAATAAAGTTAGTTTCTTTTGACAAGTGGCTCCTGAATTGTGCCCAGCCAGGCTGCGGCAGAAGGGTTTCATTATCTACTATGGAGAAACAAATGGGCAGAGTAGGTATGGAAATGCTGGTATCCCAGGGTACTGTTACCTCCTGGATGGGTAACTCAGGATCAATAATGTTGGAATTATTAGAGAAGAGCTTGGATAAAGCCCCTCCACAATTAGCAAAAGCCAGAAGGGTGGGTCTAGTAACCAGGGCCCAATTTAGCTGACAGGAGGCTTCATGTTAGCAGTGAGCAATGCACACAATAGGACCACCATCATAGGCCCAGGGATGGGGCTGCCACCGGGCTTGGTCAACAAGATCTTTTAATATCATCCCAGGTTACTTTAGTGACATCTGTTTGCATTGTTGAGTCCTTTGCTTGCAAGGTTTCTCCTCCAGAGTTAGTTCCTTCATCTTCTTGGTTGGTAGTTTTGGGTGTCCAGGGCTTGACTTTCTGGCAAGCACCCAGATGGGGTGAGGCTCCTGTTAACATATCTAAACCTTCCACCAGTGGTTAGGAAGAGCCCCAGGCCATCCCATGCATTTGTTATGGGATCCTTCCATTTGACCATAGATAGATGGGAGGGCCCCATGGGGGAGGGGCTAATGCTTATGGGCTGCTGTTTCTGTAGAAACTTTTGACATTGAAAGAAAATTTAAAGGAAATAAAGTTTTGTCCAAGACATCACTAGGGTACTTGGTGTAGTTTTCCCCTCTGTCTTTAATTCCTTGTGTGTTCTTTCTATGATGTCTTGAGCCTGAGGGTTAGAGAAAATCCCAGTTAAGTGCCAATCATTGCAAACTGCTTTAAATGTCTTGCAAGTATATGCTGGCCCATTGTCAGTTTTAACAGATATGGAAACATCCCTAATTCCAAGACATTTAGTAGTTGGGTAGTGACCTATTTTGTGATTTCTCCTGTAGAGGCTGTAGCCATTACACAGCCTGAATAGATATCAATAATTACATGAATATATGTTAAATTTCCAAAAGGAGCATAATGAGTAACACCCATTTGTCATAAGCATTAGATTTTAACTCTTGGGAATTCACTCCAGCAGGTTGTAAAGGGCCAATGGGGAGAAAAGTTGCACATTTTTTGCAGTTTCTTACTAGCTGTCTGCAAGCTTCCTTAGTCCTGCTTTTTATGCAACTGCCACAATTGAGGACAGCAAAGAGGCTTGAGCTGCTGGTGTCCTTATATCCTGGGTGACCAAAATCCAGTCGTCCAGTGTGCCACTGAATACTGGCACCACTGCTGCTCTATGTTCCTTATTTAGTCCATCCCAGATCAACTATTTGGCTAAGGCCACCCTACCTCCTTCATGAGACATCTTCCCTTCTACTACCTTGTTTACTCTGTCAATAAACTGTAGCAAGTCTTCAGTGGCTTGCTGCCTTAAGCACTGTATAGAAATTGTACCTCCCTCAGCTGGTAACTTCCTCCAGGCTCTCAGAGCACAGAGCCACACCTGATCAAAATAATTTGGTGGGCCTGTAGTTTGTACTGCAGGGGAACAGTAGATTCCTTCTCCCTGCAAGCACTCAGCTTGGAGGTTAACATTTGACCCCTTTTCTGTTCACATTCATCATAGAAGAATGCCTTCCAATTCAACAATGTTGGGGGCTCAAGAGTTGCTCTGGCTAGGTATTTCCAGTCTTGAGGGCAATTAAGTACAAGACTGAATGATTCAAGCATTTGCTCTGCAAATGGCCCCCTGAGCCCATCCTCTTTTATTGCCTTCTTCAACTCTTTTAGGGTACCCAATGCATGTGGATACCAAGTGGCAGGGTGCTGTGGTGTGGGGGACATGTTGACTGAGAAAGCTTGTATTCCCTTACCTGACATTTCATCTCTTATCTTACATAGATCTTCAAGGATCTCTGGCCTCCTAGAATGAGTTTCTGAGAGACCATGGCTTGGGCCTGTCCAGTGGCCTGGTCATTTCTAAACTGTCATAGTCCTTTGCTGGCTTTGGTGCTGCTTCATAAGGAGGCAGTTGCCATTGACTCAGGGAAGAATATAATCTTTGCCTGTCAGTAGAAGGTTCACTTGCACCATTTGTGGTCACCTCTTTTTGCACCTTGAAGGCTAGCAGTTCCTGCTGCTCTCCCTCCTGCACCTGTTGTGGTTGCTTGCTTTGAAGTAGATTCTCACCCCAACTTTCCTGTGCCTTCTGTGGTTGCTTGCTTTAAGGAACATTGTCACCCCTTCTTTTTTCCCCTTGTCTGTTTTTCAGTCTCATCTTCCCTCAGGGCCATCATTATGTAGCAAGCATCTGTTACAGGGCCCCCTAAACTTTGCTAAATAGCTGCCACAATAGGAAAAAAATGTAGTGGTAAAGTATATCCCTGTCTCACTTCAGTTTGCCAGGCATTTGCTATTATCTTATCCTATATCCTAGGATCAAACACAGTATTGATTTATGGGTTAGTGTTTATTATTATTACATCCAAGAACTTCTGGGCTTCTCTCTTATTCAGGGTTAAACATCTAGTATCTAAAGAGACTGTATAGCACTTACAGCTGTGAGTCTTTGGTGGAACTCTGTAAGTTCCCCATTTCCCCTTCCTCACAGCTCTGTGAGGGGCCACACCCTGTCTTAAGAGGCTTGCCTCAGGTCCCTGTTCAGACGCCATCTGTGTGGGCTCTCTCTTGTCCAGTGAGGAGGTCCACGGAACAGGGTAGAGGAGAGTGTGACTGCAGAGTCACTAATCAAGACTTCCAGAGACCAAACAGGAAGCAGATCTAACTTTATTGCACAGTTACTATGTATATATACTCAGGCAGTAGCTAAGCAGATTACAGGAAACCACCAATGCAATTTCTGCTAACTGTCCTTGTAGCAACCAATCGAGGAGTGGGCTATGGAGCAAACACAGGGACTGCACAACTTGATCTCATGCCCAGGACTGCACCTACAGGGTAAGTGGCCTGCTGCTCACGTGCCTACCATGAGGGGAGTTGCCTGCCACTCAGATGCCCTTAACATATGCCATGTATGCAGTATTCCATGCACTTGTCTCCACACATTCTGCCACTTTTTCCACAAAAAGAAAGTTAAAAGCTCTCTTAGCCTGTCTTTGGTTCAAGTTTCAGGTGTAATGTTGTATTATGTTAACTGTGAAGAGCCCCACCTTACCTGGGGTAAGGCACTGCTTCCCACCTTACTCCATGTTAAAATGGCTCCAGAATAAGCCAGACTTCAGCACCTTGTTGTGCTTAAAAGATTAATTTTTGCTACAGAATGACTGTAATCTAAAACAAGGCATATAATGTATAGCTGAGCCAAAAATCAAGATAGCTATTACACAACTGAATATGCTTTACTCTTGTTAACTACATTTTTTATTTTCCTTGTAAAACTCTATAGCTGTTACCTGTTAATGTTTTGCAAAAGTACTGCCTCAAGAACAAACAACCTAGATTAATTTAAGATAATAAACCACCACCTACAGGACAGATAGGATAACACAGACCCCAATTTAGAAGGGGTAAATAACTGTAAGGTTATAGACATTAAAGTTAAAACCCAGTTCTCTTACTCTAAGACTGGTGAGACTGGCTTGCTGGATGTTTAAGGCCAAGGCTTAAAGATTCAGGCTAACAAAGGGGAAAAAAAAACAAAACTGTATTTGGCTCCTGCCCTCTGAGTCAGCCTAAACCCAGGGAACTAGAAAACTTCTCTAAAGAGCTTTGCAATTCTGAGCCACATAATCTGTCAATCAGGGAGATTAATGAGACCACTGGATAACTGAAAGCCAATCAGTGCACCTGCTGGCAATGAGGCAAGTCATTGAAGAAGTGAAACATCCTTAATGCTTTCAAGGGAAGCCACCTCATCAAGGAAACCCTATCTGTCAGATGGCACTAAAAGAGCTAAGAAGCTGCTCTCAAGTTCTCCAAGAGTAACCCCAATGGGAACTCAGCTGACTCTTAACAGCAAATAGGAACAGAAGTCAGTTTGACAAACTTGATCTTAAACACCTAGCAAAAAACAGTTATAACAAAAATAAAGCCATACCTGGGCATTTTAGAAGAAAAATGATTATTCTTTTAAGTAGAACTTAAGATGTACACTTGTATCAGTCCCATAGCACTGATACCCCCCTAAATTGTGAGGTTTTTTTCCCCCTTGGCAAGGCTCATAACTATTCCTGCCTATATTAGATTGATATAGATCTTCAAGGATCTCTGGCCTCCTAGAATGAGTTTCTGAGAGACCATGGCTTGGGCCTGTCCAGTGGCCTTAACCTTCCTTACTCCTCAAACTGACAACTTTCCTCACAACCAAAGCCTAACCATTCCAATAACAGTAAACACCAGATGGGAGAACCCCCCCCCCCCCAACAAATTATTACCTTACGCATAGGGCTAAGAACATCCACTGGGATTGGCACAGGAGCAACAGGATAAGGACCCTCTATTCACTATAAACATCATCAGAACAGGTTATTGCAGATATCCAACAGATCACCAATTTGGTACTGAATTTACAAAATCAATTGACTCCCTGGCATCTATTGTCCTGCAGACTCATTCAGGGTAGAATAATATTTCTATGCAAACCAATTGGGAGTAATAAGAGACAAGGTTAAATGGCTCCAGGACCTCCTGAAATATAAAAAAATAAATCTGACTCAGGAGCCTTTTGCTGATTTTCAATATAGTAAGTTTACAAATGTCACCCATCTTAATATTTACTTTCATAAGGAATTCTATCTCACAGCATATGTATTAAATCCCTATGGTTTATTGTCTGTACCTATTCAAGGACAATGCAGTGCCTCACAAAATATGTATTATGTTAAATGCAAGAACTGTTATGCTACAAAAATGTGTCAAACTATATGGCAAAGTTCAGAACAAACTGTTATGATTCTCAAAAGGCCACCTGGCTCTTTGTAAAAGTGCTAAATGTTTTATCTGATAGTTAGAAGCTGGCATTGTTATCTTGGCTAGGATGATTGCTTCTGCATCCACATTCAGCAATTTCAAAAGAATTTTACTAAGACCTTGCAAATTCAAGTGTATGTTGATCAGGAAATTTTAAGTAAAATTCAACAAATTTTATTATATTACTAGGAGAAAATAATACAAGATTTATGATGAGCTCAGAGACTTCAATGTCATGAAAATTACCTAATTTTGTGTTACTAGAGTTCCATATAATGATACTGAGATTCAATGGCAAAATATAAGTAATGACCGAATGGAACTTGATCCTTTTATAATGTTCCTTTATATGTGCTACAATCTCAGGTTCTGGCTGTGATTGATGTAAAAGCACCAGCTTTTAACAATGAAGAAATGTGGGGCAATTTGGCTGAAATACTACTACCCCCTTAAACCTTTTAAATACTTCACTATACATATAGCTAGGTTACTAGCTATAACTATGCTGTTAAACTTATCTCTCTGTTCTTGTTCTGTATAGTCTATCAAGCAGGATGGAAACGACTAAAACATTGGGAAAATACAATTCCAAGAACAGTTTCTTAGAGAGGTGACCTGCCCAACCTAAGCTGCCTCCCAGAACACATATCCTACCATGCCCATAGCCTGAATTTTTAAAAAGAGGACTCCACTCACAACAATCTCAAAACTTCTCCCACATATACCCCTCTTCAGCCTCAACCACCAGGGTCTCCATGTTCTATTCCAGAACCCTGAAAGGGAGAGGGTCCCTGACTTCTCCCCTTCTTAATAGGAAGCAGCCAGACTTTAATTGAACCCCAGATTCATTCCAATTCATTATACCTCTTTCAGAGTCTAGAATACAGGAGAATACAGGATATGAAAAATAAGTTCATTTTCCCTAAGCTTTTGTGATTTACAACCCCAGGCCTCAGACAGAGCAAAAAAACACAAATGGAACTCCAACTGACTGACACCTGATCCCTCCACCCCCCACCACCACCCCCCACCACCACCCCCCACCACCACCTCCACCCCGCCCCACAACGGACTGCCAATACACTAAACTCCAGGGACCTCCCTATTCACATTCCTAAATGAAGCCTAAATAACTCAGGGCCTTGCTTCAGCCAGCTGCCATTTTTTGCCCTGAAAATGAGTCATGCCAGGGTTCCACCAATTGACTCCTCTGCTAAATATGGAATAAAGAAAAGCCTGCTGATCCAAGGTTTGCTCTTCATCTCCTGCCTTCTTTATGTGTGCATCATTTGTCCTAACAGTTTCTGTAAAGCTAATCATTAGCCTTAATCCTGTTTAGTAGGAGGATCCCTTTAACTGTCTCATTTAGGACTCTCTTAAAATTATCACTTGTATGAGCCACACTGCATCTTCTAAACCAATCTGAGGAATATTGGGAATAGATAATTACACTAGTGAAAAACAGATTGAGTTTATCAGGTTCAAATTTACTCATGACAAATTTGTGACTCTAGAGTCCTTTGTGATAGTTCTTAGGCACTTCCACACAAGAAACCTTACTTTATAGCCTCCAGCTTTACTTTTGGTAAGGCTGACATAAGTGTACATCTCAAGTTACATTAAAAGAACCATTATCTTTCATTTTACATGTCTATGTATGACTGTGCTTTGGTTATACTCTCCTGCCAGATGTTTAAGACCAAGTTGATCAGAATTATCCTTGTTCCTATCTACTGTTAGAATCAGGTGAGATTCCTCAGGAATCTCTCTTGAGGACTTGTGAAAAGGCTCTTGGCTCCTTTAGCCTAACTCTACCAGTTTTGCCATCTGCCGGTGTGTGCTCTGGGACAGATAACTGGGCCAAGGATGAGGAAGAAGAGTAATTCTGTTTTCCTGAGATCAGGTAGGGGAGACTAGGGAGGGGGTGTTAGATAAGAAGAGAAGGGGAAAGAACTACAAGGAAACAGGTCTATTTTAAAAATAAGTTGCAATGACTGAGCAGCAAGGGCTATATTCAAAGCCCAAAGTGAACCATTATTACATTATTAATCCTAATATTATCACATTTAGATATAAATTTTGTAGACTAATAATGAGAAACTGACATGACTCCATTTTTGAGAAACCAGCCTCTACCTCAGAGCAAAGCCTGTCCAAGGAAGGGGGCATGACCCTTGTCCTTGGAAAAACCCACAGAGCACACCTAGGCACATACCCACCCTGCTGAGTTGTTTATCTACAAATAACAGGAGAGATCTGTGGCACCAGGTTTCCCTGACTCAGTCAGGCTAGGTGAGGATCCATAGCAACCCCCTAGCAACCACCAATCAGCATGAGACAGGGAAAATACCTGGGATACCAAATGACCTTCCCAGTAGTTTATGGTGGTTGATAACATATTGGGAAACCATGTAGTTCAGCAGGTACTCCCCTCGTGGCTTAAACCAATCAGTTCAAAGGAATCTCCCTCTTGTACTAACCCATCACCCTTACCCATCTTGTTCCCTCCAGTGAATATGCTAATTATGTTTTAGAGTTGTTTTCCGTGGTGTGTGATGATTTGCTAAGAGATGCTATGATGTATGTAAAGTTCCTGCCTTCCCCAAAGAGTGTATAAAACTGCTGCAAACCCTGGGCTCGGGGCCTCTCAGCATCACCAGTTGCTGTGTGCACATGGAGGACCAAGCTAGCTTGCAATAAATGCCTCTTTGCTGCTTTCATCGATCTTGGTCTCTGGTGGTCTTTTGGGGGTCCTGAACTCGAGCAGAACAATAACAACTAACACATGTCTAGTACTTTTTGTTTCAGTACTTTATACAAGATTCCACTTGGTCTTCAAATTCTCCCAAGTGTTTTCATTGTCAATTTGCATACTAAGCTAGAAGGAAGGTGCTTTCCCAAGTAAGCATATGAAGATTATGTAAATGGTGTCTAAGGTCTTGAATACTGGTCTATCTGAACCTCCCCACAAGAATGCATTTCCAAAGCTCTGGGTATTCTTCCAGCCCAGATGCAAAAACCTGCCTGGTGTCCCTAAGGAGTCTCTCATCTGGAAAGTCTTTGCTTCCAACAGAACAATTGGACACCTCCTCACTTCTAAATCTTACTTTCAGTTTATGGCCCTTTCACCTTAGCTTGATTAGCCCTACCTTTACCTATGCTGTCCTTTCCCATCATGTCTTGAGTTTCCTGGTTTTAAGAAACTGTTCATTCTTTGAGCTTTGTCTTAATCCCACCAGAATTAGTTTTTCCCTCCTCTGTCATCTTTTTCTCTCTAACGTCCATTTTTCTCTAGGGAGCAGAGTTTAGGGCTGAGCCACTTCACTATTGGCCAAGGGTAAAAAACAATGAGAACAATTTTTCATTGAAATCAAAAGGTACCACTGTAACTGAGACAGAAATACAAAAAAAAAAAAAAAAAAAAATGGGGGGGATACAAAAAAAGAGAGAGTTGTACTAAATCTTAAAAGAGAACTACACCTTAACCACTGGAATGCAGGAAATACCCCTGAATTTTTGAAATGCAAAAGAAGCATTCCTTGAGCAACCTAGCCCATGTCCTTGGCCCACACTCCAGGTGCACATCCTTGCCTGCAAAAATTAACATGATGCAAGAAATATCAAGTGCAGGGAAAACTGGAGACAAATTGTATAACCTCCAGGATTCTTCCTCTAGTCTAGTCTCTAGCAACTGTACCTCTATAAATATTAACACCCCAACACAAAGGGGTTGTTGTCTCTTCTGGAGGATGGCCTGCATCCATCTTGAATGTATATTGCTTTCTTTTTTTTTTTTTTTTTTTGAGAGAGAGAGAGAGAGAGAATTTTAATATTTATTTTTTAGTTATTGGTGGACACAACATCTTTGTTTGTATGTGGTGCTGAGGATCAAACCCAGGCCGCATGCATGCCAGGCGAGCGCGCTACCGCTTGAGCCACATCCCCAGCCCCTGTATATTGCTTTCTTAAATCAATTGTTTTCTAAGACTTATGCCAAGGATTCAACTTATCCTGAGTTGAGACCCCCCTCTCCAGGCACTCATCAGGTGACAGTAACCACATGTAATTCCAAAATTTGCTGAAAAATAAACATGCAAATCAATCTTACTCATCAAAGCTGATGAAACACTTGAACAGGAAAGGAAAAATTCTGGTTAGTAATAATTATTCATCCACTAAAGAAATGTTGGATAGAAATTTCTTTTAAATATTGTTTTTTCAGGACTTCAAATTGTTTGTTTTTCCAAAATTTCTACCTGGTGTGGTAGCACTGTTTTGGATACAGTCCATCCACAATATTATTATCTGCATATGTGCCTGTGTCATTTTTACATATTTAGCACAGTGCCTTACATGTGATAGGTGTTCAGTAAAATTATATTAGATTGAATTAACTGGTATTCTTTCTTACACCCAAATGTAGGCCACAGTTTAACAGAAATTCGGAAAAAAAAAAAAAAAACTGTAAATTTCTTAATTACACCAAACTGTAAAATTACTATCTTAACTCCTTCAAGAAAATTGAAAAAGTAAGCAAACTGAGACAGATAAACTAGTTCCTTTTATAAGGATAACTTATGTTTGCCTAAGAGATAAGGCTATGTAGGAAAAGAAAGTAGAGAGATGTTATTTAGCAGAGTTGATAAAATGTACAAATTTTCTATTCCCCCAAGTTGAATGTTGACTCCTGATCTCTTTATTTGCTTTATAATTTTCTAAACCATTACACACACTCACACTCAATGACAAATGCAAATAATTTTATTTTTCTATTTTTGAGACTTTCCATCATACTCTTTACCTCCATTAATACAGAGAAATTGAGGATGAATAGCCAACATAGTAAATTGGTCTTGAATTAAATTTTCCCATTTACTTCTTTTCTCTACCTTTTTAACTCTGTTGTCTATTGACCCTTCCCCACTACCATAAATACACACATATATACACATACAAATATAGCATGCATACAAACACACACATGTATAGGCATACCCCAAATAAAACCATGCTAGGAAATAAATCATTTCCATTACCCAGAAAACTTTCCCACTCCTTAGATTTCTTATGACACAGCCAGACTATTAGACCCAAAGTCCATCCCAGCTCCATGACTTAATAACAGTATGACCTCTGGCATATCATACAACATCCCTGAGACAGTTTTTCTACTGAAAGTGAAAATGATGATGCTTATCTTTCAGGTTTTCTGGGAGAGTTAAGTTGGTTGATATAGATAGCCATTCCCAAAGCAATTGTTAAAAAAAAAAAAAAAGGTGAACACGCACTAAAAGTGCCACTTTCTTATTAATTAAATTTTCTTCTGAGGAGTTAGTCCACACCTGATAAATTTCTAAGAAAAAACACTATAAATATGAAGTTGCTTATGAGAGCTTAAGCCCATGCTAATAGCATTCCCAAAGTCCCTGTTGGCCTGTACTAGGCCTGTGTGAGGCATGAACACCCTGGCCTTCAGCCTTCTACCTCCACAAGCATCCCTATTGAATGTAGCTCTCTAGGCCCAAAGCTTGTAGAATTCAGTGACACCTAGATTTCTTCTCCCACTGACCCCATGCCAAGATCCTTTTGTGCAATGTACAAGCTGTGTAATCATATAAAGGATGCTTGACTGTTTTGTTCTCTGAATTACAGCCTTCCCAAACTTTCATCTTCATCTTATCTCCACTGAATTTGTAAGGGTTATTCTTCAAATCATATTTCTTGTTTCTTCTTCCTTTTTTCATATTTTTATTGGTGCATTATAATTGCATATAATGGGGTTATGTTCATATATTCATATATGTATATAATATAACAACAAAAAGGCCAATATCATTCCTCAGTATTTCCCCTTTCCCTTCTCTCCTCTCTCCCCAAGTCCCTTTCCTCTACTCTACTGATCTCCCTCTACTCTACTGATCTCAATTTTCATGAGATCCCCACCAGCACCTTCCTTTTTCCTCTCTAGCCTCCATATGTGAAAGAAAATATACAATTCTTGACTTTCTCAGTTTGGTTTATTTTACTTAATGTAATGTTCTCAAGTTCCATCCATTTTCCTGCAAATAACATAATTCTATGTGGCTGAATAAAACTCCATTGTGTATATATACCACATTTTCTTTATTAATTTGTCAATTAACAGATATCTAAGCTGAATCCATAGTTTGAATATTGTGAATTGTGCTGTTAAACATGGTATGTATGTATTCACTATACTATGATGATTTTAAATCTTTAGGATAAATACCAAGGAATGGTGTAACTGGGTCATATGGTGGTTTTATTCCTAGTCTTTTAAGAAACCTCCATGCTGATTTCCATAGTGTTTGTACTAATTTACAGTACCAAGAACAGTGTAAAATGTTACTTTTTCTCCACATCCTCTTCAGCAGTTATTACCATTTGTATTTTTGATGACTGCCATTCTAACTGGCTTGAGATAAAATCTCAGTGTAATTTTGATCTGTATTTCTCTAATTACCAAAGATGGTGAATTTTCATATTCAAATCCTAATTCTAAGAAGGATTATTGAAGCATCTTTTTTTTCCCTTTTATCATTAACAAGGATCTTGACAAAAGCAGAGAAAAGCTGGACCTCATTGTAGCACTCTGACAAATGGCACAAAAATTATGCTTTTAGACTCAGCAATTTCCCAGGAAATTTGAGGCAAAAACTCCTGAAGGACTCCAAAAGTCAGAACTGGGTTTGCAGCATAGGATGGGTGGCTCATTGCACCATAGTAAATAAGAACTAAAAGTAGAAGCAATGGCAATGACAAAAGAGAAAGACTTGCATTCTGTCCAGTTTTGCCTTATCATGTACTACAAAGTAACCATGGGGAACACATTTAGCAGCTCTGAATCACAGTTTCCTCATCTATAAAATGAATTTAATATCTGCCCTATTTCTTGCCCCAAATTTTTTAAAGTTCAAGTTGGTTTGTATGAACTAAACTCTAATATGAGATAATGTTTCAATTCCCTATCAAAATTCATCAAAATCACACTGTAATAAAACAGTTTAACCAATGTAAAAGAAGTAAGCAAAGAAAGAAAACACTATGACTATTATTAAAATATTTAAATGTCAATACCTAGCTCAAGTATCACCTTTTCTTCAGGTCTATCTCTGATCCTTCAACTATGCCAATTTCCTCAAACAAAACATATTTGTCCTTATTGGTGTTGCCTCTGTATATATAGTTATTTCTTTGCTGCACATTGCCTAAATAAATTATAGTATTTTGTTCTCTTGTCTGTCACTCCTGCCAGACTGTGAGCTTCTTTAGGACTGGAGCCATATCTGTAAATGAACCCTGAACTATCCCAGTGCCTGGCACATAAATCCTACTGTAGCTGACTTTAAAGGTTAAAAAACTGGAGAACATGCTGACCTTCATTCTTTTTTTTCAGTTCTGCACACCACTAATGCTACAAGCTTGGAAAAATCCCTGTTATTTTACAAAATAAGGACGTCAGACCATATCAAATTGCAAACTAGTGCCCTACAGGCCCAATATATCCCTTAGGTATGGTTTTCTATCGCCATAGTGTTGACATTCATAGTATTAAAACAAGATTTCCATGAATTATAAATATTTAGATATCAGAAATTTTCACATAAAGTTAGAATGTTCAGCTTTTCTTAAAAATGAGATCTCATGGCACTGGCTATCATTCCCTGTACAACAAAAGATGACACTGACTGCTGGTTCTTCTGCAAAACAGGCTGGGAACCCTGCAGTCCACCATAGTCCTCTTGATCCAATCACTCATTTCCATTACTCGCCTTAGTCTTTCCAAGCCTTGGATTAGAATTTCCTAAGTGCATCCTAGTTCAAATAACACCATTCTAGGTGTTTTCTGCCAAAAAGATACACTCACACAATTCCTACCATCAGGAGGAGGGCTCTGAGTCCCACTGCTACTACCACACTATTCACTACCTCACTTTGGGCTGAAGTCCTCTGGCAATTAATGAAAGGAAGAAAGGGACATCAAATACAGGAAAATATAGGAAGGAGGAGGAAGAAAGGGAGGCTTTAGCTACGAATCATTCTACCAGAGGTATTATGATATCATGTGAGGAAAATTAGATAGTTATACAGTGCCAAATTTTCCATACAGCAAAGCAATCGTTTTGTCTATGATCCTGGAAACACACATAATAGCTGATGTGAAAAAACAGAGGTTAATTGTCAGAAATTATTGTGGCTTTGGGTGTCACTCCCACTGGGGTTCTCTCCCTCCTGCTCCCCATGGCCCTCTTGCAAAGAGATGCAACTAGCAATTTGAAGTTTACACACCTTCGCAGATGGGCTGTCCCCATCTGTGGTATATCCATAACCTCCCAAGGCAAAGCTGCCATTACTTACAGTATAATCAGCAGCACAGCAGGTGCAGAGAGAAGGGAAGAGCTAGGTACATATTACTAAAAAGCCTGATGAGTCCAACACACTGTTTGTCTCTAACAAGTACTGCCCTAGGAAATTTAAAATAGCATATCTCAATGTGCATGACATACTCTGCTACACCCATGTGGTGTTTGATTGTACAAATCAACACAAACTCAACCTGCATTTTTTTCTACAGCTTCCTTCTTCATACACTGGCTAGAGATCAGTAAGAACACAGAGCCCAGCACAAATCCTGTCTTCAGAACCTTTACAAAAGTAAAGTAAAAAAATAAAGTATACATTCCCAAATTCCCAGACTTTCCCACTTTCCAAAAGCTTCAAGTTGGTAACTGAAAGGGAAAAATATTATTAAACATGCTGAATATTAGTAATTTTATCCTATACTATGGTTTTTTGAGATTAGTTCATCAACTAATAAAGAGCAAAAGTCTCTTATTTAAATTTAAATATTTAAATTATTTTTATTAGAATTTATCTTTGGGGTAGGAGATTATTGGAAGGAAACTCAATAATAAGTTCCCCAAACTGCAAACTGTTCTAGTCTCTCCCAAAATATTCAAAGCAATCTGAGTCCAGTTTTCATCTAGTTTCTCCATTCTCATGAACATGTTCAGAAAGGTGATGGCTCTGTAGAGAGAACATGAGTCACGTTTTAAAAAGTCTCAAAGTAAACTAAAAGTGTACATATTATTGACAATTTCTGCAACCATTTTTTTTCCTACTTGAAGAATAACAACTCCAACATCCAGAGTAGGGGAGTAGCACAGGTTTGGAATTCAAGAAGCCTGAATTTTAGTCCTGGCTTCACTAACTAAAATATATGAGCATCAGTAAACACCTTGTCATCTCTGAATTACCTCAACTACAAAATAAACAGAACCAATAACCTCTAAAGTAGTGCTTCTCAAATTTTTAAGATGCAAATTAATCACATGAAGATTTTGTTAAATGTAGATTTTAAATAAGTAGATCAAGAGTGGGCCTGACATTCTGCATTCCTGTTGAGGTCCCAGGTGATGCTTATTATAACTGTTGGTCTCCTGGACCATGCTCTATGAGCAAGATGCTGAAGCATTTCTTATCAAACATGGCTGCACAGTGGAATCATGTGAGTAGTTTAAAAAATATATCAAGATCTGAGATTTGTTGCAAGTTGTCCAAATAGAATTTCCTTCACTCATCCCCCTCACACAAAAAGGGACCATAGCAAAGAATATGTAATTATATTCTGACTAGAGTGACTAAGAAGTACACTGGAGAGTAGCAGGGCAAGATCTCAATGGAGTGCAAAAACCCAGGATAGCACCAGAGAGAAAAAAGTGAGAATCCTGCCTCTTTCATGTCAGATAGGTTCAGAGCAGAGAAAATCTCCTTACATGGAAAGGTAGGTTGGATGCTCCCAATTGTCCTCACTGTTGTCAGAGTCTTTACCATAAAAGAAGACTGACGCCCTCTTTTGCCCCAAACACAATTTTGATATTTGTCCAGTGATATAAAAATTATAAATAAATATATATAAAATCATTCTATAGATGAGATTACCCTGATACTAAAACCAGACAAGGATACAACAGAAACAGAAAATAATAAACAAATATCTCTGGTGAATATAAATAGAAAAATTCCCAACAACTAACTAACAAACTGTATCCAACAGCACATTAAAAAGATTATATACCACAATCAAGGGGAATTCATCCCAGGGTGGCAAAAATGACTTGAATATACAAATCAACAGATGAGATAAATCATATAAACAAACCAAAAAACATATAATCAGCTCAACAAATGCATAAAAAGTACCAGATAAAATTCAATGTCCCTTCACAATAAAAACTCTCAACAACATAGGTATAGAAGAAACATTTCTCAGTACAATTAAGGACGTATAATGACAAACTCACAGCTATTATGTACTCAACAGAGAAAAGTTGAAAGCTTTTCCTAAGTTCTGAAATAAGACAAGGATGCTCACTTTTCACCGCTTTTATTCATCATAGTACTGGAACTCCTAGACAGAGCAATTAGTCAGGATGAAGAAATAAATGGTAAAACTACCTTTGAAGATCACATGACCTCATACAGAGAAACCTAAAGAATCCACACTCAAAAAACAAATGGTCAGAACTAATACCAAGTTTCAGTAAAATTGCAGGATATAAGATCAGCAGACAAAAATCAGTAGTGTTTCTATATACCAGATAAAAAAGAAATAAAGAAAGCAATCCCATTCACAAAAGTTTTTTTTAAAATCTAAGAATAAATTTATCCAAAGAAGTGAAAGAACTATACAATGAAAACTATTTTTAAAAAACCTGACAAAAGAAATTGAAAGATATACAAAAATTAGAAAGACATCTATGTTCAGGTGATTGAAAGAGTTCATGTTATTAAAAAATGTTTGGCAGGGTGGTGGCTTAGTGGTAAAGTGCTTGCCTAGCATATGTGAAAGTCTGGGTTTGATCCCTGGCACCACATCCAATAAAATAAAGGTATTGTGTTGTCCACCTACATCTAAAAAAAAAATGTTTTTTAAAGTCCACACTATCCAAAGAAACATACAGATTCAATGTAATCTCTACAAAATGCCAATACATACCTAACAAAAGTAGAAAAAAAATTCCTAAAACTCATATGAAACAACTAAATCTCAAGTACACAAAGCAGAGACTTGCCTCATCAACCTGTGCAGGAGCTTGGGCCCAGGGTAGGCCTGAGTCCATCCCACCACCATTAGACACCCACCAGAGCTCAGGCTCAGCTCAGATCCACCTTGCCTACCTGTGCGGGAGCCAGGGCCCAGGGTAGGCCTGAGTCTGCTGCCCCCACCAACACCTGGGAGCCCAGTTCTAACCCACTTCCATCTTAAGACACTGAAGCCATCCCCACAGCCTTCTCCACACAGTAGCATCTACCTTGGGACAACAGACAGGGCCTAGAAGCAGTTGCATTTTGGAGAAAAAAAAAAAAACACCAAAACAAAAACATAGGTTTCTAAAAAGATAATTTTAGAAACCAGTGTAAGGCCCACCCTTTCAGCCGCAATCTCTGAAAGACATTGCATCCATCTTGGGGCACCTCCACTGCTCTCTCAAGTTAACTCCTGCTATTGCCACCACCAACTATAGTTGCAGTAGGATCCATCCTGGGACACTGGAAGGGTCTGGAAGCCCAACACTAAGGTGAGGTAGAGATAATCTGCACAGATACTATAAGGTTATAGGTTATAGGGTAATACCTCAGATATACACTGTCAGAAAGTAAATCACATAGACAACATGAAAAAAATAAGAGAGGAAAGTGCCCCAAACAAACCATAATACTACAATGACAGAACCCATGAAAGGCAACTAAGAAAATGTCAGAGAAGGAGTTCAGAATGTTCATATTTTAAATGATCTGTGAATTAAAGAATGATCTAAATAAGCAATAGAGGCAAAAATTGATCACTCCTACAAAGAGATAAGAAATACAGGCAACCATTGATGACACCAATAAACAAATAAGGGAGCAAATACAGGCATTCATTGATCACACCAACAAAGCGATAAAGGAGGAAATACAGGTAGCAAAAGATTACTTCAAGAAAGAGAGATTCTGAAAGAAAAGAAAAATCAGAAATCCTTGAAATGAAGGAAACAATAAATCAAATAAAAAACTAAATAGAAATCATCACGTACAGACTAGATCACTTGGAAAACAGAACGTCAGATAATGAAGACAAAGTATGCAATCTGGTAAATAAAGTTGAACACACAGTGAAGATGGCAAGAAACCATGAACAGAATGTCCAAGAATTATGGGATAGCATCCAAAGACTAAATCTAAAAGTTATTGGGATAGAGGAAGGCACAGAGTTTCAAACCAAAAAAATGCACAATTTTTGAAATAATATCAGAAAATTTCCCAAACATGAAGAATAAGTTGGAAAATCAAATAAAAGAGGCTTACAAGATACCAAATGTACAAAATTACACCAAGGCATATCATAATAAAAATGCTTAGCATACAGAATAAGAATAGTATCTTAAAGGCCACAAGTGAGAGAAATCAGATCACATATAGAGGGAGACCAATTCATATTTCAGCAAATTTTTTAACCCAGACCCTCAAAACCAGGAGATCCTGGAACAACATAATACCAAGCTCTGAACGAAAATGGATGCCAACCAAGAATCTTATATCCAACAAAACTAAGCTTCAGATTTGATGATGAAATAAAAATCTTTCATGATAAAAAAGTTAAAAGAATTTACAGTGAGAAAGCCTGAATTACAGAACATCCTCAGCAAAATACTTAATGAAGAGGATTTGAAAAACAACAATGAAAATCAGCAAAGGGAGGTATTACACTAAAGGAAAAATTAATCAAAGGAGAAACCAAGTCAAGTTAAATACTAAAACATAAACAAAGATAACCAGGAATACAAATCATGTCTCAATAATAACTCTGAATGTTAATGACCTAAACTCACCAATAAAAAGAGATAGACTGGCAGATTGGTTTTAAAAAACAGACCCAACAATATGCTGCCTCCAGGAGACTCATCTCATAGAAAAAGACATTCACAGATTGAAGGTGAAAGGTTGGGAAAAATCATAACACTCACGTGGATTGCAGAAGCAAGCATGGGTTTCCATCCTGACATTAAATAAAGTAGACTTCAAGCCAATGTTAATCAAAAGGGATAAAGAAGGATACTTCATACTGCTTAAGAGAACCATTCATCAACAAGACATAACAATAAATATATATGCCCCAAACAATGGAGTGTCTACATTCATCAAACAAACTCTTCTCAAGTTCAAGAGTCAAACAGACCACAATGAAATAATTCTGGGTGATTTTAACACACCTCTTTCACCACTGGATAGATCTTCCAAACAAAAGTTAAACAAATAACCTATAGAAATCAATAACATAATCTATATATATTAGACTTCACTGACATATATAAAATATTTCATCCTTCAACCATCAAATACACTTTATCTCAGTAGCACAGGGTCCTTCTCTAAAATAGACCATATATTATGCCACAAACCAATTATTAGCAAATATAAAAAAGTAGAGATACTACCTTGCATTCTATTAAATCATAATGGAATGAAATTAGAAATCAATAATAAAATAAGAAATAAAAGCTACTCCAACAACTGGAGACTAAATAATATGCTACTGAATGAACAATGGGTTGTGAAATAGTAGAATAAAATTCCTTAGAGGTGAATGAGAACACAGATACAACATATCAAAATCTCTAGAAAACTATGAAGGCTTTACTAAGAGGAAAGTTCATTGTATGGAGTTCATTCCTTAAAAGAAGAAAAAGTCAACTAAAAATGACTTAATATTACATCTCAAAGCCCTAAAAAAAGAAGAAAAAATCCACACCAAAAGCAGTAGAAGACAGGAAAAAATTAAAATCAGACCTGAAATAAATAAAATTGAAACAAAAGAAACAATTAAAAAATTGACAAAACAAAAAATTGGTTCTTTGAAAAAAATTAATAAAATTGACAAGCCCTTAGCCATGCTTACAAAGAGGAGAGAGAAAATTCAAGTTTACTAAAATATGTGAAAAAAAAGAAACATCACAAAAGACACTATAGAAATACAGAAAATAATTACAAATTATTTTTGAAAACTTATACTCTAATAAAATAGAAAATGTCAAAGGCATTGACAAATTTCTAGAGAAAAAAAAATGATTTGCCCAAATTAAATCAGAATGATATACAATATTTAAACAGATCAATTTCAAGCAATGAAATAGAAGATGCCATCATAAGTATTTCAACCAAGGAAAGCCCAGGACCAGATGGATACATAGCTGACTTCTATAAGACCTTTAAAGAAGAACAAATACCAATATTCTTCAATTTATTAAGAAAATAGAAAAATAGGGTGCACTTCAAAACTCATTCTATGAGGTAAATATCACCCTGATTCTAAACCCAGGCAAAGACACATCAAAGAAAGAAAACTTCAGGCCAATATCTCTAATTGACAAAAAAGATATGAAAAGTCTCAATAAAACTCTGGTAAATTAAAAACAAAAAAATATCAAAAAGATAGTATACAATGATCAAAATGGGGTTCAACATGCAAAAATCAAAAAAAATGTAATTCATCACATCAATAAACTTAAGATATGAACCATATGATTATCTCAATAGATGCAGAAAAAGCATTCAACAAAATATAGCACCCTTCATGTTCAAAATACTAGAAAAACTAGGGATAACAGCAACGTATCTCAACATCATAAAAGTTATCTATGCTAAGCCCCAGGCCAACGTGGAGAAAAATTGAAAACATTCCCTCTAAAAACTGGAAAAAGAGAGGGACACCCTCTTTCACCACTTCTATTTGACATAGTACTTAAAACACTGGCCACAGCAATTAGACAGATGTAAGAGATTAAAGGGATATAAATAGGAAAAGAAGAACTCAAATTAGCACTATTTGCCAATGATATGATTCTATATCTAGAAGACCCTAAAAGTTCCACCAGAAAACTTCTAGAACTAGTAAATAAATTCAGCAAAGTAGCAAGATATAAAAAGCAATACCCATAAATCAGAGGCATTTCTGTCCATCAGTAACAAATCCTCTGAAAGGGAAACAAGGAAAACCCCCCTATTAAAAACAATAGCCTCAAAAAAAAGGGGAAAGAAAGAAAGAAATATTTGGAATCAACAAAAGGGATGGAATACCTCTACAATGAAAAATACAGAATGCTAAAGAAAGAAATTAAAGAAGACCTTAGAAGATGGAGAAATCTACCTTGTTCTTGGACAGACAGAATTAATATTATCTAAATGATCATACTACCAAAAGCACTATACAAATTTAATGCAATTCCAATCAAAATCCCAATAACGTTCTTCATAGAAATAGAAAAGGCAGTCATGAAATTCATCCAGAAAAATAAAGAGACCCAGAATAGCTAAAGCAATCCATAGAAAGAAGAGTGAAATAGGAGGCATCAAAATTCCAGACCTTAAACTATACTACAGAGCAAAACAGCATGGTATTATCACCAAAATAGACTTGTAGACCAGTGGTTCAAAATAGAGGACACAGAGATTAACCCATAAAACTATAATTATCTTACATTAGACAAAGGTGCCAGGAACATGCAATGAAAAAAAGATAGCCTCTTCAATAAATGATGCTGGGAAAACTGGAAATTCACATGCAACAAAATAAAATTAAACTCTTATATCTCTCACCATGCCCCACACTCAACTCAAAGTGGATTAAGGACCTAGGAATTAAACCAGAGACATTGCATCTATTAGAAGAAAAAGTAGGCCCAAATCTCTGATGTTGGATTAGGCCCCAACTTCCTTAGTAAGACTCCCATAGAGCAAGAATTAATATCAAGTCTCAATAAATTAGATGCATTCAAACTAAAAAGCTTCTTCTCAGCAATAGAAACAATCAGTGAGGTGAACAGAGAGCCTACAATTTGGGAACAAATTTTTACCACATGCACATCAGATAAAGCACTAATCTCTAGGATATAAAAAGTACTCAAAAATCTTAATACCAAAAAAAACTAATAACCCAATCAATAAATAGTCACATATATTGCTATCACATATAACAAATTAAAGGAACTGAACAGACACTTCTCAGAAGAGGACATACAATCAATCAACAAATATATGAAAAAAAAAATCTCATCCTCTCTAGCAATTAGAGAAATGCAAATCAAAACTAAGATTTCATCACACTCGAGTCATAATGACAGCTATTATGGATACAAACAATATGTGTTGGTGAGGATGTGGGGGAAAAGGCATACTCATACACTGCTGGTGGGACTGCAAACTGGTGCAGCCAATATGTAAAGCAATATGGAGATTTAAAAATTGGGATTGGAACCACCATTTGACCCAGCTATCCCTCTCCTCTATAACCAATGGACTTTAAAAAAGCATACTGCAGGAACACAGCCACATCAATATTTATAGCAGCACACTTCACAATAGCTAAACTGTGGAACCAATCTAAATGCCCTTCAGTAGATGAATGAATAAAGAAAATGTGGTATATATACATAATGGAATATTACTCAGCATTAAGTGAGAATAAAATCATGGAATTTGCAGGTAAATGGATGGAGTTGGAAAAAAGTGAATTTAGTCAATCCCCCAAAAAAACAAATGCCAAATGTTTTCTTGATTTAAGGATGCTGATTCATAATGTGGTGAGAGGGGTGTCATGGGAAGATTAGATAAACTCTAGATAGGGCCAAGGGGAGTGAGGGAAAGGGAAACATGGTGGAATGATATCATTATCCGAAGTACATGTAGGAAGACATGAATGTTGTGACTCTGTGTACCACCAGATATATGAAAAATTGTGCTCTATATGTGTAATATGAACTGTAATGCATTCTGCTGTCACATATAATAAATTAAAGTAAAATAAAAAAGAAAAACAAATAGACAAAGCAACCCTGAGCAAAAAGAACAAATCTGGAGATTACATACTACTAGATTTCAAAACATATTACAAAGCTACAGTAATAAAAATGTTTGCTACCAGCATAAAAAAAGGGTGGGAGGAACAATGGCATAGAATAGAAAACCCAGAAGTAAGTTTACATATTTACAACTGACTGATTTTTGAAAAAGGCACCAGAAATATATTGTAAAGAAAAAGACACACCAGAATGGCAATATGTAAATCAATGGTTGTGCAACTGATGTGATTCTGCAATCTGTATATGGGGTAAAAATGGGAGTTCATATCCCACTTGAATCAAGTGTGAAATATAATATATCAAGAACTATGTAATGTTTTGAACAACCTACAATAAAAATTAATTAAAAAAAAAAGAAAAAGACAGTCTCTTCATAAATAGTGCTAGGAAAATAGATATCCATATGCAGAAGAATGAAACTATCTCTTACTAACAAGGTACATAAATAAATTCAAAGTGGATCAGAGACATAAACACAAACTATAAGACTACTAGAAGAAAATGTATGGGAGATACTTTGGGACATTGATCTGTAAAACATTTTTTATTCCCAAAGCAGAAGCGAAAATGATCAAATGGGGTTATATCAAACTAGACAGCTTCTATACAACAAAAACAAACAAACAAAATCAACAGAATGAATAGACAACCTACAGAATGGGAAAAATACTTAACAACTATTCATCACACAAGGAATTAATATAAAATATACAAGAAATTCAAATACTCAATAGGACAAAAAAAGACAAATAATCCAATTTAAAAATGGGTACATTACCTGAATAAACATTTCTCAAAATATATCAATGGCCAACAAGTATATGAAAAAACGCTCAACAACACTAATAGTCAGGAAAACACATATCAAAATAACAGTAAGATATCATCTCAGCACAGTCAGAATGGCTATTATCAAAAAGACAGAAAATAGCCAGGCATGGTGGTGCACACCTGTAATTCCAGCTGAAGCAGGAGGATTACAAGTTCAAAACCAGCCTCAGCAACTTAGTAAGCCCTAAGCAACTTAGAGAGAACCTGTTTAAATAAATAAATAAAGGCTGAGGATGCTGCACAGTGGTTAAGCAACACTGGGTTCAATCCCTGGTCAAAAAAAGAAAAAGAAAAAGAAAAAAAAGACAGAAAATAACAAACATTGGCAGTGATTCTGAGAAAGAGGAACTATCTACACTGTTAGTGAAAATGTAAATTAATACACCCACAAATTTCCCATCACACTCACACACTGCAATGTTTACTGCAGCACTATTCACAATAGCCAAGATATGAAATTAACCTAGGTGTCCATCAATGGATGAAGAAGATACAGCATATAGATATAATAGAATATCATTAAGCCATAAAAAATGAAATTGCCTTATTTGCAGCCACATGAAAGAGCCTGGAGGATATTATGTTAAGTGAAATAAGTCACAGAAAGACAAATACTACAGTTCTCATGTATATATGGAATCTTTAAAAAGTTGATCTTATAGAAGTACAGAGTAGAAAGTAATTAGATACCAAGGACTGGAAAGAGTGATGTCAGAGGATTGGAGAAAGAACAATTAATGGGTGCAGTGTTACAGTTAGATAGAAGAAATAATTTCTAATGTTCCCTAGCAAAGTGGGATAACTATGTTGACAACAATTAAACGTATATTTCAAATTAGCTAGCACAGAGGATTTGAAAATATCCTTAACACACACACACACACAAAAAAAAAGGTGTTTGAGGTGACAGATATGCCAATTACTCTTATATGATCATTGCACATTGTATTACTGAAAATAACCTTGTCCTACATAAGTATGAACAACTATTATGTGTTAACTAAAAATTTTAATTTAAAATTTAAAAATATCAATACCCAAGTACCACCATGATTGCTATTTATTGGTTATAAAGTGTTTGAGCATGGGTAGTTTTAAAAACTTTCCAGGTGATTCTAATATAGAGCAAAGTTTGAGAAACTCTGCTCTACTCCTTAAAACTCTTTACTTTTCAATTACATTACATTTGTAGAGTGAAATTCCTTGAAGCTATTATCTCATGACAACCCAGAGAGATAAGCAGGGCAAATAGTATTAACAAAAAAGATATCCAAGCACCCAGAAGTCAGGTGACTTACTTAATAGCATACTGCTAACTGCAGGCCGGATACACAGTGTTCCTGAAACTCAACACATGTTTCTTCCAGACTGCTTTGTACTGGCTTGTACAAACCAATAAAGACAAAGAGGGAAAAAAAAAAGATGGCAGCTTTTCTGCCACAAATTACAGGAAGAAAAATATGAATAACAATATAAGAGAAATACATGCAACTAGTAAAACAATTACGTGTATAATTGGTGGAAGAGATACGTGGCTGCTGTGAATGATACTAACAAGCAAAATAAGGTTGCTAAGGTTTTGTTAGCAGGACTAGCCATTAGACATCAAGTGAGCACAGGTAGATGGATTAACAAAGTACTAAGAATACAACAAAATGTACTGGGGAAGTGCCATAACTGATCCTGGGCAAGAAACCAGTCAGTCTGTTATTGATAAAACTAATATTTCATTGGAACTTATTGAGGTAGCCATCCCACTTCTAAACATTTGTAAAACCTACACAGCAACAAAACCAACTTGAGTTTGGTATCAGAACTAAGGTAAATGTGGAAATTAATGAATAACCAAGTAAGTAAAGAGTAAAGGAAGGAACTGGAACCGATGTTTTTAATGCTTATTATGTGCCAGCCATTTATATGAATTGTCTAGCCTTTGAGTTTTACTATTCCCATTTTACAGTTGAGAAAAGCAAATCATAGAGTGTGTCATTTATACCAATTTACACTTGAATGTCAAAGCTAAATTTAGGCATAGGCGGGTCTATTTCCAAATCTCTCGTCTTATAATTCCACAATCATTCCTACAAATTAAATATTTTCAGATACGTAACCATTCTTCCCCCAAATCTTCATCTTGTGTCCTTAGCAGGAAGAAAATGCTATTATAATGCCACAGTTTGTTGCTCCTGATGTTACACAAGGAAATGAAAAACTATTTAAGAGTAGATAGCTTTAAAAAAACCTTCCATTGGCCTTTTGCTTTTGCAAAAGCAAAGCCCAAGTCCTCTCAAACACAGGTTGCAAAATGGCAACCTAAAGGTCAGATCTAGCCTAAAATCGTGTTTCATTTGAAATAAACATTACTGACCCTTATAGTGTTTTTTTTAGATTTTGAGATTTTAAAATAGATATCACATAGAAATATAGGATCTTTGTTGTCTCTCAAAATACTAGGAAGAAGAGGAAAAAGAAAAAGGAAGGTACACAGGAAGGAATCTCATGAAAATCCAAGGGAGACTGGTAGAGTACAGAAAGAGGATCAAGGGAAGGGAAGAGAGGAGAAAAAAGGAGAATAAATAGGGAACAATATTAGCCAAATTATATTGTTATATTGTATGCATGTGCAATAGGTAACAGTGAATTCCACCAGTATGTATAATTATACTAAACCAATAAAAATATTTTAAAACAAGTAAATGCCAATAACTAAATTTAAAAATCTAGAGGGAAGATTTGAGAATACCTAGCTCATGCTTTCTTGAGTATCAGCTGAAACTGATAAAACTTATTACATGCTAAAGACATTTGTGGCCCTTCTGTATTTTTGAAAACATAAATGTTGTATTTGCAATGCCAAGAGTAAGTAATAGGGGAATGGGTACTAAAGGCAGAAAACAGATATTCAGGACTCATTATTAAATAAATCAAAAGATCTGTTCCTCATACTTGTTTTCTTTTTTGGAATATTCATATTGACCAGAGCAATAATTATTGATAAATGAGCTTCAAAGCTTATCTTTTGGCATGACAGATCAGTAATAACAGATCTGTGTAAATGTAATATCACAACATAAACACTCAAAGCTGCAGAGAGGAAAATAATGCTGTTTGGTTTGGTTTCATTTAAGGGAGCTTATTATATATTTTTTGAACAAGCCATTCTCTCCATAAAACTCAGCTAGCAAATCTGCATTGCCTATTATCATTGTGAGGATAATGCAGCAAACAGATGGAGGGTTTCATACAATTTGTTGAACTAAATTTAACAGGTTTGGCTGTGAGTGTTAACTTATTTTTATATTCTATTTGTGCTGTGTTTGTAATAGATGCACACACATGAATAAAAACATAAAATCTCTACACAAAGTACAGCTGGTTTGATAATGTTTTCATTAAAGCATCACATACTTCTAATTAGAAGACTTTATATTTGGGCCACCAAGAAATTTTGGCTGCCGAGCTGCTTGTGTGGCATTTACCATCATCAATACTGTAGAAACATTTGAGTCCTTCCTGCCGCTATGGTACCATGTGTGAAAGATATTAGAACCCAGTTCATTAAATTAATGATGACATATTAAATAAATGAACATTTGATCAACATGTCACAAAATTTAATAGGTGAACATTTGGCCTAGGCGTCCAAGTAGGAATGTATCTGTGACAGATGAAACCTGGAGTACTGTGTCAAAAATATGAGTCAGGAAAATTGAGTGCACTTAAATGTTAAATAACAGCAAGAATTCTCAAACTTCAACTCAATTTTACAACACAAACCCTACTGTTAAGGAAGCTTTTATTTTATCAACACAAGAAACCAATTGGAACATAATTGAGAAACTATTTAAGCAATATTCTCCTAAAATTGGTTATTAACACCAGTTGCCCTGTTATCATATTTCCTTTTCACTGAAATGGAGAATGGAAGCCATAAAAGTAATATAGTGATAGTAACTATAAGTGAAGAGTGCTGGTCATCAGAAAATTATACTGAAAAGAAAATTCTGAATATATAGCAGACATAGGTAAAAAACATTTACATACATATCAAAGAAGAACCATATAAGGAAAAATGGTAAGTTATAATTTCACATTCAGAATCTTAAGTTCTCCAGGGATATGAGATTATAATATGTAAGTAGGTTGCTTAAGAAAAATCCTTTTAAATTTCTTTGAACTAAATGGTCATTTATTTAATTGGGCTATAGTTTCCAGTAAGTTGCAAAGTATTTGGATTCACACCTCTGATATTTGAAAGACCATATATAATTGGGAAACATAGTCAAGCCCTCCTCTCCCTCAATTAAAGTCCTTGCTCTCCTCAAGGTTTCCCAGTGTGTCCTTCTCTTATACTTGACAGAGCAAAGGAAACTAAAAGAGTCACTGATTTTAATCCATAGAGCCTTTGCTCCAAGGTACCAGCCTTGGCAAGCTTTTTATTTAACAGATGTACAACACCATCTCATTAATCTGGCAGCTTCTCTTAAGCTATTTCCGCTTGAATATTATGGACAGAGTTAAAGTAATAGTATGGATCAGATATGGATCACCTAGACACTGTTCACTAAAGTGAATCAGACGTTTAACAGTTTCTAAAGAAAAAACAATACCTGTTACAAAGTAACCAAAGTGTGATTTTTAAATAACTTTAGATGCAGTGATGATACATGGACATGACACAGAAAACAACATATGGCCTGAAAATCAACAAGGGTAAACATATACTTGACCAAATTATCACCACTGCTGTAGCAAAAGACTCTAGTCCATTCCATTGAGTTTTTATCTATCCCTATACTGTACGAATTTATCCTTCACTCAATCCATAGTCAATATTCTCTCTCTAGGCAGTATAAATCCCCTGAAGCATCATTTTTAAGGTGTTTAAGATGATGCTCATTGTTTCATTTTAATTATTGAAAAGAAACAGCACTTTCAACTATAATCCCAGCAAATTGGGAGGCTTAGGCAGGAGGATCTCAAGTTTGAAGCCAGTCTGAGCAACTTAATAATACCCTGTCTCAGAATAAAATAAACAAGGCTTGGGATATAACTCAGAAGTAAAACATCCCTGGGCCCAGCAACCATTTTTCTTCCAATTATTGTTAGTGCTAAAATTATTTTTAAATCATTGTCCTTATATTTCATTTTTCTTTATATCTCTGGATTCCATCTGTCTCCCTACTTCTTATCATAATTCCTTCCAGAGAATTTTCTTTTTTCTTTTTCAATCCTCTAAATGGCTACAATTTGTCAATTTTCTAAAGTATTCTGTTTTGCCTTCATTCTCTAATTCTACTCTGAAACTTCAAGAAAGCCTTTAGATGTTTATTTCCTAATTTGTGCCTAGCCCTTTTTAAATGGCAGGAACGAACACACACACACACACACACACACACACACACTCGTAGAAGCCTTCAAAAATTTTATTTCTAGCTACACATATAATACATTCAAAGAGTTGTCATCAAGTTCATGTGAAATATAGACTGGATATGTTAAAGAAATTTTTAGAATGAAAACATTTCTTCACAACCTCTCTTGAGACACTTATTTCTAAGTGCCATCTACACAGGTTAGTCAAATTCAAAGTACTTAAAATCTGCATCAGCATTTCTACCAACTCCTATTATTGCTCTAGTTTTCTGTATCTGGCTTGGTAGTCATTTTAATTTACCAGTTAAGTTTCCTATGAGTTGTCTTTAGGCTATCACTCTTGTTCTCCACATCCAATCTCTGGTCTAGCTGATTCAAGCTTCTACACACCCTGTGCTCTCCCCAGTGTCTGCCTTCTGTTCCTACACCATTATCTTAGTAGAGAAAGCCATCACGGAGCATTAATTTCATATCCTAACATATCATCCTGTCTATCCACCAGCAGAAAGATCCTTCTAAAACCTACATCTCAACAGAAAACAACCCACACATAGTTTTCTGAGGCTTACAGGAATAAGAGTAAATCCCCTTTTCAACCTGGAGAACCTGTCCCAGTCTGACCACAGCTCTTCTTTACAGCCTTGCTCTAGCCTCCACTCATGTAAACCCTATTTCCAGTTCCAAGTCATGTACACCTCAGGCCTTTTCATAATTCCAAACCCATACATACTGGATTCTTTCATCAAGAATGCCTGGTCAACCAGCAAACCCACACCAGAGCCCAGGCCCTGGCCCAGGACCACCCCGCCAACCAACAGTCCCACGGTGGAGTCCAGGATCAGGCCTAGGACCGCCCTGCCGACCTGTGCAGGAGCCTACGCCAAGGTTAGTCCCAACATGGCTCGCCAACTGGAAGGACAATGCCTCAGCCCAGGACCACCACCATGGACTGGCAGACCCACACTGGAACCCAGGCCTAGCCCACCTCCATCTTGAGACACTGCCACCATCATCATATCCCTCCCCATGAAGTAGCCTCCACCTTGAGACTATAGATAGGGCCTGGAGGTAGCTGCATCTCTGAAGAGGCAGCCCACCCTTTCAGCCCCATCTCTGAAATTGGTTGCAGGCATCTTGGGACACCCACACTGCTATCCTGAATTACCTCTGCCATTTCCACCACCACCTTTAGTGGCAGTTGCATTTACCATGGTTCACTGGCAGGGACTAGAAGCTCAGCACCAAGGTGAGATACAAATAATCTGCAGGGAAACCATGAGATTATAGGGTAGAAACTTTAATACCTCAGATTTACACTTCAAGAAAGGGAGACACATAGAAAACATTTAAAAAAGGAAGGAAAGTGCCCCCCCCAAACCAAGATACTATAATAATAAAATCCATGGCCAGCACAGTTGATGAAATGTCAGAGAAGGAGTTCAGAATGTATATAATTAAAATGATCTAAGAATTAAAGACTGACCTAAGTGAGCAAATACAGGCAAAAATTGATCACTCCAATAAAGAGATAAAGGAGGAAATACAGGTAGCAAAAGATGGCTTCAAGAAAAAGATAGAGATTCTGAAAAAAAAACCTCAAAATTCTTGAAATGAAGGATGCAATAAATCAAATAAAAAACTCAATAGAAAGCATAATCAACAGACTAGATCATTTGCAAAACAGAACATCAGGTAACAAATTAAAGAAATATATAATCTTCAAAATAAATTTGACTACACAGTGAAAATGGTCGCAATCCATGAACAGACATTCAATCAAGAATTATGGGATAGCATCAAAAGACCAAATATAAGAGTTACTGGGATAGAGGAAGGCAAAGAGTTTCAAACCAAAGAATGCACAATCTCTTTAATGAGATAATATCAGAAAATTTCCCAAACATAAAGAATGAGTTGTAAAAAATCAAACATAAGAGGCTTACAGGACACCAAATGTACAAAATTACAACAGATCCATACCAAGACACGTTATAATGAAAACGTTGAGCATAAGGATAGAATCATAAAGGCTGCAAAAGAGTGGAGTAAGATCATATATAGGGTTAGACCAATTCATATCTCAGCAGATTTTTCAATCCAGACCCTCAAAGCCAGGAAATCTTGGAACAATATATAAGCTCTGAAAAGAAAATGGATGCCAACCAAGAATCTCATATTCAGCAAAATTAAGCTTCGGATTTGATGATGAAATAAGAACCTTTCATGATAAACAAAAGTTAAAAGAATTTTCAGTGAGAAAGCCTGCACTGCAGAGCATTCTCAGCAAAATATTGCAGGAGGAAGAAATGAAAAACAACAATGAAAATCAGCAAAGAGAGGAACTACACTAAAGAAAAGGCCAATCAAAGTAGAAACCAAGTCAAGTTTAAAACCAAAAATAAACAAAAATGACCAGGAATACAAATCATATTTCAGAAATAACCCTGAATGTAAATGGCCTAAACTCATCAATAAAAGACACAGGTTGACAGATTGGATTAAAAAAAAAAGACCCAACAATATGCTGCCTTCAAGAGACTCATTTCATAGGAAAAGACATCCACAGACTAAAGGTGAAAGAGTGGGAAAAAATCTACCACTCACATAGACCATCAAGCAGGGATTTTCATCCTCATATCAGATAAGGTGGACTTCAAACCAAAGTTAGTGAAAGGGGATAAAGAAGAACATTTCATACTGCTTAAGGGATTCATATATCAACAAGACATAACAATCATAAAGACCTATGCTCCAAACAATGGGACATCTATGAATATCAAACAAACTTTTCACAACTACGAAAAACAAATAGACCAAAGCAAAATAATACTGGATTACATTAAGTAATACCACTGTACAGATTTTCCAAACAAAAACTAAACAAAGAAACTATAGAACCCAATAATATAATTATTAAATTATACTTACCAAACATACATAGGATATTCCATCCAGCAACAAGCAAATATCTTTCTTCTCAGCAGCACATGGATCCTTCTCCAAAATATACCATATGTTATGCCACAAAGCAAGTCTTAGCAAATACAAAAAAATAGAGATGCTACCACGCATTCTATCTGACCACAATGGAATGAAATTAGAAATCAATGATAAAACAAAAATAGAAGCTACTCCAACACCTGTCGACAAACAATATGCTATTGAATGACATCAGGGAGATAAAAAAAATTCTTAGAGATAAATGAGAACTCCAATACAACTTATCAAAATCTATGGGTCACTATGAAGGCAGTGCTATGAGGAAAGTTCATTGCATGAAGTTTATTCATTAAAAGAAGAAAAAAATCAACAAATAATTGACCTGACATTACAGCTCAAAGACCTAGAAGACAGGAAATAATTAAAATCTGAGCAGAAATCAATGAAATTGAAAAAATTGACAAAGCAAAAAACTTGTTTTTTGAAAAAAAAAATAAACAAAATTGACAAACCCTTAGCCACTCTATTGAAAACAAAGAGAAATCTTAAAATACTAAATTTTTTGATGAAAAAAGGAATTATCATAACAGACACTATTGAAACACAAAAGACAATTAGAAACTATTTTGAAAATTTATAACTCCAGAAAAATAGAACACCTCAAAGACACCATTCAAATTTCTAGAGGTATATGATCAACCCAAACTGAGTCAAGAGGACATACACAATTTAAACAGATCAATCTCAAGCAAAAAAATAGAAGACACCATCAAAAGTCTACCAACCAAGAAAAGCCTGGGACCAGACCGATTCACAGCTGGGATGTACAAGCACTACAAAGAAGAATTTATAGCAATACTGCTCAAATTATTACATAAAATAGAAAATGAGGGAACCCTTCCAAACTCATTCTATAAAGCTAGCATCAACTGATACCAAAACCAGGCAGAGACTCATCAAGGAAAGAAAATTTAGACGAATATCTCTGATGAACATTGATGCAAAAATTCTCAATAAATTCTGGCAAATTGCTTACAAAAACATATTTTAAAAAATAGTGCACCACATAATCAAATGGGGTTCATTCCAGGGATGCAAGTTTGGTTCAACATTTGAAAATCAATAAATATAACTCATCACATCAATAGACTTAAAGAATCATATGGTTATATCAATTGATGCAGAGAAAGCATTTAACAAAATACAGAACCCTCTCATGTTCAAAACACTAGAAAAATTAGAGATAGTAGGAACATACCTCAACATTGTAAAAGCTATCTATGCTAAACACAAGATCAACATCATTCTAAATGGAGAAAAATTAAAAGAATTCCCTCTAAAAACTGGAACAAGATAGGGATGCCCTCTCTTTTACCACTTCTATTCAACATAGTCCTTGAAACTCTAGCCAGAGCAATTAGGCAGAAGAAAGAAATTAAAGGGATACACATAGGAAAAGAAGAACTCAAATTTGCACTATTTAATGATGATATGATTCTATACCTGAAAGACCCTAAAAGTTCCACCAGAAAACTTCTAGAACTAGTAAATGAATTCAGCAAAGTAGCAGGATATAAAGTAAACACCCATAAAACTTTATGAAAGAAGTGAAAGACCTATATAATGAAAATTACAGAACCCTAAATAAAGAAATCAAAAAAGACCTTAGAAGATGAAAAATCTACCTTGCTCTTGGATAGGCAAAATTAATATTATCAAAATCTCCATACTTCCAAAAGCACTCTACAGATTTAATGCAATTCTCATCTAAATTCCAATGACATTCCTCATATGAATAGAAAAAGCAATCATGATTCATCTGGAAAAATAAGAGACCCAGAATAGCTAAAGCAATCCTTAGCAGGAAGAGTAAAGCAGGTGGCATTACAATACCAGACCTTAAACTATACTACAGAGCAATAGTAACAAAAACAACATGGTATTGGCACCAAAACAGACTGATAGACCAATGGTACAGAATAGAGGAAACAGAGACTAACCCACAAAACTACAATTATCTTATATTAGATAAAAGTTCCAAGAACACACAATGAAGAAAAGATAGCCTCTTCAACAAATTGTGCTGGGAAAACTGGAAATACATATGCAACAAAATGAACTTAAACCCCTATCTCTCACCATTCAAAAAATTCAACTCAAAATGAATCAAGGACTTATTAATATAATCAGAGACCCTGTATTTAATAGAAGAAAAAGTAGACCCTAATCTCCATCATGTGGAATTAGGCACCAACTTCCTTAATAAGACTCCTATGGTGCAAGAATTAAAATCAAGAATCAATAAATGGGATGGACTCAAACTGAAAAGCTTCTTCTCAGCAAAAGAAACAATCTGTGAGGTAAATAGAGAGCCTACATCTTGGGAGCAAATCTTTACCCCTCACACATCAGAAAGAGTACTTATCTCTAGGGTATATAAAGAACTCAAAAAGCTAAGCACAAAAAAAAAAAAAAAAAAACTCAAATAACCCAATCAATAAATGGGCCAAGGAACGGAAGAGACACTTCTTAGAAGATGATGCACAATCAATCAACAAATACATGAAAAAATGTTCATCATCTCTAGCAATGAGAAAAATGCAAATCAAAACCACTCTAAGATTTCATCACACTCCAGTCAGAATGGCAGCTATTATGAATACAAACAACAATAAGTGTCAGTGAGGATGTGGGGGAAAAGGCACACTCATACACTGCTGGTGGGACTGCAAACTGGTGCAGCCAATATAGAAAGCAGTATGAGATTTCTTCAAAAATAGGGAAGGGAACCACCATTTGACCCAGCTATCCCTCTCCTCTGTCTATACCCAAAGGACTTAAAAACAACATACTACAGGGACACATCCACATCAATTATAGGAGCACAATACACAATAGGTAAACTGTGGAAACAAACTAGATGTCCTTCAATAAATGAATGGATAAAACAAATGTGTTATGTATACACAATGGAATATTACTAAGCAATAAAAGAAAACAAAATTATGACATTTGCAGGTAAATGGATGGAGTTAGAGAAGACAATGCTAAATGAAGTTAGCCAATGCCCAAAAAACAAATGCTAAGTGTTTTCTTTGATATAAGGAGGCTGATTCATAGTGGGATAGGGAGCGGGAGCATGGGAAAAATAGATGAACTCTAGATAGGGCAAAGGGGGTGGAGGGGAAGGGAGGGGGCATGGGGTTATCAATGATGATGGAATGTGATGATCATTGTTATGCAAAGCACAAGTAGGAAGACCAAATTGGTGGAGTACACTGTGTATACAACCAGAGATATGAAAATTGTGCTCTATATGTGTAATAAGAATTGTAATGCATTCCACTGTCATATATAAATAAAAACCATATGGGAAATCAATAAATATAATTTATCATATTAATAGACTTAAAGATAAGAATCATATGGTTATATCAATTGATGCAGAGAAAGCATTTGACAAAACACTGGGCCCTCTCATGTTCAAAATACTAGAAAAACTAGGGATTGTAGTAACATACCTCAACATTGTAAAAGCTATCTATGCTAAACATAAGACCAACACCATTCTAAATGGAGAAAAATTGAAAGTATTCTCTCTAAAAACTGGAATAAGCCCTCTTTTACAACTTCTATTCAACATAGTCCTTGAAACTCTAGCCAGAGCAATTAGACAGAGAAAAGAAATTAAAAGATTCAAATAGAAAAAGAACTCACACTATCATTATTTGCTGACTACATGATTCTATACTTAGAGGAACAAAAAAACTCCACCAGACTTCTAGAATTAATGAATTCCTCAAAATAGCAGGATATAAAATCAATACCCATAAATCAAATGCATTTCTATACATCAGTGATGAATCCTCTGAAAGAGAAATTAGGAAAACTACCCCATTCGCAATATCCTCAAAAAAAAATAATAAAATACTTGGGAATCAACATAAAAGGAGAAAGACCACTGCAATGAAAACTGCAGAACACTAAAGAACGAAATTGAAGAAGACCTTAGAAAATGGAAAGATTTCCCATGCTCTTGGATAGGCAAAATTACTATTGTCAAAATATTCATACTACCACTCTACAGATTCAATGTGATTCCAGTTAAAATCCCAATGTCATTCCTTATAGAAATAGAAAAAGCAATCATGAAATTAATTTGGAAAAATAAGAGACCCAGAATGGCCAAAGTAATCCTTAGCAAGAAGAGTGAATCAGGAGGCATCACAATACCAGATCTTAATCTATACTACAAAGCTATAATGACGAACAAGGCATGGTATTGGCATCAAAACAGATAGCCCAATGGTACACAATAGAAGACACAGAGACAAACTCACATAAATTCAATTATCTCATACTAGACAAAGGCACCAAAAACATACAGTGGAGAAAAGATAGCCTCTCCAGCAAATGGTACTGGGAGAACTGGAAATCTATATGCAGCAAAATGAAACTAAACCCCTATCTCTTACCATGCATAAAACTCAACACAAAGTGGATCAAGGACCTAGGAATTAGACCAAAGACCCTGCACCTAACAGAAGAAAAAGTAGGCCCAAATCTCCATGTCAGATTAGACCGCAACTTCCTTCATAAGACTCCTAAAGAGCAAAAAATAAAATAAAGAATTAATAAATGGGATAGAAAAAAAGCTTCTTCTCAATAAAAGAAACAATCAATGAGGTTAGCAGGTAGAACATTTTTGGACACACACATCAAATAGAGCACTAATCTCCAGGATAGATAAAGAACTCAAATTACTTAACACGAAAAAAACAACTCAATCAATAAATGGGCTAAGGAGATGAACAGACACTTCTAAGAAGATGATATACAATCAACAAATATATGAAAAAATGTTCAACATCTCTAATAATTAGAGAAACGCAAATCAAAACTACTCTAAGATTTCATCTCATACCAGTAAGAATGGCAGTTTTCAAGAATACAAACAAGAACAAGTGTTGGCAAGGATGTAGGGGAAAAGGCACACTCATATATTGCTAGTGGGACTGCAAATTGGTGCAGCCAATATGGAAATCAGTACGAAGATCCCTTAGAAAACTTAGAAAGGAACCACCATTTGACTCACCTATCCCACTCCTTGGTCTCTACCCAAAGGACTTAAAATCAGCATACTATAGTAACCCAGCCACATCAATGTTCATAGCAGCTCAATTCACAATAGCTAAACTGTGGGACCAACCAACTTGCCCTTCAATAGATGAATGGATAAGGAAACTGGGGTATATACACACAATGGAATATTACTCAGCATTAAAAGAGAATAAGATTATGGCATTTGGAGGTAAATGGATGGAGTTGAATAATATCATGCTAAGTGAAGTAAGCCAATCCCAAAAAACCAAAGGCCAAATGTTGTCTCTAATAAGTGAATGCTGATCCATAATGGGGAGGGAGGAGGCATGGGAAAACATGTTTGATTGTGTAAAGTGGAGGGAGAGGAGGTGAGCGGGTGTGGGGGCAGGAAAGATAGTGGAATGCAATGGACATTATTACCCTATGTACATGTATGACCACAAATATGGTGCAATGCTACATTGTGTAAAATCAGAGAAGTGAAAAATTGTGCTGCAATTGTGTACAATGAATCAAAATGCATTCTGTTGTCATATGTAACTAATTAAAAACTAATTAAAATAAATAAATAAATTTACTTTTTAAAAAAGAATGCTCTTCCCTCACTTCTCCTGATAGTTCTAGTAAGAAAGTTTCCACTAATCATTTAGATAAAATTAGTTTCTCTTCATTTGTCTTCCAGAGCACTGAGTCGATATCTCTAATTCAGTGTTTTCCACATATAGTTCATATATGTTTAAGGAATTTACATCTGTCACCCAACCTCCTCAAGTATATAAATTTTGGATGTACATCTTTGTCACTCATATTTATCATCACGTCTGTCATAGTAAATAAACACATTTTGAATGAATAAGTGAGTGAATTATAGATGGCATTAACAGACAATGTTTTGCCTAAAGAAATAAAATATCTAACCTATTGAGAAGCCCCAAATACTCAGACCTCATCAGAATGAACCTCTTGCAAGAAATGGTTCAACCCAAATGTTTTCTATGTATGACCTAAGATATCTGTGCTTTGCATAATTCATTATAAATAAGTAACTTTCTCTCTGTGTAATGACCATTCTTCAAAATAATAACCAAGATCTAACGAATAAAAAGAAAACTGAATTTTTCATGGGTCATTGAGTCTATTATCAAGTAAAAGTTATCTTTCACCTATGCTCATCAACTACAAAAAGGAGGCATTGGTGCCAGCTATATGAATACAAATAAATAAGTGCTGGTGAGGATGTAGGGAAAAAGGCACACTCATACATTGCTGGTGGAACTGCAAATTGGTGCAGCCAATATGGAAAGCAGTATGGAGATTCCTTGGAAAATTAGGAATGGAACCACCATTTGACCCAGCTATCCCTCTCCTCTGTCTATACCCACAAGACTTAAAAACAGCATACTACAGGGAAACAGCCACATCAATGCTTATAGTAGCACAATTCACAATAGCTAAACTGTGGAACCAACCTAGGTACCCTTCAGTAGATGAATTGATAAAAAAAAAATGTGGCATATATACACAATGGACTATAACTCAGCAATAAAAGAGAATAAAATCATGGCATTTTCAGGTAAATGGATGGAGTTGGAGAATATCATGCTAAGTGAAGTAAGCCAATCCCCACAAAACCAAATGCCAAATGTTTTCTTGGATATAAGGAGGCTGATTAATAGTGGGGTAGGGATGGGGTAGCATGGGAGGAATAGACAAACTCTAGATAGGGCAGAGGGGAGGGAGAGGAAGGGAAGGGGCAGGGGGTTAGAAATGATGGTGGAATATGATGGACATCATTATACAGGAAGACATGATTTGAAGTGAACATACTTTATATACAACCAAAAATATGAAAAACTGTGCTCTATATGTATATTGTGAATTGTAATGTATTCTGCTAATCATAGGTAAAAATATTTTAACAAAAAAAAGGAGGCATTGGAATTACCCAACTCCCATCACAAAGCAAATGAACACAATATGGGAAATGCTCTGGAGCTTGGAAGGACAAAAAGAAAAAAATAGGTGTATGCATAAGATTTTTTCTAATATTCCCATGAATTCATAGTATATTCTTTATTTATTAACTTATTTTTGAGAAATATAACACTAGCTCTATTTAACTTCAGCTCTTTTAACCACACAAATATGTGAGAAGGGACTGGAGGGGTTATATTTTATATGTACACCAAGCAATAAATATCATGGAGATAGCTGAGGATATCTATTAATGACATTTAATTTGAGTTACTAATCTTATGAAAAGGCAAAAAATGCCTCCACCCTGAAATGTTTGGCTCCTATCCATTGAGTTTCACATGTAAAGTAAATTTTGAGAGTTTGGCAAGATTTGTTTCTCTGTCCTCTCAAATTTCTGATTTTTATCCAGATTGATGGCTCTCAACGTAAGGTCTCAGGACATCTGTGGGAGTAACTGAGATTATTAGAGGGTCCATCAAGTTAAAACTACTTTTATATGAATAAGAAGATGTGTGCACATTCCTGTAATCCCAGCAGCTTGGGAGCCTGAGGCAGGAATATTGTGAGTTCAAAGCCAGCCTCAGCAAAGGCAAGGCATTGACCAACTCAGTGAGACCCTGTCTCTAAACTGAATACAAAATAGGGCTGGAGATGTGGCTCAGTGTTCTAGTGCCCTTGAATTCAATCCTCAGTACCAGAAAAAAGAAAAAGAAAGATGTGTGTACACTGGAGCTTTTCAGAGCAACATCACAATAGGTTGAATGCAGAAGAAGACATAGAGAATCTTTGTACCAGAAATTAGTCATTTGTAAAAGTGGTACTTTTCTCACTAAATATTTTTTATTAAAGAAAAAGATATTTTCATTAAAAATCTATTATTTATGACAGCATGTATATTTTTAATGAATTCCTAAGTAAATTTTTATGTTTTTTAGCTTTAATTTCTAATATGGTCAATATTTTTTTTCTGTGATGCTAACTTTATTTTGGAGTGCTTCTATGTTCCAGATTATGTGCCAAGTACTTTACATCCATTGCTGTTCAGTCTTCACAATAATTTTTTATGACAATTGTTCTAATTTGACAGGTAAAGAAATGGGAAAAATGAAATCAACATATTTTGATCAAACAACTAGTATATAGGTCAATATTAATAAATATAACCCACACAAACACAAGCTTTTTGGTATCCTCAATTATTTTTAAGACTTTCAAAAGTATCTTAACACAAAAATTTTGAAAACTACTGATTTAGATACGAATTTAGAATAAACGGAGGGTAAAACTAGCAATTTTTTGTGCTCAAACCCAATTATTCAAATACTCATAAAATACATATGTCCAGCAGAGTTTCTAAAAAACCTTCATTTCAAGAGTTTGACTCTTGATTTAACTTGTTGGGTAATTTCAGCCATGTCAATTACATTTTAGAGTATCATGGTTTTTATCTGTGAAATGAGAATGATGACAATAATAGCTTATTGAGTAATTCTGAGAGATATTGTTCTGTGCTTCATTTGTACTAATTGCTTACTTCTCACAGCAACCCTATAAGGAAAAAGTATTTATAATTCTGATTTTTCAAAGACAACTGAAGCATAAAAAGATAAAGTAACTTGTAATTTATCAACCTAATAAGTATTAAACTAGGATTTGAATCCATGCAATATGCTTCTTAGATACCTTCAGTTCTATATAACTTGACAGTTTCCTAAACACTGCATGCTATATACATAGAATGCTGATCTCCAGGCTTTGTCTTTGGCTCTGTAGAAACTGTTTTCTCAGCCTCTTTATCTTTTAGTTTTGCCTAAGGTGCTTCTTAAAATCTCTTTCTCTATTTTCAAATATGAGATTTTGGGTACATTATTAAAAAGCTCATATTACTCTTGGTGTTTATGTTAAATTTCCCAGTTTATAAAATTCCAAATGGACCAAATAAAACACATCTGAAGGGTTAAATCTAATCAGATATAGTGAAACCAACTCAATTTCACTTCACGTGATATTAACCAAAAAAGGTTGAAAATACTATGCAATTATAAAAAAAAGAATACTACTACTACTACTAATACAACTTCACAGATTGAGACTACTTGAATATACAGAAACTATATAGAACATATCTGAAATATTAATCAGAAATCCTATGAAAAAGTTGAATATTAGGAGCCTAAAAAAAAGGAAAAATTAATCTTGCAACTCCCCAACTCAGAATGCTCCAGTAACTTCGAAGTACTATCCAGTTAGAAGAAAATCCATCTCTCAATCACAGCCTACAAGAACTTTATATTCGTCACTCATATCACTCTTACACCTAATCTCTGCACAATAGCCATCCAAGACTTCTTTCTCTTCCTTCAACTTTTTAGTAAACCATACTTTGTGACCTTTTGTGGTTTCCTACGTTTTTTCCCAAACCTTCAGCTCAAAGTCACTTCCTTGAAGAGACCTTCTTTAATTATCTGATATAATTAGCACTGCTGATCCTATTCCCTGTATTTTAATATCCTGTTTCATTGTTTATTAGGAAAAAAAAAAAAAAAAAAAATATATATATATATATATATATATATATATATATATATATATATTTGGACATACATAGATATATAAATTATCTTTTATAGGTAAATATATAAGCTATAAAGTAGCTTAATTTATTGGTTTACTTGTTCTGCTTCTGCTAAACAACACACAAACAGGAGAAATTGTCTGCCATATCCTCAATAGTGCCTGACATCTAGAAATCACTTAAGAAATGTTTCTGAATAAACTTTGAATAAATAAAGAACTCTCAAATATGTGTTGTTCATGCATAATCTTGGAGGCATAGGTATGTATGGAACCACTGGAGAAATATATTTTTCACCCCTCTGAGGTTAATTTCTTTCCCCTCATGTCCAAAGGAAGGAGGGATAATGCAGCAAGTTTCCCTGGAATCTTTGAATAATTAGAGAGAGAGGAGATATTGAGAGACAAGGTCCGATAGATGTTCTGACTAAACTCAGTTAAAATCCCCCAGAGGCATTATTGATTATGCATATATTCAGCCTCTTGCTATCTGCACATCAGCACTTGTACGAGCAAATAAACTATGGATGGATTACCTAAAACTATCTCAATAGAAGTCACTTATTATAGACATTAAAAATAAATATGGTCAGGTTAAAAAAAAGTGTATATTTATTTAGTACAGCTTTAATGAACTCTATTAAACTTTGTGTTCTTGAATGACCCCAAGATTTAACACATTAGATATCATCAGGCCATATTTTATTAGGAATTTGTGTTTCACTTGCATGTCAATTCACAGTAGATAATTTAAATGACAATATATTGGCTGAAAAAACAGTGAGTTAACAGCAGATTTTGATCTGGGAAATTTACCAATATTGATGGCATCAAATGATAAAGAATCAAATATTAAAGAAAATTCTTACTCCTCTGTATTTAACTTCTTTATTAAAAGAACTTTCCCACACTATCTGAGGAAAGATCTGAACAAAGAAGTAAGATATTAAAATGCCTTCTCCACTCAAATTCACAAACAGACCTCAAATCCTATAGAATTAGTTCACTTTCCTGTTCATTTGATGATGTGAAACTACCTTTGAAACAAAACGTCTCTGAGGTAACTCTATTGGTGTAGGTCCCAGAGTATACCTTTAATTTTTATTTTATGTTTGCTTATTTATTTTTTCATTTATTTATTTTGAATAGTAGGGGTTGAACCCAGGGCATTTTAACTAATGAGCTATTTGTCCCTAGCCCTATTTATTTATTTATTTATTTAAGACAGGGTCTTGCTAAGTTACCAAAGCTGGTCTTGAACTTGAGATCCTTGTGCCTTAGGCTACTGAGTCACTGAGATTGCCAGCACACACCATCACAACTTGCTGAAGTGTGCTTCTTCTAGAGTATGCTTCTTGAAAATACAACCTTCAAGAAAATATTGAATGACCTGGGATCTGCCCGTAAAATAGAGTTTCAATACCACAGTTTATGGAATATGTTGCATGACGGGTCACATGTTACTTCCTAGTGGCCAAATTCAATAACCTTATTTCATCTGCATCCTTATATTCATAGCCAACTTCTTCCCTACGTTAAGCTTCTGAGATCCAGTTCTTAAGCTTCTGACATTCCAATTCTTCACTGACCTTCTATAACTCATTCATGGCTCTATATAGGCTCTTTGAACTGTGTGATGTGAGATGTGGCAAACAAAATGTCAACAAAGAACAAGGAAATAATTAATCTATTATATAGGAAAGTCTCTGTATCTATATCTGTATTTCAGTTTTATAACATTTATATTTGCATGTGATTTCCTGGAGTTTATTTATCAAGTTATGTTAATTACTAATTTTATCTCACTCTGGTAACAGCTAGACATTTGTATTAGCACGATTAGTCAGGTTTGCATCATTACAATGAAATACCTGATACAGGTTACTTTTCAAATAAAGAAAGGTTTGTTTCGGTTAACAATTTTGGAGGTGGTTCCATTAGTTTGGGCCTCTGGCCAGGGCAAAACATCATAATAGAAGCACAGGATACAGCAGACTGTTCATATATTGATCCAGGAACCAGAGAAAGACTGAAAGATGTTGCCATGCAATCCCCTTTGAAGGCACATCCCCAGTGACCTACTGATCTCCCATTAGGCCCAGCCTCTTTAAAGTCCAAAGCACCACCAATACCATTACCTTGGGCACCAAGCCTTTACATATTTATCTTTGCAAGACACTATCCATAGTCAAACCATAATAACAATGTTCTTCAGGGAAACAGAACGAACAGGATGTGTGTATGTGTGTGGGTGTGTTTGTGTGGGTGGAGTGCAGGGGAGATTTTAAGCAACTGACTCTCATACTTATGGGAACTGGCAATTACAAACTATAGGGCAGGCCAAAGATGTAGGAAAGAATTAATGTTGCTGTCTCAAGTCTGTAAGCAACTGAAAGCAGAATTAAGGCCTACCCACATTTTGGAGGATAATGTGTTTTACTCAAAGCATCACATCTCAAAAATATCTCATAGGGGCTGGGGATGTGGCTCAAGCCACATGTGTGGCTTGCGTGTGGCCCGGGTTCGACCCTCAGCACCACATACAAAGATGTCGTGTGTCTGCCGAAAATTAAAAAATAAATATTAAAATTCTCTCTCTCTCTCTCTCTCTCTCTCTCTCTCTCTCTCTCTCTCTCTCTCTCTCTCTCTCAAAAAAATCCCATAGCAATATCTAGAGTGGTGTTTGACCAAAAACTACATACCATGGCCAAGTCAAGTTGACACTCAAAATTAACCATCACAACAGTTAATATTATTCCAGTTTTACAGATAAATCTTAATCAAAGTCTACCCACCACATTGAAACTTTCTCTAAAAAAACAGATCTTTTCATGACTCACAGTATATGTGTTCCTCCAGGCACATTACCTCTGAATTTATTGTACTACATTTCAATTTTTGTGGGAGTTAGTTTTACATTCCATACAATGAGAAATCCAGAATCTAGATTATATTTAGCTCTTGCTTGATGGTCAAAGCTCCACACTTGCCTATTGTCAAAAGCATACAGTGCCCTCTGAGGTGACTGTCACTGACATATATAATTCGAGCTTTCAAGGGTAAACAGGGTAAATTAAGACATCCTTTAGAATGTCACTCAAGAGAGTACTTCAAAATTCACTAAAGCTACATCACCTTTCAATATGAATTTCAAAAATCTAAAAGTATTCTTCAAACAGAGCCCAGACATCACAGAACATAAAACTTTATGTTAAAAATGAATCTTGGGAGAGACAAAAGATGATGGAGTATAGGAAGAGAACAATTTCTTGTTGTTCCTTGATTCGGGATTCAAGTAGTAGAGATACTACTTCCCAGTGAGGTGGTTACAGAGAGAATACACTGAATCTCAGTATCAATATCATGGAGAAAGAAATTTGGGTGCTTTGAACATAGAAAAGAATATCTTAGGAATCCAACTGATAATGCTGCGGCACCAGAACACTGTGGATGGGAAGGGCAACCCAAGCAGAAAGAAAAACTGAATTTGTAAAGAAAATTTGGCCCAGAGAACCATTGAAACAGAAAGACTTCTGAACTTGAGTGATCCAAAGGTGGCACAGCAAATCAATTGTGATGGATGATCTGCTTTTCTCAACTGGAGATCGAAGTGCTGATGCAGCATATTTTGAGGAGACCAAGTTACAGATTTCTGTGGCTGGAAGCCAGGAAGTTCGTAACAAGAATTAAGCAACTGTTCATGAAAGCACCTACCCTAGCACCTACCCTAAGATCTAGATTCCTCCTGGAGGAACACAACTGAGGTGAAAAGAGAAGGGATTATGCCTAGAGAGACACTGGCTATGGATACAAAGTACAGTACTTCTCAGTTTCCCTTTGGCTTGGCAGCTTGCAGGACTACTCAGAGAGATCCGAGAAGCTAGACAAGTGGGCATATTTATGTCCTGGGTTTGATCCTAGGAAGATTATATTTGACAGTGGTGGCATGTATCAGAAGAGTGGAAAGTTGATCACTTCACTCTAAGAATAAAACTCTCAGGAGTCCCCCCTGCCACCACCACCATCACCACCACCAGATCTAGAAGCCCAACAGAGATCCCCATCTGCTGGGCTGGGCAAAAGGGTGTATGGAGGTATTCTCTCTAGGGCAGATACCTCATGACACAGCTTGAAAGGTTCCTCAGAAATAAATCCCAGCTACCTGAACTTTCCATTTAGAACTCTCCATCAGCCCCACCTCAGGAGGCCATCTATACAATTTGAACAGACAAAACTTCAATTGTCATTACTTCCCATTCTATTCTTAGAAACTGGTTAGAAGGGAAACTGAGAGCCATGATAACTAGCTTTAGTTTCAGGCCACTCCAGCTGATAGCTTAGTGAGCAACTCAAAAGAAGATGGTTCAACAACCCCCAACCCTTACTCTCTCTAAGGGACACATGGGCCAAGAGGAAACAGAAAGATTTCTTTTCCTTTCTTTTTTTTCTTTTTCCATCAAGCAGGAATGTGAATGTGTTTATGTGTGGACATGAGTGTTCTAGCTATGTTGATTGGCTCATGGAGGTACATATATACACATACATATATATATTATATTTTGTCTTCATGTTATCACTTTTTCCTTTTTTATTCATTTTTTAAAAATTTCTTTCCTCAATCATTTGTTATTTTCCCTTTTTTGACCTCAGAGGGGTAAGATTTCCTGTTTATAAGTTTTTGTTTGGATTTTGTTTGTTTGGGCTTTTGTTCTTGTTTCATCCTTCTTTATAGTCATCACTTGCTACCTCTCTTCTGCTGTAACTGTTAACTTTTTGAATACTTTAAACTTGCTTTTACCTTCCTACCCCATTTAGTGAACTGTAATTTATTATTTTATTTTTTGGTACCAGAGATTGAACCCAGAAGCACTTAACCACTAAGTCACATCTCAAGCCCTTTTTAATTTTTGAGACAAACTCTCACTAAGTTGCTTATGGTCTTGTTAAACTGCTGGGACTGGCTTTGAACTTGCACTCCTCCTGTCTCAGCCTCCTGAGCATCTGAGATTACAGGAATGTGTCACTAAGCCCAGCCTAATTTTTGAATCTTTAAGAATAACTGACTTTATATAATCAGTACACCCACCACTCAAGTTGTTGTGGTTATTAGTTGACACCCATGGCTTATACTATTTCATGGCTTTTCTTATTATTGCTGTTGTTAAATGTTGACCCTGCCATTTCTCTTTTTGTGATCATTAATGGTGTACATGCCACAGTAGGCACTGGACATTTATTCTAATACTGTATATTGATCATTATGGTTGTTGCTGTTGCTTGTTTCCCCATTTTTATGAGAGGGGTTTCAGGAAGTGACTGGTATACTAAAAGTTCACAGAGTACATAACTCTGTGGCTGAGCTACACCTACAACAGAACAAAATGACAATACACCTTCTTCCACACACAAATTAACCCTCAACAAGTTTAAACAATACTTTAACACATAGAATAGAGGAAAGAAAATTCTTAAACCAAAGATTAAATTCCAAATAGGAAAAACTAGAGAGGAATATCAGATCCCATTCTTGGACAATCTACTCCTACAGCAAAATCAAATAAAGTTTCCAATAAGAAGGTACAGCAAAACCCATAGTGTTTTAGCAACTCTACAAGAGTTAATTGAACAGTTCTGCAGTAGAAAACTGAGAGGCATTGGTAGCTGGAACTAACACTTGGATTAGAAAGCCTATGTTGAAGTGAAAAAACACCAACACAGAACTAATTTTTCTCCACATTTTTATTTGTGTATTATAGTTGTACACATCAGTGGAGTTTTTTTGTTAAATATTTGTACATGGATACAATATAACAATATTATTTGATCAATATCACTCCCCAGGACTTTGCCTGTCTCTCCCCACTCTCACCCCTTGGTCCCTTTCCTCTACTGATTTCCCTTCAATTTTAGGAGATTCACCCCAATCTTTTTTTTCCTTTTTCCTCTCTACCTTTCACATATGAGAAAAAAACATACTTATTTCACTTAAAATGCATGTATAGCTGTAGTAAGATGTCTTTAATTCTTCAGGGTAAATATTTAGAAGTGGTATAGTGGGTCAAATGGTGATTTCATGCCTAGTATTTTGAGGAGCCTGTACACTGATTTCCATGACAATGGTAATAATTTAAAGTCCCACCAACAGTATAAAAGATAACACAGAATTAGTAACAGAAGAGATGACTATATGCCAAAGGACATCCTCAAAAAAGAGGAAGACAAATCTACCTCAACAGATACACAGACTAAGACCTCTGAAAACATGAGGAAACAGGCAAATAAGTCAGCCTCCAAAAGTTATAATCCCCTAACAAAGGAACACAGAGACATGGAAGGGGATAAAATTCCAGAGAAAGATTATTTAAACTTGATTTTTTAAAATAATTGAGATAAAAGAAGATCTAAGAAACAAAATAAGAAATAACTAAGAGAGGACAAAGACCATTTCAATAAAAAATAGAGATTCTGAATGGCAATTATCAAGAATACAAATAAAGATAATTGTTGGCAAGGATGTAGGGGAAAGGTACACTCATACATTGTTGCTACGACTGAAAATTAGTAAAATCACTCTGGAAAGCAATATGAAGATTCCTCAAAAACTAGTAATGGAACCACCATATGATCCAGCTATCCCACTCCTTGGTATATATCCAAAAGATTTTATAATCAGAATACTACAGTGATACAGCCACATGAAAGTTTATAACAGCTCAATTCACAATAACAAGGCTATGAAACAAATCTACATGCCCTTCAACAGATTAATGAATAAAGAAAATGTGAGATACACACACACACACACACACACACACACACACAATAGAATATAACTCAGTGATAAATGATAAAAATAATGATTTTATGACTTTTGCCAGTAAAAGGATGGATCCGGAGACTCTCAGGCTAAATGAAATAAGCCAATTGCCAATCCCCAAAATCCAAGGACCAAATATTCTCTCCAATCTGTGGAAACTAACACACAATTGGGTGGGGGCAAGACAGAAGGAAGAATAGAAGTTCATTGGACTAGACATAGGGGAATAAAGGGAAGGAAAAAGGGATGGGAATAGGAAAGACAGTAGAATGAATCATATGTAACTTTCCTATGTTCATATATGAATACACCACCAGTAAAACTCCACATCATGTACACCCACACAATTGGATCCTAATTAGAATAAGTTATATGCTGTGATATATAGCTTGTCAAAATATACTCTACTATCATGTATATCTATAAAGAATAAATTAAAAATTAGAAATGTTAAAAAAGAAAATATGGTATACACACATACACACACACACACACACACACACACACATAATGAAGTATTAGTCATAAAGAACAATGACATTATGGCATTTGCTGGTAAATGGATAGAACTGGAGGTTATCATGCTAAGTGAAATAAACCAGTCCCCAAAAGTCAAAGGTCAAATGTCTTTTCTAATATGTGGAAGTTAATCCAAAATTGAGAGAGGGGAATAAAAAATAAAAGAAAGATCAATGGAGTAGATGAAGGAAATTAAAGGTAAGGGAGGAGAGATGGGATAAGAAAAGAACAGTGGAATGAATGTGACTTAACTTTCCTATGTAGGAATATACCACAGTGAATCTCACTATCATGCATATTCACAAGACGTAAATTACAAAAATAAATAAATAAATAAATAATAAAAACTATAAATAGCTGAAAGATCAGTAGAGTAGAGAAAAGGAAACATGGGGAGGAGAGGGTAAGAAAAGGAGAAGTACAGGGACTGAATTAGAGCAAATTATAATCCATGCTTTTATAATTATGTCAAAATTAATACAAATATAACGTATTACTAAAAGAACCAAAAAAAAAAAAGAAAAGAGAAGAGAAAATATAGATTCTCAAAATAAAACTAGATATCCTTGAAATGAAAGAAAACACAAATAAAATAAGAACTTCACCTAAAAGTATCAACGGATTAGATTGATAGAAAACAGAACCTTAAGCCTTGCAGACAGGGTATTTGAGCCAGAATACTTAATATACAGTGAAGGAAAAATAATAATAATAAAAGAGTCACTTCAGACTTCTCATCTCAGACTCTAAAACCAAGGGCAAGGTATGTGGTAATCCAAGCCCTGAAAGAAAACAATTGCCAGCCAAGGTTGCTATATCCAGTAAAATTATCAACCAGAATTAAAAACAAAATAAACATTTTCCATTTACATTAAGGAGAAACTCAAAACATTTATGATCACTAAACCTATACTACAGAAAATACTTAAGAAATAATACACAATGAAGAATTCAAAATTAAAACCCAGAACTTTCAAATAAACGCAACTTTTCAGAAGAATAATTAAGCAAATGAAAACTAAGAATGAATTAAAGCTATGAAAAAAACAAAATTGCTAGAAATAATGAACCTCTCCCCATAATAACTCTGAATATAAATGGTCTCCACTCTCCAATTAAAAGACATACTGTCATTATCACAGCATTAATTGTCCATATTTTTTTAAAAAGAACTGAAACAACCTAATGCTATATCTCAAGGTCCTAGAAAAGCAGGAACAACGTAATTCTAAAACCAATAAAACACAAGAAATAATTAATATCAGAGGTGAAATTAGTGAAATAGAGAATTTTTAAAAATACAAAAGATCAATGTAACAAAGAGTTGGTCCTTTGAAAAAATAAACAAGATCTATAAATTCCTAGCCAAAATAACCCAAAGAATTAGGTAGAAAGATCCAAATCAACAAAATTAGAGATGAAAAAGGATCATCACAGACATTTCTGAAATCCAGAGAATCATTATAAACTAGTTTGAAAACTTATATTAAAAAATAAATGTATGTTAGGAAAACAGAAATTTAATTAAAAAAAAAAAAAAGTAAAAAGATACTCGCTTTTGGGCTGGGGTTGTGACTCAGTGGTAGAGCGTTTACCTAGCATGCATGAGGCACTGGGTCCAATTCTCAGCACCACATACAAATAAATAAAATAAAGGTCCATCAACAACTGAAAAAATATTCTAAAAAAAAGATACTCAAATTCATCCACATTAGTTCTGCTTAAAGGAAAAGGAAAGCAATAATTTAAAAGGTTATATTTAGATGTTTTTAAATTCGGCTGAATTCCCTAGAAAGATTCAGAAAACCATGGAGGAAAATGGACCCTGAGATAATATCCCACCACCTCAAACAAAGAAGGAGTGGAAGAAGTGGAAGAAGAGAGAAAATAATTAAAATCAGAGCCAACACCAATGATTTGAAATATCAAAAGTTAGGTCCAGAAAAATCATGAAACAGATACATTGCTTGTTGCACTGAAAATTAGTGCAACCACTATGGAAAGCAGTAGGAGATTCCTTAGAAAAATTGGAATGCAAACACCATTTGACCCATCTATCCCACTCCTCAGTCTATGCCTGAAGGACTTAAAATCACCAAACTATAGTGACACAGCCACATCAAAATTCAGAGCAGCGCAATTCACAATAACTGAACTGTGAAACCAACCTAGATGCCCTTCAACAGAAGAATGGATAAAGAAACTGTGGTACATATACATGATGGAATATTACTCAGCCTTAAAAGAGAATTAAATTATGGCATTTGCAGATAAATGGATGGAGTTAACTAATATCATGCTACGCTAAGTAAGCTAATCCCAAAAAACCAAAGGCCGAATATTCTTTCTGATAAGTGGATGCTGATCCATAATAGGGTGAGGGGAGGCATGGTACAATGGAGAAACTTTGGGCAAAAGGGAGGGAAAGTAGAGAGGGTGCATAGGGGCAGGAAAGATGGTGGAATGAGATGATCCCCCTAGGTACGTGTATGTCATACATGTGGTGTGATACTACATCATGTACAACCAGAGAAATGAAAAATTGTGCTGCAATTGTGTACAATGAATCAAAATGCATTCTATTGTCATATATATTTAATTAAAATAAATTAATTAATAAAATAGACCACATCTTAGGTCACAAAGAAATACTTAGCAAATAATAATAATAATAATAATAAAGATAGTACTTTGCATTCTATCGGATCATAATGGAATAAAACTAGAAATCACTGACATAATAAAAATAGAAGCTACTCTAACACCTGGAGATCACAAAATACACTATTAAATGAACAATAGATAGCTGAAGAAAACAGGGATGAAATTAAAGAAATATTTAGAAGTAAATGAGAATAGAAATAACATAATCAAAATTTCTAGGACACTATGAAGGTGATTCCAAGAGCAAAGTTTAATAAAAGAATAGAAAGTCACCAAATAAATAACCTAACATTATATCTCAAAGGCCTAGAAAGAGAAGAACAAATCAACACCAAAAGCAGTAGAAGACAGAAAATAATTAAAATCAGAGCCAACACCAATGATTTGGGGGGAAAAAAGATTAAAATAAATCAATGAAACAAAAAGTTGGTTATTTAAAAAAGTAAATAAAGCTGATGAAACTTTAGCCAAGACAACCAAGAGAAAGAGGAAAAAACAGAAACTACTAAAATTAGTGAGCAAAGAGAAATATCACCAGGGACACTGCTAAAATACAGACATAATCAGAAACTATTTTGAAAATTTATATTCCAATACAATAGAAAATCTTGAAAACATTGACAAATTTCTAGAGAGATATGACCTACCTAAACTGAATGAGGATAATGTAGAAAACTTAAATAAATCAATTTCAATCAATGAAATAGAAGATTCCATCAAAAGTCTACCAACAAAGAAAAGCCCAAGACTAGATGGATTCTCAGCCCAGTTCTACCAAACTTTCAAAAAGAACAAACACTAATCCTCCTCTATTTATTCCATGAAATAAAAAAGAAGGAATCATCCCAAACTTATTCTATAAAGCTAGTATAACCCTGATACCAAAATCAGACATAGATACATCAAGGAAAGAATATGTCAATATCCCTGATGATCATAGATGCAGAAATTCTTAATAAAATACTGAAAATCATATACAAAAACATATTTAAAAGAGTATACCATGATCAAGTGGAGTTTATCCCAGGATGCAAGGGTAATTCAACATACAGAAATCAATAAACATAATTTGCCACATCAATAGACCTAAAGATAAGAATGATACGATTATCTCAATAGATGCAGAAAAAGTATTTAACAAAATAAAACAATTATTAACATTTAAAATACCAGAAAATGAGATCCAACATGGCGGCAGGCATGGAGAGATCAAGTCTCTGACCTCTTCTGCAGCGCAGGCATAGGGAGTCTTAAACCGTCTAAATGCTGTTTGCTCAGGATCACTAGGCAATGCTGAGCTGACTTGGATCTCGGGCGAACAGTCTGGGCCTCTCAGAACACACACCAAGCCCGGATCGGCTAAATTCAAGCTCCCATTCGCCTGCATCTCGCAGACAAACCACTGTGACTCAGCACTAAACGATCCCGCTGAAACAACTGGTCGGCCCTTCTGCACCTACAGAGGTTAATACCAACCGAGCCTTCATAGGCAGTGGCCACAGGATTGAGACGGGGCTTGGGAGAGCCAGTCAGGACCCACCCTTTGCATTGGTCACCAGCAAAGAAAACAAACTGTCGCCATTTGCATGGAATACCACCATGGCAGAGAACTGACATCACCAGAATGCGGCAGATGAGATAACATCATTGAAACCGGCGGCGACAGGGGTATAACCCCCTAGCCCTTCCTCTCCACACAATGGGAAACATTAAGGGCCCCTCCCAGCTCTCCCATAAGGGCCCCTCCCAGCTCTCCGGTGAGCGCAATAGTCAGACGGAGGGAATAAGGAGTGGCGCTAGACCCATGGCGCGGAACCCCTGGCTACCACTCCCACCAGTGCTGACAACTGAGGACTCTTGCACCAACTACCAGGGGCGTGGCTACCAGAGGGCAAGAAAAATATGCTAAGGGTTCTCAGCCCCAAGCTCCACAAACTTAGGGTCTGAGGGAATGGCAAACAGGGAGAGTGTGCCCAGTCGTTCAAGAAAATAAGGCTCCCGGGAGCAGCAGACCTGGCATGTACCCAGTATTGTAATGAGCATCACCGGTGAGCGGGGCCTCGCTTGAGGAAAAGTGGGGAAGTGACAAGACACAAGAAAAGTCCCTAGGCACTCAGGATTGGAGACCCGCCCAGTCTGGAAGGAGGAGCTGCTGCACAGTGATTGGTTCCCGTGTATTGAGAGGAGAAGCTTGGCCCAGTGGGCACAGCTCCACCTACTGGAAGAGAAGTTGATCAAATTCTAAGACTGCATTTATTAAATTTTTTTTTTATTATTTGGGTTTTTTTTATTTTCATTTTTTTAATTTTTTTAATTTTTAATATTTTTTATTATTTTTTATTTTAATATTTTTTATTTTTTTTAATTTTTTTTCTTTTCTATTTTTTTCTTTTGTCTTTTCATTTCTTTTCAATTTCCTTATTCCCCCTTCCTTGAATTCTACCTGTTTACTCTCATTCTCTTTAATGACTTCTTCCCTTCCCTTCTAATACCCTTCCTCCCAAGCATCAAATAAATTTATGGGAGTAAACAGTAACTCAGCAGTCAAATAGAACAAGAAGTAACATGAGCAGCATGAAAAAGCAAGGAAGAAAAGGAGTACAAACAATGCAGGACAGCCTAAAGATTCAGGAGGACCTAGAGGCATCAGAAAAATGGTCAAATAAAGAACTCAAGGAATATCTTAGACAGATGGAATGGAATCTTAAAGAGGATATGAGACAGCAAATTCAAACAATGAAAGAACACATTGAAAATGAATTACATTAACAGATAAAAGAAGCAAATAAGCATCTTTATCAGGAGATAGAGATTATAAAAAAAATCAAACAATAATTCTAGAAATGCAGGAAACTATAAACCAAATTAAAAACTCAAATGAGAGTATCACTAACAGAGTGGAGCAAATAGAAGCCAGAATGTCAGATAATAAAGACAAAATATATCATCTTGAAAAGAGTCTAGCCAACTCAGAAAGGCTGGTAAAAAATCACGAGAAAAACATCCAAGAGATATGGGATAACATAAAAAAAAAACTTAAGAGCATCAGGATAGAGGAAGATATAGAGGTTCAAACCAAGGGAATGAGCAACCTGCTGAATGAAATAATTATAGAAAACTTTCCAGAAATAAAAAAGAAAACAGATGTACAAATTGTAGATGCATACAGGACACCGAGCATACAAAATCACATTAGACCAAAGCCAAGACACATTGTTATGAAGATATCAAATATACAGAAGAAAGAGAAAATATTAAAAGCTACAAGAGAAAGGAGGCAAATTACATTCAGGGGTAAACCAATAAGGTTAACAACGGATTTTTCATCACGGACGCTGAAAGCAAGAAGATCCTGGAACAACATATTTCAAACACTGAAAGACAATGGATGCCAACCAAAAATTTTGTATCCAGCAAAATTAAGCTTCAGGTCCGACAAAGAAATAAAAATCTTTCATGATAAACAAAAGTTAAAAGAATTTGCAGCAAGAAAACCAGCATTGCAAAGCATCTTGAGCAAAACACTACACGAGGAAGAAATGAAAAACAATAACCAAAACCAACAGTGGTAAATACCTCAGTAAAGCCAGAGGGTGGGGGGAAAGCTAATCATGGAGAAACAAAACAAATTAAAAAAAAAAAAAAGATAAATAATCAAACATGGATGGAAGTACAAATCATATATCAATAGTAACTCTAAATGTTAATGGCTTAAACTCTCCAATAAAGTGACATAGGCTGGTAACATAGATTAAAAAAACAAATCCAACAATATGCTGCCTCCAGGAGACACATCTGATTGTAAAAGACATACACAGGCTGAAGGTTGGGAAAAAATATATGACGCACATGGTCCTCGTAAGCAAGCAGGGGTGGCCATTCTCATATCGAATAAAATCGACTTCAAGACTAAGTTAATCAAAAGGGATAAGGAAGGACATTATATACTGTTAAAAGAAACCATTCACCAACAAGACATAACAAAAATCAATATTTATGCACCAAATAAGGGTGCTGTGACGTTCATAAAACAAACTCTCCTCAAGTTCAAGAATCAAATAGACCACAACACAATAATTATGGGTGACTTCAACACACCTCTCTCACCATTGGACAGATCCTCCAGACAAAAGATGAAAAAAGAAACTATAGAACTCAATATCACAATCAACAACCTAGACTTAACTGACATATATAGAGTATATCAACCATCATCAAGTGGATATACTTTTTTCTCAGCAGCACATGGATCCTTCTCAAAAACAGACCATATATTATGCCATAGGGCAACCCTCAGTAAATATACAGAGGTGGAGATAATACCATGCATTTTATCTGATCATAATGGAATGAAACTGGAAATAAATGATAAAAGAAGGAAGGAAAAATCCTACATCACATGGAAAATGAACAATATGTTACTGAATGATCAATGGGTTACAGAAGACATAAAGGAGGAAGTCAAAAAATTCTTAGATATAAATGAAAATACCGAAACAACATATCGGAATCTATGGGACACAATGAAAGCAGTTTTAAGAGGGAAATTCATTTCCTGGAGGTCATTCCTCAAAAAAAGAAAAAAACAACAAATAAATGAGCTCACACTTCATCTCAAAGCCCTAGAAAAGCAAGAGCGAAACAACAGCAAATGTAGCAGAAGGCAAAAATAATTACAATCAGAGCAGAAATGAACGAAATTGAAACAAAAGAAACTACTGAAAAAATTGACAAAACTAAAAGTTGGTTCTCTGAAAAAATAAATAAGATCGACAGACCCTTAGCCATGCTAATGAATAGAAGAGAGAGAACTCAAATTACTAACATACGGGATGAAAAAGGCAATATCACAACAGATGCTACAGAAATACAGAAGAGAATTAGAAATTATTTTGAAAACCTATATTCCAATAAAATAGAAGATAGTGAAGACATCGATAAATTTCTTAAGTCATATGATTTGCCCAGACTGAGTCAGGAGGATACACACAATTTGAACAGACCAATATCAATAGATGAAATAGAAGAAGCAATCAAAGACTACCAACCAAGAAAAGCCCAGGACCAGATGGGTATACAGCGGAGTTTTACAAAACCTTTAAAGAAGAATTAATGCCAATACTTTTCAAGTTATTTCAGGAAATAGAAAAAGAGGGAGCTCTTCCAAATTCATTCTATGAGGCCAACATCACCCTGATTCCGAAACCAGACAAAGACACCTCAAAGAAAGAAAACTACAGACCAATATCTCTAATGAACCTAGATGCAAAAATCCTCAATTAAATTCTGGCGAATCAGATAAAAAAACACATCAAAAAAATTGTGCACCATGATCAGGTAGGATTCATCCCTGGGATCCAAGGATGGTTCAATATACGGAAATCAATAAATGTTATTCACCACATCAATAGACTCAAAGATAAGAACCATATGATCATCTCGATAGATGCAGAAAAAGCATTTGACAAAGTACAGCATCCCTTTATGTTCAAAACATTAGAAAAACTAGGGATAACAGGAACTTACCTCAATATTGTAAAAGCTATCTATGCTAAGCCTCAGGCTAGCATCATTCTGAATGGAGAAAAATTGAAGGCATTCCCTCTAAAATCTGGAACAAGACATGGATGCCCTCTATCACCACTTCTATTCAATATAGTTCTCGAAACACTGGCCAGAGCAATTAGACAGACGAAAGAAATTAAAGGCATAAAAATAGGAAAAGAAGAACTTAAATTATCATTATTTGCGGAAGACATGATTCAATACCTAGAAGACCCAAAAGGGTCTACAAAGAAACTATTAGAGCTAATAAATGAATTCAGCAAAGTGGCAGGATATAAAATCAACACACATAAATCAAAGGCATTTCTGTATATCAACGACAAAACTTCTGAAACGGAAATGAGGAAAAACACCCCATTCACAATATCCTCAAAAAAAATAAAATACTTGGGAATCAACCTAACAAAAGAGGTGAAAGATTTATACAATGAAAACTACAGAACCCTAAAGAGAGAAATAGAAGAAGATCTTAGAAGATGGAAAAATATACCCTGTTCATGAATAGGCAGAACTAACATCATCAAAATGGTGATATTACCAAAAGTTCTCTATAGGTTTAATGCAATGCCAATCAAAATCCCAATGGCATTTCTTATAGAAATAGATAAAGCAATCATGAAATTCATATGGAAAAATAAAAGACCCAGAATAGCAAAAGCAACTCTAAGCAGGAAGTGTGAATCAGGTGGTATAGCAATACCAGATTTCAGACTGTACTACAGAGCAATATTAACAAAAACAGCATGGTACTGGTACCAAAACAGGTGGGTGGACCAATGGTACACAATAGAGGACACAGAGACTAATCCACAAAGTTACAACTATCTTATATTTGATAAAGGGGCTAAAAGCATGCAATGGAGGAAGGATAGCATCTTCAACAAATGGTGCTGGGAAAACTGGAAATCCATATGCAACAAAATGAAACTGAATCCCCTTCTCTAGCCATGCACAAAAGTTAACTCAAAATGGATCAAGGAGCTTGATATCAAATCAGAGATTCTGCGTCTGATACAAGAAATAGTTGGGTCCGATCTACATATTGTGGGGTCGGGCTCCAAATTCCTTAATAGGACACCCATAGCACAAGAGTTAATAACAAGAATCAACAAATGGGACTTACTCAAACTAAAAAGTTTTTTCTCAGCAAGAGAAACAATAAGAGAGGTAAATAGGGAGCCTACATCCTGGGAACAAATTTTTACTCCTCACACTTCAGATAGAGCCCTAATATCCAGAGTATACAAAGAACTCAAAAAATTAAACAATAAGATAACAAATAACCCAATCAACAAATGGGCCAAGGACCTGAACAGACACTTCTCAGAGGAGGACATACAATCAAGTACATGGAAAAATGCTCACCATCTCTAGCAGTCAGAGAAATGCAAATCAAAACCACCCTAAGATACCATCTCACTCCAGTAAGATTGGCAGCCATTATGAAGTCAAACAACAAGTGCTGGCGAGGATGTGGGGAAAAGGGTACACTTGTACATTGCTGGTGGGACTGCAAATTGGTGCAGCCAATTTGGAAAGCAGTATGGAGCTTCCTGGGAAAGCTGGGAATGGAACCACCATTTGACCCAGCTATTGCCCTTCTCGGACTATTCCCTGAAGAACTTAAAAGAGCGTACTATAGGGATACTGCTACAACGATGTTCATAGCAGCACAATTCACAATAGCCAGACTGTGGAACCAACCTAGATGCCCTTCAATAGATGAATGGATAAAAAAAATGTGATATTTATACACAATGGAATATTACTCTGCACTAAAAAATGTCAAAATCATGCAGTTTGCAGGGAAATGGATGGCACTAGAGCAGATTATGCTATGTGAAGCTAGCCAATCCCTAAAAAACAAATGCCAAATGTCATCTTTGATATAAGCAGAGCAATTAAGAACAGAATAGGGAGGAAGAGCATGAGAAGAAGATCACCATTAAACAGGGTCGAGAGGGCAGAGGGAAAGAGAGAGAGAAGGGAAATTGCATGGTAAAGGAAGGAGACCCTCATTGTTATACAAAATTACATATAAGAAGAAGTGAGGGGAAAGGGAAAAAAAACAAGAGAGAAAAATGTATTACAGTAGATGGGGTAGAGAGAGAAGATGGGAGAAGAGGGGAGGGGAGGGGAGGGGGGATAGTAGAGGATAGGAAGTGCAGCAGAATACAACAGACACTAGTATGGCAGTATGTAAAAAAGTGGATGTGGAACCGATATGAATCTGCAATATGTATACGGGGTAAAAATGGGAGTTCATAATATGCTTGAATCAAATGTATGAAATATGATATGTCAAGAGCTTTGTAATGTTTTGAACAACTAATAATAAAAAAAAATCAAAAATAATAAAATAAAAAATAATAAATAAAAAAATAAAATACTAGAAAATCTAGGGATAGTAGACATATCTCAACATTGTAAAAGTTATATACATTACACCCAAGGCCAATGTCATTGTAAATGGAGAAAAACTAAAAGCATTCCATCTAAAAACCTGGAAGAAGACAAGAATGCCCACATATATTCAACACAGTCCTTGAAACTCCAGCCAGAGAAATTAGGCAAAAGAAAGAAATTAAAGGGAAAGAAATTAAAGAAGAAACGAAGAGGTCAAACTATCTCTATTTGCTGAAAACATGATTCTGTATTCAGAAAACTTCTAAAACTCAAAAAGATTCAGCAAGTAGCAGGATATAATCTTAACACCCATAAAATAACTGCATTCCTATACATCAGTGATAAATCAGCTGAAAGAAAATTAGGAAAACTATCCCATTCACAATAGCCTCAAAAATAAATAAATAAATAAAATATTTGGGAATCAAACTACAAAAGAGGTAAAAGATCTCTACAATAAAATCTACATAACGCTGAAGATAGAAATTGAAGAAGACCTTAGAAGATGGGAAGACCTCTCATGTTCTTGGCAGGCAAAATTATTATTGTCAAAATGGCCACATTACCAAAAGTGATATACAAATTTAATGCAATTCCTATTAAAATTCCAATAAATTCTTCATGGAAATAGAAAAACAATCATGAAATTCACTTGAAAAAATAGAAGGCTCAGAAAAGCCAAAGCAATCATTAGCAAGAAGAGTGAGGCAGGAGGCACCACAATACCAGACCTCAAATTAAACTACCCAGAACGTAACATAAAAAAGTATGGTATTGGCACCAAAGCAGACATCAAGACCAATGAAACAGAATAGAAGGCACAGAGATAAACCCACATAAATACAGGCTTCTCATACTAGGCAATGATGCCAAAAACATACATTGGAAAAAAAGCCTCTTCAACAAATGGTGCTGGGAAAAGTGGAAATCCACATGTACTAGAGTAAAATTGAATCCCTATCTCTCACCCTGGACAAAACTCAAAGTGGATCAAAGACCTCGGCATTAGACCAGAGACCCTGCATGTACTAGAAGAAAAAGCAGGTGCAGTTCTTCATCACATCAGCTTAAGAACTGCCTTCCTCAACCAGACTCCTAAAGTGCAAAAAGTAAAATCAAGAATCAAAAAATGGTAAAGTCTATTTTTCCCTAGGACTTCCCCGCCACGGTCATTGTGAATTAGCATCTGTTTATTATAGAAAACATTCAGCCCTTGGTTTTTTGAGATTGGCTTATTTCATTTAGCCAATTTACTGGCAAATGCCATACATAACTTCATTCATCTTTAAGGTTGAGTAATATTCCTATGTGTGTGTGTGTGTGTGTGTGTGTGTGTGTGTGTGTGTGTTTGTCACATTTTTTTTTATCCATTCATCTTTTGAAGGGCACCTAGGTTGGTTCCATAGTTTAGCTATTGTGAATTTACCTTCTATAAACATTGATGTAGCTGCATCACTGTAATATGCTGATTTTAAGTCCTGCGGGTATAAATCTAGAGCGGGATATGTGGGTAAAACAATGGTTGCATTCCAAGTTTCTGAGAAATCTCCATACTGCTTTCCATGATGGTTGCACCAATTTGCAGTCCCACCAGCAATGTATGAGTGTGGTTTTACTCTACATCCTCGCCAACATTTATTATTGTTTGTATTATTCATAATTGCCATTCTGAGTAGTTTTGATTTGCATTTATCTAATTACTAAAGATTTTGAACATTCTTTTCATATCATCAATGTTTATATCAGCTCAATTCACAATTGCTAAACTATGAGACCAATCTACGTGCCCCTCAACAGATGAAAGGAAGAGGAAAATAAGGTATATTACTCAGCCATTTTTTTAAAAAATCACCTTATGATTTTTTTCTGGTAAATGGATGGATCTGGAGACTATCATGCTAAATGAAATAAGTCAATTGAGGATCCAAAGGCCTAATGTTCTCTCTGATATTCAGATGCTAATACACAATAAGGGTGGGGGCAGGGAGGATAATAGAAGTTTATTGGATCAGACAAAGAGGAATGAAGGGAAGAGGAATGGGAAGGAAAGACAATAGAATGAATCAGATATAACTTTCCTATCTTCATACATGAATATACCACCAGTGAAACTCCACATCATGTACAACCACAATGGAATACTAATTAGAAAAAGTTATACTCCATGTATGTATAAAATGTCAAAACACATTGTACTGTTAAGTATATCTAAGGAGAACAAATTTTTAAAAAAGATAAATCCAGAAGAATGATCTCCTAAACAATAAATAAATAAATAAATAAACTCCTAGACCAGCACGTTTAGGAAGCAATACCTCTCAGGGTCCCATCTTGCTCCTGTAAGAGTTCTGTTTCTATTCCTCACACTTGAATAAATCCTACTTCCTTTCACTCTTGCCTTCCATTGTCCCATGAATTTCATTCTTCATATTTAGGAGACATGAACCTAGAAAGAAGGTGGTAATGACCTGATGTCATCTATTGCAAAACTGGAAGGCACAGCCCTCATTTAGAAGTGCAGCATGCCACTCAATGGTAGTGGAGAAGAATCAGGTTTGGCTGGCTGAAATCCTCAAAGCTGATGCCTGTAGGTGTCCCCTGCTATGATTAGCTGCTAACACTAAAGGAGCTTTCTGGGCTGCAGAAGCCTACAGCTTACCCAGATTCCACCGACCAACAGAAGCCAGAGATCTAGTTTCATCTCAAATTCCTGTTTCAAAAAACCCTTGAACTATATGACTCTAAATATATGACATTCTGGAAAAGGCAAAACTATGAAGAGAAGTATAAACAACAAGGTTGAAGAAGGGAAGAGGGTTGAAAAGGTAGAATGTGGAGGATATATAGGACAGTGAAACTATTCTGTATGATACTATTATTGTGTACATATCATACACTCATCTACAGTACGTACAGCACCAAAAATAAACTCTAATGTAAATGATGGACTTTAGATGATATGATGAGTCACTATAAATTCATTGATTGCAACATATATGCCACTGTGGTATTTACAGTGGGGGAGATTATGTGTGTATTTTTATGGTAATTGTGAATGAAAAGTGTAGACTGAGAAAATATAAGGCACAGAAAGGCATATAAAAAAGCACCTTTTTGTCTTTGTTTTTTAACAGTGCTAGGGATTGAGTCTACCTTTAAATAGTTATCTGGGATGTGTTGTACTAGAAAGTTTACTGCTATAAATTAGGATATCTGGGTTCTAATCCTGGCTCTGTTACTCACAAGGTGGCCTGATGTGACAAAATTCACACAATACCTCTAGAAGTTGACTCAATAGCTAATTAACGGCCTTACCAGATGTGGTCTACATAAACTCTCCACTCAGATGTTGAAACACTTCTCCAAAATTGACATGTCCATAATTCAATATTTGTTCTTCTCCTATTCCCCCAAACTTGGATCTCATCCTACTAGTCAGGCTCAAGCCCTGAACCTCAAAATTATCTTTCACACCTTTCTTTCTTTCCTATCATGACATCATTTAATGAATAATCAGTTCTTATAGATTTTTATCTTCTAAATAATTCCAATATTCCCCTTTTCTGAGGAATTCCCAACATTATATCTTATACCTAACTGCCATCGTATCTCACCTGGAATCTTGCTCTCACTATTCCATTCTAATTCTTTCTGAGGCCCCATTTTTGTATAAGCAATCTGAATAATCTTGTTCAATGTCACTATAATACAAGTCATTAAATATCACTTCCTAAAAGACCCATCCTCTAAGACACAAATTCTCATGACTCTGCCACACCCCTTCATAGTTCTTATGCAATTTTGCATTTATTCATGCAATTATTGTATTTATATCTGAGTAGAATCTATAACTGCTATTTAGCCACCAGAATACCCCCAGTATATGTTTATTACATAGAAAGACTCTCTCTCTCTCTTTTTTCTTTTTTTTTAATTAATGCTAGGTACCCAAAGCCTCCCACATACTAAGCATTCCCTCTACTACTGAGCTATCATTCCAAACCCAATGTATATTCTCGAATGAATAACTGTCCTCATGTGTAAAATCAATCAAATAATCTAAAATATTATTAATCTGCATCTTTATTTCCCCCAAAGATCTAAGGTTGCTAAAAGTGAAAGTCCAAATTACTTGTTAAGTCCCTTCTTGATTATCTAACTATGTTTCTAAAAGACTACCAAAAACAAAACAAAACAAAAAAATCATTTCCTCATCATGCACTGGGAAAAGTGACAGGGAAAAGTATGTGAAAACTCTCAAGGGGTAGCTAGGGGGAAGTTTGGATGATGGTAAAGATGGAGAGCAGGATGCATTTAAAAAGATGAGTGGAAAGATGAGGCTATGAAATTATGGCCCTGGAGAATTCAAGGAGGGCTTAGTAAAATAAGAACTGAGGAAGGCAGTAACTTTCTAGGACTTTTAAATTTGGAGAGCAAGAAATAAAAGAATTACAAAAAGAGAAACAAGAAGACAATCACTTGGTTCACAAAAGTCCAAATGGAGGGTTCCCCAGACTTAGAGCCATTAAGAACTAGATTGGCAGACTTTCAAAAGATCAAAAATTTGGCAGGATGGGAGGAGGAAGATTTGCCAGATTAATATACCAACCACTGATAAGAAATCTGCCTACGTTAATTAAGCATATTTACATATAAGAATAGTAAAGGTTTCTGTTCCATATATCAGATAGTTCCAGGACAGCTAGGAGAGAAGAATATAATAGCCCTACCACATCCCATAATACAATAATTTAGATAGTGAAGTAATACACCAACATGAGTGTTTCATTCTTACCTAGTAGATGTTAGACATAAAAAGCATCTTTACTTTTAAGAGTTTTTAGTTTAAAAGACCCAAAGATTCAGTGAATATCGATATTATAACATGAAAGAGAATCCTTTCACCAGTTAAAGAAGATTGGATATTCCTCCTGAGAAGAGAGCACAAAGTAAGTTAGAAATTTTCTTTTTTGAAAAATAAGATATGGAGAAAAACTTCTGAATGAAAGTGGCCAACTGAGATGAAGCATACCACCACCACCACTAGAAGTTATTAAAATTATAGTGAAGAAATAGCTGGGATATAAATCTATAACAGTGGTCAGGGGGAGTGAATGTCAACAAATATCTAAAATAGAAAAGAAATAAAAGAATATCAATAGTGAAATATAGAGAAAGATGTGAAATAGAACATTGTGAAGGAGGTTTCAATGGTGGAGGTGCAGAATCCTGGATTTCCTGTGAAATACAAATTGTCAAGTAAGTGGATAGACCTTACAAATGGAGCTTAAAAATGGAGTCAAGGCAAGAACCCCATAAATTCTCAGTGCTTGGCTCTCTTTCCTTGAACCTGCATAAAAGACAATGAGTTTCCCAACCAGTCATATTGAAGCTAAATATGCCAGATGACAAGCATTCCCTGTGTACACAGAAATCTCAGGAAACCTCCTTATGTCCTCTTTAAAAGATGAACAGTTAGCAAGAAATCGATGATCATTTAGAAAAAGCCTATTACATGTAAAGAACCAAAGTAAATAAATTAAAAAACTCAAAGAAACCTAAAGGAAACAAAATTCGTTTAAATATTTTACTAGATATTCTGAGACATGTTCAAGAAGTCATGTACTGTATGAAATAAGAACAAAATACAATGAAAAAAGGAAACATTAGAAAATGAGAGAATACTTAAAAGCATGATTTAAAAAATTAATGCAATCGGTTTAAAAAAACAAAACAAAATAAGAAAATCTTTCAGAGTATGAAAGATGGGGGTGGTAGAAAGTGGAAGAAGTAAACAAAACACTACAAGATAAAAAATTAGACTTCTATCATATTTTTCATTAGAAGTAGTAGAAGCTAGAAGACAGTTGTGCAAGATTTTCAAAATAACAAAAGAAAATAATTTGATACTGGAATTTTACACCCAGATAAATTTCAGGTGAACACAAAAAGAAAATAAACCTATTTTCTGACATCTAGTACTTAGAAAGTTTATTTGTAATCTGAAAGAAAATGTTTGAATGTATCCCTCAGCAAAACCAAGGAAGAAGATATAAAATAAAGAACATTGTCACACACCAAAACATTCATGAAAAGAAATCCCAGTTTCATATTATACAAAACAATAAATTATAAAAATTTTAACAAGAATTACTTGGATCCAAGATGTCCTCAATTTAAAAAAAAAAAAAAAGACAGAATGGAATATAAATATAGATGGAGCACCCCTAATCTAAAAATCTAAAAACTAAATGCCCCAAAAATCTAAGATGTTTTAAGCATCATATTGGTGCTCAAATAGTTTTAAATTTGGGATTTTAGATTTTCAGATTTTGGATATTCACCTGGTAAAGTCTAGGTAAATATTCTCATATAAAAAAAAACCTGAAATCTGTACTATTTCTGGTCCCAAGCATTTTGCATAAGGGATACTCACTCTATACTAGAGAAATTAAAGAACTATACAATATTATAGGTATACTGCAGTAAGTATGTATTTCCTCTCAGAAAAGTGGGGAGAGGGCAATCATAAATATGCAAAAAAGAAAACCCAAATATAAAACCAATTAAAATAAAATTGAATTTTTGAACAATTGATGAAGACAAAGAAAGAGTTCTCTTTTTATTAATTTCATTTTTCAAATATTAAGAGTGATGACATTGCAACTATAGAGAATGAAAACTAATCCTAACACATATTGACTCTCCAGTGAATAAAATTTATATAATAGGGGCAATATGTGCAACTGTCAAAGAAATTGTGATAAAATGCAAAAATAGTCCCAATTATCTACTGTCCTTTAAAAGCACGCCCCAATGATATAACTTTACAGTCAATCCCAACAAGAGGTAGAATCTGCTTCCTTTCCTCTTGAATCTGAGCTGATTTTGAGACTTCTTTTAACCAATAGAATGCAGCAGAAATAACAAAGTATCATTTCCAAGCCCAGGTATCATGAAACTGACCCTGCTTCTGCTCCCTCTTGGAACATGTTTCCAGTGGCCATGAGAACAAGACAGACTAGCTGCTGGGTGATAGACACATAGAGTTCATTCTACCCTTTATCCCTAACCATCATCCACCTACCCTCCAGAAGCAAGACAGATGCTAGAGTGCACCCACTGAACACTTAAACAACTGCCCAGCTAAGAAAACCCAAGTTTTTGGCCCCCCAAAGTCACAAGGTAAATAAATGATTGCTGTTTTAATCCACTGAAATTTCAGAGTGGTTGCTGAAAAGACAAAAGCTATTTTAAGCCTCCACAGCAAGATTATACTGACTCAGATCCTGACTTTTATCATTTTGTTATGTGACTTTGAGTAATTTACTCAGTTTCTCCATAACTCAGTTTATATGTCTGTGAAATATGAGTAAAATAGACTATCTACTTCATAATATTGTTTGAGGATTAATATATATGTAGACAAATTTGAGTCACTGCATGTACAGCAATTAAAATGATACATGGCAGATTGAAAATATTCAATAAATGTTATTATTTAAAATTTTTAAATGAATAGTATTTATTAATTTTTAACATCCAGAATTACTCACAAAATATAAATGACTTAACTATAGCTATAGGATGGAATGAAAATGCTAATAGTTTATGAAAATGCAGTTATAAGAAACTGGGAGGTAGAAAGAGGAAAGAACAGGTGGAAGGATGAGTAGGGGGTTAATATATTCATCATTTAAAGTGCAGAGTAAAGAGATACTGTCTAAAGTTAACCAGTTAAGAAACAGAGGTTATATGAAAATGTCCTTACAAAGACAGCAAAATTAAAAGCTGAATAGTGATAAAAATTATAAAAACTTAGGAAAATGGGGATAAATAAAAGTGGGAGATAAAGTAAGACAGCTCGGTCCTCATATATGATCTATTATCTATCATTGCTAAAAGAATATAGATAAAGTTCAAAGATAAAAACTTTGAAGAATTGAAGTCTGTGCATATTTAAAGATATAAAACAGAAAATTAGCCCCTGAAGAGATGCTAGGAAGGAAAAGTAGAACAATTTTCATAATTGTAAACATATTATTTTGATAATTTTCCTGTAAAAGGTACAAAAAAATTCACAAAATTTTTTGTACCTTTTACTGTACTTCTTTTACTGTACTTTTCACCTGTACTTCTAATACTTAGGCTAAAAAAAATGTGTTTTCCAAAAACTAACTCTGATAAAATTTTATGATATTCATAACCTAAAAAGTTAAAGAACTTTATAAACCAACTTAAAAATTCTTTTATTAGTAAGGTACTAAAAAGCCATAAGTAGGGTGAATTTTATGTCCAAAAATAAAAAATAAAATAGTATAAAAAATACTCTCTCACAAAATGTGATACAGTTATCCTCCTCCTTTGTCTGCAGGAAATATGCCTCAAGACCCCTATTAGAGTTTGTAAACAATACAGTGTAACAACTATTTACATGGCATATTTACATTGTATTAGGCATCAGTAACCTAGAGATCATTTAAAGAATATAGGAGGACATAGGTTATATGTAAATACTATGCATTTTATATCAAGAACTTGAGCATCCATAAATTTTTATATCTGCAGGTGATCCTGAAACCAATCCCTTGTGGACACCTGGAGAACTGTATAATACTATATATTTTCCTATACGTATATACTTATGATATTATTTAATTTATAAATTAGGCATAATAAGAGATTAATAGTAATAAAATAGTATAGTTATAACAATATACAGTACTATGTTAACAAAAATGTAAATATGGTCCTTCTTTCAAATATTGTATAGTACTTATCCTTCTTGTGACGATATCAGATGATATAATGCCTATGGGAAGAGCTGAAGTGAAGTGAATGACACTGGCATTGTGACCTCAGCAAATAATATTTTTCCTTTCAAATCAAGATCTTTCACCTTTTAACTTAAAAAAAGCACTTTACTGCATTTCTTTTAATATTTACGAATTGCCAACATCACTACTCTTATGCTTTGGGGATGTCATTAAGTACAATAAGGATTATTTGGAAACAAACATTGCCATTCTACAGTAGTCAATCCAATAACTAAGATGGCTACTAAAAGACTAATGGGCACGACCATGGACATGCTAGATCAAGGGATTCACATCCTAGGATAAAGTGGGTCCAAGCATGAGATTTCATTACACTATTCAGAAAAGCACACAATTGTGAATTGTTTATTTCTGGCATTTTTCTATTGAATATTTTTGGACAAGAGTTGAGCACAGGCAACTGAAACCTCAAAAAGCAAAAACACTGATAAGAGGGAATCTATGTATGGCTGTATAAGGAAATATTAGCAATAAAAAGAAATTAAGCCAGGTGTGGTGGTGCATAATGTTAATCCCAGCTACTCAGGAGGCTGAGGCAAGAGAATTGTGATTTTGAGGCCAACCTCAGCAATTCAGGGGAGACCCTGTATCAAAATAAAGGTTTTATAAAGGGGTAGTGATAAAGGTTCCTGTGTTTGGTCCCCGGTACCAAAAGAAATGAAATATTGGTAAATACTTTAACACAGATGAACACTGAAAACATTATGCTAAATCAAAAAAGCCAGTCATCACAAAAGGCCACAAATTGTATCATTCCATTTACATGAAATATCCAGTATAGTAGAAATAAATTATATTAATGGTTGGGGAAGAGATGAGTGTGTGAGTGGGGAGTGACTGCACATAGGTAAGGGATTTCTTTACAGAAAGATAAAAATATTCTAAAATACATTGTGGCAATGTTGCACACCCTGGTGAATATACTAGAAAACACTGACTTATACACTTTAAGTCGTACATTAATTACATTTCAATAAATACGTACTTATACATGAGTATTTATACTGGTCTAAGGCCATATATTCATATTTACTTTTAAACTATTTATAGAATCATTTCTTAATTTTCTCATACAGAAGCAGGATATAGACAATATTTATTTGATGAACATGTTTGCAAGAATTTTTTAAAAGATAAATAGATTTAAGAAAAATATTCTTGGGATTGGAGGTTAAGGCAGGAGGTAGATTTTCTTCCTAATAAGAGCCTGAAAAACCCCACCCATTGTCTCTCCCACTGCCACCAAGGTCTTAACTGCTCTTGAACCCACTCCATAGTCAGCCATTCATTCTGGTCATAGGAAATATGAGACTATACAAAGGCATGTGGACTCCATATGTTTAGTACTCATATGCTTTCATGTACTGTGATTTTCTTGCCATACCAACTTCTCTCAATATCCCAGGAGCCCTCTGCCTGACCCCATCTATCTCCTATAAAATGCTTAAGTATGATACTTTCCACAGGTCAGTAGGATATGGTTTCCCTGTGATGACTCCAGTCTATAAACATAAAATTCTCACAAGAAAACAAAACTTTTTAACTTATGAATATTGACAATCACATGCAATTCAAAGCATTAATGTATGTAATTTTTACATTTAATGTAGGATTTCTACATATCATTTAAAATGTGCCCATATTTTATTTACTTTTCACCTATTATAAGATCAGACTTAGAAAGAATTTGTTTATACCTCTCAAAACCTATATTTGTCGTGAGCAGTTATAAGCTGCTTTCAATTTTAAGTATGTAACACATTAAATACTGAATCTGAGAAAAACTATTCTTTATTGTTCTTGAATAAGATAGATAACCAAAATGTGTTAATATTCTTAATAACTGTTCAGATCTGCTAAAATGATCTATGTTTCACAGGAACAGTTATTCATGTATATTTCACCAAAGTATATTTCAATATTCTAATCCTAGGGGCTGGGGTTGTGGCTCAGCAGTAGAGAGCTCTCCTAGCATGTGTGAGGCCCTGGGTTTAACCATCAGCACCACATTAAAATAAAGGTATTGTGTCCAACTACAACTAAAAAATAATTATTTAAAAAAATATATTCCAATTCTATATTTAAGTAAGACTTTCTCTGTGTTTTTAATCATTTGAACTTACATCACCTAAAACTCAATTAGGCAAGAGCCCTCTGATAACCAAGTTGATTTTCAAACACCTGAATCATCTTTATAAAAAGGAAGCCACATTTTATCATGAGCATAAATCTCTGAATATAGGAGGACAAGTTTTGTTTTTTGTGTCAGGCTCTCTGGGTTTGAATAACTTCCAAACTTCACTAGATTTTTTTTTTCATCCTTCCTATTTATTTTTACAGCTCTTAAAGGATACATATGCTTTTAGGTTTGGAGAGCCAGAGAAGGCTTGGAAATAACCTTTAATGAAAACTTTTAAGTAGGCATGCCAAAAAAAAGGAAAAATGAAGTACTGTCTAGGCCCAGTAAGCTTTGCTTGACCTAGTTATAGTTAAATGAAATGTCAATGGGAAATTTAAGGTAAGCAAATGAGCCAAAGTTCTGCAGGAGGTGGCTCTGATGACTTAAGAAGAACGACATCTGATCCTTCTAAAGAAAACACATTTCTCATGGCTGTCAGCATACTACCAAGGAAGAAAGGAGAATAAGCTAAAGCATAAATATTACTATTCCTAAAGGATGTTCTTCAAGAAAGGAGGTCTTTGTCTTGGCTGTGTTTATATAAATCCTAGGAATATTTAACCAAAAATATTTTTTCACATAAATGTAAGTCACAGCCAATGAAGTAGAAACTAGTTCAGTGTGTCCAAACACAAACTCCAGGAAACCACAGGAAAAAAAAGTATCATATTCTCTTGGAGCTTCCATAATAAATAAATAATGAAGATGACATTGTTAAGAGTGTACAACAGCCGCCAGGCTTCAAATGTGAATTAGTTAATAGGCTAACAAAATCAGAACCCAAGAATGTGTATAAAAAAAGCTGCTAAAAGATGGGTTAGTACTGATTGGTTTGTAAAAACAAATCAAGCACTTCTGGTAAGTAAAATTAAATAATCAAAATTGGATAAAGTTATAGTTTACACATGCCATCAGTTTTTAAAATTTTTATTAATAGTTCTCCCACATAAAAGAAAAAAATTGTTCATGAACCCACATAAGACACCCTAAAGGTCTCCTGGGAATTACTGAATAAGATCTGAAACAATGGCCTTAACTGAGCTCAGTGGGAAAACTGCAAAAATAACTCCTCTTACCCAACCCCCACTCATGTGACAAGATTAGACATGTGGTTTATCTCACTGAACATTCTCAGGCATTAAAGATTATTTCTTGGAGCACACATGGCTTTTCTCCTTACAAAAAATCAAAAGTTGACTACAGTGCAAGTCTACTAAACAGAATATTTCTGAATGTCTGTGATTATGTAAATTATCTGTCTCTAAGAAATAATAAGACATTAAAGTACATCAAAATCACCTGCATTTCACATCACTCCATGGTAAACTATTCTTTAAAATCACCTGCCTCTTCCTTTCTAACTTTTTATCCCCACCCAACCTGTCTCACTGATATGTATTTGTGTGTGTGTGTGTATGTGTGTATGTGTGTAAAGTGTGTGATGTATATTTATATACATATTCAAGATTTATATACCTTTGATATATCAAAAAATTGATCTTGTAGCCCTCCCAGGCCTGGCTTCTCATCTTGCCCCCTCCCTGGCCACAGCTTCCTTCCTCCTATCTGCATGGGCAGCTCTACACAGACCCAGGAGTAGATGATGCAGTAAAGGTCACAGTGTAGCCCTCTAAGTTTCTCTGTGTAGACTCTATATAGATTGTGTATGTCACTGCCCAGACCCAGAGGTCAGGTTCCTGCCAGGTCCTGATTGACGCCTGCCCTCAGACTGCATGAACTATCCCTTTTCATGGTTTCCTCCTCCAGCCCTCAGTGGCCTTCCCTTCCACACAGTCCACATGTTCACCGCCAGTCTCACTTGCCAACCTGCAGGGAGCTCAGGGGATCCATCCAGAGAGGTTACAAAGGTACAAGCAAATGGAAGAGCAATTCTAGAAGATTAATTGAACCCTAAGGAGGGGGTTTTGAAAATCATAGGTAAGAATTGAGTCAAACTGTAGGATACCAAGGGAAAAATCTGCTACAGAACTGGAAGAAATATGGGATGACTTCAAGTTTCTAAAATTTAATTTTAAAATTTATTTTGTAGGAGATTTTTGAAGATGGACAAATAGAGGAGTCCTTTCACTGGCGGACCCATGGGAAGAACCAAGAAAATCAGACAGTCAGCTTTTCAAAAGGGTGAGTGAATGATCAAGAATTAGGGGGGACTTTACTGGAATTTAATACTGGACACTCAAAACAGATCAGTGACTCATGAGATTTTGTATAATAAAATAAGGGATAAAGATCCCCATGCTCGTAGCCACAATACTGGCTGGAGGCACAAACAAGAACAGTCCCTACATCAACTGCAGTAAAGCAGTAAAGGAATTAAAGGAACACCCATTCTCAGGAAGACTGAGGCATGTAAGGGTATGGAAAACTTAGAAATCAGAGACACTGTCTAAAAAAAATATAAGCTGTGCTGAACAGCATCCATTTATTGGAGGGAAGTTGCCATCTCTTTGATGGTGGCATACTCAGAGGACAGCGGAAGAAATCATTTTGCAGCCCAGACTTGACTAGCAGCTGGGGGAGCAGACTATTGGCAGAACTGTGTCTGGCCCATAAAACAAGCCAAACACATACTGAGTGATATAGAGTGTGCCTAAGTGACCAGGAAAAAAAGAAGTGTGGAGAAAGGTTTACACTGGTTACAAACACCCACCTAACTTCCCCCTTACCCTCCAATCTGCTGCTTACAGGACCTGCTGGGAGAAAAGCACTGAACAGGGTAGGGGCAGGACAGACTGAGTTTGGAGACTGAATCAGAGACCAGGAATCGTGGGGTTTGCAAGTGAAGTAGTTGGCTAAGAACAGGCTCCTACACCACAAGAATGGAACCCAAAGGAGTTTCCTGGGGTTTAGTCTTCCAACACGGACCAGCAATTGCTGGACCTTGGAGGTATACTGACAAAATCTCCAGAACAATAGGTACCCAGTGAAGGAATAGGCACATACCTAAGCCTACAGGACTAAACCTTTCATGCTAGTAACCCCCAAACATCCTGAAGGTGAAGCTAGCATCAAACTCCAGACAATACCACCCAACCGCTGAAAAGGGAAGCTGAGAAACTTTTGAACACCAACAATTTTTCAATTTTTCATCAAGATCCTTCTTATTTTCTCTCTCACATTTCTACAATTCTTGAAACCAAGTATTTTTCATGCATAACTTCACTGAGTATTGGGATGTCTAAATAGTATATTGCACTTTTGATGTGTATTCTTTTATTTTTACTTTTTTCCTTTTCTTTTTAACATTTTTTTATTCTTTATATATTTTTTCCTCTAACTTATCTGTTTCCCTAGATTCTCTTTCTCTCATTTCTCCTGCTAAGAGACAACTGCTATTAATTCCTCTTTCATTTTTCCAATAATTTTCTACTTCAGTCTTCTCTCTTCCTTCCTCATAAATATCAATCTTATAATACTTCTGTTCTTTTTTGTCCACCATTTGAAATCGCAAACCCTTTTCCAAATTTACTGTTTATATTGTAGATGATAATTAAACACATCATTTATGTTTAATGTGACAAAACTATATAACTCTTAATAGGAGCTATTTGAGTTAAGGCCATACATTGTTTACATTAAATGCCATTATTATTTGTCTCCCCTCTAAAGATGAGGGGAAACCTTCAAGGGACAGGGTAGAAACTACTGCCTCAGATCCACACCGCTAGATGGGCAGACAAAAACAACATGAAAAACAAGGGAGCAAAGCACCCCAAACAAACCAAGAGGCTCCAATAATAGAATCCATGGACTTGGGTGTGGTGTTGCATGCCTGTAATCCCAGAAGCTTGGGAGACTGAACCTGGAGGATTGCAAGTTCAAAGCCAACATCAGCAACTATGAAGTACTAAGCAATTCAGTGAGATCCTGTCTCTAAAAAAAATACAAGAAGGTCTGGGAATGTGGCTCAGTGGTTGAGTGTCCCTGAGTTAAACCCCCAGTTCAAATCCCAGTACTCTCCAAAAAGAATAGAATCCATAGACACCACAGTAGAAGAAACATCAGAGAAGGAATTTAGAATATACATAGTTAAACTGATCCATGACTTAAAGGTTGATGTAAAGAGTGAAATCAGAAATAAATTTCAGGAAGTGAAAGATCATTTCAATTAAGAGATAGAGATTCTGGGAAAAAAAAAACAAGCAGAAATCCTCAAAATGAAGAAATCAACAAAACAAATTAAAAAGTCAATGGAAAGCATCACCAGCAGACTAGCCCACTTGGAAGACAGAACCTCAGGCAATGAAGAGAAAATATATAAACTTGAAAATGAATTTGACCACACAGAGAAGATGAACAGCATGAACAGCATGTCCAAGGATTATGGGATAACATGAAAAACCTAGATGAAGGCAGGGAGATACAAACCAAAGTAATGCACAATCTTTTTAATTAAATGATATCAGGAAATTTCCCAAACCTAAAGAATGAAATGGAAAATCAAATACAGGGCTCCAAATGTGCAAAATTACAACAGACCCACATCAGAACACATTATAATGCAAATTCTATCCACACAGAGTAAGGATAGAATTTTAAAGGCTGTGAGAAAATAATGCTAGATTACTTATAGGGAGAAGCCAATTCAGATCTCAGCTGATTTTCAACACATACTCTCAAAGCAAGGAAGTCCTGCAATAACATATACCAAGCTCTAAAAGAAAATGGATGCCACCAAGAATTCTATATCCAACAAACTTAAGCTTCAGATTGAGGATGAAATGAAAACCTTCCATAATAATTTTTAAAAAAGATAAAAGAATTCACAACTAGAAAACCTGTGCTATAGAACATTCTCAACAAGATGTTCCATGAAGATACAATGAAAAAAAAAAAGTGAAAACCAGCAAAGGGAGGAACTACACTATGGCATAGTCAATGAAAGGAAAAAATAATTCAAATTAAAAACCAGAAATAAACCAAAATGACCAGGAATACAAATCATATCAGTAATAACCTTGAACATTAATAGCCTAAATTCAACAATAAAAAGACACAGACTAGCAGATTAGATTTTTTTAAAAAAGAGCCAATAATATGCTGTCTCCAAAAGACTCACCTCATAAGCAATGACATCCACAGATTGAAGGTGAAAGGATGGGGAAAAAATAACCATCACTCACATGATTACATAAACAAGAAGAGGTTTCTATCCTTATATGAGATAAAGTGGACTTCAAGCCAAAGTTAGTCAGAAGGGACAAAGAAGGACATTTTATACTGCTTAATGGTATTATACATCAACAAGACATAACAATTCATAAATATTTATGCCCCAAACAATGGAGTATCTACATACATCAAACAAACCCTTCACAGTTTTAAGAGTCAAATAGACCACAACACAATAATACTGGGTGACTTTAAGACACCTCTCTCATGACTGGATAAATCCTCCAAACAAAAACTAGACAAAGGAACTATAGAACTAAATAATACAATCAATAATTTAGATTTAATAGACATACATAGAATATTTCACCCATCAAAGAGTACATACATTTTCTTCTCAGTAGCACATGGATCCTTCTCTTAAACAGACCATATGTCATGCCATAAAGCACCTCTTATTGAATACAAAAAAGAGAGCAAGAGAGACATAATACCCTGCATTCTATCAAATCATAATGGAATAAAATTAGAAATCAGTGATAAAATAAAAAAAAATAGAAGCTATTCTGACACCTGGAGACTAAACAATATGCTTTTGAATGAGGAATGGATAGAAGAAGAAATCAGAGATGAAATAAAAGAATACCTGACTGTATATGAGAATAGTGATGCAACATATCAAAATCTCTGGGACACCATAAAGGCAGTGCTAAGAGGAAAGTTCATTGCACTGAGCTCATTCATTAATAGAATAGAAAGTCATGAGATAAATGAACTAACAGTACATCTCAAAGCCCTAGAAAAAGAAGAATAAATTGACACCAAAAACAGTAAACGACAGGAAGTAATTAAAATCAGAGCTGAAATCAATAAAATCAAAACAAAAAAAATAAAAAATTTGACAAAACAAAAAGCTGGTTCTTTGAAAAAAATGTTTATTTAGACTTAATAGACATACATAGAATATTTCACCCATCAAAGAGTACATACATCTTCTTCTCAGCAGCACATGGATCCTTCTCTTAAATAGATCATATGTCATGCCATAAAGCACTTCTTATCAAATTCAAAAGAGAGAGAGAGAGAGAGAGACATAATACCCTGCATGTTAATGAAGAGGAAGAAAGAGAAAACTCAAATTACTAAAGTTTGTGTTGAAAAAAGGAAATATATAAATGGACACTACTAAAATATGGACAATAATCAGAAACTATTTTGAAAATTTACACTCCAATAAAATAGAAAATCTTGAAGATGTTGACAAATTTCTAGAGACATATGATCCACCCAAAATGAACAAGGAGGCCATAACATAATTTAAGCATATAAGTTTCAAGCAATAAAATAGAAAACACCATCAAAAGCCTACTAATTAAGAAAAGTAAAGGACTAGACAGTTCTCAGCTAAGTTCTAACAGAACTTCAAGAAAGAACTAACACCAGTACTTCTCAAATTATTCCATAAAATAGAAAAGAGGGAACCCTTCCAAACTCATTCTATGAAGCTAGTATCACCCTGTCATCAAAACCAGACACATCAAGAAAACTTCAGACCAATATCCCTGATGGACATAGATGCAAAAATTCTCAATAAAATTCTGGCAAATTGCATACAAAACCATATTAAAAAGATAGTGTACCGTGATCAAGTGGGGTTCATCCCAGGGATGTAAGGTTCATTCAACATACAGAAATCAAAACAAAATTCATCACATTATTAGACATAAAAACAAGAATCATATGATCATCTCAATAGATGGAGAAAAAGCATTTGACAAAATGCAGCAACCATGCATGTTCAAAACACTAGGAAAACTAGGGATAGTGGGACCATACCTCAACACTGTAAAAGCTATGCTAAACCGAAGGCCATCATCATTCTAATGAAGAAAAATTGAAAGCATTCCCTCTAGGATCTGGTACAAGACAAGATGCCCACTTTATTTACTTTATTCTTTCACCACTTTTACTCAACAACATCCTGAAAACCCAGCCAGAACAATTAGAGAGAAGAAAGAAATTAAAGGGATATGAATAGGAAAAGAGCTCAAGCTATCACTATTTGCTGAGGAAATAATTTTATATTTAGAAGATCCAAAAAAAATTCCACCAGAAACATTCGAGAATAAATGAATTCAGCAAATTATCAGGATATAAAGTTAATACCCATAAATCAAATGTGTTCCTACATATCAGTGATGAATCCACTAAAAGAGAAATTAGGAAAACCACCCCATTTACAATAGTCTCAAAAGAAAAGCAAAATATTTGGGAATCAATCTCACAAAAGATGTAAAAGACCTCTACAATAAAAACTACAAAAATTTTTTTTTTTTTTGAAAAGAAATTGAAGAAGACCTTAGAAGATGAAAGGACCTCCATGCTCTTGGAGAGGCAGAATTAACATTGTCAAAATGGCCATATTAGCAAAAGTGTTATATAGATTTAATATAATTCCTATTAAAATACCAATGACATTCTTCATAGAAATAGAAAATGCAATCATGAAATTCATTTGGAAAAATAAGAGACCCAGAATAGCCAAAGCAAGTATTAGCAAGAAGAGTGAATCAGGAGCATCACAATGCCAGACCTTGAATAATAATATAGAGTCATAGTAACAAAACTAGTGGGGTATTGGCACCAAAACAGACACGTAGACCATTAGTAAAGAATAGAAGACAAAAAAACAAAACCACAAAAATACAGGCATCTCATACCAAACAAAGGCGCCAAAACCATACACTGAAGAAAAGATAATCTTTTCAACAAATGGTGCTGGGGAAACTCAAAATACATATAGCAAAATGAAATTAAACCCCCATCTCTCACTGTACACAAAACTCAACTCCAAATGGATCAAGGATTTAGGCACTAGAACAGAGACACTGCACCTAATAGAAGAAAAAGTAGGCCCAAATCTTCACCATGTTGGCTTAAGAACTGACTTCTTAACAAAGACTCCTGGAAAAAAACGAAAGATGGAGGCGAATGGAGTGTGATACCCCCATGTCCCGCGTCACTGCACTGGTGATTAGTGAGTTTAGAACAGCTGAAAGCTATCTTGATAGAAATGTTCAGCAAAATTGGGCTGCACTGAAACATAAAGGAAGAGTTTCAACACCTGAGGACCAGTGATCGTGGCTCAATCACGAGTGAACCCTGCAAGGAGATCCAGGCTGACTGATCAACGGCCGCCCCTGCAGCCAGACCCTGCGTACCAACATGCCAGCAACACAGAGAAACGGTGCTACGAAATCTGTGGGATCCTGCCAACCATGCACCCACAGTGCTCCAGGCTGAGTTCTGGGGTTGGGACGGGGGAGACAAGTGGCCCAGATATGCCCTCCACACCGGACACCCCACTGAGGAGGCTAGCGGCCACCATATTGAGGAGCTGATGTCACCGTCGCCAGCTTTCAACAGATCCGACCCCACCAAAGCAAATACAGCAACAGAACAGGTGTGTGACACTCCGCCCCTCTCCCATACAGTGGGGAAATCACAAAAAATCTCTACCCAGCTCTCCATGGGCGTGAATATCAAAGTGGGCATGAATATCAGAGGCATGGGGAACAGTAAAGGCACCTGACCTCCAACTCCCCTCTCCCACCAGCAGCGAAAGGAAACCTGTCTCACCAGCTCTCGGGGGCTTGGCTATCAGAGGGAATTGAAAGAATAGGGGGCCGGTTCCCAACTCCTACACTCCACATCCAGGAAACTACAGGCCCAGAGTGTAGCTTGAACTGTGGAGAGGTACCACACTGGGGAAGGCCTGGCTGGTGGGAGAAGCGAGGAGGCTAGAGACCAGGAACAACCCTAAATTGGGGAAGGGAGAGCCACCTCACAGGGATTGTTTCCTATGTCCTGAGGGCAAAATGTTTGTCCGGAAAGTACAGCTCCTCCTATTGGAAGCGAAGAAAATAGAAGCTTAATAGTGCAATTTTTTTATTTTAATTTTAATTTTACTTTATTTTTTTTCTCATTTCTTCTTTTTCTTTTCTTTTTTTTTACTTCTTCTCTCCCTTTCTCTTTCTTGGTTTTCTTCTTTACCTTTTCCCTATCTTTCCTCCCAAGCATGACCAATCTGATTACGTGTAAGTTACTAAATGCAAATAGGTGAATGTTACAAGACGGACTATAGTCCTCCTAAGCCCTTAGCTACCCCCAAATACTCCTGTCTATTCTCTTGTTAATATCCACCTGCATTTGACCAATCCCCCAAAGAAGCTAAGATATACTAACCTCCATACCATCACATCTCCCGACCTTAACATAAAATTCTAAGTACAAACCTTAATTCTCTATATGCCATCAAAATCTATAGGCCTTTAATGAAACTAACGAATTTAATCACAATTAAACCCAACATCTCTAGACATTGTCTCCCATAACAAAGGAGAGATCTTGGAGCCATACAAAACCAAAACAAATTTATAGGAGAAAATAATAACAGAGCAGTCAAACAGTGCTGGAAAGAAACATGAAAATCATGAAAAAAGGAAGAAAAGGAACACAAACAATACAGAACAGCTTAAATTCTGATGCTAGATGCATCAGAAAAATGGTCAGATAAAGAACTCAAGGCATACCTGACTCAGATGGAATGGAATCTTGAAGAGATCATTAGACAGCAAATGCAACCAATGAAAGATCACTTCAACAATGAATTACATAAACAAATGCAAAAAGCAAATGAACAACTCTACAAGGACATAGAGGTTATAAAAACATCAACCAGAAATCCTAGAAATGAAGGAAAGTATAAACCAAATTAAAAAATCAAATTAAAGTATCACCAGTAGACTAAGCAGAAGTCAGAATATCAGACAACGAAGACAAAATATATCATCTCAAAAAGAGTCTAATCAACTCAGAAATGTTGGTAAGAAATCATGAGCAAAACATCCAAGAGTTATGGGATATCATAAAAAAAACAAATTTAAGAGTCATTGGGATAGAGGAAGGTATAGAGGTCCAAACCAAAGGAATGAGCAATCTGTTAAATGAAATAATTTTAGAAAACTTTCCAGACATGAAAAATGAAACAGATGTACAAATCCTAGAAGCCTACTGGACGCTGAATATTCAAAACCACAACAGACCACCGCCAAGACATATTATTATGAAGATATCCAACATATAGAACAAGGAGAGAATATCAAAAGCTATAAGAGAAAGGAGGCAGATTACATTTAGGGGTAAACCAATTAGGTTAACGGCTGATTTCTCATCACAGACACTGAAAGCGAGAAGATTTTAGAACAACGTTTTTCAAATGCTGAAAGATAATTGGTGCCAACCAAGAATATTGTATCCAGCAAAACTAAGCTTCAGGTTTGACAATGAAGTAAAAATCTTCCATGATAAACAAAAGTTAAAAGAATTCACAGAGCATTTTGGGCAAACGCAAAGCATTTTGGGCAAGACACTACACGAAGAGGAAATGAAAAACCATGACAAAAACCAATAGTGGGAAGTACCTCAGGGGATAAAAAACTAATCAAACAGGAAAAACAAACCAAATTTTTAAAATAATTAAATAAATAAACAAACATGACTGGAGTACAAACAATATATCAATAGTAACCCTAAATGTTAATGTCTTAAACTAACCAATTAAATGACATAGGCTAGTAACCTGGATTAAAAAAGCAGATCCAACAATATGCTGCCTTCAGAAGACTCATCTGACAGGAAAAGACACACACAGGCTAAAGGTGAAAGGCTGGGAAAAATCATACCATGCACATGGACCTCGGAAGCAAGCAGGGGTGGCTATACTCATATCAAATAAAATCGACTTCAAGCCTAAATTAATCAAAATGGATAAAGAAGGACACTATATACTGTTAAAGGGAACCATTCACCAATAAGACATAACAATTATCAATTTATATGCCCCAAACAATGGTGCTGCTATGTTCATAAAACAAACTCTCCTCAAGTTCAATGGACAAATTGACCACAACACAGTAATTATGGGTGACTTCAACACACCTCTTTCACCAATGGACAGATCTTCCAAACAAAAGCTGAATAAAGAAACTATAGAACTCAATAACACAATTACTAACCTAGACTTAACTGACATATATAGGATATATCAACAATCAACCAGTGGATATACTTTTTTCTCAGCAACACATGGATCCTTCTCAAAAATAGACCATATATTATGTCATAGGGCAACTCTTAGCAATTATAAAGGAGTAGAGATAATACCATGCATCTTATCTGATCATAATGGAATAAAACTGGAAATTAACAATAAAAGAAGGAGGAAAAAATCCTAATCACTTGGAGAATGAACAATATGTTACTGAATGATAAATGGGTTACAGAAGACATCAAGGAGGAAATTTAAAAATTCATTGAGACAAATGAAAACACAGACACAACATATCAGAATCTATGGGATACAATGAAAGCAGTTCTAAGAGGAAAATTCATTGCTTGGAATTCATTAGTCAAAAAAAGGAAAAACCAACAAATAAATGATCTCATATTTCATCTCAAAGCCTTTGAAAAATCAGAGCAAAACAACAGCAAATGTAGTAGAAGGGAAGAAATAATTAGAATCAGAGCTGAAATCAATGATATTGAAATAAAAGAAACAATTGAAAAAATTGACAAAACTAAAAGTTGGTTCTTCGAAAAAATAAATAAGATTGACAGACCCTTAGCTATACTAATGAAGAGAAGAAGAGAGAGAACTCAAATTACTACCATACGGGATGAAAAGGGCAATATCACAACAGACACTACAGAAATACAGATGATAATTAGAAATTATTTCAAAACCTTATTGGACAATAAAATAGAAGATAGTGAAGGCATCGATAAATTTCTTAAGTCATATGATCTGCCCAGATTGAGTCAGGGGGATATACCCAACTTAAACAGACCAATATCAATTGAGGAAATAGAAGAAGCCATCAAAAGACCACCAGCCAAGGAAAGCCCAGGACAAGATGGGTATACAGCAGAGTTTTACAAAACCTTTAAAGAAGAACTAATACCAATACTTTTCAAGCTATCTCGTGAAAGAGAAAAAGAGGGAGTACTTCCAAATTCATTCTACAAGGCCAACATCACCCTGATTCCTAAACCAGATAAGGACACTTCAAAGAAAGAAAACTACAGACCAATATCTCTAATGAACATAGATACAAAAATCCTCAATATGGCAAATCGGATACAAAAACAAATTTAAAAGATCGTGCACCATGATCAAGTAGGATTCATCCCTGGGATGCAAGGCTCGTTCAATATACAGAAATCAATAAATGCAATCCACTACATCAATAGACTTAAAGATAAAAACCATATGATCATCTCAATAGACGCAGAAAAAGCATTCAAAAAATACATCTCTTTATGTTCAAAACATTAGAAAAACTAGGGATAACAGGAACTGATCTCAACATTGTAAAAGCTATTTATGCTAAGCCTCAGGCTAGTATCATTCTACATGGAGAAAAATTGAAGGCATTCCCCCTAAAATCTGGAACTCTACAAGGACATAGAGGTTATAAAAAAATCAAGAACAAGACAGGGATGCCCTCTCTCACGACTCCTATTCAACATAGTTCTCGAAACACTGGCCAGAGCAATAAGACAGATGATAGAAATTAAAGGCATAAAAATAGGAAAAGAAAAACTGAAATTAGCACTATTTGTGGATGACATGATCCTATACCTAACGGACCCAAAAGGTTCTGCCAAAAAATGTCTAGAACTAGTATATTAATTCAGCAAACTGGCGGGTTATAAAATCAACACTCATAAGTCTAAGGCATTCTTGTATATCAGTGACAAACCCTCTGAAAGGGAAATCAAGACAACCACCCTATTCACAATATCCTCAAAAAAAAAAAATATTTGGGAATCAACCTAACAAAAGAGGTGAAAGACCTTTACAAAGAAAACTACAGAACCCTAAAGAGGGAAATAGAAGAAGACCTTAGAAGATGAAAAGATATACCTTGTTCATGGATAGGCAGAATTAATATCATTAAAATGGCCACACTACCAAAAGTACTCTATAGGTTTAATGCAATGCCAATCAAAATCCCAATGGCATTCCTTACAGAAATAGAAAACACAATCATGAAATTCATCTGGAGAAATAAAAGATCCAGAATAGCTAAAGTAATTCTAAGCAAGAAGAGTGAAATAGGTGATATAGCGATACCAGATTTCAAACTATACTATAGAGCAATAGTAACAAAAACAGCATGGTACTGGTACCAAAACAGGTGGGTAGACCAATGGTACAGAATAGAGGACACAGAGACCAATCCACAAAATTATAACTATCTTATATTAGACAAAGGTGCTAAAAGCATGCAATGGACAAAGGATAGCATCTTCAAAAAATGGTGCTGGGAGAACTGGAAATTCATATGCAACAAAATGAAATTGAATCCCTTTCTCTCACCATGCACAAAAGTTAACTCAAAATGGATCAAGGAGCTAGGAATCAAACCAGAGACTCTCCGTCTAATAGAAGAAAAAGTTGGCCCTAATCTCCATCTCATGAGGTCGGGCTCCAAATTCCTTAATAGGACACCTATAGCACAAGAGTTAAAATCAAGAATCAACAAATGGGACATATTCAAACTATAAAGTTTTTTCTCAGCAAGAGAAATAATAAGTGAGGTAAATAGGGAGCCTACATCCTGGGAAAAAATTTTTACCCCTCACACTTCAGATAGAGTTCTAATCTCCAGAGTATACAAAGAACTCAAAAAGTCAAACAACAGAAAAACAAATAACTCAGTCAACAAATGGGCCAAAGATCTAAACAGACACTTCACAGAGGAGGATATACAATCAATCAACGAGTATACGAAAAAATGCTCACCATCTCTAGCAATCAGAGAAATGCAAATTAAAACCACTCTAAGATACCATCTCACTCCAGTAAGAATGGCAGCCATTATGAAGTCAAACAATAACAAGTGCTGGCGAGGATGTGGGGAAAAAGGTACACTTGTACATCGTTGGTGGGACTGCAAATTGGTGCACCCAATTTGGAGGGCAGCATGAAGATTCCTTGGAAAGCTGGAAATGGAACCACCATTTGACCCAGCTATTCCCCTTGTTGGACTATACCCAAAAGACCTAAAAAGAGCATACTTCAGGGACACAGCTACATCAATGTTCATAGCTGCATAATTCACAATAGCAAGATTGTGGAACCAACCCAGATGCCCTTCAACAGATGAATGAATTTTAAAAATGTAGCATTTATACACAATGGAATATTACTCAGCACTAAAAAATAACAAAATCATGTCATTTGCAGGGAAATGGATGGCACTAGAACAGATTATGCTAAGCAAAGTTAACCAATCCCTAAAAAACAAATGTCAAATGTCTTCTCTGATATAAGGGAGATGACTCAAAACACAGTAGGAAGGAAGAGCATGAGAAGAAGATTACCACGAAACAAGGAAGAGGTGGGAGGGAAAGGGAGGGAGATGGGGAATTGCATGGAAGACGGAAGGAGACCCTCATGAGTTCACAAAATACATATACAATGGTGTGAGGGGAAGGGAAGGGAAAAAACAGAGAGAGAGAGATAAGTATCACAGTAGAATGGATAGAGAATAGTTATGAGAAGGGAAGGGAGGGAAGGGGGATAGGGAGGGCAGCAGAATACAACTGACTCTAGGATTGCTGTATGTATACACATGGATGTATAACCAATGTGATCTTGAAATTGTATACGTGGAAAAATGAGAATTCATACCCTATTTGAATCAAATGTATGATATGTCAAGATCATTGTATTGTCTTGAGCAACTAATTAAAAAAAAAGACTCCTAAGGCACAAGAAGTAAAATCAAGAACCAATAAATTGTATGGATTTAAACTAAAAAACTTCTTCTCAGTAAAAAAACAATAATATGAAGAGAGAGCCTACAGAATGAGAGAAATTCTTTATCACATGCACCTCAGATAGAGCATTAATTTCCAAGATATACAGAGAACTCAAAACTCTTAACAACAACAACAAAAAACAAATAACCCAATCAATAAATGGGCTAAGGAACTGACTGAACAGACACTTCAAAGAAGAACAAATACCATCAATCAACAAATATATGGAAAAATGTTCAACATCTCTAGCAATTAGATAAATGCAAATCAAAACTGCACTGAGATTCCATTTCACTCCAATTAGAATGGCAATTATCAAGAATACAAAAAACAAAAAATGTTGCCAAAGATGTGGGGTAAAAGTTCCACTCATACATTGATGGTGGGACTGCAAATTGATGAAACTACTATGGAAATCAGTATGGAGCTTCCTCATAAAACTTGGAGTGGAACCACCATTTGACCCAGTTATCCCCTCTTAGGTTTATAACCAAAGGACTTAAAATCAGCATCCATATCAATGTTTGTTTATAGCAGGTCAATTCACAATAGCTAAGCTATGGAACCAACCTAGGTGCCCTTCAAAAGATGAATGGATAAAGAAACTGTGGTGTATACATACATACCCAATGGAATATTACTCCGCCTTAAAGAAAAATGAAATCATGGCATTTTCCAGTAAATGGATGGAGCTGGAAAATATCATGCAAAGAAAAATAAGCCAGTCCCAAAGAACCAAAGGCCAAATGTTTTTTCTGATATGTAGATGCTAATTCACAATAAGGTGGGGGGGGGGGTAGGGAAAAATAAAGGTATTTTGAATTAGACAGAGTAGAGTGAAGGAAGGAAAGAGGACATAGATAAAGAAAGGACAGTACAATGAATCAGACATTACCCTATGTGCATATATATTTACACAACTGTTGTAATTTTATATCATGTACAACTAGAAGAATGAGAAATTATACTCCATTTATGTATGATGTATTAAAATGCATTCTACTATCATGTATAAATAATTAGAACAAAACATTGATCTGAGAAATAATGTGGTAATATTAATTTTCCATTTATTTAAAGTCCCTCTCCTGGAGATATTTGCATCAATTCTTATAATACCTCCTTAAAAGGATCATAAAATCAAAGTCTTTACAAGAGTAAACTGTTTGGTCAGGTCTCATCATATATAACTGCCAGAATGAAACAAATAACTCCTATTGAACTGACTATTGGCTTACATTGTCCACACAAGATCTCAGGTCTTAGTTGGTAATTCCCAGGAATACCTGAAGTGTGTCTTGTGAGAGTTCATGAACACTATTACCAAGAGGAATCCACCATGTTCTCCCCTTTCACTGCTGTCTGCTGCTGGAAAAATAACACAAAGTTATTTGATGGAATTCAGTGCAGCAGAAGCTCAACATGAAGATGTCCATGTCTTTGAAAAGATGAGGCCTCCTGCTGATGGCAAAACTCCTGGCAAAATCCTGAGAACAAAATGATGCTAGTTTCCTCAGAAGCTTCTATGCCCTAAAACAGTCATAAGTGTCATGTAGAACTGGAGAGGCTATGCTGCTTCTCCACTTTCTGACACCCTTTATCAGAAAAGGGTGTACCCATGTCTGACAGAGTGGCTCACCTAGATTCCCTCCCTCTCTTTCTGAAATGCTCAGATAACCATGGGGCCAGTCCAGAGGCTCATCCAAAAAACAGACCTGTAATCCTTATCCTATCATTCCTTGGATTCTCATAGCAAGTACACACTTCCTTAGTCACTTCAAGCCAAAATTAAAAGAAAAACATGGAGGGGGTCGGGTTTGCATTAGCAAACTGACCCATCCAAAGAGTCTCCTGGCAGTCATCCCACCAGTTCATTACACATCCCTTGGATATTTCTGAATTCCCACTAAGATTAATATGAAGACCTCAGCAATACAAGGAAACTTAAAAGCAAGCAAATCCCTCCTGAAATCATCTGATCACAAAAGTCCAAACCTAATCAAGCTGTGGTTTGAAATGTGGATATGAATTTGTCTGTGAAGCATATAAGTCACCATGATGGTGACTCCTAACCAAAATGTAATGGTAGAGCAGTTTTTAGGGATGTCTTAACACCAGTAGCTGTAGGAAGAAGGTAAAGGTCTTTTATTTGTGAATAAAGGATGTAAGCTCAAGGAATAAGAACACATGTTGTGTTTTCTATCTATCTATCTGTAATCAGAAACTGGATGACATCATGACAGAATCTGAAAATGGTATTGAGAGGAAAAGAGGGTTATAGGAGTATAAACAAGAATAAGAGAAGTATAAAAGATTATAAATGTGAAACACAGTTGTGAAAGGTACAAAATCAAGTATAGTAATAATGTTTTTACAAAAGGGGAAGGAGTAGTACCACATTTTAACCTTTACAGACCATATCAAATATATTTAACTGATTTGAGCCCAACAAGTCCTTTGATACAACAAAGAATGATGATTTGTTTCCTCCCACAGATGTTTCTCCCACTAGCATATGTTTCTCTGTCTCAAAGTTCTCATATGAAGGGCTCAGATGCCCTGATTATTCTGACATAAAAGCTCTGCAGAATTCACCAAAAGACATGTCAAAGTCCAGAAAAGGGAAATCCCAATAAGAATAAGATTCTCCTTTATAATAAAGGAAAGTTGTGTGTCTGCTCTCCAAACCCTGTTCTTGGTGGGAGCACCATCAGATCAAGGAAGCATATAAGCCAATCAGTCCCCCCTTTTGCTTAAGCCAATTCCACTTGTATTTCTTCCACTTGCAACCCAAAGAGTTCTGACAAATATACTGCACAAGAAATGAGAAGTTAAGAATCATGAAAAATAGAATGGATGCCCAGAAAGCAAACCAATCAGCTAACCAGCTGAGATTAATTTTCTGACATGATTGCAAATTCATTTCAGAAAATTGGTAAACAAGAACCCAGGGATAGAAAAATCACTAATGCAAGGTCACACAAGATTTTGTGTTCTGGCATCTGAGGTAAAATTACAACCTAGAAATCCCGTAGCCAACCATTTTTCCTACCCATTATGCATTAATAATATGTCTTGATTCAAGAAGGAAAAACAAGGGGGGCAGCTGATTATGGATATTTACTCCCTTGACATGAAATATTTTAAACAGCCCACTGGTCCCTATTTTTAGATTAAAAAGCAATCACTGGAAAAGGCCCATAACTGGCACAGTAATGAGCCCATGGTCATTTATTTATAGTTTGCTATAGTTGATTCATGAGCTGCAACTCAGTGTCTGGTAAGTGCTATGTGACTCCTGGACTTTATCAACTTATTTATGTGTGGCCAAGACTTCTATATAGTGTGTATATATGCAAACACACAGCCTTGTGTGTGGGTATAGAGGAAGGAGAAAGAAATATATATATTCAGCAGTGTACAATCTGACTGCATTTTATGAATCTGTCCAATCACATTTGGCTTTTCCATAACTTACTTAGACCATCCACACTGAATTTACTGCAGGCTGCATGCAAAACTAGCAGTGCAGGCAAGATAGTAATGAGAGTCTAAGAGAGACACATGCATTTTCATATATATTAATAGTTTATACAGAGAAAAAACCTGAAGGATAAAAGAGGCATCAAATATTGCCAGAACGACAGATGAAATGCTGAAGTGATGAAACAGTGAAATTATAGTCCTTTGAAGTAGGCTCTGAGTAAACTAACTACACAGCACATGGCAAGAAATGTGTGGCAACAGTTGTGATGGAATTTATCTTGATTAATGCTCCCATGTGAAAAGATAAATCTAACTAAGAAGATTCTGGAATTTCAATGAATGGAAGCCAAATAATCACATGACCCTTCATGTTCAAAGAGACAGCTAAGTCTAATACCAACCTTACATTTGAATCCTGGACAAACCTTCCCATAACACCTTAAGAAAACGTGTATGGGGTATTCATACCCTTTCATGTTTTCTATGAATGACAGTTTGAGTATTGCTCATTCCATTCTTAAAGATTATGAATATGTGTTTCATGACATATTTGATGTTTATTCACTGTTACAATGTGTTTACTTCTATGATCAGCTATGAAGTCATTTTTCAAAGATATGGTGAGTGGGAGAGAAAAGGTGGATATGAAATAATGTGAATAGATTGACAGTATGTCTAGCATCAGAAAAGGCCAGTATTTACTACAAACAATGGAATAATACTATAAATATAATAAAGTATATGTGATAATAATTAAGGCTCCATTTAATTAGACTGTTATTTACAAGATAGAAAGGATAATACTTTGAGACCAGATCTCAAAATATTAGGTTAGGTTGGAAAATCTTGAAGTCATTAAACAAGTTTCTTCTACTAAAAGAAGATTAGAACACAATCTCCTATCTTAGTGCCTTATCAATAAAATATGGATAGCAGAAATAGCTTTCATTTTTTCATTTACAGTCTACAAAAATCCATTATCATTGTCTATTATGTTTGATCATTTCACTTGATCTCATTGTGCTGAAAACTGAATTTGGAGAGATTGAGTCACTTGTCCAGTATTATGCACCTTATAAATCAGGATCTAAGATTAAAACTAGTCTTTCCTCTAGAATATTGTCTCAAAGTACAGCAGAAAATAGGTGAAATGCTGGCTAAGTGTTATACAGCATTCTAGTGTTTTCTCATCTTTCAGCACATGTAATTATCATGATAACACTAGGAGATAAAAATTATTTATTCCCATCTAGAAATGATAAAACAGATTCTGAATATTACAAAATTTACCCAAAGTCCCATTTAAGTGCTAGGCAAGAATAAAAACCTAGCTATTTCTGATACTAAAACCAAGGTCTTTCCATGACAAGCAAATTCAAACTTCTATGACATATATAAATTTTATTTTACCATGAAAGACACAAACAAAATTAAACAAAATAATTCACTGTATTTATAGACGATTACCCCATCAGCACATATTTATAAATAGCCAATTAAGTACTTAATATTATACTCAAAATTGTGGGAGACAAGGAAGAAGTAGAAAACAAACTACTTTTTCCCAAGGAGATAAAAATATATGATTTATTACACAATAATATTAAGGATTACAAAACACAAACTAAATAGAGAAAAGGTATTAATAAAAATAAAGCTATCATTCCATTCCTTATGCATTCCCTATTTTTCTTAGGGTAAAACTTATGAGTAGATATTATTTTATCCTGATTTCATACATGAGGATGTTGAGCCTCAGAGTCACATATAGTCATGCCAACAGTGAATCGGGGACTAATCACAGGTCCTCTGATTTTAAATCAAAGAGGAAAGAAGAAAGGACAGGGGAAGAGAGAAAAACAAAAATATTGTGGGCTACTAGGTGTTCTATACCAATGAGCAGTGTTTAATATAAAACAGGTAATATTTATTCATGGTGTAGTTTAATATCATATAATGTTTAATCCAAATTTTGATGCAATACCAGCTGAACTCTGAATTAGGAAAGGACCAGGTAGCCAACACTGGTGGTAAATGAAAATACACTATATCTAGTTTACTGGAACAAATGTCTAACTCACATCATTATAAAATTTACTTCATCATTAAAGATCACCTATATTTCTTAATCTGTTTGTTTAACTATCCTATAAACACAATTCTTGAGTGCCCACCATATGTCACGCATCAGACAATACACTATTAAGATAGGGTGATCAAGAGAGCCATGATGCTGGGCAAGATCAGCCAGGGCAATGCACAGATTTCACTAGAATAAAGCTGTATAACACAGGAGGTAAAACTCAGGATTCAGAATATAAACACCTAAAATTAGTCCCTGATTCTCTACCTGTGTGACCTTGAGCAATTATATCTGACTCTGAAGTTCAATGTCCTCAGATGAAATAGTAATAAAATAATAGCTGTTCACATGTTTTGTCCTAGGAAAAATACAGAATACATATGAAATCAATTGTAAACACTAAAAGTCTACACAAAATGATGAATTATACTTTTATCTATCCCATTTCATTATTCTGATTCCTTCATCACATATTATATACTACTACTCATATTCAGAAATCCCATGCCCTTGCCTGAGTCAGAAGTCAACCTACTCTACATGTGAATAATAGCTGTCTTTTTGTTGTTCACTCCATAACCCTCATTCACTCCACTGAACAGCAATGAAACTGACACTGCTACTTGCTTTTGTAACATACTATAAAAACTCTTTGGTTGTGCACAGCTCTCTTTTACTTTTCTTTTTTCTTGTATATTTTCAAAACTTTCTACCTTCTCCCAAGATCCAAATCTAGGTGTCCTCATATATCACTCATCAATAAAGCCTCACTCCAAAATGTTTCACAGTTCTTATTTGAGATAGTCTGTTCCCATAATCTTTTAGGCCTATCTCAGCTAAATTGCCATGAATCCCCCTGCAACAACCCTAACCTAGAACTAGTAAGAAATCTGTTGACCATAGCCCAACAGTATGTGTCACAAGCAGCACAAGTAAATTGAGCTCAAAGCCTCTAGCTGGCAGAGGGATCATGAGTCACCCAAGATTATCAGCTGTCAAACTGTTTCCTAAGAAAGATTCTACCTTGTTTCCCATTTTTCCATCTAGAAGCAATTTGCCTGCCCCATTCCTGCTCTACCTTAGTTGCCTTATTTATTAATCCTTATAATGCAACCCACTCAAGATCTTCAAAACTGAACGTATTTCCTCTTTGTAGGAATTAAAGATCACCTATATTTCTTAATCTGTTTGTTTAGCCATCCTATAAACACAATTCTTGGGTGGTGAATCTTAGAAAATACTTTGAATTAGCCTCATTCCTACTTAGAATCTATGTCCAATGATCTGGTCCATTATGTGGGGCTACATTTTCACCCTCATTTTGTCCCATATTCTTCCTGACTTCCCTCAGGAAATCTTTCTTGCCTGCTTTCTCCTGGCTCATGGCCTCTTTTCTCCCAGCAAGCCATGCCACATGATTGCAATGTTTCCAACCTTTTGCCAGAAGCCAGCACTAACAGTTGCAGAGTAGGAGGAGGTGTGACTCACTCTTTTGAAGACTGGTTGCCACACATGTCAAAGTCCCAACACATTTTCATGCAACATTTTCATGCAAGAGACAAGTGTAAGCTCTAGGATTCAGCCAACTCAAGTTATTTTTTTTCCTAAAATCTGATGCCAGCTAACATCTGCCTCATTTGATTATCCTGGTTTGCTTACAGAACTTTCTAAGGGGTTAAGATCTTTATCTAGGGTGATACAATCTCACTTTACTATCTAAAGCCTTAAGTATAATATAGAATCACTGTGTGAGGAAACGCTCACACAGTGTCACAGTGTACTAAAATGATCAAGATATGGCATATTTTAAACCCAGACAATAGCCCCAAATCTGTGGTCTGACAACTGTGGAATCTTGGGTGATCTCCTTAATTTTTTTGCCTCACCAGAAAGAGAGAGAGGAAGTATTACTAAGACTCTCCCTGTTCTAATATTCTAAGCTTTTGCTGAAGATAGCTGTGGAGTTTAACAAATGAGTATGGATAAAATTATTTTCATTTCAGAATCATATTGCCCTTCTTCCTAATAAATGACAGAATATTGTTTTCCTTTTGCAGTCTTATTTCCCACAAGACTTGGAGTCATTCAATCAACAAATCACTTCATAAGTGACCATATCAGAGGAGGACATATGACGGGGCACAAAAAATATGGTTTCCGACTTCATAATATTTATAGCTTAGTGGGGAGACATGACCTAAAAGTACTGAACAAACCAGAGTTTCTCACTTATCAAGAGATTGTATGAGCCCTGCAGAATGCCTAGCACAGAGTATGTAACAATAACTATTTATGATAGGAGAATGATTGAATGAAATATTCAAGATGGCAGATTAGAGGAAGGCTGCATTTCCAGTTGCTCTGTAGCTCAAGATATAAGCAGTGAGGAGAATTGCTTCTCAGCAAGGTGCTTGAAAGAGGGAATTCACTGAAATTAAATATCAAACAGACTCTCTTAGAGACCCAGAAACTTGGGTGCATTGAACAAAGAATAAGAAAGAATATATTGGAACCAAGCCAGATGTGGTAGCAGCAGCAACAGCAACAGCACTGGTTTACCACAGAGGTAAAAATAATACAGAGAGAGAAACACAGTGGACAAATTTGGCATAGAAAAGCTTGTAGATCAGAGAAGCAGGCTGACTTCAGCTGATCCAAAAATTGCACAGACAACCTGTATCTGAAAATCAATATATGACTCTCAATGAGCTAGCAGAGTGAGAAGGCCACACCTCAGCTTGCTGTGTGGGAGCCCAAGAGATCATTGCCATACTGTCCTGACAAGTACCTACCATCTGTCCTAGCATGTACTTAGCAGAATGTGAGTGAAACAGGGAAAGAGAAGATTATACCCAGGAGGATTCAAGTTGGAAAAACTGAGGGGGTGCAACTCACTTTTTCTGTGAGTCTGACAGCTCCTTGTGACCAACTGAAGAGGGTACGGAATTTGAACAGGCTGGCATGAATACACTCAGGAATTAAGTCTGAGAAAGCTGTATTTGTAGGCAGCAGAGTGTGAGAGACCTGTGGATGGTTGGCTTTCTTGCCCCATGAGTAGAAATCTTGAGAGGCTCCTGAGATCCAGACCCCTAGCAGAAATTGTCATCTGCCTACCATTAGAGGTGTGGTGATCTGCTCTCTCCAGAGAAGATACCAACAAACAAAGTCCCTAAAGGCCTGACTAAACCTAAGCCCTAGACATAGGAACTGCCCTCATAGAACTCAATCCTGTACTGAGAGTGTATGGATCTGGTCTTTCTGACAAAACTCCAATCAGTGCTTCCCATTCCATCCTACCTTAAACTGGTGAGAAGGAAGGTTAAAAGCTAATTCAACCAGCTTCAGTTTTAGATTACTCCAGGTGGGAACTTGGTTAAAACACACACACACACACACACACACACAGAGAGAGAGAGAGAGAGAGAGAGAGAAAGGAAGCTATGGACAATCCCCAGCCCTTGCTCATTCTCCTGTATGTTTGTGTGTTACCCCCACCATCCCCCGTCTCAGTACACAGCCCAAGACCAAAACTAAAGGACAGTTGGGTACAGGTGGTAAAACATCCTTTTCAACAGTTTTGACCACCTCAGTGTAGACAATTCTTTTATTTTTCATTAACAATCTTTTTTGTAGTTGTTCTTGCTGATCTGATTGGTTTGTGGATACATATACATAACTGTTTTGCTTTGATTGCTATTTTTATTAGTTTTACCCTTTTTTGTGAGGCTCTGGGAATCTACAGGAAAACTACTAGTTCACAGATTAAAGACTCTGCTGCTGAACTAAACCCAGTCAAGAGATGGCATACCTTGCTCCACACACAAATTAACCATACTCAAACCTCAGCAATACTTTAATACAAAGAATAAAAGACAAAAACCCAAAAAGTGACCAGGCAGCAATTAGGAATACTAAGAGGGGTCCTCAAATCCCACTCACGAGCATCCACTCCTACAGCAAAAACAGAATTAATACAAAGGCTTTAGATACCACACCTACAAAGTGTGTCAATCTAGATCACTAGAACACTTTGAAAAAATAAGGCTGTGCCCTAAAAAGCCCACACATAAGAGCAGAAGAAAAATCCATCCCAATATATACATAAAACCCAACACAGGAATACACAAAATACAAATAAACAAAGTAACAAGAGAATCATTGAATGAATGAATGAATGAACTCTATCACAAACTCCAGAGCTGTTCAAGGGTGTAGGAATAACTACAGAAAAGTGAACAACCCAGTTCTCACTATAAAATGTCATTAGATCCATGAATACTTATGTTATGTTGAAAAGTGATCTAACCTCATCATTATAAAATGAGTTTTGGACAAGAAACGAATGAGAGAAAATGTTGCAGGAAATGATGTCCAGATGATTCAGAATATCTTGAATGGAAAAAGAGTAAGGAACCTAAATTGGAGGATATGTGCCTAAGTGGGAGTCAGTTCCAGCGGAGGAAGTGAATGTACCCCAGAGGTGTAAAAGCCACTGACATAGCTATACCAACCACAAGATTCAAGTTTCCAGGGATATGATACTCTAGGAAAGTTTAGTCTCAATTGGTTTGCATAAATATAATCCATCATCTACAGCCCAAAGGACTCTAGCCAACCATGGAAGTATAAGACTTGTGCCCTACATAAGAAAAAGAAGAGAAAAAAGAAAGGTAGACAAATGTTGATCTAAACTTATTTACTGAATTCATGAATACATTAGAGAAGATATTTTGAAGTTTGATCCAAAGTTGTTTTAGGTAATTTCTATACTACATTTTAAATAGCATTTGTAGCAATGTAATGATAGGACCCATCTTGGCACATTTTTGTAGTTTGCTGTCCAAAAAAGAGGCAAAGTCATTTTTGATAGATCTTGATATAAATCATGCATGGTCAGTATAAATCAAATACATTTTATAAATGAGCATAATCAGTTACAATTTTTTCAGCAACTTTCTCATTTGATCAGGGATATAGAACATATTCTGAAATCTTGGATTTATCAAAAAATGAGATGTTTATTAAAATTAAGAAAGAAAATTGATGTCCTTTATTAAAAGGTATATTTTCCAGTAACCTATGCACTCTCTAATTACATGCTCTTGAGAATTTTTAAGAAATTTATATCTAGGGTTCTTTACTTTATATAATTATCCCACATTTTAATCTTATTATGTCCATTGTACTATTAGGTGCTAAGGTATTCATGAAAAGTGAGTAATACTCAGAATTAGATCTCAAAGTATTTATGATCTGCAGATTTTAAAGACTTCTAATAGCTATCTGAATTCTCAGTACAGATGGCCATAAAAAATAAGAAATTGTAGCATAAAAGTGTATTTAATGAAAGGGCAGTCATTTCCAATAGTGGTGCTCTCAGAGGATGGATAGAAAAGCTTGACATTTGGCTTAGATCAAGTAACTGAATCTTACCCTGACACTTTCATTAGAAAATAAAAGCATTTGATGTTTTCCTTGAGACTCAGTTCCAGCTGAAATCGCTTCCACAACAACTACCACTACCACCATCACCACAGCTTTTCTAGTAACAAATATGTATCAAGCACAGTCAGTGTAAGTACTATGTTTCCATGTTGGTATAAACAGCATGGATTTTAAAACTGGGTAGATAAAAATAATAAATAATTATGATGGGCTAGGAACTGCACCCATATTAACATATACAGACTTCTCACCAAACCTATGAAATAAAGAAATTAATGCAAATAGTTATACACCTTATTCTTATTGTATGATAGAAAAATAGAGAAGTTAAATAACATTCCCTAAATCATAGGTGATGTCAAGGTAATGGTAAGATTGTGATTTGGACCCAAAGATTCCATTTTAAAAATCCAGGCACCTAGCAATTGAACTAGGTTCCCCTAAGGTATCTGTATATTCAAGTGTAATAAAGAAAACTGTGAACTATTAACTTTCCCTTTCCTCTCCTCTCCTAACCTCTCCACTGCTCTCTACCTTTCCTTTTAGGAAATAAGGTGAGTCTTTTCCACCCATCTTTACTGAGTATAATTGACAAATTTAAAATTATATATATTTAGGGTCTACAATGCAATTTTTATATATGTGTGCATTATGAAATGATTACCACAGTGAGCTAACTAACATATGTATAACTGTTCACCAAGCTATACATTAGCTCTCCTGAGTGTACTCATCCTGCATAAATGAAACTTTTCATCATGTAACCAACATCTCCCTGTTTCCCACATATTCCAGCAAACTGGCAGCCACCATTCTACTCCCTGTTTCTTTAAGTTCAACTTTTTAAAATTCCAGATATAAGTGAGATTATGCAGTATTCGTCCTTCCATACCTGGCTTATTTCACTTAGCTTTGTGTCTTCCAGTTTCATCCATGTCACCATAATTGACAGGATTTCCTTTTTAAAAAAAAAGATGGAATAATATTTTGTAGTGTGAGTATATGTACCACATTTTTGTGATTCATTCATTCAAATGTCACTTAGAATATTTCCATATCTTAACTATTGTAAATAATGTTACAATGAATGTGGAAGTGTAGATACCTCCTGAACATACTAATTTCCATTCTTTTGCATATATACCCAGAAGTGGGATTGTTAGATCATATGATGGTTTATTTTTAATTTTTTGAGGAACATCCATACTATTTTCCATAGTGGCTACATCAATTTCCTTTACTAACCACACTATGTAAGAATTAAACAATGAGACTTGGAGAGGGAAGACTTTCTTTTTTTTTTTTTTAAGAGAGAGTGAGAGTGAGAGAGAGAGAGGAGAGAGAGAGAATTTTTTTAATATTTATTTTATTTTAGTTATCGGCGGACACAACATCTTTGTTTGTGGTGCTGAGGATCGAACCCGGGACGCACGCATGCCAGGCGAGCGTGCTACCACTTGAGCCACATCCCCAGCCCCGAGAGGGAAGACTTTCTAGAGAGAGGAAGCAGTATTAATGAGGGTCCAGAAGTATGCAATACAAAAACATGTTGAGAGACTACACAATTAAGATTGGACAGAGGGCAATAAACAATCAAGAAATACTTTACAAATTCCATTTATAACAGCATCCAAAAGAATAAAATAGTCATAAATACATTTAGGAAAATAATTACAAAACTTTTATACTCTGAAAATTATACAGCATTGATTAAAAAAATCAATAAGACCTAAATAATTGGAGGAAACATACCATGTTCATGGATTGAAAGGCTTCACATTGTTAAGATGCCAATATTTACCAACCTGATACATAGATCCAATGCAATTCCCATCAGAATCCCACTAAATTTCTTTATAGAAATTGACAAGTTGATTCTATATTTCACTTGAAATTGCAAGAGGTTTGGAAGAGCCAAGATAATTTTTTAAAAGAACAAAACAGAACTCTCACTTCTCAAGTTTCAAACTTTACTACAAAGTAACAGTAAACATGACAGTCTGGTCCTGGCTTAAGAACAGATATATAGAATTGAGCACAAAAAAAAAAAAATCCTTACGTTTATGGCCAACTGATTTTCAAAAATAATGCCAGGATTTTTGGCAATGATTCAATGAAAAACAAATATTTTTTCCATCAAGTAGTATAAGTAGTGTTGAGACTACTAGCTAGCCACTTGTGAAAATTTTAAATTAAAAAAACTACAGTTGCTTTACACCAGATAAATTAACTCAAAATGTTTCGAAGAACTAAATGTAAGAGCTAAAGCTAGCTCTATGTGTAATAAGAATTGTAATGCATCCCACTGTCATAAATAAATAAATAGAGCTAAAACTGAAACTTTAAGACAGGGCTAGAAGTGTAGCTCAGTGGTAGAGTACTTTCTAGCATGTGTAAGGCCCTGGGTTCAACCCATAGGATGATAAAGAATAAACAAATAAAAATTTTAGACAGAAACATAAAGGTGAATCTTCATGACCTTGGATTTAATGAAGGGCTCCCTAGATATTACGCCAAAATCAAAAGCAAAAGAAAAATATATACAAATTGAATGTCATCAAAATGTTAAACTTTTTTGTTTTAAATTGCATTATCAGGAAAGTAAAAAGCTAACACAGAGAATGGGAGAAAATACAGGGAGTTAAAAATACATTTAGTTCACAGGCAAATCTGCAAATACGGAATTCACAAATAATGAGAATTAATTGTATTTGAAAATCATATGTCTGATGTATAAAAGAATACTTAGAACTCAATAATACAAAGATAAATAATTTAATTTAAAAATAAGAAAAGGATTTTAAAGAACATTTCTTCAAAGAAGATATCTGAATGGCCAATAAGCAAATGAAAATATGCTCAACATCATTAGCCATCATGGAAATGAAAACCACAATGAGATACCACTTCACTCTTCTAGAAGGCTAGAATCAAAAATTCAGCTAATAAGTATTGTCAAGAATGTGGCAAATTAGCAGCCTCATATAGTGTTGGGAACATAAAATAGCATGGTCACTTTGGAAAAAAAGTATTTCAGATATTCAAACAATTACACAGAGTTAAAATATTACCCAACAAATGGGAGTTCATATCCCACTTGAATCAAAGTGTGAAATATAATATATCAAGAACTATGTAATGTTTTGAACAACCTACAATAAAAATTAATTAAAAAAAATATTACCCAACAATTCTACTCCTATGTATATGGCCAAGATAACTAAACCCATATGTTCACATAGAAACTTGAACATGAATTTTTATAGCAACATTATTCAGAATAGTGAGAGTGTAAAAACAACCAAATGTCCATCAAATGATAAATGGATTCACAAAATTCAGCTGTCCTTACAATGGAATATTATTTGGCCATATAAAACACTGATACATGCTACAACATGGATGAACTTTGAAAACATTGGGATGATTCAAAGAAACCAGTCACAAAATACCAAATATTATGGGATTTTACTTATATAAAATTCCAGAACAGAAATATCTATAGAGATAGAAAGTAGATTAGTGGTTGCTTAGGCCTAGGGAAGAAAAAAGAGAAAACAGGATTTTGAGATGATGAAAATATTCTCAAATTGGTAACTAAAAACCACTGTATTGTATACTATAAATGAATTACATAGTATGGAGTTATATTTCAATAAAACTACTCTTAAAAAACTTTAATGAATGAGCATTAAATTTGGTAGTGGTCACTCAAGAAAATGTCTTAAAATCAAAAACAGATTTATTATGAGACAAGAAAAAGCAAAAGACAAGCAAAAATCATATTACTATCCAAATTAAGTAGCTTCATTCATCTTTTCTCTGGCTAACTCATATAAATAGAAATTTTCTGTGTATAGTAACACTTGCATAAGAGATATCAAAATCTACTGCCCTATTTCATCACAACTGTTCCTAAAGAATTGAAGCTGATAAATGAACATAAACTCTGAATGACCCTGGGATGCCAAAACCTTCTAGACTAATTAAAGACCATTTTCTAACCAATGAATAATGGAAATTTTTTAATCAAAGACATACAGACCAAAAAAATGATTCTATCCTATCCAAAGTGCTAGTTTAATTATCACAACCATCATTATACCCCTTTAATAACACATTCCCCTCTATGTCCCCTCGATGAATTTCTTCACTGGTGCATGTTCCCTGCCTGACAATCAAAGAATCAGCTTTGTTTCTTTAAGTTTGTTTGGTCTTTGTTGTATTCCTTGATACCCCTTAACCATGGTATTGGTTCCCTACTTCTCTCACTTCTTATCACAGTTTGCCTCTCTTTTTACAACTTCATTATTTCCTTCTCTCCTACCTAAACCCCAATCCTGCATTTCCCAGGAAGACGGGATTTCCAGATGGCTACCGATATAAACCATAGTTCTCTTTCTTTCGACTTTCAGGAGTCTGCATTCACCACCTTCACCTACATAACACTATTCACTTCCATCCCCATGTCTAGAATATCCTCCTACCTCTTTTCTCTATCTTTACCTGTTGAAATCCACTAGGTCCTTTGAGGCCCACTTCAAACTGCCTGACATATCTTGCCTCACAAAGAAGCCTTTCCAGATGGCCTCCAAAAAAAGTGATCCATTGATTATCTGAATCATTGTTAATAATTTCCTCACGTTGTTTGTCACTTTTCATCTGGGGATTTAGATACTAAATTATTCAATTAATTTTTCTATAAGACAGAAAGCTCTTTAATATTCAGTGCATTTACTCTCAAAGTGCATTGTATGTAGTTATTCCAGAGGAAACATGAGTTAAGTAGGGTTTTGAGGTGCTTCTACTTTTTGCAAGTTTATTAGCTATTTCTTGGACTATAAAAAAAAACAAAAAAAGTTTACCTATATATTACTGCTATAAAGGCATATTTCAATTCTGAAAGGTATTTTTATTAGCTCTATTTTATATTTAAAAGAAACGTGGGAGTTAGGGGCCTGATGAATGTCAACAGTGGTAACTACCTGATCTAATTTGCAAATGCCACTCACTGCTTTGGTATCATCAAAGAAAAAAAAATTAAATGCTCTACTGGATTCCTTGATAAAGTAGTAGGGAAAGGATCATGTTTAGTAGTTCTTCACTATGCTACAACTAGATCATCTTATAGTTTTTAGAATCTTAAAATTCCATATCTATAAACAAGCTACCTAGAATACCCTGCACTTGGTTGAGACAAGCTCACTTTTCCTCAAGTGAACTGTTAGAGTTTCATAATTCTAGTAGCTTTTCTGATCACAAGATACCAGACTCCATCTCAATGAAACACAAGGCTAAGAACTCACACAGAGGAAATGAGAGGCAACCTCCCAAAACAAACACCTCTATTTCAGTGGCAGAAATCATTGTGTCAGGCTAATATCCTCTTGAGAATACCCCATCTCATAATGATGCAAAGAAACAAACAAGAAAGACAATGCAATATACAATAAAAGAGCAGGTTTTCCACTAATTTATAAAATCCTCTTCAAAGTGTGTAATTTTCAGCAGAGAACATACACTGTCAAATTGCCATGAATCCAGCTGCAACTCATGAAATCAACAAACTCAAAGGTTCTTAACCCAGATAGGCCTTTACCTTCTTATATATTATTCAACAACTCTTAAGGAAGGCATGTTCCTATACATAGGGTCCTGGCAAGAAAAACCCCCCTCCTATTTAAGAACCCTGTTCTCCTCAGTTAGATTTTAAATCTCTTGTGGTCAGAGAACACAGTTAGCAAATCTCCTATATCCTTCTTTAACACCTCACTGACTTGTTATATACAGATTGCCTAGTCAATGTTCCCTGCCTTGAATTAAGTTAATCCAAAGAGATAAGTTGCTACAGAAGATAATTCCATAGTTAGTATAGAAATAATAATGTGTTTACCATGAAGTCAGGTCCAAATAGTGCTCTGCATTAAAGAGGGAAGATTTGATTTTTGTCCTGGGTCCCTTCAATCACTCTTATATTACAGGTAGCAAATCAGTAGTAAATCCTTTCTTGCATATGGAAAACAGAAATACATGACTTCAAAAAAGTCATAGAGAGTAAGATTTATCAGATCATTAGGAGATTAGTATATTTTACTACTCATTTAATTTTGTGTGTGTGTGACAAAAGGATTCTAAATAAAAATTATTTATATATATTAAAAGAAAGAAATTTTTAACTATTCCTTCTTATATATTTTATTATTATTATTATTATTATTATTATTATTATTATCATTATTATTATTTACTTTACTAAACGATAAAAGCCCTAATGTTTTAAGCCAAACACTTCTTTGGCTCTCAAATATTTTCAGAAATAACTTTTCCTTATTAATTTCCAAATCTTGGCTGCATTTCCTGCTAATTTCAAGCATATGTCAAATACGAAATATGTTATTTTTCCAAACCTAATTTTGGCAAGAGGAGATTTTGGAGTTGGCACAGGCAGATTTGGGGACAAACAAACAGGACAGCTTGAAGCTGCCACAACTCAATGACAATTTTATCTTTTTCATCTATCTCCAGGTCCATAAAGGCAAGGGCAACAACAAAGGATGAACAGGCTCTTACAAAAATTTCCATGTCAGGAAGAACGCACCCTGTTTTAAATCTTATCCTGAAACTTTATTTCCAAAAAGAATCTCTAACAACGCTAATAATTTTTGTAGGATACAGGATATGAAGTAAAGTTAAGACCCTGATAACTAGACTTAATATAACACTATAATATTATCACCCCAATTCTCTGAGACTAACAGTCAAAACAAATGAACTGATAAAGCAATGTAAAATGTCTTTCTTCACCTTCATAAGATATTCTATAATGACAGCACTTGAAAAATACCAGAAATTTCCAATTGTATAAAATCTGCTTTTTTCAATTCTGTTTCTCTAAAGCTGATTTTGTGAAAAACTAGTAAGTACTCATTATAGAAAAAGAATATGATTTCATGACAGCTACCTCAATCAGCAATTGAGGACCATGACACACCCTAAGGCACAAATGTTTTTCCCACTTAATAAAAACATTCAAACTCATACACTGTGTGGGTAAGTAGAAAAAACAACTAGTGCAATAAAAAGAAACCTGGTATAATAAATGCCCCTTCCTAAGAATGGACTGACTGGGAAAATGAAGGTAAGTATTCACCCTCCCTATATATTCAACCTTTGAAGGTTACTTTGTAGACCTTCCATCAAGGTATGGAGCCTATTTCATCAACCCTATGACTTGCTTGGCCAACAAAATAAATGTAAAGGAAGTAACATTTTACCAATTCCAAGTTTAGGCCTCAAGAGTTGTGATACATTTTCTGTGTTCATTGGCTCACTCTCCCATGCTTTCACCCTGCCTTCACCACAAGAACATGCCTGGGCTGGCCTACTGGAGGATGAGACACATGGACACAGGAAAGTCCATACAGTGTCCCAGGCAAGGCCCCAGACATAAGAAAAAGCACAGCCAAGATGGGCACAGCCAAGATGGGCACAGCCAAGATGGGCATTCACCTAGCCAATTTACAGCTGACCATGGGCACATGAGCCTCGCTGAGCTCAATTCAGTCAGAAGAAACCACTCATTGAGTTTTAGATTCAATTGCTTTAAGCTTCTGATTACTGTTAAGATTTTAAGTTGTTGTTTGTTTTAATATAGCAATAGTTAACTGATACCTCTAGGATAGATTTTATATAAAACAATATTTTGAAGAACTCTATGTAAGTTACTACTAATAAATATACGCAATTTTTGAAAAGTATTAAAATAAAAATCTACAAATGTTTCATTGCTATATAAAGATATGCACATTTAATCTATCTGAATTAAATATTAAATTTAGGCCCAAATGTAAAAACTGGCTCAGTTACAGATCAGCAGATGGCATCTACTCAAGCACCAAGAGAAACTTGATTCACAGATTTGAAAATGCTTAAAAACTCAAACAATAAAATCATTTTTGTATGTCACTGATTTTTAAATGAAGACATCATTTTAGCAATTTAATTGTTCAATTGGATTTTTTAAAACTTGCCTTCATTTAGACTTAGTTTTAAATTTCCCTTAAGATTAGCTTAGTCTGGGAGATTCTAGTTTTAAATGACATCTGGCTGGCTGCTGCTCCCTTCTCTTAAAATACATTTAAGAACCCAGAAACAGAGATTAGAAGCAGCAATGCTAAAAACTGATTGTTGTCTAAATCTGAAAGGAATTTCCTTAAACTATTAAAAAAAGAACATGAATAGAGCAAATAGTCAATGATTGATCAATGCATCACTCTGAAAATGAGGACACCCTTCCTGAAGGTTAGAGTTTTCTTTCTCACCCACTCTCTGTCCCTTTGGCTTAGAGAAATATGCTTACATCCAATCCAAAAAATAATTAATAATAATAAAGGATGATTAGTTATTCTTCAACCACTTGGAAAGTGATACAAGACAACCATAATATTTCATAATTCTCTTCCTCTGACTCCACACTCTTTTTATACCCATCAATTCCCAAAAGAGGATTGAGGAGGCAAAATGTATGTAATGATTAAAAGTCATATATTACATCCTGCCTGAGTGGTATGATTCCATAATTTTATAGTGTATGGAGAAGAGACTAAAGAGTCCTTTAAGAGTTTATCTTAGAAGATTAAAGTATAACTCCATTAACACTGACAAAGAATCAGACTTGAAGCTAAGAGGTAATAACATTGTGCATTCACTAGAAGAACCAACTTATTTAATGCCTACTCTTGGCACAGAATCGCAGGATATAGATGTTAGATACTAAAATTTATGCTGGGAACTAAATACATCTACCCACATTTCAGCAAGAAATGGGTTCAATCATTGCCCAGATAGAAAATAAAAGAGTCTATCTTCACATATACCATGTTAGCAAAATACTAGATGAAGGACGGCTATTATTTTTCAAGAGAGCACACACAAAATATTATAAAGCCAGTCAAGTTCCACTTCTGAGAACAGAAAAAAACAGTAAATATATGTACTTTTCTTATTCTTTCTGCTAAGCACTATTTTAAAACCTTGGATGTTTTTCATTAAGCAAATATAAGAAAACTCTGAAAGAGAAAAGAAAGCAAGCAAATGACCTCAGAACCCAATGGGGGTGGTGAGTTCTCTTAGTTTTCTTATTACCTGATATATCCCAAATTTGAAGCTAAAAACAAGTAAATGATGAAGGATACCAGTACTTTAAAAAGAAATGGCACAAACCTATTCTCTATAGTTAGAGGACTAGTAAAGGGTAACCTTACCAGACAGAAAACTTTTAGACAGTAATAGCTTTCCTGAAGTCACAACATGTCAAGATGTAGAAATAAATCATTATTTCTTGAAAAAAAAAAGAAAGAAAGAAAAAGGAAACTCAGTACATGCCAACATCAAGATGAAAAACAGGTTAGAGGATTATTTAACAACAACAAAAAAAAAGTTTAACTCCAACAATGTAAAATGCTCCAACAAGTAATTACAAATGCACTTAAATGAAAAAACTGAGTATTCAGCAAAGAAGTAGAAAAACAGAGAAATGACACTTTTAGTGAAAAAAACAATTCCAAGGCAGTTAATTCCTCATTAGAAACCACGAGGACCAGAAGGAAGCAGCACAATATTTTTTAGATGTTGAAAAAAAATAGTTCTGAAACAAGAATCCTATATTCACTGAAAATATCCTTTAGGAATGAAGCAAAAATCAATACATTATCAGATGAAAGAAAGCCAAGAGAATTTGTTGCCAGAAGACCCATCCTTTTTTAAATGGCTAAAGGAACGTCTCAGAATGATATCAAAAGATATACATAAGAATCATGTAGCATCAGGAGAGAAGACAGAAGACAGTAAGCAAATATATAAAGACAACTGACTTTCATCCTCCTCTCGAGTCTTCTAAACTATAATAGCTGAAATGAAATTTGTAACATTCTCTGATGCAGCAAGAATATAAAATAGTATCTAATACAGTTGTCAGATGCCAGAAATTAATTGCTCTACATATATTAACTCATTTACTACATAAAACAACTCAATGAGACTCTTGAAATGGCTTATCCCCCAGCTTCATTTCTCATCACTGGGAATATATTAAGTAAGAAATTATAATCTGTGCCTGAACATCACAAAATCTTTTTTATGATGTTGTATGTTGTTTTCTTCTCCATCTGTATTTTTCCTAATGAGAAATTTACTTAAAGCTGGATGAAACTCATTGTGTCTTTTGAGTTTGACATTGCTCTAAACCCAAGGCTATGACTATAGAACAGACAACTGGAAGGTAACAAAAACAAAGATCAGAAAAAAAAATATCCTAGCAAAAAAAAAAAATGTGCATCAATATTTAGTGATGCCAAAGGTGAAGTGAGATAAACATTTTCTAAGTTTTCTTTTGCAGAAATCTAATATAATTCACTCCTTATGGAAAAAAAACTCATATATATTTAAAAGTACCTTTAATATGCTCCTATCTTCTTAGCCATTCATTTCTTTCCTAAGAATGCATCTTATGAAATAATTAAGGTGTAGACAAGTGTTTACAGACAAACTACTCACTGCTGTAATAACATTTCAAAAGTAAATATATATGACTTACTATGGCCATTAAAAACAACAATGCTTCTAAAGAATGTTAACTGCTTAAGATTCAAGATAAAAAAAAAAAACTAAAGGAAAAAAATAAAACGCAAAATCTATATGCAGAGTGTGATATCTGTGTTGCATCTACACATACCATACTCAAACATAAGCTGGAGAGAAATTCACAGAAATTTTAAATGCATTTTTTCAGAGTGGCAGGATTATGGCTACTTTTGTTTTCTTTTTATGCTACTAAAACTTAATCTCCCCAAGAGCACACAAAACATCTGTGATATTCATTGCTATATTTTGAGTATGTCTCCAATATAATGGATGCTAAATAAATATGTGAAAGAACATTTTTCTCTATTTCCTAAAATGAATATCTATTTCTTTCTAATAGGACAACTTCAATCATTACTAAAAAGTATATGTATGTGTGTGTGTACATGTGCATGCATGTATTTAATGGGTACTTAAGAAAATTATATTCATGGGGTTTTAAAATATTTAAATTCATATATATATATATATATATATATATATATATATATATATGAATTTATATATCATATAGTTCTAAAAAAAGATTTTTCTCCAAAACCCAAGCTTGAGCACCCAGAACATCAAATCTTTTTGGTTGTTTCCTTTAATCAACATAAAATGCTTTGGAACTATGTCTATTTCCAAAATCTTTCTGACTTTATGTTTTCCCCATTACGCTCAATTTGCACACCAAAAAGTAAAGTTAGATTAATAGGTAGACAGATAATATAACTAAGGGGAATAACTTCAACACTCATTAATGAAATACTTTGATAGAGCTCATGAGGTTTTTTGTTTTACAAATAAACATTAAACCATATTTGAAATGAAATTCTATATAAGTGATTATCAGAATTACATGAAAGTATGAAATTCTCAATCAAAATTTCATTCAGACATACAGACAGAAGAAACCTGGGACCTAAAGAATAATTGATGACAAAAGCTCTTTGATTGCAATTTGTGGAGGTTGGACTAGTTTAAGCAAAAAGAAAATTTAATGATTCCTGCATTAGGAAACCATAGATACCCACAGCTTCTACCACAATGAGATCAAGGTTCGAACATTATTATCTGAAACAGTTAAAAGTGATATCAGCAAGATGTCTGACTAGCAATGTCTGACACAGCTGTCAATACACATGCAGAGAGAGAGAGAAGGAAAGGAAAAGAAAGGATGAAAGGAGGGAAAGGAAGGGAAGGGAAGGGAGGGGAAGGGAAAGGAAGAGAAGCGGGAAGAAAAGAAACAGCTGCTCCACTAGAGTGTTTGAGGAAGAGCGCCACAGTGCAGTAAGGATGCAGCAGGGATATCCCAAAGCATAGAAACAAATGATGGCCTTATGAAGAATGGAATTAAGCACACAGCATCCAACATCCCATCTCTTTATAGAGATCAGCCTGAAACACTGAAGAGGGACTCTGCTTGTTAGGGAAATGGTAAGCAGGAGGCCCCCAGAAGTTGACATTAATCCCACAGAAATCTTAAGTGTTTTCTGCTAGAGAATTCTGCAGTCCTCAGGCCCTAGGCTTCGTTTGGTGTGCTGATGGGAAATCTATAATACTGCTTTACCCCAGAGAAAGAGCTTAGCCCATGTTATGCCCTCTCCCATCCAAGCACCATATTGAGATCTACCTACAGTAGCAGATATAGCTGCCCTCAGCAACATGGTCAACGTAGCCCTATGAACTAGACAGGTGGCCCTACCTACCTTCCCACAGTCCCAAGAATCACCTGGGAAACCACCCTGAGAAGCTTGGCCTGCTGTGGCTCCTGGGAAACAGGTAGCCCCCTGCACCCACCCTTGGCTTGGGAAAACAAACAACCCACCCTGAACCACTGGGTCCATCAAGGACCCAGAGAAATAGAAATGTAGCCCTATTCACCCATGCTATGTCCTGAAAAGTAACCAGTAGCCCTGCCCACCAACCCTAAACCCTACCCATCTGTCTTTGGTTGCTAGAAAGAAGCCAGGCAGCCTGTTCTGAGTGAATCAGCCCGCTAAGGCCCCTGGGACGCAGACAGACAGCCATATCCACATATACATGGCCCTGGGAAGAAGCTGAGAAACCCACCTTGAGCAGTTGAGGCCTCTTAAGATTTCTAGGAAACAATTGGGAACCCCTGCCCACTCTCCTGTGGCCCTGAGAAGCAAGCAGACAACCTGTCCTAACGTCTGCCAGCCAAGACCCAAGAAAACAGGTTGCCCTGCCCAGTCCCTCTTGTAACCTTAGGAAGCAACTGAGCAGCCCAGCCTGTGTAGTTTGAACCACAGAGGCACCTATGCATCCCTCAAACAGTAATAGGCATATAATCCTTACTGCCAGGCACAATATATCAAGCCTACCTGGATACATTAGAGTGGTCTCACCCACAGACAACCCTCAGAAATTTGACAGTTTCCCCACATCTACTACTGTGCCAGCAGTATCTCATCTGCATGGGTCCTTCCCCACATGAACTATGGAAACAGACAGGTGCCCCACACCTGCAGCCATACACATCATATGTAAAGACACCAGCAAACCCATCCCAGCAGCTGGAGCAATCTCACAAATCCATGCAGCCTAGGCCATTGAGACACCTGCAGAAATTGCCAACAGTGATTATAGCAGAAACAGCTACACAGACATATAACTACTGTACCCAAATGGAACCAAAGCCAATGTACCTATCCAGTCAATATCCTTGTACAGATCTCCAGGGCAAGTCTTTTACTTGTGTGTAAATAGGGCTGTCTGTCTGCATCCCAGGGGCCTTGGTGGGCTGATTCACTCAGAACAGGCTGCCTGGCTACTTTCCAGCAACAAAGACGGATGGGTAGGGTTTAGGGTTGGTGGGCAGGGCTATTGATTACTTTTCAGGACCTAGCATGGGTGAATAGAAACCACCCTTTAAAATTGGTTTAGGCAACTCATCTACCTTATCAGTTATTACAAATATCAACATAGGGACACAAGAAACATGAAAAACAAGGTAACATGCCACACTCAAAAGAGCATAGTCTAGCAACAGACCCAAAAGAAAAGAAAATTGACAAATTTCCTGGAAGAGAATTCAAAATAATGATTTTAAGGAAACTCAAAAAGGTGGGAGAGAATACAAATACACAATTCAACGAAATTAAGAAAACAATCCATAATCTGTATGAAAAATTTAGCAGAGATAAAGATTATAAATAAACAAGAACTAAAGAGAAATCCTAAAATTAAAGAATTCAATAAATGAAATAGAAGCGGATAACCTATTATAAGGTAGCCAGACAGAAGTGCTCAACACTCACCTTCTTCACAAATAACAACAAATGAATAGCTGAATTTCAAGGTGAGCTGTTGAGGGAGAGCACCAGAATAGCAGGGGAGAGATGAAACCCTAATAGGATATAGATACTTGGAATGTCAGCATGGAGAACGAAACAAAGCACAGGGCAGCTGCAACCCCAGCTCCCTGGTCAAGGAAATTACCAGTTGTGAGGGGAAAGGTAAACAGGAGAGTCCCAGCAGAACTCATCACCTTGAATGCTGACAATCCAAGCTCCAGGAGAGTTCCACAGTCATCATAAGAGCCCATAGGATCCCCTAGAGCCCAAATGAGGGAAAGAGTTGAGTCTTCACAGAAGTTTTGCTTCAGAGAAGGAACTCACATTGTCTCCTTAAAAACTGTCAGAAATGTGAATTTGGTGTCAATATACCTTATATACAAACAGAGATATGATAAATTGTGGTATAAAGGTGTATTAAGAATTGTAATACAAAAAAAGAGAGCTCATGTATAATGGCATAATTTGGTGTGAACATACTTTATATACAGAGTTATGAAAAATTGTGCTGTGAATGGATAATTATGAATGTAATGCACTCCACTATTGTAATATATGTAAGAAATTTAAAAAAAAAGAAAATAAACTGCTATAGCACAGTGCAATCTTAAGAACAGAGCTACTATTAAGAGTCCACAATGCCCTAAGAAACAGACAACAGACAACTCTACATATCTCCATCACTGGGGCTCCACAAATATTCTCCCACACTCAAACAAAGGTTTGTAACTTTGTGAACCTAACTATAGCTGGCTGTGCAAATGTGACCCCATCCATGCAGTGCCCTGAACTATAGGGGTCAGGTGGTCCAGCACAGAAATAGGTGCCTCTTTCAAGACCTGAGCAACCAAGGCCCACTGTCCCCCACCTGCAAGTGTATACTCTACTGTCTGCTGCTGGTCACCACTACAGGGCCTGAAGACACAAACTCTTGAGATCACTCCCCTTCCCCTACCCCAGCCATCTCCATCACTACCACTGCCACCACTATCAGCACACATTGCTCCAGGACCTGAGGACTTTCATCAGGCCTCCAAACAGAAATGACCTCTATTGTCTATTAAGTCAGAAATGACCAATCCAATTTTTGTTCTTTGCTTCTGCTTTGTTTCAGCCATCCTATAAATTCAACCTCTTCTGCTCAGCTTGTTAGAACACATACTCTACTTAATGCAATAAAGTGTTGCCAATTCTAAAATAAAAAAAAAAGTTAAAATCTTCAAACTAAATTACTATAATTTTGTCCTTTGACACTAACATACTAGATTATTCCTGTGATTTGATGAGAAACTATTATATTAAATGAAGGACATTGGTAGTTATATGACAATTTTTTTGCTTTGCCCCTACAAAGAAATATTACACAATGAAGTAAAATGTATAAACTTCCAGTACTTGCATGATTATTGTGTCAAAGTAACAGTTATTGTCTTTATTACCCGATGAATATTAGAAGCACTTTACCACATTAAAAAAGCATAAAATGCTAAATATATATCTAGAAATATATCTTATGTCAAGGGTTATAATTTATGACTAAGAGAAAAAGATATATGGCTATAAATTTGTATATTTAGCAATATTAATAGTAGAAATAAGCAATGAAAACCCTTCCAACTAGAATACTGAAACCAGCACAGTATGACAGAATTATGAAAACAATTTTCTGAATATACAAACTCACAGTTACTTGGGAATAAATTTCTTAGGCCATATAAAATAAATTTTACTCCGTTACATTAAGAAGCATATGATTTAAACAGTCACTTTTAGCCCGAAAGTGTTCATAGAATTTCTAATTTCTGACAAAAGAATAGTCTAGGCCCTGGGAGAAGCTTCCTCATTAAAAATAAGCATCCTCCTTTTTCCCACTGAAAATGTCAAAGGGCTATGCTGATATAATTTTCCACCTAGTCTGAGCATCGTAGTACTTCAAAGGACATGCTTCAAAGCCAGACTTTCAGCCTGGACATCTTCAAGCCATCTTTGACTCCTCCACCCCCTCAAGCTCTCACATTCAATCAGTTATTAAGTCTCCTGGATGTTTCCATAATCTCTCTCACACATTTGTTTTTTTATTTCCATTTGCTTTGCCACCAGCACAGTCCAAGTCATCACCTCTGGCTAAAATTCCATTTTCTCCACCAGTTTTTATCTTCTTCAGACTAGCCATAAATCCTTATGCATTTATCTCCCTAAAATGCTACTCACATCCTAACACACCCTCACCTCGGAATCCATAATCCATAATCAATCCTTTGTTGATGTCCAGTCTTTACATAAAGAAATTCTGAATTAATTCATCTGGGATGGGGCCCAATCATTAATTTTTCTTTCAAAACTTCTCAAATGCTTCTAACATTGATAACACTGTTATAAATCTCTATCTCTATTGTCAGGCTATAACTCCTATAGCAGACCCTTCCGAGTGTTCTGCCCAACCCTCTGACTTTTCTGTGTGCCTAACTTTGGTATGATTTGTGTCTAATGGACAGAAACAACTGCTACTCTCTTCTAATGATAGTACTTGAGCTACTAGAACTACTTTGTCACTGCCCCTTCAGAGAAAACAGGAAAGGTCTGGAAGTTTACATTCTCTAGGAGAGCACTTAGTTAATGCCTGTCTTGAACACAGGAGCATTAACATCTGGCTCCCTTACCTTGATTTGGACATACTCAGGTGTATTACACTTGAGAAGTTCCTGGCAGGATCATTCTGACACTGAGACTTCACCTATGCTTTGTTTCTTCCCCTTCTCTTTACTCTCTCACTCATTTCATCTGAGAACTCTTCCTTCAGAATTCATTGGCTTACAAATCCTCAGTACAAGATCTGCTTATGAAAAAAACAAACCAAAACAATACCTGTATCAAAATGGTTCAAAACATAGCTACATCATGTTTTCTGCCATTATTCATCACCCCCCAGGGGAACTAGTTTTCTCATCCACTTATTAATCCACACCACTATTCTTGCTCTTTGCCCCCACCAAAGATGCCTCTTCTCTACCACTGGGACTACCAATACTTTCTACCTTTCAAAAACAAATTCTACATATCCCACCCATGTCCAGCCCAAGGCCTTACCTACAATAAGTACTCAATATGAGTTGGGCTAGTGACTCATTTTCCATGAAACTTGCCCTGACAACTCTAGCACACATAATGTTATCCTCTCTACCTTCTATGTCCAATGTTGAACCATTCTTATGCATTGATTCCTTCAACCAATATTTGTGTGATACCAGGAACTCATGTGTTTATCATGAGGAATAAGGACATTTCTGTTCCCACAGAGCTTATAGTCAAGGCATAAAATAATCATACAAATAAATGTTGATTTATAACAAAGAAAACTTAAGAAGGAAAGTCATATAGTATTGTGAAAGAACATAATTGTAATAAATGTCCTTACCTAAGACTTCTCTAATAAATAAAAAAGAAATGATAACCTAAAAATTAGAATTTTTAATTTAAAGTTTCTTCTTGACCCTCACCCCCTATTGCAAACAAATTTTGTGTAACTGGGTATTATTTTTTAATAGATTTTCTAAGTACCCATGACCTGAGTTTTACACAATATGAAGTCTATGCATAACCTGATTTATTAATTGCTTCCTACATGTGCCATGTTAATAGATTTATGTTAAAGAAATATTAACATTTTTCTTTTGTATATGACAAAATTTAGCATTAAGTTAGACCTACACTCATCACTTTAAACACATTTTTTTCCTCCCTTTTTTCAGACTATTTCCACAGAACTCAGATTCTCAAAATCAAATAAGAAAAGTTCTTTAATTTATGTATGGAATAAGAGCACATTTTGAGTGGTTATGAGTGAAGTAAAAAATATTATCTTGGTTTTGTGTGAATACCAAGAAAATAAGAGCAGATTAGGATCTATATATTACAACCTGTTTTCTTTGGGCTAGAGCCACATAATTGTCACTACATTGCTTCTGAGTTCTGGTGTCTTCGGGGAGTTAAGATTTTCATTCTAGGCACTTCCTGCAACTTCTCCATTTTCTAAATCCTAACTATGCTAATTGACCCTATCAGGTAAAAGCAGAAAATATTCATTTCCTACAGAATAAGATGAATGCTGATTATTTAATCAATTACACTGATCATTTTAGAAGAAAAACAGAATGAAACACTAAAATTTCATTTCAAATGCCAATAGAAAATATTTGACTATACACATACTGAAAATGAATGTTTTATGTATATACATATAAACTAAAAATAAATAACTTTTATATGTACTAGAAATAAATATGCTTTCAATATATGTATATTTATAAATGCATTTTATATTATATATAGGTATGTAGGCTTTTTATATTAATTGTATATATAAACTACAAATTCTAATTTATATCAATAAATATGTGAACATAAATTATTAAAATAAACAATATTATGCCAAATTCCAATATATTTCTAAAGCATTGTTTAAAATGTAACAATTTCAATAACTTGTACCTGAATCTCAGGTCTTGAAATATACTGATGTGAAATAATGGTGAAAATGTGCAAAACAAGGAAACCATAGGAAAATATTAAAACAATAAAATACAGTAATTAATTGGATCATTAAAGGACTAAAAAGCCTTAAAGGTTATTGTATGCACTTATCAAGGATCTAAAGAGAGAAAAAAAACTTGTATAATTCCATATTCGTATTTTATGCCTTTCCCTAAACTTCAAGACACCTGAGTTTCAAAAACAGGTTGTTACTGAAATCTCCTGAACAAATGATACCATGTGCACATACCAATGTTTTAATAAATTGCCACTCTTGAATAGCTCAGGGACCAAACACAGAATTTTTAAAATTTGGTTTTTTTCCTTAGGCTGCCAGTCTTGTATCCCTGCTTAGAACTTCTATCATGTATATGCAGATAAAGAGAAGGAAGTTGGATGCAAATAATATCATCACTAATAAGTCATGTGTAAAGTTTAAATAGACTAGATTGAAATCCAAAGTTCATTCTCAAAGGAAGATTTGATTTATAGTTTCTTAGTGATGGTTTTCTTTTCGTGTTAGCATATGTGATCAAATATAAGCTAAATACTTATATATTAGAAACCAAATCTCAATAAGGACTTAAGAAGAAAGCATCAAGTACAAAACTGCATTCCCATACAGGCAATAATGACAGAATGAGGAGGTATAGGTACTTAATCCATCAATTGTTTCTACTTTCGGGGGTCTTTTGGACTAAATTAGTAGTTCTTAATATTTTTGTTCTCCCAGGAATCTCATACTCCAATGGACATCTAGGATTCTCCTTGCTAACTCCACGTGGCTCTGTATTTTATAACTTCTCTACCTGAAACTCTAGTATGTACTGAAAAATTAGCAGAATTTTTTTGTTCTTTTCCTACTGAATTTTAGCCAAGATGAAGCAATGAAGGTGACAGTAAGTAACCACAGCAGAAATGAGAAGTCCGATGAATATGATAGAGAAAGTTTCATATGTGTAAAGTGTGTGTAATATGATTATGGATATGCACTATGGATGAAATGATTTCTAGAGGCCAGAAAATGGCAGCTTTACTACACCTTAAGAAGGTCCACTGGGCTGTCAGTGACAGGACTCACAAAAATCACTGGGATGAGTCCTAAGTGTTCACTTCATTGTCAGCCCTGTGTAGCATAGTTTAAATATGATTCATACTTGGGTTGATTTCACTAAGCAAATTAAACAACCTGAGAATTTTCAAAAACAACATATTTTTAATAGGCATATTAAATCCCTGCTCCCCACCCCCAGCCCAAGCCAAGGCATTCCTCCAGTGACTGATTAAGCCTTTTGTAGAATTATAACCTTGGAGAGCTTTATAAAGAAAAGAGGGACTGAACGCCAGGTGGGATTCAGCCAAAGCTGTCACAGCTCAGGTTGTCACCCCTCCTAATCCATCATGTTGAATCGAAATGCAAACCGTGAACCAAAAGCTTAGGCAGTTTGTTTGAAGACACACTCCTGTCTTTCCAGGAATGATTAAATCATGACTATAGTTTATTTGAAAAAACCATAATCCACATGAAAATTATTAAATTCATGTAGCATCTTTTTCAATCAAAATGTGTTATAACTTTTAATCTCTGGGTCAAACTAAAAGAAATTCTGTAATTTTTTTTCTTATTTTTTTTTAGTCTAAGACATAAACATACCTTTATTTTCTTTATTTTTATGTGGTGCTGAGGATCAGACCCAATGCCTCACATATGCTAGACAAGCACTCTAACCCAGCCCCCAATTCTTAGCTTTTTTACTGAAATACAGAGCCTCTCCACAGTATTTCAAAACATTTTTTTTTTGCATTTGCCACAAAGTACAGAAGATGTTTACTTTCAAATTTTTAAATAATAAAGATTCATGCTCTTTCTATAAAGAGGAATCACAAAAACACAAGATATGGAGAGAACAGGTTTATTTTTAGCATTTACTGCAAACTCTGGGTTCCATAAAAGCCATATTCATACCTTTCTGCAACAGAGGAAACAGATTAGGTGACTGAGAGCTTGAGTGAGAAGGGAAGAATAAAGCCAATTCTGTGATACATTTCAGATATAAAATGTTTTCCCATGGAATGAAGTGATGTTCAACTTTTCTTGTGGTAAATGAGTCTAAATCTTTAAATATAGCATCCCTTTAAACACAGAAGAAACAGGCCTCTTTTCTATCATCAAAAACTGTATCTTTGCTACTTCCAGTACTTTGGGAATTTGAGTAACCCTTGAATTACAATGAAGGGAGGGGGCTAACAAGGTTATTCAGGGGATTCCAAGATGGCGGGCCAGAGACAAGCAGCATCTGGTGTGGTTCCGTAACCCATATCTCACCGAGTCAGAATACTGCATTTCAGAGAGTGTGAGAGGATCCATATACAGCTGATTTCCACAGAAATCACCAGCTCTGTGACACCTGCGCAGAGCTCAGAGCCTCAGCCTTCGAGTAGGACTCCAGACCCAGAGCACACAGTTCTAGCCTACGCACAGCTCTCAAGCAGCTTAGCAGAATCACCTAGCAGCACCTCTGCAGAATTCCAGACTGCGCTCTGCTCCCACACAGGTCACTCGGCTACTACCCAAACCAAGAACAAAGCCATCATCAGCTCCAATCACCAGACACCCCAGCATTGGAAACAGACCAACTCCATCTTGGATAATCTTTCTCGTCATATTTGATGGGGGTAGATCTCAGATCAGATCTCCATCTGGCCACTTACCAGGTATCCAACTCCCCCCACACCCTAGCGGTGATAACTTGGCACAGTGACACCCAACACAAAAACAACCTTCAGTTGGGCAGCTGTGCAGTGCAACCAGGGCACCGCCCACCTGGTGTGAGCCTGGGTGTGAGAGGTCCCATAGGTGGGAACTGCTAAGTAATAAGGAATGGGACTAAAGTTTGGAGCCTAACAGAGAGACCAGGATCTAAGAAATCTCCAGGCAAGAGAGGGAGATGATACCAGGAGCTCAAATCAGATAAAGCAGTCGGAAAAAAGAGACCTTTGAGGTGCAATTTCCCTGCAGGCACTGGCAGGCAGCACTCCCCACTCCCAGATGCCCCACACCACGTCCAGTCTTCTCACCCTGGTTACCTACACAATCCTGAGGGCAGAGACAACAGCTTAAAAAAGACAACACCACCTATTGGATGAGAAGAGAAGCAGGAAAGAAACGGATCTCTAAAACTAGCAACCACACTGGTTTCTTCTTTCGAGTATTTTTTTTTTCTCTTCTACCCCTCTATCCTCGAGCCCTCAACTCCCCAACATATATGAAACCAAGAACTTTGCATGAAATAAGATTTTGAGGACTGAGTCATTTGAATAATATAATATAGAGGTATTGTATATGCCCTTTTTTTCTCTTTTTTACTTCTTTCATTTTTCTTTCCCTCTCCAAATTTTACTGTTTATACATGCTGTATTTTTCTAGTGTTTGTTTTATGTACTATACTGTCTTCCCACGTACTTGTCTACCCTAAATTACGTCCTGCCTATTCCCCTACTACCAACCTTCCTCATTAGATTTTTCTTTCTTTTACATTTCCTAAGATATATTAACTCTGTACCCTCACATCTTTACCCTTCAGCATATCGTCCTATGCCCAACTCCCAGTAAATTGTCCACCACCAGAAACTGTAAACCTTCTTATGAAATTACTGATTATATTTTAGATAATAATTGAATCCAACATTTCTATACATTGAGACTAAACTGTAAATGTCTTAGTAACAACAAATAGTTCGTAGGTGATGTATTATTGATTTGGGGATCTGTTAACATTGTCCTTCCCGACAAAGGAGGGATCTTGAAACCCTAAAACAGCACTACAAACCTATAGAGTAAAAACAACAACACACAAGATCCACAGAGCTGGAAAGGAAGACACAGGACCAACGTGAAAAGACAAGGGAAGAAAATACCACAAACAAATCAAGACACCACATCATGAGAATCAATGGCAGCTACAGCAGAAAAAATGAAAGAGAAAGATTCTATGATATACATGGTTAAAATGTTCAGTGAAATCAAGGAAGATACAAATCCAAGAAGCAAAAGATCATCTCAACAGGGAGATAGGGATTCTAAAAAAAAAAACACTAAACATAAATCCTTGAAATGAAAGAAATAATAAACCAAATTTAAAAATCTCAAATGAAAGCATCAACAACACAGTAGACCACTTGGAAGATAGGAATCAGACAATGAAGATAAAATAAAACATCTTGAAAAGAACATAGACCAGTGAAAATGGAAAGAAACCATGAGCAGATCATTCAAGAAATATGGGATAGCATAAAAAGATCAAATTTAAGAGTTATTGGGCTAGAGGAAGGCATAGAGGTCCAAACCAAAGGAATGAACAATCTATTCAGTGAAATAATATCAGAAAACTTTCCAAACATGAAGAATGAATTGGCAATCCAAATTCAAGAAGCCTACAGGACACCGAATGTACAAAATCACAACAGATCCACACCAAGACACATTATAATGAAAATTCCCAACATACAGAATAAGGAGACAATTTTAAAAGTCACAAGAGAAAGGAATCAGATTACATATAGGGGAAAACTAATTAGGATAACGGCAGATTTTCAACACAGACCCTGAAAGCTAAAAGATCCTGGAAAACATATATCAAGCTCTGAAAGAAAATGGGTGCCAACCAAGAATCTTGTATCCAGCAAAATTAATCTTTAGATTTGAAGATGAAATAAAAACCTTCAACAATAAACAAAAGTTAAAAGAATTTATAGCTAGAAAACTGGCACAACAAAACATCCTTGGCAAAACATTCCATGAAGAGGAAATGAAAGACAACAATGAAAATCAGCAGAGGGAGGTAGTACCCTAAAGGAAAAACTAATCAAGAAGAAAACCAAGTCAAGTTAAATAACAAAAATAAACAAATATGGCTGGACATACAAACCATGTATCAATAATAACCCTAAATGTTAATGGCTTAAACTCACCAATCAAAAGACATAGGCTAGCAAATTGGATTTTTAAAAAAGACTCAACAATATGCTGTCTCCAGGAGACTCATCTCATAGGAAAAGACATACACAGACTGAAAGTGAAAAGTTGGGAAAAATCATACCACTCACATGGACTGTGGAAACAAGCAGGGGCCTCCATACTCATATCAAATAAAGTACACTTCAAGGCAAAGTTAATGAAAAGGGAATAAGATGGACATTACATACTGTTCAAGGGAACCATACACCAACAAGACATAACAATCATAAATATATATGCCACAAACAATGGTGTAGCTCTATTCATCAAACAAACTCTTCTAAAGTTTAAGAGTCAAATTGACCACAACACAATAATCTTGGGTGACTTTAACACACCTCTCTCACCACTAGATAGATCTTCCAAACAAAAGTTGAATAAAGAAACTATAGAACTCAATAATACAATCAATAACTTAGACTTAACTGACAAATATTTCAACCTGCATCAATACTTTCTTCTCAGGAGCACATGGATCCATCTCTAAAATAGACCATATACTCTGCCACAAAGCAACTCTTAGCAAATACAAAAAAAGTAGAGATACTACCATACATTTTATCAGATCATAATGAAATGAAATTGGAAATCAACGATAAAATAAAAAAAATAGAAATATCTCTATCATCTGGAGAATAAACAATATGCTACTGTAACAATGGGTTGCAGAAGACATCAAGGAGAAGATTAAAAAATTCTTAGAGGTAAATGGGAACATAGACACAACACACGAAATCTCTGGGACACTATGAAAGCAGTACTAAGAAGAAAATTCATTGCATAGAGTTCATTCCTTAAACAAGAAAAAGTCAACAAATAAATGAACTCACACTACATCTCAAAGCCCTAGAAAAAGAAGAACAAGCCAGCAGCAAAAGCAGTAGAAAGCAAGAAATAATTAAAATTAGAGCTGAAATCTATGAAATTGAAACAAAAGAAACAATTGAAAAAATTGACAAAACAAAAAGTTGGTTCTTTGAAAAAATAAATAAAATTGACAAACCCTTAGCTATGCTAATAAAGAGAAGGAGAGAGAGAACTCAAACTACAAGCATATGCGATGAAAAATGTAATATCACAACAGACATTACAGAAATACAGAAGATAATTAGAAATTATTTTGAAAACTTATATTCCAATAAACTTGAAGACATTGACAAATTTCTTAAGTTATACGATTTGCCCAGATTGAATCAGGAAGCTATACACATTTAAACAGACCAATATCAAGTGAGGAAATAGAAGATGCCATCAGAAGCTTACCAACCAAGAAAAGCCCAGGACTGGGTGGATACACAGCCAAGTTCTACAAGACCTTTAAAGAAAAATTAATACCAATACTCTTCCATTTATTTCAGAAAATAGAAAAAGATGTGGCACTTTCAAACTCATTCTATGAGGCCAATATCACCCTGATCCCCAAACCAGGCAAAGACACATCAAAGAAAGAAAATCTCAGACCAATGTCTCTAATAAACGTAGATGCAAGAATTCTCAATATAATTCTGGCAAATCAAATACAAAAATATATCAAAAAGATTGTACACCATGATCAAGTGGGAATCATCCCAGGGATGCAAGGTTGGTTCAACATACAGAAATCAATAAATGTAATTCATCACATCAATAGACTCAAAGGTAAAAATCATATGATCATCTCAATAGATGCAGAAAAAGCATTTGACAAAATACAGCACATTTACATGTCCAAAACACTAGAAAAAGTAGAGATCACAGGAACATATCTCAACATTGTAAAGGCTAATTACACTAAGCCTCAGGACAACATTATTCTAAACAGAGAAAAACTGATGGCATTCCCTCTAAAACTAGAACAAGACAGGGATGCCCTCTTTCCCCACTTCTATTCAATATAGTTCTTGAAACACTGGCCACAGCAATTAGATGAAAGAAATTAAAGGGATATGTATAGGAAAAGAAGAACTTAAATTAGCACTATTTATTGATGATATGTCTCTGTAACTAGAAGACCCAAAAAGCTCCACCAGAAAACTCCTAGAACTAGTAAATGAATTCAGCAAAGTGGCAGGATATAAAATCAACATCCATAAATCAAAGGCATTTCTGTATACCAGTGACAAATCCTCTGAGAAGGAAATGAGGAAAACTACCCCATTTACAATAGCCATAAATAAATAAATAAAATACTTGGGAATCAATGAAAGAGGTGAAAGATCTATACAATTAAATCTACAGAATCCTAAAGAAAGAAATCAAAGAAGACCTTAGAAAATGGAAAGATCTACCTTGCTCTTGGATACCTTGCTCTTTGATCATTAATATTATCAAAATGATCATACTCCCAAGCACTATACAGGTAGATTTAATGCAATTCTGATCAAAATCCCAATGGCAATCCTCATAGAAATAGAAAAAGCAATAATGAAATTCATCTGGAAAAATAAGAGACCCAGAATAGCTAAAGCAATCCTTAGCAGTTAGAGTAAAGCAGGTAGTTTAAGTAGACCTTAAACTATGGTACAGAGCGATAGTAGCAAAAACAGCAAGGTATTGGCACCAAAACAGTCTGGTAGACCAATGATACAGAATAGAGGACACAGAGACTAAGCCACAAAATTACAATTATCTTATATTAGACAAAAACATTCATTGGAGAAAAGATAGCCTCTTCAACAAATGGTGCTGGGAAAACTGGAAATTCATATGCAACAAAATGAAATTAAACCCCTATCTCTCACCATATACAAAATTCAACTCAAAATGCATCAAGAACCTAGGAATTAATCCAGAAATTCTATGTTTGATAGAAGAAAAAGTAGGCCCTAATCTTCATCATGTGGGATTAGGCCCCAACTTCCCTAATAAGATTCCTATAGCACAAGAATTAATAAATGGGATAGAATCAAACTAAAAAGTTTTTTCTCAGCAAAAGAAACAATCTGTGAAGTGAACAGAAAACCTACATCCTGGGAGCAAATTTTTACCCCTCACACATCAGATAGAGCACTAATTTCTAGGGTATGTAAAGAACTCAAAAAGCTAAGCACCAAAAAAACAAATAACACAATCAATAAATGGGCCAACGACCTGAATAGACACTTCTCAGAAGAGAATATACAATCAATCAACAAATATATGAAAAAATGCTCTTCATTTCTAGCAATTAAAGAAATGCAAATCAAAATTACTCTAAGATATCATCTCACTCCAGTCAGAATGGCAGCTATTATGCATACAAACAACAATAAGTGTTGGCGAGGATGTGAGAAAAAGGTACACTCATATATTGCTGGTGGGACTAAAAATTGGTGCAGCCAATATGGAAAAAATTATGGAAATTCATTGTAAATCTGGGAATGGAACCACCATTTGTCCCAGCTATCCTTCTCCTCGATCTATACCCAAAGGACTTAAAAACAGCATACTACAGGGACACAGCCACATCAATGTTTATAGCAGCACAATTCACAATAGCTAAACTGTGGAGCCAACCTAGATGCCCTTCAGTGGATGAATGGATAAAAGAAAATGTGGTATTTATACACAATGGAATTTTATTTAGCAATAAAACAGAATAAAATCATGGCATTTGCAGGTAAATGGATAGTGTTGGAGAAGATAATGCTAAGTGAAGTTAGCCAATCCCCAAAAAACAAATGCTGAATGTTTTCTCTGATATAAGAAGGCTGACTCATAGTGTGGTAGGGAGGGAGAGTATGGGTGGAATAGATAAATTCTAGATAGGCAATAGGGGTAGGAGGGAATCGGAGGGGGCAAGGGACTAGCAAGGATGGGTGGAACGTGATAGACATTGTTATCCAAAGTACATGTATGAAAACATAAGTTAGGTGTCAACATACTCTATATACAAACAGAGATATGAAAAATTGTACTGTATATGTATAATAAGAATTGTAATGCATTCTGCTGTCATTTTTTTAAAAAATTCAATTAAAAAATAAAATTTTTAAAAAAAGTTATGGCAGAAACCATAAGATTTTTTAAAAATATTTATTTTTTAGTTGTAGTTGGACACAATACGTTTATTTATTTATTTTTATGTGGTGCTGAGGATTGAACTCAGGGCCTCGCACTTGCTAAGCAAGTGCTTCACTACTGAGCTACAACCCCAACCCATAAATAGGATTTTTAAAATGTTGCTTCTGTCTTCTGCTGGGTAAAGGGAAGCACGGAAACAAAGATTACTAATCATTGTGATAAACAGAACAGCAGAAAAATAACCATGAAGTTGAATAATAGAATTCCATGATGTAAGCAAAAAAGAAAGGAAAAAAGGGAGGGAGGAAGGAAGGAAGGAATTGTTTTTATAAAAAATAAAATCATTTATTGCCCTCACAGGCCCTTTATACCAATCTGGAGATTCATTTTTGTCTAGCCTTCCAAAAGAAATGTTGGTGGTTAAAGGTTCCATATTTTACTTCAACATACATCCTCTTTTCGTCTTTCTTATTTTACTTGTTTACTTTTGGGGGGGAGGGGCGAACAGAGGATTGAACCCAGGGTCTCACACATGATAAACAAGCACTGAGCTACATCCTCAGCCCTTTATTTTAAGACAGGGACTTCCTAAGTTCCACAGGGTGACCTTGAACTTGTGAACTTGGGATCCTCCTACTACCTTGGGCTCCTAAGTACCGGGGATTACAGTTGTGTGCCACCACACCTAGAATTTCTTTTAAGTCATTCACAATGTCAAAAATAATCTAGCTCAATGGTTATTGATCAAAATACCAATTTCCTTTGAAGTTAAAATTTTACCTTCTTGCCAAATGGGTAGTACTCTCAGGCTAGAAGGGGACTGAGGAAGTGAGGGGAGGAGGGCATAGTTTTGCTCTTCCCCATTTCCCCACATCCATTTTCCTATCCACCCAACTCACATTTCCACACACAAGGTGTTGAATCAAAGTGTGGAATCTGCTTCATCAGAGATGGAGTTAGGCAAAGAGAGGAGAAGGAAGCATCAGGAAATGGTGCAATTTGACTGCTGCTATTAGAATCTGGGAACAACAGAATCTCTAAGAAAGAGTTTTAATTTATTTATTCCATAAAATATTAATGGAATACCAATATTACTGTTCTAAACACAAGGAACATATAAGGAATTCTTGATTTGTTCAAAGAAGAGCAAGAGGACCTACTATGTATGGCTAGAGTAGAATAAGCAAAGGAAATAATGTTGGAGATTAGGCTACAGAAGTGAAAAGATCATAAGGAAGAAACTCAGAGGACACTGGGATTTTTTTGAGTTAAAAGATTCTGGAAGTTTGGAACAGAGAAGTAACATGACATGATATATATTTTCAAAAGATAATACTGGCTTCAAAGTGGAGAACAGACTTAAAGGCAAACAATGGATGCTGGAAGACAACTGGGAGGCTATTTCAAGAAATCAGATGGGGACTGGGGTTGTGGCTTAGTGGCAGAGCACTCACCTAGCATGTATGGGGCCCTGGTTTTGGTCCTCAGCACCACATAAATGAATAAAATAAAGGTGTTGTGTCAAACTACAACTAAAAAATAAATATATATATAAAAAAAAAAGAAATCAGATGGTTTGACCCAAATGATAGAGGAGGTAAAGATATAATTGCATAGACTCCTATAAAGGATTTGATGATGAACCAATTATGGGGTAGGAGAATGAGAAAGAAGTCAAAGCTGATTCTAAAGTTTTGGGCCTTGGAAACTTGTAGAAAGATATTGTCATTTACGGATATAAGAAAAAAATGTGAGAGGATAAGGTTTGATTTAAAAATTAAATGAACAAAAATAGGGGTTTGGTTTTGTACATAGTAAGATTAAGCTTTCTATTTGACAGAAGTAACAATTTGATATAAAAGTTGAAGTGGTCAGCATATGTACAGTATTTTAAAGACATGTAAATGTGTGGATGGAGAAGAGATCTCAGGTCAAAGACTGAAAAAGAACAGCTGATACTGCATTTAAAATATTTGTATTTAGGAAAAAAATATAATCAAAGAATCAAACATAACCTTTAAATAAAGATATTTTAATTTAAAACTACATCAGTGTGAGCCAGGCATAGTGGTTCATGCCTGTAATCTCTGCTACTTGGGAGGCTAAGACAAGAGGATTGAAAATTCTGGACAACTTAGCAAAGACTCTATCTCAAAGTAAAATAAAAAGAGCTGGAGACATAGTTTAGCAGTATAGTGCCCTGAGTTTAATACCCACTACCACCAAAAAATAATAATCTTTAGAATAAAAACATATCAATATAAAAAATATATAATTAAAATGGTTTAATTAAAAGTTAAGTAATTATCAAAAATATTTCCAAATACAGAGATCATTTTCTAAATAATGCTTAAAGTCACAGAGAGTTACCTGAGGTTGAAGCTTGCAATCAGTAATTGTTAAAGTCATTAATGATCATACAATTAGTTGTATTTCTTTTTGTGAAGATATTTTCATATTACAAAATTTATTTCCTTCATTTGAAGTGTAACAATATGATTATCTCCTGAGATATCAAATTAAGATTTTGCTTCTGTTGGCAGTCAAAATACAGTATAAATATCTACAAATGTGAAATTAAATATTTTACTCCTTTTGACATCTCCTAAGAGGATACATGCACATTCAACTGTCAGATAAAGCTCTATAATCCACTGCATTCATATTGCATGATTACTGTCATTGACATACCTTGAATGAGAAAGTAAGAATTAATATTGGTCTACCAAACAGCACAGCATTAGTCTTCCCTGTTTTAAGAAAAGAGTTATCTTTGATGAAAAGAGTCACATATGTGGAGAGGGAGAAAACAAATGAACCCTGTAGTATAGAGTATTTAATTGGACTTGAATATAGGTGTAAACTCTGATTTTCAATGAATATAGAGAAATAAATATGAATACATTTTATATGTATTTAACAAGATTTGTCCACTAAGAAATCATGGTAGCAATGATATCCCAATAGCACTGAATATACTTATTCCCCAAATATTGTATTCTAATTATTATTCTCCAGCAAATAGAATTAAGGCTTCATAGAGAAACAGTTGATAGTAGGACTGGTGCAAGAAAAAAATATAAGATGACCCTTATATGTGTTGTTGAATAAGAAAAGTGTTCAAAGAATAATGAAGGTACCTCAAAAGGACCAAGAAGTCAATTTGAAATGTCTTCAACTGTCCAAATCTCTGACAATATGAACATCAAAATGAATATTAAAAGAATGAAATATAATTAACTAAACAAAATAGAAAACCATTAGGCCATTTAAATATGAATAAATAAATAAATGAAAAGTTTGATGAAAAACAAAATAAGCACTAATATCAAAGAATACAAAATAGCAGTTATAAATAAAAACACATAAATTTTTAGTAAAAAGTCCAACAGACAGTACTTTAATCAAGTGATTCAGTTTAGCAACATTAGAAATGGGATTAATTTAAATCATTTAATACCAGACAGGATGAATTAAGAAGTCAGTCTCACTTGTGTGCTATTCCTACCAAAGACATATAACATGAAACTAAACATGAGAAATGTCACACAAACCCAAAATGAAAGACATAATTAAAATAACTGGCTTATAATATTTAACTCATTGTAAGTTAAGCATCAACTATGTTGGTTCCAGACTGAGAGGACTAATTTTCATTACAAAATTTTCCAATGATTTTCTACGTGCATTTATCACATAGATTACATATATCAAATAACTTCTTCACTGAAATTTTTAAATAAAGAATACATGTTTTTAAAAATGTGAACAGTCTGATGTAGAAATTCCATTTCTAGGTATACAATCTAGAAAAGCACTTGAATGTACAATGAGGCATCTAGAAGGGTATTTATGGCAGCATTTTTATAATGATAAAAACAGGAAATACATGTAAAATAATCTGAAAACATGCCATGAAATATCCATCTAAAGAAAAACTATGTAGCCGTTAAACACACACACACACACACACACACACACACACACACACGGAACTTGATTGACAAGATATCTGTTGAACAAAGGAACTATGCTATAGAGCCACACACGATACCTTTTAGTGTAAAATAAATAAACTTCCCATATTCTACGTCAAAACAGAATGCACATCAAACTGATGTAGTAATAGAGTGTCTACCTCCTAGGAAGGTGTGATCTTTAGTCTTATGAGACTTTTAATTTTTTAAATGAGGAAACGTACTTGTTATTTTGGGTGTCTTGTTTTGGTTTTGGTAGAAAGATACACCCCCCACCCCCCACCCCACCCCACACACACACACTGTTCATGGACTAGGAAAATTGCTATTGTTCCAATTGCTGAGCTATCCAAAGAAATCTACAGATTCAGTGCAATTTCCACCAAAATACCAATGATATTCTTCACAGAATTGGGGGTGGGGGGAGATCTTAAAATTCATATGGAAGCACAAAAGACCACAAAGATACAAATTCTGAGCAAAAGGAGCAATGGTGGAGGCATCACAATACTTGATTTCAAAATATACTATAGAGCCATAGTAAAATAAAATTATATTGGCATAAACATAAATATATAAGCTAATGGAGAAGAATAGAGAGTCCAAAAAATAAATTCACACATCAGTAGTCAACTTACTCATCAGAGAGAAGGCAAAAATATATATTAAAGAAAAGACAGCCTCTTCAATAAAAGGTACTTGGAAAACCAGATATCCACATAAAGATTGAAACTAGATCCTTATCTTTCACCCTGTACAAAAATCAACTCAAAATGGACCAAAAACCTTAATATAAGATCAAAGCTCTGAAACTACTAGAAGGAAACATAGGAGAAATACATTAAGATATCAGCACAGGCAAAGATTTCCTCAGGATTCTAATAGCTCAGGAAACAAGAGAATGGCTATTATCATAAAACAAAAAATAAACGCTGGTGAGGATGTGGAGAAAAAAGGAATCCTTATATTCTATTGGTGGGACTGTAAATTAGTACAGCCACCATGGAAAACAATATGGAGGTGTCCTTAAAAAACTAAAGATAGTACTACCATTTGATCCAGCTATAACGTTCTGATTATATGAAGACAGTGTACAAAAGATACAGCTTTTAATAACACAAAAATGTGTATGAATAGTGTGTTTTTCCTTTTAAGGGCATATTTTTAAGCAATGTAAAAGATAAACTTAGCAATATTTAAAAAGAAACATCAAAATATTAAGACTAATTGTTTTGAGGCTGGAAATCTGTGGGGTTCTTCCTTCTACTTTTTCATTTCTTTCAAATTTGCTACATATTACTCTCTAAAACAGAAAATTACTAAAAGGATTCCCTTCTATGTCTTCCGAATCTAAGCATGATTAGATTTGGAAGAGGCAGAATTACAAAACCATACAGTAGGAATTCAATAAATAAATGAATGTATCATTAAACAAAGAATTACCTAAAAAAAAGTTTGCAGTCCTATCTACTGCAGAACCTCAGATCTTACTGTCCTGGATCTTTAAGGGAGTGACAAACAATTCTGCTTCTACACCTTAGGAGCAGACCTCATTTCTGTCAGCCTTGGCACTAGGTCTTGATAGGCCTTTTCCAGGGTACCCACCAACCACTCCTACTAGACTCACTGGAGTCCATGTGAGACAGCAGATTGAAGCAACTGTTGACTCCTATGAAAACAATGAGTTCTGAGCATCCATCTTCTAGTTTCTAGTCCTACAGCATTAGGGATGAAGCTTTCTTAATGCAGCGTTTGGACTGGCACTTGGACCCTTACACAGTTCCTTCTGTCCACTGCAGGCATTGCCAAGGCACTGGGCTCTCTGAGCCTGGAAAAGCCCATGAGATAACTGCAGAAGGCCCTGGGCCCACTCCTTAACTTGGGTCCTACCTGAACAGAGCTCTTCATCTACTAGTTCGTTCCACTTCTCATGCCCAGTCCTGTCATTAAGGCTTAGTGTCTCCCACGTCACATATGAGCTATGAGACTTAGGTTACTTACGAGGGCACGCAGCCTGTGCCAAGTGAAGCCTTCACAGCTGTCACTATTGTTCTCTAATTAGTATACTCTTCCTCCAGGAGTGTTTCCCAGGCACAGCCCCACAGATAGGCCTCTGAGCCATTTCTGAGTCGCTGGAGTGCAGCAGCTTTGCGGCCTGTAGGCTCCACCTCCGGGTCAGTCACGTAGGTGAAGGGAAAAAGATCCTTCAGACAGAGCAGGAAGAAGGTCACTCAGGTGACAGAAACCCCGGGCAGAACCTCATCTGGAGACAAATCGCAACTCTTATCTTCAGGAAGTAAAGGAAAAGGGATCAAGAAGACAGAGCTGAGACCCACTGCCGACATTCAGAAGCCAAACAATGACTTCTATGGCCTCCCCCGCCCCTGTGGACCCGCCCCTGTGGACCCGCCCCTGTGGACCCGCCCCTGTGGACCCGCCCCTGTGGACCCGCCCCTGTGGACCCGCCCCTGTGGACCCGCCCCTGTGGACCCGCCCCTGTGGACCCGCCCCTGTGGACCCGCCCCTGTGGACCCGCCCCTGTGGACCCGCCCCTGTGGACCCGCCCCTGTGGACCCGCCCGTTGGCGCCCTGCCCCCAGCAGAGGCCCGCCCTGGCATCACTCCAGCCCCCAGCATCGCCTCACCCCAGTGCATCCATCTGAAATCCTCCCCATTGCTTCTTCAGCCCTCCAGATGTTTCTGAGCCCCACTAGATTCTACTTACCAAATGCTGGGTACAGAGCCATCAATAAGGTAGACATGGTCGCATCCTGGGAGGTAGAATTTAAGCTTAACGTCCCAACACACTGCTGTGAATTGGAAAGCACGGAAAGATTCCAGCCTGGGAGAATCGAGGCAGGCATCCCAAGGAAATCTTTTTCAGAATAATAGGAAGGAAAGAGCAAAGGAGGTACGCAAGTTCAAGGTATTTGGAGTGACTTTTCAGTTTTTATTCTTCTATGGTGGTCCAAAACATATGCTTAATGGAGGAGACTAGAGAAGTTTAAGAAAGTGAAATAGTTTTGAGTAGACAAGCAAGGGAAATGACTAAGAAAGCAATCATATAAACTCCTAATAAGAGCTTTGTTTCCTCATTGGTGTGTCCCAAGTGCCTAGCACAAACCAATCACAGAAGGAATGAAAGGATTCTCTTCAGGTATATTGAAAATGACCATTTAATTGTAGATGATGACTTAATGGTGGCACCAATATACGTGTGTGTGTGTGTGTGTGTGTGTGTGTGTGTATTTATTACCCCAGAGAAGTATCCCCATTTTAGATGACAGATCCAAAAAAGGTAGAGTTGGATTTGCTGCACAGAAAAGATGATAGGAGATTGGGGGAGACCATTTAAAGTGAAGCTATTCAGATTTGTGGTTAAGGGTAGGCTATGAAATTTTTCTTGGAAAGAGGGGAAATTTAGAGAAATATTGGTGGATGGATAGGATTGAAACATTGGCATATTGAGGGCATAAGCCAGAAGGACAAAGTGTGTACTGTCAGACTGTATTTTTTCAGAGGTCACAGATATTCCTAGTTTTAAGTTCCACGGAGTGGCAATCACTGACCTGGAATGAGGGTAACTGGCTCTAAGATGAGAAAGGGTGCATGAGAGGTCAGGTTATTGGATGGCCTATTCAACTGGATGTTGGGTCCTCCAACTGATTCCTCCCACTTAAAGCTCCTTGCTCTGAAAATCAATCCACCTCTTTCTTCTCCAAAAGTCTCCCCAGAATCAACATTCTTCCTGCAACTCTATGCTTACTCAATGTCATCACTTTGGAGAATAAAGCAGAAATGGAATGGTAAGAAAGAATGCTGTAGTAGACATCTGTTTGGGTTTTGTTTTTGTCACCTAGCATTCACTCACCTTATTGCCCTCTGGGGAACTAACTCCGTTCTCAGTTTCAGACCATGAGCAAGAGAACTTGTCTTTCCTTTCTACTCTTATTTTAAGAATGATATATAACTCAGAAATGGTGAAAAGGAGCATTCCATTTTTCTGGTAGCAGTGATTTGTAAGGAAAGGGTGTGGGAATCAACTGGAGACAATAAAAATCAAAGGGATTTTTCAAAGGACCTAGTGAGAGACCCATTTCTCCTACCCTTGAAACTTAGAGGATGTAGCTATGAACTTACTAGACTCAAAGTCTTAAAATGAAGCGAGTCTAGAATTAAAGGCATGAATAGAAACAAATAAAAAAAATGATCCTGATGGCATCAATTGAGGCCCAGCATGAACCCTGCTGCCTGAAGTTTGCCTTCCTTCCCAATTTTTTTCAGATACCTGAGTTGACAACTTCTCTTTTTTATTTAAGTCAATTGAATTATATTTGTTGTGCTAGCCAGTTTTTCATTGCTATGTCCAAAATTCCTGACAAGAATAATTTAGAGAAGGAAAAGTGTATTTGGGGCTTACAGTCTCTGAGATTTACTTCACGGTTAGCTGACTCCATTGCTTTGAGCCTGAAGTGATGCAGAACAACATGGTGGAAGAACATGGTGGAAGAAAGCTGCTCAGCTCATGGCAGCCAGGAAGCAGAAAGCACCCAAGCATCAAGGGACAAGATACATTCCCCTAGGACAGTCCCCGGTGTCCCATATCCTCCAGCTACACCCTACCTGTCTATGGACCACCCAGTAGTCCATTAAAATTATGATCCCTTCAAATGGATTGCTCCACTGATGATGCTACAACTCTCATAATCTAATCATTTACCTCTGAACATTTCTGCATTAACTAATATGTTGTGGGGAGTGCATTTCCAAATCCAAACCATAATGGTCAAGGTGATTTATATATGAATAATTCCTCACAATAAGGGAGTAAGGACTGTCCATTCCTGGCTTCCTTCTCCATGCTAGCCCAATAAATATACTAGTTTCTATATCCCTCAGGTTACCCTTTTGTAAAAAGAGAAAACGTTACCTGCTTCAAAGCCTTAGGAAGATTAAATGTTATAATATACATAAAGGCACAAATTTGGGGGTAGGGGAAGGGCTCGGTGGCAAAACACTAGCCTAACATACATGAGACCCTGGGTTCAATCCCTAGCACTACAAAATAAAAGTAAGGAACAGGAGAAAATGTTTTCCAAAATTCTTAAGTACAAGCAGTATGTGATTTTTCTAAATTAAATTTGGTGAAAAAACCCCACTTTGGGAAGATATCCAATATTAGTCATTCGTGGGGACCTTTTGCCTGTTTATTTAGTATAAAGCAATATGCCAACATTAGACAATGCAATGTTTTGTCACAGTTCCTAAGCTAATAGGCCTTGACTACTAGTCTTATCAGCAAACATCATTTCATCCCTTAAAAAATCCTCCTAGAGGACTTCAACATAGCACCCATCCACTTAAGAAACCCATCTTTACATTTTTTTTCTGAAGTCACTGTAGCTGCTGCTACCATTAAACAGCTCTCCCTCTTTCAACCTAGGATCTGTTTCAACTTTGCCCTCCTCCTTCTTCCCTTATCAGAACACTAATTAAATATCTTTCCCACATGCAAATCTGGATGGCACTATCTAACACACTATCTAACATTTGTCTCAAAACTTCTGTTTTAAGTTAAGAAGCATGAAAAATATTAATAACTTTTGGATCCAAGAGCCCAGAATTTTCTGGGAGAAAAAAGATGGAAACAATTTTGATTCCTGTGGGTGTTCCCTCTGGTAGGGAGTAGAAACATCAGAATATAACTTGGTCAAGGACCGTGCCACAAATGAAGATGACCTAAATAAAGTTGTATAAGTAGGTAGAGCAAGAATCCCTACAGAGGAAATCACCCATTCTTGTTGCCAGCATAACCTCTCTCCCACAGTAAGGCATTGGTAAACTTACATAATCATCATGTGGGTTCACCCTTGCTCACCTCAATTTGGAGAGATTACTTCCTAGATGCTCTGTGAATGCAAACTCTAACTGCCTCATCCAACGTTTCTCTGAATAGAAGCGAATATCTGGGTACCAGGTATGACTTCTTATGTGACCTCAAGCCAATCACTCAAACTCTTTCATTCTCCACATCTCTTGATTAGAGTCCTCAGGTCTAGGGTACATGGAAATCATTCCAGAATGAGAGTCACATGCTCTGAATTTCCTCGTACTGGCTTTTCTGCTAGCTGGCTGACTCATTCCCTCTAATGTTCAGGCTGTGAGTCAAATTTGAGATGATAGGTGTACTACATTGAATGTATTAATAATAACAGAAATTAAACATAGAAGTCCATATCATTTGCTTCCTCAATAAGTGCTTTAATCAGCTTTTCTGCTGCTGTGACTTAAAGGCCCAACCAACACAACTGTAGACAAGAAAAAGTTTGTTTGGGAGCTCTCAGTTTTAGGTCTCAATCCATAGACAGCAGACTGCATTCCTGGGGGCTCAAGGTGTGGCAGAACATCATGGTGGAAGAGTATGGCAGAGGAAACAGCTCACATGATGATCAGGAAGCAGAGAAAGACTCCACTCACCAGATACAAAATATAGACCCCAAAGTCACACCCCCAATTCGCACCTTCTCCAGCCACACCCTACCACTTCAGTTATCAGTCAGTTAATCCATATGAGGGGATTGATTAGAGTCCTCAGGTCTAGGGTACATGGAAATCATTCCAGAATGAGAGTCACATGCTCTGAATTTCCTCGTACTGGCTTTTCTGCTAGCTGGCTGACTCATTCCCTCTAATGATTGTGTTAAAACTCTTACAACCCAATCATTTCTCCTCTGAACCTTCTTGCATTGTCTCACATGTGAGCTTTTGGTGGACACCTCACACCCAAACCATAACAATCAGCCTAGTTGTCTCATAGAACCTAAAAATTGTTTTTATAGGCATGTAGTCAGGGAACCAGGACAAAGGGGAGAAACTGTGGTGGAGCCAGGATGAGCCCTATTGCACCTAATTCTCCCCTACACCTGGCAAGTCTGAATACTGGTAATAGTATGTCAGGTTCTTTTCACTTTCAATTCATGATGATTTCATGACATCTTTACTTCTATACCACATTTTTTTCCTCTGTTGGTGCTCCAACTTCTTTGATGTTTTTCTTACCAGCTATAACTGCATTCAGCCATTAAACAACTGTGAACTTGATGATAGATGAGGATCTATTTGACATTATTTGGCCACTGTGGCTTCAAAAGAATTGAGTGATGATTACTAGAAGAGACTCTTGTGTTATGGTTGGGGACATATATTGGTTGAGGGATGAGCGTGGGACTAAGGAAGTGGAGGAGATATTTGATCCCACATTTGGACTGCAGGAGCAATTCAAATGTTTTTTAATAATACGGAATAAGACTTCAGAGAGTAATTGATCCTAGAAACAGGAGAGCAGCCACTAGAGACTCTACACAAAGAGGGAAGAGCTGGCTATATTTCTGTTGCAAAAAATAATCTGTGAATGCTGGGGTTGTAGCTCAGTGGCAGAGCACATGTGAGGAACTGGATTCCATCCTCAGCACTATATAAAAATAAACAAAATAAAGGCATGCTGTCCATCTACAGCTACAAAAAAATTTACAAAGAAATAATCTGTGAATGTTCCATATGAGCTTGAGAAAAATGTATATTATGTTATTCTTGGATGAAATATTTTAGCCTTTAATGGGCTTATCACTAGACTACATATGGCCAAAGAAAGAATAAGTGTGCTTGAATAAATCTCAATAGAATCTTCCCAAACTGAAATGGGGAAAACAATTTTGTAATCCAAATTATCTTTGAACACGCTTCGAAGTATGTAACATACAAGTAATTTGAACACCAGCAGGAGAAGATTCAAGCAAAAGAAATATTTGAAGGAATAATGGCTGAGAATTTTCTAAAATTACTTAAAATATTAGCCACAGATCATGGAAGTTCAGATAAAACAAAATAGGAAATATACTACGATAAATAAATGAATCAACAAAGAAAAAGAAAGAAAGAAAGAAAACCACATCCAAGCATATCAAATTCAAATGGCAAGAACCAAAAGAAAAAAAAAACAATATCCAAAAAGAAACAAGAGAGAAACAAAGATAAGAATTGTGGACAAATTCAACACAAACCATGCAAACATGAAGAAACAGTAGAGTGAAATATTTAAAGGGTTGAAATAAAAAGAAGCATCAAATTCGAATTCTACATCCAGAGAAATTATACTTCAAAATTGAAAAATAAATGAAATCTTTCTCTAACAAAGAGAAAGAAAGAGAAGGGATCATTATTAGCAGAATCATCCTGCAAGAAAAGACAAAAAATGTGGGGCCAGTAGGGTGGTTTTGTCCTATAACCCCAACTAATCAGAAGGTAGAGGCAAGAGAATGCAATGTTATTGGACAGCCACAGCAACTTAGCCAGATACTGTCTAAAATTTAAAAAATAAAAAGGTCTGAGGATTTGGCTCAATTGCAGAGTGCCCTTGGATTCAATGCCAAGTATAGAGGGGAAAAAAGTTAAATTAAATTCTTTGGGGAGAAAAAAAATGATGTATACGATCCATATAAAAGATAAGAAAATGACTGGTGAGAGAATAAATGAAAATAAACTAAAATTTTTATTTTCTTATTTTTTTCCGCCCACCTACCAATGTTGGTTCTATTTGTTTCCATATTGTTATGGGAATTTGGTGTTGTACATAATGAGAGAATTTGTTGTTGCATATTTGTGCATGCTCACAATATAACAATATAATTTTGTGGATATTCTTTTCCATGATTTCCTCTTTTTCTCACTTCCTCACTCCTCCTGTCCCCTTTTCTCTACTCTACTGATTTGCCTTCAGTTTTTGTGAGACAATACACCCCTTTTTCCTTTTTCCTTCCTAGCTTCCATATATAAGAGAAAACATACAATCCTTGACCTTCTGAGTTTGACTTATTTTGTTTAATATAATTGTCTCAAGTTCCATCTACTTTCCTGCAAATGACATAATTTTGTTTTTCTTTATGGCTGAGAAAAACTCCATTGTGTATGAATACTACATTTTCTTTATCTGTTCATTGATTGATGGACACCTAGATTGGTTCAATATTTTTATTATTGTGAGTTGCGCTGCCATGAACATGTGTATGAATGTAATGCTGTACTACGATGACTTAAATTCTTTAGGATAAATACCAGGGAGTAATATAGCTGGGTCACATGGTGGTTCCCTTCCTAGTCTTTTGAGGAAACTTCATACTAACTTCCAGAGTCGTTGTGTTAATTTACAATCCCACCAACAGTGTGGAAATGTTTCATTTTCTTCATATTCTCTCTAGCATTTATTATTTTTTTGTATTCTTGATGGTTGCCATTCTCTTGGAGTAAGATGAAATCTCAGTGTAATTTTTATTTGCACTTCCCTAATTGCTAATAATGTTAAACATTTTGTTTGTATATTTTTGGCTATTTATATTTCTTCTTTTGAGAAACGTACATTTAGTTCATTTCCCCATTTATTAATTGGGTTATTTGCTTTTGCAGGGGCAAACATTTTTAGTTCTTTAGTTATCTTAGAACAAGCTTCAAAGTATGTAACATATTTTGTAATTTGTACACCAGAAGGAGAAGAAAGTTTTAAGCTAAAGAAATATTTGAAGGAATAATTGATAAAATTCTGGATATAATCCTCTGGATATAATTTTCTATCTGAAGAGTAGCTAGTAACAATTATCTTCCATTCTCTACATTCTATCTTCACATTCTTAATTGTTTTCTTTGCTGTGAAGAAACTTTTTAATTTGATGCTATTTGGTTTATTAAATTCTGGCCTTATTTCCTGAGACTTTAGGGATACTATTGAGAAAATCATTGCCTGTAAGTTGCATAGTTGAACCTATATTTTCTTCAAGGAGTTGCATAGTTTCTGGTCTAATTGTGAGGTCTTTCATCTATTTTGAGTTGACTTCTGTGCAGGGCAAGAGATAAGGATCTAATCTCATTCATCCACATGTAGATAACCAGTTTCCCCAGCACTATTTGTTTAAAAAGCTGTCTTTCCTTCAATGAATGTTTTTGGCACCATTGTCAAGGATCAGAGGACTGTAGATTGTGGATTTGTCTGTGTCTTCTCTTCTGTCCCATTGGTTTGTGCTATTTTTATGCCAGTACCAAGAAGTTTCGGTTACTATAACTCTGTAGTATAATTTGAAATCAGGCATTGTAGTGCATTCAGCATTGCTTTTTCTGGCTTAGAGTTGCTTTGGCTATTCTGGGTCTTTTATTCTTCCACATAAATTTTAGGACTACTTTTCCTAGTTCTGTGAAGAATGTCATTCGTATTTTGATGGGGATTGCATTGAACCTGGATATTTATCTGGGTTGCATGCCCATGTTAACAATACTAATTCAGCCTGTCCACTAATGTGGGAGATCTTTCTATCTTCTGTATCTTCTTCAATTTCTTTTTTCAATGTTTTATAGTTTGCATTATAGAGATCTTTCACCTCCCCTATATTAATTCCTGGGACTTTGTGTGAGGAGGTATGGGGGTTATTTTTGATAGGACTAGCTCCATGATTTCTTTCTCAACAGGTTTTTTTGGGGGGCGGTAGGGGAGGTAACAGGGATTGAACTCAGGGGCACTTAACCACTGAGCCACATCCCCAGCGCCTTTTTTATTTATTTATTTATTTATTTATATTTGTGTTTTAGAGACAGATTCTCACTGAGTTGCTTAGGGCATCACTAAGTTGCTGAGGCTGGGTTTGAATTTGCAATCCTCCTGCCTGAGTATTTGAGCATCCTGACCTTCTGGGATTACAGGCATGCACCACTGCATCTAGCTAGCAGATTCATTTTTGGTGTATAAGAAGGCTATTAACTTTTGTATATTGATTTTGGAGCCTGTTGCTTTGTGAAATTTGTTTATTAGCTCTAAAAGTCTTCTGGTGGAGCTTTATGGATCTTGTAAGTATAGGATCATATCTTCAAACAGTGATAATTTGAGTTCTTCCTTTCCTATTTTTAGCCCTTTTATTTCCTTCCCTTGCCTAATTGCTCTGAACAGAACCTAGCACTATAATGAATAGGAGTAGTGAGATATCTTTAAGGAAATTCTTTCAGTTTTTCCCCATTCACTAAGACATTGACTTTGAGTTTTCATATATAGCCTTTATAATGTTGAGGTGAGTTCCTCCCAGCTTCATTTCTTCATTTATATTGTATATATTTTATATATAAAATATATACAATATATAAAATGCATAACTATATAAAATATTTGCTAATATTTTATTGAGGATTTTTGCATATAATTTCGTCAGGGATATTGGTCTGTGGTTTTCTTTACTTGATGCATCTGCCTCTGGTTTTGGTATAAGTATGATACTGGCTTTTTAGAATAAATTTGAAAGTATTTCGTCATTTCCTATTTCATGGAATAATTTCAGGACCATTGGCACTGGTTTTTCTTTAAAAGTCTGGTAAAATTCAATTAAGAATCCATCTGGTCCTGGACTTTCTTTATTGGATGGTTTTTATTAATACTTCTATCTCACTGCTAGTTGTAGGTTCGTATAGGTTTTCTATGTCCTCTTGATTCAATTTTGGCAGGCAATATATATCTAGAAATGTATCCATTTCTTACAGGTTTTTCAATTTATTAAAGTAAAAGTTTTCAAAGTAGTCTCTAATAATCCTCTGAATTTCTGTAATGTCTGTAGTGATTTCTCCTTTTTCATCTCTCATTTGATTAATTTGGATCTTCTGTTTTTTCTTTTGGTTAGTTTGGCTAAGGGATTATCAATGTTGCTTATTCTTTTTTTAAGAGAGAGAGAGAAAAGAGAGAGAGAGAGAGAGAGAGAGAGAGAGAATTTTTTTTAATATTTATTTTTCAGTGGACACAACATCTTTATTTTATTTTATGTGGTGCTGAGGATCAAACCCAGCACCCTGTGCATGCCAGGCTAGCGCATTACCGCTTGAGCCACATTCCCAGCCCAATGTTGCTTATCTTCACAGAACAAACTCTTCATTTCATTGATCCTTTATATTTTTTTAATTCTCAATTTCATTGATTTTTGGCTCTGATTTTAATTATTTATTTCCTTCTACTGGTTTCAGAATTTGTTTTAGTTGGCATTATTTTTGTTTAGTCACTACTGTGACCAAAAGACCTGAAAAGAACAATTTTAGAACTTCAGAAAAAGTTTATTTGGCATCCATGATTTCAAGGTCTCAGTCCATAGGTGGTCAACTCCATAATTCCAGACTCAAGGTGAGGCAGAAAATTATGGTTGTAGCAGGGGAAAGCAGCTTACACAGGGCACCAGGAAATAGAGAGAGCTTCACTAACCAGAAACAAAATATATACCCCAAAGGCATGACTCAAGGACCTGCCGACTCCAAATACACTTTACCTGCCAAAATCTACCACCCAGTCAATCCATTCAAGAGGATTAATGCACTGATTAGATTATGACTCTCATAACCCAATTATTTCAGCTCTAAAATTTTTTGCATTGTCTCACACATGAGCTTTTGGGCAAACTTCTCATAGTAGAATTCATTTTTTCTACCTTTTTCAAGCGTTTTGTGATGCATCATTAGGTTGTACATTTGGGATCTTCCTGATTTTCTTATGCAGGCACTCATAGTTATAAACTCTCTTTTTAGAACTGCCTTTATGGTGCCCCAAGGGTTCTTATATTTTATATAATTATTCTCATTTGAACTTAAGAATTTTTAAATTTCTCCCCTGAATTATTCTTTCACTCATTCATTGTTCAAAAGTGTGTCATTCAATCTCCATGAGTTTATGTAGTTTCTGTATTTTTTTTGGTGTTGATTTCTTATTTAATTCCAGTATGATCTAAGTAGGTGCAAGGAATTATAACAATTATTTTTGTATTCACTAAGAGTTGTTTTGCAGCCTAAAATATGGTCTTTTGGAGAAGATTTCATGAGCCATTGAGAAGAAACTGTATTCAAGTGATGTTAGATATTCTAAAGATGTATGTTGGATATTCTAAAGATGTATGTTGAATCCATTTGACTTATAAGATTTTTAGGTCCAAAATGTCTTTACTGAGTTTATATCTGGATGAACTACCTATTGATGAGAGTGGAATATAGAAATCACCCAGCATTATTGTATTGGGAGCTGAGTCTTTAATTTGAATAGTGTTAATTTTATATAATTAGATGCACCCACATTGGGAGCATAAGTATTTACTATCATTATATATTCTTGTTGAATAGTTTCCTTTCTCAATAGGACATGATCTTTCCTCTTTTGATTAATTTTGTTTTGAATTCTGCTTTGTTAGAATATGAGAGTAGCTACTCCTGCTTGTTTTCAGGTTGCATTGGCATGGTATATCAATTTTATTCTTTTACTGTGGTTGCCTTTTCCTGTAAGGTGAGTCTCTTGAAAGCAACATGAAGTTGGATCTTGTTTTGTTTTTTGTTTTTTATTTTTTTTCATTCTGCCAGCCTGTCTTTTAATTAGAGAGTTAAGATCATTCACATTAACTGTTGTTTTAGAGAGATGTTTATAATTCTTACCATTTTGATTTACAATATGTAATTTAGTTCTCGTTCTCATTTACTTAGCTGCTCTTCAAATGAGATTTGTTCACTCTTTTATTTCATCTGTAGGCAGTATTTCTTTAAATAAGTTCTGCAGTGTCAGCTTTGTAGTCATGAATTCATTTAGCTTCTGCTTACCTTGAAAGGTCTTTATTTCTTTTTCAGTTTTGAAGGATGCTTTGTTAGATATAGCAATATTGGTTGATGTGGACAGTGATGACTCAGATTGGGGGTCCATGATTGATTCATGGCTGTGGTGTACCTGCTTTCTGGGAATGTTTCTGTGCAAGGGATGCCAACTTGCTATGGTGATGGCCAGCCTGAAGAGGCTCTATGAAAGAGTCTTATCAGTTTTGTTCTTGATCTCAGACACAAAGCTCCAGAGAATAGAGGATTTCTGAGTATGTCAAGAAAACCACAATGTTTCACCAGTGCTGCTACTTCCAAACCTGCCTGCTTAACATTAACTTTAGACAATGGGCTTCCTAAGTGCTGAAGGAAGCTCCAAGCATTGTAACAGTGAAATAGCTCCAAGAATGTTTGTAGACCAGTAACTTTCTAGTGCATAAAAAACAATGCCTCTATAGTCTTTAACTTCTTGATGATGAGAACCTATAAAACAAACAAATTTGCTGGGCCAGCTCTTCAGTCACTCTTTCTCCATCAGACAGCAGTGTTCTATCTGATCCCAGCTTTTTCTCAATATCTGTGTGTTTTTCTTAATTCCCTATCACCCCTTTTTGGTTTCTAAAGGTTCAGCTATGCAAGTCACAGAAAGTTGACATTATTTTCTTTCAGGACTTGGAACACTGTTGAGAGCCGAAGGGGCCCCAGCAAACTTCCAGCTGCCAGCAAACTTCCAGCTGCCAGCAACTTCCAGCTGCCAGCAACTTCCAGCTACCAGCTGATGATTGGCTCACAGCGGCCCCAGCAAACTTCTAGCTGCCAACTGATTGGCTCCTCTGCGGTGATGCTCATTGGGCTGTTTTCCCGCCCTTTCAGACCACGGACCTACTCATTGGGGGACTTTTTTGGCTCCGCCCACATGACCCAGCCAATCAGCCTCAAGAGCAGGAGGAGTGGGGGGGGGCGCATTGAGAAGCTTGTGGGAAGCCGGTGGTGGCAGTTGGGCTCTGAGGGTTTTTCCTGAGAGCTGTGTGGTGTGGTGTGTGTGTTCTAAAAATAAAGTTCGTTTCTTTTGACAAGTGGCTCCCGAATTGTGCCCAGCCAGACTGCGGCAGAACACATCATTCCAAAACTTTTCAGAATTTTTGCTGAGAAATCAGAAGTAATTCTGGTTAGGTTGACTCTTTATGTGACCTGATGTTTTTTCCCTTGAAGCTTTTAAAATTCTATCCTTGTTCTGTATGTTAAACATTTGAATTATGATGTATTGTTGAGAAGTTCTTTTTTTTTTTCCTTGTCTATTTAAGGTTCTAAATGCCTCCTTGTATCTGAATGTCCATTCATTCTCAAAGCTTGGAAATTTTTCTGTTACTTCTCTAAAGAGGTTATCCATGACATGAATCTTCATCTCACACCCCCTTCAATTCCTCTGATTCTTAAATTTAGTGTCAATGTTGTTCTAGAGTTCTTGTACATTATGGTTAGGGTTACTTATTTTCTTTAATACACTCTAAATGTTCAAGGCCAGTCACTTTGTCTTCCATCTCTGAGATTCTGTCTTCAGCATGGTCTACTCTATTAAAGAGACTTTTAACTGAATATTGTACTTGATTTATTCTGTCATTCATTTCCAAGATTTCTAATTGGTTCATTTTCTTCTTTAATATTTATTTAATTGTAGATGAACACACAGAATCTTTATTTATTTTTATGTGGTTCTGAGGATCAAACCCAGTGCCTTACACATGCAAGGCAAGTGCTTTACTACTGAGCTACAGCCCCAGCCCCGTCTAATTGGTTCTTTTTAAAATCTCTTTCTCCTTACTGAATTTCTCATTCATATTGACTTCCTTAAATCATTCAGTCATTTTTCTGTGTTCTCTTGGAATTCATTATTTTTATAATCATTCTTTTGACATCTTAATCTGATATTTCATCCATTTCAATATCTTTGGGGTAAGTTGCCAGTTAACTATCCCTTGTTTTTACACATTTCTTGTATTCCTGTGTCAGAGTTTATGCATTTGTTGGGATGTATATATCTTTCATGCTTATGATTGGACCACAGCTTTCCCTTGCCAAATTGTCCTAGAGTAATCTAGATTGAGACCCCCCTCACAGGTGTGGTATTCTCAGGCTTTGTGGTAATTCTGTGTCATTGTTGTTATTTGTTGTAGAAGTGGATGTCCATAGTGAGACTGAAAACCCACCCATAGAGATTTCTATTTGGAGTTTTGGGTTTTAGTCTCTTCTCTTCTTCGTAGAAAAGTATAGCTATAGTTTGAGTTTGGTTAATTTACATGTGGAGCAAGGTGTGCTTTCTTTTGGCTGAGTTTAATTCAGTATCAAAATCTCTTCCCTGTGAACTTTCAGTGTCCCTGTGTATTACCTGAACCTCACAGAAAAAAGGGAAACAAGTAATAGCACACAGAGAAGCAAACAATATACAGCATTAAAATAAATGCCTTGTGAGGAGCTGAGGTTGTGGCTTAGTGGGAGAGGGGTGAGGTTGTGGCTCAGCGGTAGAGCACTTGCCTTGCATGTGAAGCACTAGGTTCGATCCTCAGCATCACAGAAATAAATAAATAGATAAATAAATAGATAGATAAAAGTGTTGTGTACAACTAAAGAAAAATTTTTAAAAAAGAAACTGAAATCTGAAAAAATAAATAAATACCTGGTGCCTGCTATGATATCTACAACACTATCACAGAAACAAGAATGATGGGTTCAACAATTGTCAACAGCCAAAACAGTAAATAACCATGAACTATATCTGGAATTAATATAAACAGCAGGTGTCAACTCTGTCATTCATAGTAGTAAGAATCACAACAACATAAATGTTGGGGGCAGGAGTTATACAAACCATATTGTTCTAAAAGATGTTAAAAATACAATTCATTAAGAGAAAAGAAAATATGATAGAATGAAGAGAGTTTAGAATGTTCAAATTGTGATAAGATGTATCCAGTGATGGTTATAAGGAAGGAGGGGAAGAAAAAGTAAAGAGAGAACAAGAAAATTTTGTTGTTAGTAGGACAAGAATGGAGAGAAAAAGAAACAAGAGAAACAAAAACAAAACAAAAAATATATAGATAGATAGATCAAAAGCCCTAACCCTCAAAAAAGAAAAAAACACTACATCTTAAAAATGCTAAATATGAGAAATGAGAAATATATATGTGTGTGTGTGAATGTATATATATATATGTGTGTGTGTGTGTGTGTGTGTGTGTGTGTATTACATACATATATGTAATATACACATACACATATATAGATATCTACAAGCCAATCAACACAGCAAGAACAAAAAATGGAAAAGATTCATACTGAAAAATGAAAAGATTTTCTCCATTGAGATGAATAAAACAGTTAAAGAGAATGAATGGATGGTCACTACCTATGCTCAACTATCCTTGCTTCTGTTTCTTCTTGGGCTGTGTACTAACAGAGAGAGAGAGAGTAGCAGGCAGAGCAAAGGCTGGGGTTGTTAACCTCTTCTCCTTTTTGTGTTGCTCACCAATCTGCTAGTTGGAGTGGCCTAAATCTGACTTTCAACATTCCCTTCTCACCTATATAAGGTAGGATGGAATGGGAAGTACTCTTTGAAATTTTGCCTGGACAGCCCAGATGGATGCACTCCCAGGAACGGGCTACTGAAGAGTTCTGTGTGCGGAGTTCCAATGACTGGAGCCTAGGTCTTATGGGTTTTTACAGGCTTCATTAGGTGGTATCTGCTCTGGAGGGATTAGATCAACATGCCTCTAGATTCTGGCAGATGCCAATCTTGATTGGGAGTCTGGATCCCAGGAGCGTCCCAAGAATTCTACTTGCAGAGCATGGGAACCAATCCTCCACACACTCTGCTACTCATAATCACAACGCTCCCACATTTAGTCACTGAGTGTGTTCGCGCCACTCTGTTCAGCTTTCTGGCCCTCTTCAGGGCTGGTTGTATGAGCTGCCAGACCCCAAAGAAAAACAAGTTGGTTCCCCTTTATTTTTTCTGACTTGAATCTCCCTGACTACAGTCTTCTTTGTGCCTTTTTCAAACATATTGTGCTAGGAACACCATAGGCCACATGTTATGTGCTTGCCAGGGCAGTATAGCAATGTTTGCTGTGAGTTCCAACAGCAGCAAGATGAAGTGTAACCTCCTCAAGATGGCTCTCCATTTTCCAGTTGAGAAATACAAAACACTTTTTAAACACAGTTCACTGTGCAGCCTCTGCATCAGTTAAGTTCTATTTGCTTTTCTGATGTACAGGTTTTTCTGTGCCAAATCTGTCAGTTGTGTTTCTCTCTGTTTGTATTATCCCTCCCCTCTGAGGTAAACCAGCACTGCTGCTGCTGCTGCTGCTGCTGCTGCTGCAATGGATTTGGTTCTAACATACTCTTTCTTATTCCTTGTTCAATGCACCCAAATTTCTGAGTTTCTAAGAAACTCTGACTGCCTGATCCTGAATTTCAGTGAATTCCCCCTTTCACCCACCTCACTGAGAAACTATTCCCATTGCCGTGGAGCAATTGGAAATGGAACATCCCTCTATCTGCCATTCTAATGTTTGTTTTTAAAATGGGTAAATGGGGGCAGGGGATATGCTCTATAGTAGTGCTTGCCTGTCACAAGGAAGGCTGTGGGTTCCTGCAATCCCCATGACAACCTAATTAATTAATTAAGGTATAAGGGGCTTCAAACAAAGTCTTTAGAAACTGGGTAAAGTTAGGCAATGTATTCCTAGAATATCCAGAAACAAATGTGGCTATTCTTTTTTTGTAATTGGCATAAAAATAACAATAACACCCCCACCACACTGAGTAATTATGATATATGGAATAGTGAAAAGATGAATGACAGATATGTTATAGTCACAGAGGAAGGAAATGGGTAGTCTTTAGTGTTGGGTACCTATACTACTTGTGAAGCAGTAGAGCATTATGTGAAATAGCATAAACTTGTTGTAAATGTACATTACAAACTCTTGGGTGACCACTAATTTTTTAAAAGAAATAAACTAAGAGATAGCTGAGTCCGATAAAATGTTTGTTTAAAAAAATTGTCGGCCATAAGAACAGGATCAAAAGAAAAAGACAAAAAACAAAATGGCAATAGTAAGTCCTTATATATCAATAATTATTTTAAATATAAATAGGTTAAATTTGTCCATAGTGATATGTAGAGTAGCTGAATTAATTTTAAAAATTAAGATCCATCTGATGCTATATAAAAGAGGCTCATTTAGCCTTAAGGACACCCATAAGCTGAAAATGAAGAGCTTGAAAGATATTCCATGCAGTGGAAACCAATAGGGAGAAATGGTGGCTAAACTTATGTCAAACAAAATGGACTTTATGTTTCTCTGGTAGAGATATTTGTGAAACCATGTTTACTGCAGCATTATTCACAAGAGTTAAGATATGGAAATAACATGAGCAGCCCTAAGAGATGAATACTGTGATGTGTGTGTGCACACAGGTAGGTCAAAGGATACAAAGCTGGATTTATATACAATGAATAAGTCTAGAGACCTAATGTACATCATGGGTAATATAGTTAATAATATTGGATTTATGTTGAGAACTTGCTAAGAAAGTATATTTTAGATGCTCTTACCACACATACCCACACACAAAGGTAACTGTATGAGATGATGGCTGTTAATTAGCTTGACTATAGAAACCTTTTCACTAGGTATATAAAAACCTCATGCTATAATTGAAAATATACATGAAACTGAAAATGAAATAGAATGTCAAAATAAAAAATAAATATTTTTTTTAAAAGTCTTGTTTAAAATCAATTCAAAAAATGGGAAGAAAAATAAAGACTAGATACAATGAATAATAAACTGTTGAAGATAGAATGGCTACAATCCAAATATATAACTTTATTTTAAAAATCACTTTTAAAGTGATTTAAATAAATTCACTAATTAAAAGACAGACTATGAGAATGGATCAAATAAAATAAAAATAAAATAAACAAGACTGCTAGCTGGATATGATGACATACACCTTGAGTCCAAACTACTCACGAGATGGAGGCAGGAAGACCACTTGAGTCCAGGAGCTGGAGGTCAGCCTGAGCAACGTAGTAAGACCCCATTTCAAAAGAGTTTAAAATTTTTTTTTAAATGTCACATACAAGATACATTAAATATAATGATACAAATAAACTAAAAATAAAGGGATGTATAAATGTATTATTCTAACACTAATCAAAGGAAAACAGAAAACAGACGTAGTTTTATTAGTTTCAGACAAATCAGCCTTCAGAATAAGAAAAATTATCAGGGATAAAAAGGGAATTCCATAATAACAAAGGGAAGGGTCAATTCTCCCAGAAGACACAATAATCTTTAAGATGTATATATTTTAAAAGAGTATCAAAATATATAAGGCAAAAACTGCAATGAGAAACAGCTGAATTCACTAGTAATGTTGAAGACTTCAACACCTCCCTTTCATTAATTGACAGATTTAGCAGGTAGGAAAATCATCAAGAATATCTTTGACTTGAGCAACACCATCATTTAACTTGATCCAACTAACATTGAAATAATTTACCCAGCAATGGAATGAATACACATTTCTCTCAAAGTTCCCATGGAATATTTACCAAGATAGATCATATTCTGATCCATAAAACACACCATAACAACTATAAAATAATAGAAGTTCCCCATAACTGAAAAAAAATAGAAACAATACAATGTCTGCTCTCAGACCTCAATGGAATAAAAACAGAAATCAAAAACAGAAAAAGAGCTGTGAAATCCCAAAATATTTGGAGACTAAACAACATACTTTTAGCACATGGATCAAAAAAGAATTATCAAGTGAGGAAAAAAAAAAAGAAGTGGGTCACATTAGACTGGGTAGAGAGAAGTGATGGGAGGGGAGGGGAGGGGAAGGGGGAAAGGAAGGACAGTAGAATGAAATAGACATTATTATTGCTGTGGGTATATACGTGACTGCATGACCAATGTGATTCTGCAAACTGTACACTCAGAAAAATGAGAAATTACTTTTCCCCCAAGTTCTTTTTTTTTTCTTTTTTTTTATTGGTTGTTCAAAACATTACAAAGCTCATGACATATCATCTTTCATACATTTGATTCAAGTGAGTTATGAACTCCCATTTTTACCCCAAATACAAATTGCAGAATCACATCAGTTACACATTCACAATTTTTACATAATGCCATATTAGTGACTGTTGTATTCTGCTGCCTTTCCTATCCCCTACTATACCCCCTCCCCTCCCTTCCCATCTTCCCTCTCTACCTCATCTGTTGTTGTTCAGTTCTCTCCCTTGTTTCCCCCCCCTTTCCCCTCACAACCTCTTATATGTGATTTCGTATAACGATGAGGGTTTCCTTCCGTTTCCATGCAATTTCCCTTCTCTTTCCCTTTCCCTCCCACCACTCATCTCTGTTTAATGTTAATCTTTTCCTCATGCTCTTCCTCCCTGCTCAGTTCTTAGTTGCTCTCCTTAAATCAAAGAAGACATTTGGCATTTGTTTTCTAAGGATTGGCTAGCTTCACTTAGCATAATCTGCTCTAATGCCATCCATTTCCCTGCAAATTCCATGATTTTGTCATTTTTTAGTGCTGCATAATACTCCATTGTGTATAAATGCCACATTTTTTTATCCATTCATCTATTGAAGGGCATCTAGGTTGGTTCCAAAGTCTTGCTATTGTGAATTGTGCTGCTATGATCATTGATGTGGCAGTATCCCTGTAGTATGCTCTTTTAAGGTTCTCAGGGAATAGTCCGAGAAGGGTGATAGCTGGGTCAAATGGTGGTTCCATTCCCAGCTTTCCCAGGAATCTCCATACTGCTTTCCATATTGGCCGCACCAATTTGCAGTCCCACCAGCAATGTACAAGTGTACCCTTTTCCCCACATCCTCGCCAGCACTTATTGTTGTTTGACTTCCTAATGTCTGCCAATCTTACTGGAGTGAGATGGTATCTTAGGGTGGTTTTGATTTGCATTTCTCTGACTGCTAGAGATGGTGAGCATTTTTTCATGTACTTATTGATTGATTGTATGTCCTCCTCTGAGAAGTGTCTGTTCAGGTCTTGGCCCATTTGTTGATTGGGTTATTTGATATCTTATTGTTTAATAGAAAAATGAGAAATTATATCCCATCTGATTCAAATGTATAATATGTCAAGATCATTGTACAGTCATGTGTAACTAATTAAAACAAATAAAAAATGTTAAAAAAAAGAATTATTAAGATAAATATTTTAAATTAAATAAAATAAACATACAGCATTAGGGGCTGAGACTGTGGCTCAGTGGGAGAGCGCTCCCCTAGCACATGTGAGGCGCTGGGTTCCATCCTCAGTACCACATAAAAATAAAAACAAATAAAAATAAAGGTATTGTGTTCAATTACAATTTTTAAAAAATTTAATACAGCATTAAAAATATGTGGCATGCAGAAAATGCAGTGCTTAAAGGGAAACTTATAGCATTAAATGTACATATTAAAAAGAAAAAAAGAGGATGGAATGAGATGGACATCGTTACCTCCAAGTACATGTATGAAGACACAAATGGTGTGACTCTAATTCGTGTACAACCAGAGATATGAAAAATTGTGCTCTATATGTGAAATATGAATTTGTAATGCATTCCCCAGTCATATATAACAAATTAGAATAAACTTTTTAAAAGTTAAAAAAAGAAAAATATCTAAAATCTCTGTGCAGTTGTGCTTTGCTTACCTTATTAATATCTGTTTCCAAAACATGGAGAAACATAGATTCCTCCACAGGTAGCATAAGGACAGAAGGATGAAAGCCAGCCAACACAAGAATAGGAATATTCAGAACGTAAACTAGCCCCTAGGCTTGATCCCAAGCACCATAAAGAGAAAAGAAAGGAAAATAAAAGGACAAGCTAGAGCTTAGCAAGTCTCCCTGGACCAAGAAGTAGTCCGCCACCAGAAACTGGGGACTGAGAGTATGTGCCCTGTCTAGACCCCAGGTCCAGGCCTACATCCCAGGACTTCAACACAACACGAGAGGCTTTGGGGAGAGGTGGCCAAAACCCATGGGAGAAGAGCCCATATTCCTGGACCACCCATCACCAAGCCCAGTTGATCTGTCTACCCCCAGGTGCCCTTTGGATCCCTCTGCCCATACTTTCCAACCACATCCTTCACTATACCATATATTTACCTCAACAACATTTTATAGTTATTGCACCTGCTACCTAGATATTACTGCTTGATGATCTCTCTCTGAACCACACATAACCTTTGAAAACCTTACATGCCCACAAAATCTACTGTCTCTTCAACTCTAGTTTCCTCCAAAACACAATGCTTTTTTTTCCTTTTTTGAAATGTATGAAGTTAAACATATACTCAGCAGCATATATATTCTAAGAGATCCAAGTTTACCAAACCAAAAAAAAAAAAAAAAAAAGTGTTTTAGTCCACAGTCACCTGAACTAAGAAATAGAAGGCAAGATAGGAGGAAGACACAGGTATGGCACACCCATAGCAAACAACTTAAACACTGTTTAGTAATTCTTTCTGCCCAAATCCCTAGTAAGCTATTCTGCTTTTAAAAGCTCTCACTACAGCTCCTTCTACCCACCCTGCTACTCCTTCACTGTTGTACCAAATCCCCTCTGTCCTTTCCTCAACATTTTAAAATCTGCCTCAATTTCACAGAACAATTGTGCTGGACAACAACCTGCACACCAAACCCATCCTGATTTAGGAAGTAGGCTTCTTTTTATCATTGTATTACCTCTTGTGAGCATAACTGAAATTATACTTAGCAAAGTCTTTGTTTTGAAGCACACCTATAGTTACTTCCTCCATAAAAGTCTTTATGATAAGTTTTTTCCATCCATTTTCTTCTCACTAACAGGCCTATTGGTTCTTTTATTTTATTTTGTTTGTTTGTTTTGGGGTTTGGTTTTTTATTTTGTTTTGTGCTGAGGATCAAATCCAGGACCTCAAACATGCTAGGCAAGTGCTCTATCACTGAGCAATGCCCCCAGACCTCTTCTATATTTTTAAAACAAGATATCGCTTATGCTGATGTTGTTTATGTTTATGTTATCTTCCTGTGTTAGATGTTTAATATTTATAACCCCCAAAGCTCTATTCTTTAGATTATATACAGCTGAAAATAAGCCATGTGTCACTTCCTTCCATTTCTTGCCTGTTTCCCCACTGAGTCTGATATATCTGCCTTGGTCCCATGACACCCTCTCCTTTCCTTTCCTGTTTGATGAGGGTTTTCCAGTAATGACAGCCCCTTTCTCTGCTTGTCTTCTGTATCCACAGCTTCTCCATTGTCTCTGCTTCAAGACTGCCTCCTCTTATCTACCCTCCCTTGACCACAGGAGATCTGTGCTCTTCAGGAAAATGCCTCCACGGAGCCTTTGGGATTGTTGTTTGTTGTTGTTTGTCTATACAAATCTAGCGCTGACACCCTGAAGTCCCAGGACTGAGAAATGTAAAAACATCCTTTAATATCTGAGCAAAATAACCTTCACCAAATATTTCCAGATGTGAAGGGGTTAATAAAAAAAATGGCACATAGAATGTATTCTTCAGAAATGGTGTATAAAAATAAAGGCTAAGAAACTTTTCCAGATTAAAGGAGACTAAAGACACACAGCAACTAAATGCAATGCATGCTTATGCACATGATTTTGTAATGTAGATTTAAAATAAAAATAAAGCTAGATACTACTCGATAAACTGACACAAACAAATGAAATATGGATGAGATATCAGCTTAAAACTTTATGCCAGTTAAATTTACCAAAGGGGATAATTCTTAATATGTGATGAAATATTAAGAAAAACTACACAATATATGACCCATATTCTCAAATATTCTGGAATAAATGTGTATTTTTGTGGATATATGTCATACATAAAATGAGAGATTGCTAATGGATCAAAATATTAACAATAGGTAAATCTGTATAGCAGGTACACTATTTTCCCATTTGTGCAACTTTTCTACAAGTTTAATTACTTTCATAGAGATATTTTTCAAATGGACTACCAACTATGTTGTTCTCATATTTAACCTTTGAGATTTTAAATTCCCTCAACTGTTTCCACTGCACCCGACCCTCAGTAATGCTCAATACCCGCTTTAAAATACTTGTCTCAGGTTCTACCATGGACCTAGGATTCTTTCTCACATGTAAAGCAACTAATATTTCAGTAGAGTTTTAAAAAATACTAGGGAAGAGAACAAAACATGTATATTTTTCAATGATACACAACGTAAAACCAAAGAGCCAAAATTTTAAGAAACTATGTTTACAGCATATAACTCCTATTTTCTTTCCAATTTGGTGCCACCTGGTCACATGTCTTCTGGGATTTTTGTGGTAATTGGTTTCAGATGTTTTTTCCGCTTACTAAGTCACTTACCTCTTCTTCACAGGATTCTCATTTTCAAAAAATGCATTGACTCCCTTTGTAACATCCTCTCCTTATTATACTCAAGCAATTTTTCTTTTTAAATACTTTACTTTTTAAACAGTTTTTTAAAGATATATTCTGTTATATTATGGATCTGTAATGTCGCCCTAAGCCAGCAATAATCAGAGGTAGAACTTTTGGGAAGTGTTTAGGTCATAAGGGCTCTGGCCTCATCAGTCGATTAATCCATTGATGGGTTCATAATTGAATACACCATTGGGAGGTGTTGGAAATTGTAGAAGGTGGGGCATAGTGGGAGGAAGGAAAGCACTGGAGGCATGTGCTGGCAGGGTATATCTTGTCCCTGACCCCTTCCCTCATCTCTCTTCTTTCTGGCCACTATGAAGCAAGCAGCTCTGCTGTGCCACATGCTCTGCATCATGATGTTCTGCCTTACCAAAGGCCCATAGAAATGGGGCCAAGTGACCATGGACTGAAACATCTAAAACCATAGCCAAAGTAAGTCTTTTCTCCTTTATGCTTATTTTCTCAGGTTTTTTTGTCATAGTAATGGAAAGTTAATCAACACATTCACATACATAAAATTCAAGTGCATAATCAATGATTTTAATGTATTTACAGAGTTATGCATCTATCACGAGTGAATTTTTAAATATTTTTGTGATTTCCAAAATAAACTCTGTACACTTTAATTAGCATTCCTTTTACCCCGCATTCTCCCAGCCCTAAATAACTACTGCTCTATGTTCTACCTTTGTATATTTTCCCTTTTCAGAATATTTCATAAGACTGATATCATATGTGGTGATTTGTAATTGATTTCTTTCATTTAACAAAGATTTAAAGGTTCATTAATTTTTTAGCCTACTTCATTATTTTATTCCTTTTATGGATAAATTAGATTCTACTGTATGCACATACACCAATTGTCCATTCATTGGTTGGTTATGTTGGTTGTTTTCACATTTTGAATATTATGTATAATACTGCTATGACCATTAGTGTACAAGTTTCTGTATGGATTTGTTTTCATTTCTCTTATGTATATACCTAAGAGTGGAATTGCTAGGTCTTATGGCAATTCTGTTTTTAACATTTTGAGGAAATGGAAAACAGCCACACAATTTTACAGTCCCATAGGAGTGTATGAGTCTTCCAATATCTCCATATTCTCTTAAACACTTATTATCTGATTTTTTATTCTAGCCATCCTAGTGTGTGAAGTAATATCTTGGTGGTTTTAAATTATAGTTCCCCAAAGATTAATGAATTCAACTATTTTTTCATAAAATCCTTTATTTCTAATGGCATTTAGGGAAGGATGGTCCCCCAACTGTTTGACTGTATAATACAGTTAACTAGAAACACAATTCATTTTAATCATGTGAAAGGAAAAATTTATTTTCTTCTAAATACTTGTAAATAATTTATATGTTTACAATCTCAGGTTTTTATCTACACTATCATGGTTTTGATATTAGTTGTCCCCAAAAAGTTCCTATGTTAATGAAGGAAGATTCAGAAGTGAAATGATTAGATTATGATAGCTGTAATCTAATTGGAACATTTTAGTTTGAATGGACTGAATGGTAACTATAGGCAGGAGAGGCATGACTGAAGGAAGCAGGTACTGGAGATGTGCCCCACAAGGATTTGCCTTTGTTGCAGCAGCCCACCCTCCTTCCCTGCTCCCCTGCATTCCCCCTCCCTCCCTACTTCCTTCCTTCCTGGCTGCCATGAATGTGTGAATGGATCAATGGATCAGTGCTCCTCCACCTCCTCCACCATACCCTTCTGCCATGATGTTCTGCTTTACCTTATACCCAGAGTCATGAACTTAGCGGACCATGTACTAAACTTTTTGAACTATGGCCAAAATAAGTTTTTTATCCTCTAAATTTTTTCTGTTAGGTATTTGCATCACAAATATGCAAATTTGACTAACATACACATGTACAGTTTACTACTTCTATTCTTTTTTTCATTTGTATTTTCTATGTAGTTACAAGAAGACAATATTGTGCACTGAATTTTGTAAGGTTACTTCTTGAATGAAGTTGGGGAAGGAATTGAATGACTCCTCAGTGTTAAAAGGCAGAGCAGAACAGATTGTCAAATTATGCTCACTGTTTCTAATCACCAATGCTATATACCTGTGTTCTGCATGTGTTTCTTGTATGATAAATATCATGGGAATATGATTGACACATCCTACATAGCATATCACCTGAGATGGACTTTTAATCATAATATAAAAGATGGGGGACACCGCACATGTCAAATGATAATTATGAAAGTTGAGTATAGGGTGCATGGGGAGTTTTATTGTTCAATCCATCCCTATATGTTTAAACATTTTTGTAATAATCTTTTTAAAAGAGAAAATGTTGACTGCCTCATAAGGAGAGTGAAAGACCAAAAAGAATGGTTGACAAGGTTGGGACAATCTGTCAAAACTAGATTTGAGCTCTCAGTAAAGACACTTTGGGAGTGTAATTCCTTTGAGGTTGGGACCTCAGAAGGAAAACATTCTATATAACAGGAAAAAAGGAGGAAAAGAGGAATTGATAGTTAAGTGTTTTTTATGCCAAGTTCCCATACGAATGGCTTCAGTTCCTTTGTGATTTATGAGTCCAATACATCTGCTAGGTGGAGATGGCCTCATTTTGAAAGTGCAGAAGGTTTGAAAAAAATGTGAGTAGTATAGAAGAGTGGATAAGGAATCAGTGACCTAAGCTCCATAAGGCTTGTTAACTGAAAGTAAGCATAGAATGATAACTTGGGGGAATGAATGAGTAAATTATTTCTATTTAGTGTTAGTGTGTATCATGAATTTAGGGTGGTTCTAGTAGATTTATAAGATTTAAATCCAATAGCAATCAGTCACTTATAGGAAGACATTGCTGGAAAAGGTAGAGAGAAGGGGTTTGGCCAGAGAGTAAGGATTAAATGGGATTGAATTAGGCCCATTTGGAGCAGTACTAAATGTAGGTTGCCTGAGAGATCTTGAGGCCTACCTTGAAGAGGGAAGAAATAAATTAGTAGGTAAATAAGTGCAAAAAATAAAGACTGGGAGTTGGAAACCTGACAAATTGAGGGCCTATACTGGAAGGATAGAGGGTGAGGTTAGAGTGTAGAAAGGCTATATTACTCCAGTGGCAGAGGTGCCCTAAGATGGGTTAAAAGGAACTAAGAGGTAAGTTACTGGCAGATCTCTCCAGATGGATGTTGGTGACTGATTCCTTACCTCTGCAAGTCCCTTGCCCATGGAACTCCTGCCCCTTTTTGTTCTTCACAGAACCTCTGCAGAGTCTACTTTCTGAAACACTAAGCTTTAGATACTGCAAATCAATGGCATAACTCTGGAGTAAAAGTAGTATGGTAGAATGCAGGGGCTTTGGTACATATATCTTTTTCATTTCTATTTTTACATCCAGTATTCATAAATGTCTCTGGGAAAAAAAACAATTCAAGAGTACTCTGAGACAATGAAACCCATTATTTTGTATAATTAAAATGCACTAATTAAAAAAAAAAAAGCCTCTGGGAAACTCAACCCATTTTTGAGTCCCAATCTGTGCAAGTGCAGTTGCCTTCCCAACAGACCCCTATTTTAACAATAAATGTGTGCTGAATCTTGGTTAAAAGGAGCATTTTGTGCAGGTCTGTGATAAACCCTCAAATATCTGTAACTCTGGTGCATGGTCCAGGACTCAACTCTTGACTAAGCTGCAGGTGATGGAGAGAGATCTACCATGTCTCCAAGAAGCCCATGAAAGTCAAAAATGATGTCTCCATCCTGGAAAGTGAACTGTACACACTAAGGGCAAGATCTTGCATGGTGACACCAAGGTTACCCCCTTAGCCCCAACCGAAAAGAGGTATGCCATGTTTGACAACAGCCACTCAACCTCATGTACACTTCTGCCAGTATGACATCAGTAACCACTGTAGCACCTGATGAGCCTCAGGGAAGTGCTGACAGGATCACACTGGGAAAGAGTAGTTGTTCACAATGTGGAGGTGATGAAGCATAATCCTTTCTTCCACCAGAAAGGTCATTTTTCCTCTCATTTTTTTTTGTTTTGTGTTACTCTTTTTAAAAATTTTTAGTTGTTGATGGTGCTGAGAATTAAACCCAGTGCCTCACACATGCGAGGCAAGCACTCTGCCACTGAACCACAACCCCAGCCTCCTCTTTCTTTAAAGCATCTTTATTTCATCTCAGCTTTATCTTACCTGAGAATAAAGTAACTGCCTGGTTAAAATTCCTAACATCAACAGCTGGCTAACCTTTTGCTTTGCAAAAATACCAAGTCCAGGCAGCCTGGAAAAGTAACCAGCAAGGGGAAACTCTTCCCTTGAGTGATTTTCCAGTAAGGAACCCCAATGGCAAGTTCCAAGTATGGTTCTTTATAAGATATGCCTTATAAAAACTTAAGCAGCACCTACCCTGCTCCTAAACCCTACCCCAATCACCCAGAATCCACTGCAGCAGAACCCCCCAAACATTCTCAAGCAAGTTTCACCCTTCTGTATGAACTTCTGATAACTGACATGTTTGTAAAAAATGACTAAGCCACTCTATTAACCATTCTCAAAGTTGTTCCTGTCCTCTCTTCCCCCCCCCCCATTCTAACTGGGCCATTCTAACTGGGCACAACACCTTTATTTTTATGTGGTGCTGAGGATCAAACCCAGCGCCTAGAGGCGAGCGCTGTACCGCTGAGCCAAAACCTAGCCCCTTGACTCTATTTAGGTATAGAAGACCTATCTTCCTCACTGCAGGGGGAAGGTGTGGGATGCCATATATAATGCCATTAAGGTTAAGCTAAGGGGTAAGGAAGCAGTGCCACCTCCTCAGGTTTCAGCAGGAAGAGGAAAGGTGTTGTTTGAAGACATATCCCTTCCTTAATGAGAGGTCCAGGAGATTTGGCCACCTTTTTAGAAGTCCAGAGAGGCAATCAATAAAAGCTGAACTACTTTCTCCTCTTCCCTAAACACAAGGAGTAGGTTGCCCAAAACCCAAACCCCCAACACAAGAAAAGACACCATATTGTTAGAAAATTTATTGGGGAAAATCAGTTTTCTCAAAAAGGGATATATTTGGGAGGAAGAAAATTTTCTTTCTGAAAATTCGGAAGCTTTTTCTGTTTGAAAAATAGAGACAATTCTCCCAACACAGTGCCTTTAGCAAAAGGAGCAGCAGCTGGAGCCGCCTGACCAACTCTATATTTGGATGTAGTATTCAGACGGAGCAAGGGTTCCTCGTCCGGCATGGATGGGTGATGCTTCTGACATATCTTTTCCTGTACTGTCACACTCTTCTGGGGCTGTCTGCCCCTGTCCATGACCCATTTATTATTCCCTGTAGAATACCTCTGGCCAGCAAAGCCAACTTCTTGGCTGCAAGATTTGGCACTTGGCACCTTAGCACAGGGAGTCTTGACATTGAAGGCATGTTTCTGGACGGGTTCTGCCTGAACCGGCAGTCCAGTCTTGTGCTCAATTTTCCCAGGCCTCATGGGGGTGGGAAGAGGTCTTTGCGGGGCGGTGGCCTCTACTCCATGCCGACCTGCTAGTTTCTCCTCCAGGATCTTCCCAACGTCTGTCATGATTTTCTGAGCTTCAGTATTCCCAGTAAAGGCAGTTTTCTTAGCTGGGTTTCTGCCTTGCACAGATGATGAAGAGCTGCCCTTTTTCAGAGAACCTTCTTGCCCTTTGCCTTTTATACCAAGACAAAGCCTTTGAAAAAAGTGCTTGAACTGGCTTTTAAAATTGTTTCCAGGAGAAGGCTGTCCCTTCAGTGATGGGGCTGAGGAGGACTTGCTCCCAAGTGCCTCCTTTAATGTTCTGTCTTGAGGGTGGGGGACCTTCCCTCTAGGTTGGCGTGTCACCAACCCTGTATCCCCTCCACCAAACTCACGTGTTTGGGGTACCAGAGGGCACACCCTTTTTGATGCTAATGGTACATTCTTGTCCTGACACTTGCATAAGACATGTGTAGGGATCCAGGGTTCTTGCCCCTGCTCTATGTTGATCCCTCTGTTGTCACAATGGGCTTGTAGCACCTGAGGAGCTGCCATGTCCCCACCAGAGGCACTATGAAAATGAGTGAAGGTCTTGGAGGTCAAGGTCTTAGAGGTCAAGGTCTTGGAGGTCAAGGTCTTGGAGGTCAAGGTCTTGCAGGTCAAGGTCTTGGAAGCTAAGGTCTTGGAAGCCAGGGTCTTGGAAATCGACTTATCTAAGGCCAGAGACAACTCAGTAGAAAAGGCTGGAACCAGGACCTTCTCCCTGCTCTCTATTTTCATCTTCAACTCATTAAGCAACTGATTTTTAAGATCTAATGATTCGGAATCTTTGAGAACTGATATTCCTTCTGGGGGCCTTTCAATGGTCAGGGTTGATTCAACTTCACTCGTATTCATATCTGTCGCCGAGGAGCTTTCTGACTCTGTGGTCGTCAGGCTGTTCGTAGACTGTGATCGAATAGCACAGAGCTCCTTTGCCTTAAAAATCTCCCTGGACTTATTAGACATGGGAAAAGAGGCTAAATTCTTAATCATTTTTCTCTGAATCTTTTCTATACTATTACTGGGACTCACTCCCTTATTCCATGATTTGGGTCTGGCCCCAGCCTGCTTTGTGGGCAACTTTGGGCTGCATTTATTGGCTATTACAGTCTGTTTCTGACTGTCTTTATCTTTGTCACTGTGTGGGAAGGGCAACGAAACCCGTCTGTCACCCTCAATTGCCTTGACATTCTCTGTAAGCTCAGGGTTGGTGTGAGAGGGTGAACGTGTTAGGGCCCTCTTCTTTTCCTTGCTTACAGGTGAAGTGGCAGAACGAGGATGATCTAGAGTAGGGCCTGAAATCATTGTTCCCACCTGGTCTACATGAAAAGTACTAATGCTTTCTTTAAGGGGCTTGGAGACCCCAATTTTAGAATCCTTGCCAGAAGTAAGACTGGATGAAGAGGAAATGTTGGAGCGAACTGAGGACCAGGATGGGGTTCCTTTCATTCTGAAGATGTCTATGGATTCCTGGACCTTTTGGGGAAGCCCACACATCATCCTCTTATGAAACGTTTTAATATGGTCTTCCAACATCTTTTGTTTGCTGGAACCGAGGAAGGAAAGATCCTGGGCGGTATTGAGGCCCTTGTTCTCACACACCAGTGGTGCCAAATCACCGTGTTTCCTCTGGCTAGGGCATTTCTCGGGACTAGTCAATACCGGCTCCATAGAATGCAATGATCTATTCACAGTGCCAGGCATCTGACAGACACTGATTTCCTCAGATTTCTTGCTCAAATGTGCTTCCAGGGCTTCTGTCAGCTGTTTTTGAACTGAGCTCTCCTCTGAGATCTTTGATTTTTTTCCAAAAAGACTATTCAATTCGTTTTTTAGGTTTGTCTTAAGGTCAGAGTCCAGATCATTATCTGGAGCCCCCTCTGAGTCACTCAGTGGATCATCTTTTGTGCCAATCTCTGGACTATTTACTTTCTTCACTATCTCCCCTCGTGGAAGTAATTCTGGGTTCTCATGGAAACTTCTGGGATGGCTCAATTGTAAATCTTTGCTACTCTGACCCTTAAACAAAGAGATCCATGAAAGTCCATAAGTGGACTTTGACTCTGATATCTCAGAGATTTCTGATTCAGGACTCATACTTGACAGAGACTCGTGAACTCTGCGGGGCAGACCCCACCGGTGTTGAATGAGCCTTTTCCGAAGGTGGTGCTCTAGCTTCTTCCGAAGCTCTTTTTTGAGGGGAAAATCTCCCGGAATGATGATTGTTGGAGCAGAAGCCTTGGAGGACCGTCTATCAGATAAAACACTGGGAGCTGGAGGACAAAACTCTTCCTTGGATTTTTGGACCACAGAGGGTAAACCCCACAAACCTTCCTGTCCTTTCTGTAATACATTATATTCCAAGTCATGAATTTTGGATGGCATGAGAGACTGTACCTCATCCTGGAATCTATGAATCCTCACTCCACCACCACTAACCTGAGATGAAATGGGTGGCGTCAAGGTAGGGACCGAGATTTGAAGCTGGTCCTGGGGTGGGACAGGAGATTGGCCCAGTGCTTGGGTCAAGGGTTGAGATTGGATCTCAGGCAAGGACAGAGTTGGGGGAGGGGGTAGAACTAGAGATTCAGGGGCTTCAGTGGTAGAGGGCATTGAGTTGAAGCAGACATAGGTTAAACAGTCACCTGAGACAGGGACTATTGATTTCAAGGACTCACTATGCAAAGATGGGAGACCCCAGAAGAACTGGGTACATTTTTTAGGCAAGTTATCCTCAAAGGTCTTAGGATCTGAGGACTGGTGGTCTACCTGCAGTTCCTCTGATTTGCCTTCACTGCTCTGTGAAGGAAGGGAGACGGGTGAGTCCTGCTGCTCAGCAACTGACTCTAACCTTTTCCCTGAAGAATTCAATTGGACGTCTGGCTTAAGTTCTCGTGGAAAAGATTTTGTTTTCTTTTCCTTTTTGTTCTGCATCAGGAAATCACCCTTCTTTTTTATATGTCTCTCCAGAAGGGCCAAGACATCGGGGCATAGAAATGAGAGGTTTCCGGGCTCTACAAGGAGGGCTCCAGTATCACTCTCAAAAGAGGCCTCAGGAGGATGGACGCTGAGGAGGTTTTTGTCATCATCAGAGGGCTCCAATTTAGATGGAGACAAGAGGTCATCATGAGACTGGTTGCCAGAGAACTCTGACACTGGAAGGCTTGCACCGTCAGTGCATGTGGTTGTTGGGACATTAGTAGACAACCCATCAGGGCTATCCACCAGAGACAAAGTGGCTTCAGGTTGGAGAAGCGGTTTCCCTTCTTGACTGTCAGTTGGTGGGGGAGGGGTTGGAACAGGTGGGGGAGGGGTTGGAACAGGTGGGGGAGGGGTTGGAACAGATGGTTGAGGTGGGATATGATCCACTGGCAATCTTGAACTCAAGGGACATGGCTCTGGTGGCAGAGAGTCACCCTGTAATGAGGGTCCAGGTAGGTCAATTAAAGGGATAATTTGGTCAGGTGAACGAATAGAAGAAGGAAATAGAGTTGGCTCAGTTAAAGGAGTTGAAACTGAAGCTCCCGGAGGGATTGCAGAAACAGCAGCGGACAGAAAAACTGATGACTCTCTCAGAGACGTCACGGAAGACACACGGGACACAGAATTAAGAGCATCTTCCAAGGACGCCTTATAGATCAGTTGACTGACCTTAGCTGTTGTTCTATTACACACCCTACAGAGCGGGTCTGGACATAACAGTTGCCGAAAGTGGAGGAAATCATTATTCTGGCTTGTGGGACTGCAAGAGACAGAAAGCCAAAGCTGTAACCAGAACCACTACAAGGGAAGCAAGGTCTGCAGTTCTATTGGTGGTGGGGAGCCGCTACCTGCTCTACATTCCACACATCTATGACCTCACAATACCCTCCCCTCCCAAGTCCTTTATTCACGTACCCATGGCTATGGCTATCCCTCCTGTGATTAGGGCATATTGCAAAGAATTCCTGGGGGACTGAGTAAAGCATGCTAGGAAAGGAATCAGTAAAGGGAAATGTGACTAATCACCTTTTCAGAATAGAAAGCAGCTTCCTCCCCTCCTCCACTTCTCTCCGGCAAGTTCTCCGACCTGGAAAACCACGACAGTTGGTTATATATAGTAAAGGTAAAAACACAGGTTATCATTCAGGAGTTTTTACAGGAAACAGGATATTAAAGTCAGAAAGCCCTAAAAATCTGCAGATAAGGTCATAAGTGTCAGGGATAATAGTAAGAAGGTTCACAGGTATATGTGGTTCCATTTAGAAAGTATTTTCACCTGTACCATCCTACATGCTGCTCAAAACCACCACCTGAAGCACAAGGGTCAGTAGCTAACTCAGAGATGACTCTAATCAGCCAAGAATTAAAGTAGTTTACACCATGTCACCAGACAGAAATTCTGACTCCAAAGCAATCAGGGGTCTTTGGACCACTCACAGAGCCACCTACTTGGCAGTAAATGTCCAAGGCCCAGGTCCATCACTACTTCATTCACACCCAAGGAAGGGTGGGCAGGGCAGGGACTCTGAGGACTCTCTCAGGTCTCACTGCCTTCTCCTGAGCCTCTCCTCTGAGACCCTGTTTCCTGAGAGAGACTGCACCTAGAGACTGACATCCTCCAAGATCATGGAGCTGTAGGGAGGTAGGAAAGTTCACCCTTATAGAGCTCAGGTTGAACAGGCAGAACCTTACCTTTAAATGCTCCATTTTTCCTTCTCTTTGTTCCCCAACGCTGAGGACAAAAAGAAAAGAATGAGGGGCTGGGGCTCATTTCTTTTACTCCCTTTGTTAACAAGCTTAGACAACTCTTCATTTTTAATTAGTAGAAATTGTATTCCTTCCTTTTATTAATCTTGAAGGGCAATGAAATATTTTCAATTTTTTTCCTTCTTTGATAATTTCAAAGGACAGTTTTTGTCTGTGAGATTCCACATTTGATGGTCTTAAACCCTCTGCTGAAGGAGGGCAGAGAGTCGGAGGCCAACAGTGTCATCTATGCTCCCCCAGGGAACCCTGTGTCCTGGGGCAGAGCTCAGCCTGCAGGCTCTACTCGGAGGTCAGCACGCTGTCCTGAGAAGCCCAACATGAAGGCGGGGTGAAGAGCATCTGACACGGGAATGAGGCTCAGAATCCAGGCAGAAGGGACCCATTTCCTTCAGGGAAGCCTCTCTCTCTATCCAAACCAATCTGGAACCCTCCACCACACCCCCAAAAGATAGTCTGTGAGCTTCAGATGGAAACCTTAGACCTCCCTGAACCTCTGACTTCTTTCCCTAAAGAGTGAAGTTCTATCTTGTCCTCAGACTTCCCAAGTCACATCTTTCTTGAGCCAACCAAACATTTAGTAATGTGAGAATGGAAATAACAAATCACATTTGACATTTCACAAAACAGTTCAAACAGTTTGACAAAAAATCAAACTCCCTTCGGAGTTCACTCTGCTTCCTTACCTTTTGGATGGCTTTATTTTTCTTGGGTGTGGGTGAAAACCACTTCAATACCCGAAAGGACAGGTAAAGAAAAAGCAATATCAACCCACTCAAAATGGCACTTTGGGGATCGATACCCCAAGGAATTGAACCAAGATTGTCCATGGTTCAGTATGGCTATTCAGCAAAGAAAGAACATTCTTCATTGTCTGAATCGCGCGGTTGCCTAAGGCAAATGATTTCTGAGGGTGCCTGGGCTTCCTTATATCTCCAGGCTTGCATCACACACCATTGAAGAGTCACAAAGGGAAAGGGTTCTGGGGGCGGGGAAGAGAAGACTTGAGGAGGTTGTGCCCCTCCTCCACCTGCCCCAGCCAGCAGATCCCTCTGCTCAGGTCTGTTGTTCCATTTCCCACTCCACTCTTTCCTCATATCATGCCTTCGTTACCTCAGGGAGCATTCCTGTTTGTTTCATGTGTAACCAAGATGTTTTACATGAGTCCCTTTTTACTGTTTGGATCCCTTGACTTATACCCCACCAATTCCACTGCCTTGAAAATCAGACATACACTGCCTGGAATTTTTGCTTGTACCAAAACATTTACACTCTTGGGTCACCTACATCCTTAAATCTGTCTTATCTACAGAAAGCTTTTGCTTTACTCTAACTCACATGTAAAACTTAACGTTCTTTCATACTTATGTAGTTTTATAAGTTTCAATAGCAAATTCTTGTTTCAGTCAGCCTGTAGTGTCTTCAGTCACAGTGGCTGGCTCTCATTAAAACTCATAATTTGTTAGTCAACACTCTGAAAACAAAAATAAGCATAAAAAAATCTAAATAAAATTGAAAGTTCAAGTGATCTTGGAGATAAGTTTATAACGCTTGTTTTTTTGTGAAGTAGTGAAGATTAAACATAACAAAGACTATATTGGATGTGCTGTATTTCCCGCTCCCTGACAAATTGATCCAGTGTTTTCAAATCTAATAATCAACCATCTTCTCATTTTTTTTTTCAATTCTTCATTCATTATTTTGATCTAACTTGCTTCTAGCTACCTAAAATTCAAATAGTCACTGCCTCCATATCAATTTCATAATGCTTATATGACTTTCTCAAACCAGGAAGAGGTTATGGTATGCTAAGGAATTGAACCCTCAGTCCTTGGTGGCAGGGAGCCACCTAAAATGTCAGAACCTTAGGGCAGAATCTAGTCTTGAAGAGCATTAGCCTTGTGGGACACATAATTTTGATATTTTCCTAAGAAAATAAGAGTGTTTTGCCATGAAAAAAGCTATTAAGATCTGTGCTATATAAGCACCCTACTATGAATGGAAAATCAACTGCCTATCATACATGATTCAAGCAAAACTTTTGATATTTAAATAGCCCTAATATTCCCCAGGCTTCTTCTTACACCTGCTTTTTAAAACCCTTTATCATCATGACAGCTATCCTCCTAACTGTCCCCTAACTTGTCATGGCTTTTTAAACCCTGAAACCTCTTATCTGATGCCCATAACCCAGCAGCATTATTGATCTCTTTGACAGGATAAGGCAGCCTCCAAGCCTCTATTCAGTTAGGCAGGAGCAGGTACCCTGCCTTGAAGATCCCCCATCCTTTTGATATGCAGCCATCTAACAAATATTTACTAGTGAAGACTAGGAGACGTGGACATCTTTAAGTCACAGGCTCTGTCCTTATCTTTAAGGAGCTCATGTTGAGACTGTAGAGAGAAGTCCTACACAGTTGAAAAGCTGTACAAAGGCAGAGGAGAGGTTCAGAACCCCTCAGCATTTGTTACTTCCCAAGAGATTTGTGGAGTAGCTCAGAGACTGTGGGTGTTAACAGCTAGAACACATCATGCTCTGTACCAAGGCTTCCCTGCCTGTCTCCCCAGTTTTCTGAACAAAATCACAATCCTTTGGGAAGATAAAATCTCTCTCTCTCTCTCTCTCTCTCTCTCTCTCTCTCTCTCTCTCTCTCGGCAGGGGGTGGGTACTGGGGATTGAACTCAGGGGCACTCGACCACTAAGCCCCATCCCCAGCCTTATTTTGTATTTGAGATAGGATCTCATTGAGTTTCTTAGCACCTCCCCATTGCTGAGGCTGACTTAGAACTCATGATCCTCCTGTCTCAGCCTCCCAAGCTGCTGGGGATCACAAGCATGTGCCATAGTGCCCAGCACCTGTTCTCTTTAAAATGGCATTGTTGGCTATGTATTCTTTTTTTTTTTTTTCAAAAGAAGATTTATTTAATTTTATGTTTCCATATTTTATTGGTACATTATAGTTATACATAATGGTAGGATTCATTGTTACATATTCATACATGCACACAATATAACAATATAACTTGGCCAATATCATTCCCCAAGATTTCCCCTTTTCCTCACTTTCTCCCTTCCACTGGTCCCTTTCCTCTACTCTACTGATCTTCCTCCGATTTTCATGAGGTTCTCCTCAACCATTCTTTTCCTCTTTCCTCTATAGTTTCCACATGAGAGAAAAAAGCACACAACTCTTGACTTTCTGAGTTTGGCTTATTTTAGTTAACATAATATTCTCAAGTTCCATCCATTTTCCTGAAAAATGACATAATTTAAAACTCCTTTGTGTATGTACACCACAGATTCCTTTCACAGATTCACAGATCCATTCATCCATGTTGGACCCCTAGGCTGGGTCAATAGTTTGACTATTGTGAATTGTGCTGCTATAGTATATTTCTTAGGATAAATGCCAAGGAGTGGTATAGCTGAATCATAAGGTGTTCCCATGCCTAGTCTTTAGAGGAACCTCCATACTGATTTTCATAACAGTTGTACTAATTTACAACGTTACCAGCAGGGTAAAAGTATTTCTTTTAAAAAATAAATGTTGGCAAGGATGTGAGGGAAAAATATATAATCATCCATTGTTGGTGGAACCAACCTAGGTGTACTTCAACAAATGAATGGGTAAAGAAAATGTGGTATATATACACAATGTAATTTTACTCAGCCATAAAGAAGAATTATGGCATTGTAGAGGTCTTTCACCTCTTTGGCTAGATTTATTCCTAAGGTCATTGGGTTTTGAGATTTTTTGGTTTATTTTTTGTTTGTTTGGGGGTTTTTTAGCTATTTTGGATAAGATTTCTCAGCAGATTCATTGTTGATATAGAAGAAAATTATTGACTTTTGTATGTTGGTTTTTTAACCTGTTACTTAGTTGAATTTATTAATTCTAGCAGTCTTCTGGTAAATATTTATGGATCTTATAAGTATGGGTTCATATCTGCAAACATATAAACATATCTGATAATTTGACTTCTTCCTCTTATTTTTATCCTTTTTTTCCTTCTCTTGCCTAATTTCTCTGACTATAATTCCTAGCACTACATAGGATTAGAGTGGTAAGAGCAGTCACCCTTGTCCCAAATCTTAAAGGAAATACTTTCAATTTTCCTCCATTCACAAAGATGTTGGTTTCAGACTTATCATAAATAGCCTTTGTGATGTCAACATAAGATCATTCTATCCTAGGCTAAAGAAAAATTAAAGGGACATGAATAGGAAAAGAAGAGTTCAAACTTCCCTATTTGCCAATGACATGACTCATGATTCTCTATTTAGGAAAAAAAAACTCTACCAAAAACTTTTGGAACTCATAAACAAATTCAATAAAGTAGCAGGATATAAAATTAACACCTATAAATCAATTGTGTTCCTATAGACCAATGATAAATTAGCTAAAAAATAAATTAGGAAAGCTATCCCATTCATAATAGCCTCAAAAAAAAAAAAAAAGAAGAAGAAGTATTTAGGAATCGATCTAACAGTAGAGGTGAAAGACTTATACAATAAAAACTACAGAACACTACAGAAAGAAGTTGAAGAAGACCTTAGAAAATACAAAAATCCCCCATGTTCATGGATAGGCAAAATTAATATTATCAAAATGGTCATGCTCCCAAAAGCACTATACAGATTTAATGTAATTCCCATTAAAATTCCAGTGATGTTCTTCATAGAAATGGAAAAAGCAATTATGAAATTTATTTGGAAAAACAAGAAGCCCAGAATAGCCAAAGCAATCCTTAGTGAGAAAAGTGATGCAGGAGGCATCACAACACCAGATTTTACATTACACTGCAGAGCTATAGTAAAAATGGCATGGTACTGGCACCAAAACAGACATGAATACCAGTGGTACAGAGTAGAAGACACAGAGACAAACCCACATAAAAACAGTTATCTCATACTAGACAAAGGCACCATACACATACATTGGAGAAAAGATAGCCTCTCCAACAAATGGTGCTGGGAAAACTGAAAGTCCGTGCATATCAAAATGAAATTAAACCCCTATCTCTCACCCTGCACAAAACTTAACCTGAAGTGGATCAAGGACCTAGGCATTAGACCTGAGACCCTGAACCTACTAGAAGAAAAAGCAGGCCCAAATCTCCATCATTCAGCTTAGGAACCAACTTCCTCAACAAGACTCCTAAAGCACAAGAAGTAAAATCAAGAATCAATAAATAGGATGGTATCAAACTAAAAACTTTTTCACAGTAAAGGAAATAAGAATATGAAGAGAGAGCCTATGGGATGAGAGAAAAATCTTTGCCACCTGCAACATACACACACACACACACACACACACACATACACACACACACTAATCTCCAGGATATATAAAGAACTCAAAAACTTAACACCAAAACCACAAATAACCCATCAATAAATGGGCAAAGGACTTGAACAGACACTTCACAGAAGAAGAATTATGACCAGTCAACAAATATATGAAAAGATTTTCAACATCTCTAGCATTTAAAGAAATGCAAATTAAGACTACATTAAGATTTTTATTCAGTCAGATGGCAATTATCAATAATCAAGTAAAAATAAATGTTGGGGAGGATGTGGAGGGAAAGGTAATGCAAATTGTTGCAACCACTCTGAAAAGCAGTCTGGAGATTCCTCAGAAAACTTGGAATGTGGAACCACCATTTGACCCACTCATCCCACCTAAAGGACTTAAAATCATAATACTACAGTGACACAGCCACATCAATGTTTATAGAAGCTCATTTCACAATAGATAAGCTATGGAACCAACCTAGGTACCCTTCAACAAATGAATGGATAAAGAAAATGTGGTAGGGGTGAGGATGTGGCTGAGTGGCAGAGTACTTGTCTTGCATGTGTGAAGCACTGGGTTCGATCCTTAGCACCACACAAAAACTAAATAAATAAATGAAGGCATGCTGACCATATACAACTGTAAAAAAAAAAAAAAAGAAAAGAAAAATGTGATATATACACAATGGAATATTACTCAGTCATGAAGAAAACTAATGACATTTTCCAGTAAATGGATGGAACTGGAAACTATCATGCTAAGTGAAATAAGCCAATTCCCAAAATACAAAAGCTGAATGTTCTCTCTGATATGTGGATGCCAGCACACAATAAGGGGTGCAGGGTTGGTAGGAAGAATAGAAGTTCATTGGATTAAATAAAGAGGAATGAAGGGAAGGGAGGGGGAATGGGAATAGGAAAGACCATAGAATGAATCAAACATAACTTTTCTATGTTCAAATATGAATACACAACCAATGTAACTCCACATTGTGTATAACCACAAGAATGGGAAGTCATACCCCATTTATGTATAATATGTCAAAATACACTATAGATAGATAGATAGATGCACACACACACACACATATATACATATGACAATACAACAAGTATACAGACACCACCCACACACACACACACACGCGTGCACACACACACACATACACACACATACACACATGGGAGGAAAAAAGATTCGTAATGAAAAATGAAAGAATCATCTTCACTGAGGTGGTCAAAACTGTTGACGGGCATGGAGGGCCACTGCTGTGCCGGACTGTCCTCGTTTCCATTTTTCTTGAGCTATGTGCCAAGAGAAAGAGAAAGAGCAAGGGTTGGATGTTTCTGACCCCTTTCTTTTTCTGTGTTGCTCACTAAGCTCCAGTTGGAGGCCTTAAACTGAAACTGGTTGTAATAGCTCTCGACTTCCCTCCTCAGCAGTATAAGGCAGGATGGCGGGGGGGGGGGGGGGGGGGGGGGGTACTGTCCATCCAAGTTCTGTCTGAACAGACCAGAAGGATGCACTGCCGGGGAAGGGCTGCAGCAAAGTTTTAAAAGGGAAGTTACAGCGCCTGGGGTTTAGCTCTACTCAGGCCTGAAGGATTTTGTTGGTGGGTACCTGTTCTGGAAAGATTAGACCAACTCACTCCTTGGACCAGGCAGATGCTGGTCTCTGCTGGGAGTCTGGATCTCAGGAGCCTCCCAAGAATTCTATTCACAGGGCAGGGGAGCCAACCCTGGGCTGGTCTTACACATTCCTCTGCACACTAATACAGCCTTCCCAGGCTCAGTCCCTGAGAGCAGGCTCAGTCCCAGCCTGCTCAGCACCACCAGCTGCAGCATGGCCTCCTCAAGGTGGCTCTCACCTCAGCTCTGCGCTGGCCAGTTGAGAAACACAAAGTGCTTTTCAAACACTGCTTCACTGTGCAGCCTTGGGATCTGCTAAATTCAGACAGCTTTCCTGATCCGCACATTTTTTGTTGTTGCTGTTTTTTTGTTTTGTTTTGTTTTGTTTTAAGAGAGAGAGAGAGAAAGAGAGAGAGAGAGAGAGAGAGAGAGAGAGAGAGAGAGAGAGAGAGAGTTTTTTGGTGGACACAATATCTTTATTTTATTTTTATGTGGTGCTGAGGATCGAACCCAGTGCCGCACACATGCCAGGAGAGCTCGCTACTGCTTGAGCCACATTGCCAGCCCCTGATCTGCACGTTTTTTAGGCAAAATTTGTTCATTGTGTTTCTTTCTCTGTTTCTGTGAACCAGCACCCCTAATGCTAACACCAAGGTCCACTTTCTTGTTCTTAATTCAATGTATCCAAATTTCTGAGACTCTTAAGAGATTCTGACTGTCTCATCTTGAACTCCAGTGAATTCTGTCTTCTACAGAGCTCACTGAGAAGCAGTTCTGCTGCTGCTTAAATCCTGAGTCATAAAGCAACTGAAAATGCAGGCTTCCTCTAATCTGCCATCTTGAATCCTATGGCCGATATGACTAGATATTCTTAAATACACATATGTGCCTAGAGTTAAAACCTGCAAGAAGTTTTTATAATAATGCTTTTCCCAAATGCTAATAAGATTCTTTCCAGAATATGATAGAAGTTCCTTCACAACTTAAAAGAGTCAGAGACTAAATGCATCAATTGTTTGGTGCCACCAATAAACTCCATTGATATTAAGTGATGGAGCTTCTTAACACTTACCCTTCCTATACTAACATCAACTGTACATAATCATTTGTTTGTCCAATTCACATAACCTTTACTTCCAGCAATCTCAGTGGATTTTTCACAACTGCTCTGCAAGGTAAGCAGGACAGGTATTGGTAAGCCCATTTTCTCAGTGAATAAAACCAAGACCAAAGAGGGTAAGACACTGAGAGTGGTGACTTCTATAGATTACACAGCAAAGGGGGAGCAGAGCCCTGACTAATAAATCCCCTACAGTCTCAATGCTTCTATTTAAAACAATATTAATAAGTGATTTCTTAGAACAAGACATAGGCCCTAGTCCCAAAATTAAAGAAGTTGTGTGGCTAAAAATGTGCATCTGTCCATTAAATGCTGGCAAATTTGGGAAGTTAAGAAAGCTATTTTGGGTGCCCTGTCACCTCTCAGGTAACTTCCTTTCTGCTCTTAGCAGTATCTCTAGTTTTTTGTTTTTTTTTTTTTTTCTCAATTGTCTTCTTAAAGTCTAGGAGTTTTTTTTTATTAAATCATATTAAATTATATGAAAATCCATGTATTTATTGGTGCATTATAGTTGTACATAATGATGGGATTTGTTGTTACATATTCATACATACACACAATGTAACAATAGAATTTGGCCAGTATCACTCCCCAGCACTTTTTCCCTTCCTCCCCACCTCCCATTCTTTGGTCTCTTTCCTCTACTGATCTCCCTTTGCTTTTTAGGATGTCGTCCCCCATCTTTCTTTTCCTTTTTCCTCTCTGACTTCTGCATCTAAGAGAGAACATACGAACCCTGACATTCTGAGTTTGGCTTATTTCACTTAACATAATAGTCTCTGGTTCCATCCATTTTCCTGAAAATTACATAATTTCATTTTTCTTTATGTAAAGTCTGTTTTTAAGAAATATTAACTACATACCATGATCCCCACTGAGCTAAAAATGAATAACAGTAAAGCTTCATCCCTCCTGGGGATATATTCTCAGGAAAAACATTCACACATTTACATTCATCTAAACTGTAAGACTTCTATATGCTCCCACTAGAGCACTTCAGGGAGACGTTGGGTGGTGGCTGAGATAGCTTCCTCTACAATGAAGTCGTCCCTTTGTTGTCCCCTAACATCTCCCCATTTACCTGCAAAGGTACATAAGATACAGAAAGGTACGAAGATACAGAAGTCTTATCCCAAATTTCTCAATTGCTTATATTGTCTCCAAGGAAGAGTATTTTCCCAAAGCTCTACTAGAGTAATATGCTACTACATGAGGATTCTTAGTATGGATGAATTCTTAGTTTAGGACTTTTGTATATTCTCAATTTCCTAGGAACTTTCCTCAATTCTCTCTCATTGTCGTCCTGACCACTGTCCCTGGGAGAAACCTCTTATCCTGTTTTCAGGATACCCCAAAGCCTAAAGAGAATCATTTGTTGCAGTTTATTTTAAAACTGCATTGAAAAAAGAATCATTATAGGAGGTTCTTCATACATTCACACAATATACATCTATCTCTACTAGGTGATGTTTCCAGTACTGTATAAATGTCAACAAAATAGGACATGGCCTCTGCCCTCAAGTAGATTGTAGTTCAGGAAGTGAGACCCCAAAACAACTATAAAACAATGTGATGCAAACTATAAAAGAAGTAGGAATAATACACAGTGGGAACTTATATAAAGGAACAAGTCGTTTTTCTGCCAGGATTAAGTGGGGAGAGATGGGTCAGGGAATCAGGGAATGCTCCATCAAGTTGGGCCTTACGAGATAGTCATGCTTCCTCCCTCCTCCTTGTCTTCTTCTTCCTCCTCCTCCTCCTCCTCTTTCTTCTATACTTGAGATTGAATCCAGGGCCTCGAATGTGCTAAGAAAGTTCTCTTTGAGACAGGATCTCAGTAAGTTGTCCATGAACTTGTGATCCTCCTGCTTCAGCCTCCTGAATGGTCAGAATCACAAGAATGTGCCACCATGCTTGTTTTCTTCTTTTTTTAATAGACTCTATTTTTAGAGCAGTTTTAGATTCCTAGAAAAATTAAGTGGAAAGTGCAGATGATTCTCATAGCCCCCTATTCCCATGCAGTCACAGCCTCCCCTACTATCAGCATCCCAAATTAGAGTGTACATTTGTTGCAAATTGATGCACCTACACTGACACACTACTATCACTTCAAGCCACAGTTTACATTAAGCTTCAATTCTTATGTTGTACAACCTATAGGTTTTGACAAATGTATAATGATATGTATATAATACTCTATTTTCATAAAATATGGTTTAACTGCCCTAAAAATTCTGTGCTCCACCTATCCATCCCTCTCTCCCTTCCCACTAGTCCTGAAAGCCACTGATGTTTTACTGTCTCCACAGTTTTGCCTTTTCTAGAATGTCACATAGTTGGAATTTTGTGTTCTATAGCCTTTTCAGATTGCAATATTTCGCTTGGTAATGATCATTAAGTTTCTTACATATTTTTTTCATGGTTTAATAGCTCATTTCTTCTTAGTATTAAATGATAACCATACAATTTACACATTAAAATTATATAATTTAATAACATTTATCCACAACCACAGTCAATTTTAAAACATTTCATCACTTCTACTTAATTTTCTTTTTTTTTATTAGTTGCTCAAGACAATACAATGATCTTGACATATCATACATTTGATTCAAATAGGGTATGAATTCTCATTTTTCCACGTGTACAGATTGCAGGATCACATTGGTTATACAGCCATGTATATACATACTGCAGTACTAGAGTCAGAATACAACTGACTCTACTTAATTTTCACTCTTCAATATTTGCACTCTAACCCCCAGCCCTTATCAACTTTCTTGCTCTACATATTCTTGCTTTGAATATCACTGTTTTTTTTTTCAAAGAGAGAGCGAGAGAGGGAGAGAGATAAATTTTTTTTAATATTTATTTTTAGTTTTCGGTGGACAAAACATCTTTATTTTTTTTACTTTTATGTGGTGCTGAGGATCGAACCCAGCGCCCCGTGCATGCCAGGCAAGCGCGCTACCACTTGAGCCTCATCCCCAGCCCGAATATTTTAATAGGCTAAACATTACATGGGATTCACTCCAGATATTTCACATATATGGAATCATACAGTATATGCTCTTTGTGTCTGGCTTCTTTTACTTTGTAGGTTCACCTATGTTGTAGCATCTATCAGTACTTCATATGTTCTTATATTTAAATAATATTTCATTGTGTGGATGTACTACATTTGTAGCTCATTTTGGTTGTATTTCACACAAGCGTCAGTACCCAGTGGTTGGGGAGGAGGCAACTTTTGTTCACCACAGATAGTTTGAGAAATATAGTTAAACAAACATGCTCTGAGAAGCCTTGGTATGAGGGTTAATTTTATGTGTAAACTTGACTGGACCATGGAGCATCCAGATATTTTTCAAACATTCTAACTTTTCAAACTATTTTCAAACTTTTCTAACTATTTCAAACTTCTAGTTGTGTGTGTGCATGTGTTTCTAAATGAGGTAAGCATTTGAATTATTTGGCTCAGGAAAGCAGATGACCTTTCCCAATACTATGGGCTGACTAGAACAAGAAAATAAGGAAGGGAGACTTTGTGCCTTTTTTCTACCTGCCTGCATGAGCAGTCTGAGTCTGCCATCAGACTGAGACCTACACCAGTGGCTTCCCTCTTTCTCAGGCCTTTGGACTTAGATTGAATGACACCACCAGCATTCTGGGTCTCCAGGTTGCAGTCCACGGGACTTCCATATCTCCATAATTGGGTGAGCCAATTCTTCTTAATGAATCTCTTCATATATAATGTGTGTGTGTGTGTGTGTGTGTGTGTGTGTGTGTGTATGTGTGTCCTATTGGTTCTGTTTCTCTGGGGAAGCCTAACTAATATGCTTGGGATGAAATCAGCAGATTACTGGGGAGAATCTTCCCTCTTCCAATAAGAAGGGAGAAAAATAAATTCCCCTATATTGTGGGCCCTATTTTGAAGAAGGAAAAGACTCTCCCAATTGACTTTGACTTTCTTATTTTTTTCTTGCTTTCCTTACAATTGACCTGTTCTTATTCATAGTCCCTGGTAAGAATTTTATCTGCAAAGGCTTTGAATATCACTGTTTTAATAGGCTAAACATTACATGGGCATTCACCTACTTTCCCCATTAGAACTTTTATTACAAGAATCAAAGTATTCAAATGGCTCTCCTAAGCCATTAAGAGGAAAACAACTTTGAGCTAGAGTAACACAAGTAATTACTAAACTGAGCTGGATTCCTTTGCTATGCTTTTGGCACTAAGGTATGGAAACTCCAGAGTCCTATAAGAGGTTTGAAGAAAAAAAAATGTTTAAGACAAATTTCAGGGATCAAATTTTCTCATTAAAAATACATTTTAGAAAATCATTTTAGGTTAACTTCCTAGGGCAACTACCCAGCAAGGAAACATGTACAGCAATTTGGCAAATTGAAGTTTTCGTTTCTCTTTTAAAAGAAAATGGAGACAAAACACAATTAAAAATACAATTTAAAAAAACATAACCTAAGTGTGTATTTTGATTCTTTTTGTAATTAAAGCTTTGCAATTAAAGTTTTGCTGGGGAGCAACCTGTGTTTCTAATCTTATTCTCTATGAAGGGCTAGTGCAGGCTCTAGGAGGTGAGACTTCCACTACACTCAGAGCAAGAAGTGGTCTTGGAAAACCTTCCAGTCTGAGAAAGTTAGCCTGACTTTCTCATTTGCCAATTTGGAAATTGAGGCTCAGGCAGGTTATTTCTTTTCTCCTTATTCCTTTGGTGTGTGTGTGTGTGTGTGTGTGTGTGTGTGTGTATGCATGTGCACACTTTGTTTTATCTCAGGGAGCTGGGAAACTGGATGTTTGCAAAATTTTAACATAAATTACACAAACAATATAAGACTTGCTTTCCAAAATCCTAAATCACCTTCTGGTACTAAGGCAGAGGCTCAATGAGTGCCAAATTTCATCTAGTGTTGCCTTGAAATGTTTAGTTTTTACCTAAATGAATGAATTTCACAAACAATTGAGAAAGTAATGCTTTTTTTGTGAAAATCTAACTGAAATATAGTATGTGCCTTCTGAAATAAAATAAGATGAATGTAACTTCAACATTCCTTGGGAACCCAAGTTATTGTAACATGCAAGAGTGGTGTTCCAGAGGGGCAAGGGCTGGGACAAAGAAACAAATGTGCAAGGACTCCAGTAATGACCCCTAAAATCTGCCATTGTTGTTAAAAAAAATCTGTTACTTGTGGTTTGATAATTTATCTCTTCTTCATATAGACACAGTGATTGTTGATCAAATATACTCATGCACAAAGTCCACTGACCTGTGACAAAACTGCCTTTAGCAGGTCACAGGACTAGTTTTAGGAAATAAAAGGCTTTAGATAACTATATGTCCCCTCAAGATAAAAGGAACTATAGGGAGGATATGAAGTAGAACCACGGTTGGGTGTGTACTTCATATAGCCATAAACCTTCACGCACATAATGTCTTAACTATATTGAGAGAGGAGAAATATTTGTCTCATTTTAAAACTAAAAAGACTGAAACTCAGAAATAGCAAATAACACCATAGAGATAAAAATTGACAAAGTGAGGATATGACCCAATTTTGCCTTCTTCTCCACTTAACACCACAATGTGCCAGAGAAGAAAGAGACATCCTTGACTTGTCAATTATCATACCAACAGTTATCTTTTGCTGTATTACAAACTACCTCCAGTACTTAGTGGCTTAACACAATGACCACATCATTTGCTTACAGCTATCATTTGGTTGGGGCTTGGCTGAGTAATTTCTCTGTTGATTTGCCAATGGTCATTCATGTGAATTCATCCATTTGAGAGGTCCCCAAGGTCCTAGACTTGACTAGGACATTGAGATGGTCTGGTTCTTTTCTCTTTCTGTCACTTCAGGGGCTCTTCTCCTTATGTTGCTTCACCGATGGCCTCTTCATAAAGCCCCTCCTGCAAGATAACAAAGTTCTTATATGGATCACTGGGGCCACAATGCAACAATTGCTACAATAATTTTCTTCCACATTAGCACCACCAACTCCTGCTATTTTTTCTATTGCCTATGCTTACGTCCAACTCTTCTCTGCTAATCATTACTCTACCTTCTCCTACCATGTCTCAGCTTCTCTGAATCATAACTGGTCTTCCATAGCCAGACATAAACATTGGACTCCCTTTTTACAGACTAATCACATTATATTAATTCTATTCTTTAGGTTGTCTATCTTTATAGTTATGACATTTTATTTATAGAAATTCCTTTATTTTGGTTGTTATTTTTTACTTCACTTAAATCCAGAAGTCTGATTGAAAGGAAAACAAGACAGTACTGCATCAAAGAGCAACTCATATGAATACACTCAAATGCCTTGTCCCTATAAATAAAATCTAAAATCTATTGTTTCCCTCCTTTAATTTTAAATGCAATAAAATAAGATACCCAGTTCAGGGGCTGAAGCAACAAATCTACATTTACCATGTTGTACATGCTTTAAATTCCCATAGAAGTCATTCACCAGGCAGAGAAATGGGAGAAAAATGCAGGAATCAGGTAATTCCTGGCATTACAATTCCAAGCCACATCAGGTTTCTTCTTGCACAAAGCCAAATAAAATAAGACCAGATTAAATTGCCATTGAATCATTCAACCTCCTCATCACTGTTTACTGCTGTCAGAAGAGATTCAATAGTGCCAAGAATTATCCAGGGCCAGGAGAACGAGGAGTACAGATACCTCCATTAGGAAGGGAGGGGAAAAAAGAAATTATGAAAGTCCTGGTAAAGATCCTTGCAGAAAGTTATCATGGTCTTCCATTTTGAATACTACAGAATTAAAATGAAAGTTAAAAATTGAAATGCCACTTACCCTTCAAGAGTTTCTAATAAGTCTATTCACTGGTTATGGATGTCATTGTATCTTTTATTCTGTTCCCTGAGGCCAATCATTGGATCCTAGATTACTGAATTATGTCTTTACCAGACATTTAGGTGATAAAATGGAAAAGAATTATAATTGGCTTGACTGGTTATACATCTAAATTGCTTAAGTGAAAGGCACCTAAGAATGTTTCTATTATTATTTAGATGAATTCATTGACTTTGCTGCTCTGCTGTCTCTGTGCTATAGTCAGAAAATCTGACTGAATGCACAGTGTATATGTAAATTCAATCTTGTGATGGTTAATTGTATGGTTAGCTGGGCAACAGGGTGCCCAGATAACTGGTTAAACCTATGTCTGGGTGTGTCTGTGAGCTCATTCCTGGAAGAGATTAACATTTGAATTGGTGGGTTGCTTAAAGCAGAAGATCTCTGCTTTAAGATCTCCAATCCATTAAGGATCTGAATAAAACAAAAAGGTAGAGGAAGCTTAAATGAGCTCTACCTGACTGCTGGAACTGCTCTTAGCACTCCTGGTTGTTGGATCTTCAGACTCAAAGGAGAATCTATTCCATGGTCCCTCTAGCTCTCAAGCCTTCGAACTACACCACTGGCTTCTCTGGGTCTCCAGTACAGACGATGGATTCTAGAGCTTTTCAGCCCCTATCACTTGTGAGCCAATGTCTGATAATAGCTCTCTCTCTCTCACACACACACAGGTGCTAGAAATATATAAATATGTATAGCATATGTGTGTGTGTAAAGATTTTAAATGTCCTTTCTAAAGATTTTAAATGTCCTTTCTAAATCCTCACTCAAACAAGACATTTCATACTTGAATTAAAAAACAAGATGGGTTTCTGAGCTTAAAATCTATCTAAAACATCATATAGCAAAGGACTAATTGCTCAAAGAACATAAAATTTAAATATTTCTATTTTTTAAATAACATACACAATATTTTTGAAAAAAAAGGAAAAGTGGATTGCAAAAATTATAGTCAGAAAATATGGTAAAAGGGCTGGGATGTAGCTCAGTGGCAAAGCACCTGCCTTGCATTCTCAAAGCCTTAAGTTCAACCCCCAGTTCCAAAACAGCCAAAAAAAAAAAAAAAACACCAAAAAAAATAAAATAATAAGATTAAAAAGAAAATACGGTAAAAGGTTAATATCTTTATAAAATGCATACTTTATAATTCTAGTAATACCAAATTCATTTCCTGTGACTTTCCAAGCCTGCTCTAAACTATTCAGTTCTACATCTTTGCCTGTGCTCTGCATTCTCCTGAGAAAGCCTTGGTCTGTCTGACTTCCCCAGTTCCTGCCGATCACTCATCATAGGAGGAGAAAAGGAAAAAATAAAAGGCGGAATAAGATTCTCACAATTAGAAATATGCAAAGCTCTTCCAGTTTTGGAAGATAGCATGGCATGTCATGTGCCAATTCGTCAGCTAATTGGGGATGGCTACCCAAGATATTTTAAGGATTCTGAGGCTCTGTCTGAAAGAATTAAAGAATATATTAGTGGTGTCTGACAGAAGAGGGGAGGTAGAGTGATAATAAAACTTGCTATAAATTTGTTACCTCTGGCTTGGATACTTAGGAAATAAGCCAAGATTGTGTTTTCTGAGCCTTTTCCAATAGCAACTCAAACAAGGTGTATGGATATTTGTATGTATGTATGTATGTATGTATGTATGTATAAAAAACAAGTGTATACGTGTGTGCATAAAACAAATATGCACAAAACCCAATTTACATTTTAGTCATTTCACAGATCATGTAGTTCCCTACATAATCTCAACCCAAAGCATGCAAATGAGGGTAGAAAGAGCACAGAATACAGGCTACAGGCTACATTTGCTTCCCAGATGCTTCCCAGATGCTTCCCTTTTTCATGTAATATCAAATTGCAAAACAAAATTTGCCTGCTGGGATGAGTGAGTAAAGTATGAGAATATCCCCGGCATGCTGGCTTAGCCATTTATTGGCTGTGCCTCCCAGCTCCTGACAATAGGCAGCTACAGATAGCACTTAAATGGCCTGGTAAAGCTCCAATAAAAACCTGTTTACAGAAAGGCTTGCTGGACAGATTTGGCCTATAGTTTGCCGACCCCTGACATAGACTCTGTGAGACAGATCATAGAACGTGAGATAAGCATCTCTGAGAAAGGGGTAAATCGTGAGCAGTCTTTGGTTTGTGTCATGACTTGAATAATCAATCAGGTCCTTATCATCTAGGTGCGATTTTTTAATTTGTTGAAATTCTGAAGAAAAGCTATGATATCACTTTGAAGATGTAAGGAAATAAAGCATTTTCAATTACCAACAGAATGGTTTTATTTCTTTTAAAAATTTGTAATACGAAATTCGCCACAATCACCAATTCATTCAGGAAGAAAATTGCTACATCTGAAAATGATGTTGTAGAAATCCACAGGACAGAATGGAGAAATCCCTAGAAGTGACTATAGAGTCTTAGAAAATATGCTGTGGAAATGTGCCCTTAGAGTTCATAATGTTTCACATCATCATGGAATACTCTAGAAAAACCACTATCACAACAAAACCTCAGCAAGGACTTCCTGTTCATCTGCCCTCCAATAATTAGCAATTTTGGGGGCAGTAGGACAAATAAAGAACTCTGGAAATTCTGACGGCATTTCCTGTAGAGGACTTTATTTCTCTATTTTTGTATAGACTAGTTATTAAATTAGAAGTTTGGAATATTTGCTTTTGTTTTTGTTTTTGTGCTGGAGATTGAACTCATGCATGCTAGACATATGCTCTATCACTTAGCTACAGCCTTAGCCCCAGACAGCACAATTTTAATATCAGCTCTACTGGTGTTCTTTCAAAACAGAATTTGTTTCTGAAAAGTTGATTTGAGAAATCCAATGAAACCCAAATGCTTTGACCAGGCACAGTGGCGTATGCCTATAATCCCAGCACTCGGGAGGCTGAGGCAGGAGGATCACAAGTCTAAAGCCAGCCTGGGCAACTTAGTGAGACCCTATCTCAAAATTAAAATTTTAGAAAAGGCTGGGGAGGTAGCTGAGTGATGGAGTATTCTGGGGTTCGATCTCCAGTAATGGTGAGGGGGAAATCATCTTGAAGGCTTTGGTGGACAGTACCCACAGCTTGATTTACAGGACAGAGCAACTCATCTCCCAAAGTTCACTGCACTTTTCCCATATCACTAATTTCATAGTGTCCTAGAGGTCAGGGAGAAAAAGTACTGTCAGGTTTATTGTGAAACCAAAGTCCACACAGATTCAGTGTGAGCCGATGGCACCGTCATTGCCAATACTCACAAAGTGATGCTCATTGCTGAGAGAGCACAGGGGGAAAACTGAGAGACTGGCCCCTGAAACTTGCTTCCATATCACAAATGCAGAGGCTCTGACCCAAGTGTATGAACTTTCTCATAGTTGGAGCCCATCAATATGTTCCAAAGGTGTCAGTGGACAAATTTAATAGATCTTTTAACCTCTATTAGATATCGATATTTTCAAAGAGGACTTTTAGAGACTAAAGAGTCCTTGAAGGCCTAAATAATGATTCTGTAAAACTTCAAACATCATGAGTAATGAAACAACTTTATTACACAAAGAAGCAGGCTTTTCTAAACTAACTCTGACAACTAACTTCCCACCGTCTTTTTCAATTCAGACAGTGTGGATAATCAGCTGCCCATCCACCTTGTACATTTCTCATGATTTTTTAATACAAATCATGAATCAATGTAAGCTCTCCCAAGGATTTGGTTAACTCAGTTTCTGTGTAAATGTCCTTACATAAAGCCTCAACCTCAAGAATCTGAAATGATAGAAGCAGCACATCTCTCTGGGTCACCCACTCTATTTATTTTCTAGTGCTAGATGCTGAGAACTCTAAGAAATATAAGACATGCTTCCTGTCCTGAAGGTACTTGCATGATCTAAACAAAAATAAACAGTAAAGCAAATTATCATTTGGCCAGTATAAATCCCCACAAAAACATAATAGCCCAACCACCAAAATCAGCATTTCACCGATTTCCCATTGCATTTAGGATAAAGACAAACTTCCTAAAAGAGCCTGTGAGACTTTGTATGCTTTGGAACACAGCCTTTTATCTGGCCCTAATTCATTTTGTTCTCCCTACACTGTCTTTCAGGTCTTTATCTGACTCTTTCCCTCCCACCCCAGGGCCTTTGAACAGTCTCTTTCCTGGGCCTTGAAGACTAGCCATCTCCGGGCTTCTTGCCCTAGATAATTCCTTTTCATCAGCAGCATCAATTGTCACCACCACCTTTACGCTTTCACTGCCCCCATATGCCTGTCATTCTTGATACTTTTCACAGTAGCAAATCTCTTATTGATTATATAATTATTTTATAAATGTTTCTGTCCACTTATATGCTTAGTCTTTATGAAAGGAGTTCAATAGCTATTTGTCTAAGTAAGTATATCAATGAATGAATGAATAAATACATGGAACTACATAAATAAACAAACCCATACCTTCATTTTGATAATTGTAATTTAATAAAATTATTAAAAGTCTGAAGCTGTCTGTGCAAATGTGTCTACAATTCCTACTATATTCACTGCGCAACACTTCAAAATAGAGTGAAGACACCATCTCTACTAAGCTGCCTACTGAGAGAGAGACAAGTTAACAAGTAATTACAACATGACGTGCATTCTAGATAAGATAAACCCAAAGTGCTACAGGAGAAGAATGAACAGTGTCTGGAGGAGCTGAGGACAACTTCTGAAGGAAATGACATGTGAACTCTTGAAGAAGAACTGGAAGTGCAATAGGCAAAATATTGAAAGAAAGATTTGAAGCAGAAAGTAGAATGTGAAAAAGTGAAAAACTCTGAAGATCTTGGTAGAGCATGCAATAGCAGATTGTTTACCACTGTGGCTCAGGGTGTGTGGAAGGGGAGTCACTTGAAACAGAATGGAAATTGTAGGCTGAAGTGAAATGACAAGGAGGTGATGAATTTGAGGTAAGAACTGGGACTGAATGCAGAAAAGAGATGTGGAAGAAGTGAGAAGAAAGTAGGAAATATCTTCCAGGCAATGATGGGGGTTGTTTAGGCATCCAGGGACCACCATCAAAGTCACCCTTCATAGGGTAGTGTTTCCCTCACTTTCACATGACACCAAACACATGGCTGTCAAAAATACATATTTCAGGGACATAGTTTAACCCCACTGAATCGGTAATCCCAAAAGACATGCCTGGATCTGTGTGTTTCACCAACACCCCGAATAAATCTTATATCAGGGAAATCTGAAAAATCTTCCCAAAGGGAACTCCCACTCCACCTTCACATAAGACACATCATCCTGCTCCGGAGCACTAAACATTCAACCACAAAGATGACAGTTGCCCAAGAAAAAAACAGCTTTAAATCAATAGTTTACATGATGACCTTTATTTCCAATATAACAATAAAATGTGACTGGGTTAGCCCAGAGAAAGTACCAGTGTAGTCAGCAGATCACTGGCAGAACTATGTACACTACTAAAGGAAAACCCCAGCTAATTATGCTCAAAAGGTAGGGAAACTGGACTGTCTATACAGAAGGAAGAATGTCTGTATTCTTCTTCCATTAGCACAATGGCTACAGGTGATTCCTTATGTCTGTGAACTCATTGGCTTCTCCCAGTTGACTATCAATCAAATTATTAGTTGAGGTCCCAAGAGCCATGTAACCAACTGTAGAACATCTAAAATTATTTCAACACTTAGTTTTGGGACTTTTGGCAGATAAAGATTTAAAAAAAAAAAAAAAGGATAAAAGATACAGAACACAATCCCCTCTGAGTCCATCACATCCCTGTACTAGAAAACAAAAACAATAACCCTTTCTGTGCTGTTGAGTTTTCTGAGTCTGACATAGCCATACTGTGACATTTGCACAGCAACATTTCTTTCAGCCCACACACTTTTCTGGAGACCATCTGGGTCAGCACATCACTATGCATGAATGCAGATATAAATTAAAATGTGGATATTGCAAGCCTGAACCATTTCTATTTGATTTTAATCTTCCTGGGAATCCAGTCCAGTAATAGTCTCCAACTGCAGAATTCAGTGAAAAAGCAATGCAGTGGAATCTCCAGTTATTCATACAATTTCCTTCATAGTTAGAGACAATTTCACTTCTCTGTGCCTCAGGTTCCTCACCTGCAATTCACTACAAGTATTTTTTAACCTGTTTCATGTAATACAATAAAAAGAAATTTGTAAGAGCTTGCATAACAGGATATCAAATTTCTTTGTTGGTATCAAGCTATATTTAAATGGAAGGCTCTTATTCCAGTGGGAAAATAGGTATAATCTGGGATTCTCCCCCCCGCATTTTAAAATCAGATGAACTCAGGCTAAATTTACAACAGGCACACAATTGAGGCAGGAGCAAATTGCTGGGAGGAGAAAGCTCCATCTGAAGAAGAACACTGGAGAGGTAAATACTACCTTGTCTGTATTTCATCTTTCTTTTCTAAAGATATTTGAATGTCAGAAAAAGAAGCTCTTAATAAAATATGACTTGTTTGCAAAAATGTTGGACTGATTTGGCAAAAGAGATTTGGAAAAAGAAAAGCAGTGAAAATAGAAAGAGAAAAAGTAATGATAACTGGCTGTTACTGAACTGCACAGAGATTTCTAAAAACACCAGATATTGTAATTATTGGGCCACAGAGATTAATTTAAGTGAGGATTTCAGGAAATGCTGAGCACTGCTTTTTAAATGTCTGTTCTTACATTTGGCTGATGGTATAGCCACTCATGATTCATGGGGTTTTCCAAGGTTTTTGTCCTTTGGTCCACAACATAATTTCTCAAAGTTTGTTTACAACAGATGATGATAGGAATTATATGGAGAAGACAAAAACAGAGGGTTGTGTCCAGAGCCCATGTACATATGAACACTCAATTTATTACAAAAAAAAAAATGAAACTACAGACAGTGGGGAAAGAATGGTCATTCTAATAAATGATACTGGAACAGCTGGATATCCACAGGGAGAAAAGAATATAGAATGGAAAAAAAACCATGCAAAATAATTCACACTATGTGTATGGCATTTCAACATAAAGAAGTGTTTCTCAAAACGTAGGTCATGAACCACTTTAATCCAAATTGTCTGTGCGATACTTAAAGATATAGATTCCTGAACCTACCTTAGTTTCATTAATTCTCTGTAAATGAAGAATACAAACCCATGTTTTATCAATTCCCTTAGATGTTTTTCAGTTCACTAAAACTTAAATTTCATCTGTATAGTACTTGGCAGTTAGGAAAACAACTATCTAAATTCCAGTTTTGCCACTTATGGGCAAATTAGGTAATCCACCTATATTTTGTCTTTTTGAGAGTAAAATGGTGATGATAATAATCTCATGGATTATTTTTGATGGCTAAATGAGATATTGTATGTACAGTGCTTGGTATAATTTTGGTTCATATTAGGTACTCAGTAAATATTAAAATTATTCATCATATCCAAATAAAATTACTGGAAATTATTTTTAATCACTTATAAAAATTTTTCAGTTGTCAAAATATTAACTCTGTAAAGTTATTATTACTGTATCTAAAGGGTAGCACCTATATCAAATACATGGACAGAGAAGCACAGAGTATTTGTTTGGAGATAATAACTATTCATTTGTACATCCTATTCAAGCCAGTCACATTTAAAGGTACAGCTTTAGGGTCTATGTGTGTGATACAGTAAGAAACATCTGCCCAATGGCATGCATAAGCTAAAAAAAATCTTGATAATCAGTGCAATAGCAGATTCAATAATCAGCAAACATTTACTGGAAGACAGAGAAGTTCCAGAGAGTGTACTGGATGCTGAGCCTTGTGAAGAAAAAGATACTGCCCTTCTCTACAAGGAGCATTCGGTCTATGGGATATCGCGGCATGTCATCCTCATATCTGCATATATTATACAGCATTCCTCAACTTGATTTTTTGTTGTTGTTGTTGTTGTTGTTGTTGTTACTAAAAAGCTAGAAAACTGGAAAAGCCAGTACAGGATATTTATGTATGGCTATTCTTTCCGAATCAGAGATAAAAGAAAGCTATGAAACAGTACGTGCACTTGACTTCCTTTCCCTTCCTGTTCTGAAAAGCCAACACTTTGGAAGTTTGCAGATATTGCTACATGGTTCCCTGGCATCCAGCACTGCTGATAATAACTGTGATACAATGAATGGAAAAATAAAAGTACTCTGGTAGGGCACAAGCTACCTTAGTAACTTCTCTGGTCTGAACAATGCTTGCTTTTTAGTACTAAGGAATTAAATATCTACACTGGGAAGTGAACAGCAAACTTCAGAAAGTAATGGGCAAAGGATTTAGTGCCCAACTGTGCCAAAATAGCCAAAGCCAGGAGCCCTGAGAATCAAAAGTATTTTGCATACTGTCTATATTTGTTCCTAGGGCTGCCATAACCAAGTTCCACAAATAAGGTGGCTTAACATCACAAAAATTTACTCCCTCACAGTTCTGGAGGCTAGGTACAGTGGTGAACACCTGTGATCCCAGTGGCGTGGGAGGTTGAGGCAGGAGGATCACAAGTTCAAAGCCAGCCTCAGCAATTTAGCAAGATTCTGTCTCAAAATAAAACATAAAAAGGGCTGGGGATGTGGCTCAGTGGTTGAGCTCCCCTGGGTTCAATCCCTGATACTGAACCGAGAGAGAGAGAGAGAGAGAGAGAGGAGAGAGAGAGAGAGAGAGAGAGAAAGAAAGAAAAAAAATCCAATGTCAAAGTGTCAACAGGCCCATGCTCCATCTGAAGGTTCTAGGGAAGAACCTGTCTGTGTGTCTCTCCTGGCAAACCTTGACATTCCTTGGCCAGTGGCTTCATCACTCTGATCTCTGCTTGCATAGTCACATGGATGTGACTATGTTCCATGCTCTATCCTCTTCTAAGGGCACCAGTTACTGGGTTTCAGGTCCATCCTAATCCAGGATGATTACCTAAACCTTAACTAAGTACTTCAGCAAAGATTCTATTTCTAAATAAGATCACTCAATGAGGATTCTGGCAGACAGAAAATTTTGCGGGCAGATCCAGCACAGTCTCAGTAGAACACAGTCTTACGAGGAGATGGTTAGTTACAGAATCCAGGAAGGCAGGGATGTAGCAAAGGGGAAGTAACTCACAGGGTTGCCTTCCCACCTTCACTAACAGGGCCAACTTCTCCACTTGGCATGGTAGGCACAATGCCAAAGGCCATGATACTTGTAGGAATTGTATTCATATTTCTGTTTTTAAAAATTATAAAATATAATTTTAAGTTTTTTATGGAGGACAGGGTCCCCAGAAAGCTAAAAGTATTCAGGGCGCATGAAAAACATTAGGCAACCCTGTTCACAAATATGAACTCAATTCATACTCTCTGCCTGAAATTCCCCTTCCTCTTCTTCTTCACCCTTTAGGACTCAGTGTATTAGGATTCACAATCCCAGGGGAAACTTTCCATCCTCCCCACCCCAGCTGGATGGGTGCTCCTCTTTAGTACTCACATGCATGGCTCGATCACTCTGCCTCCACTTATTTTCATGAAGTCCCTCTGGGGTAAGCTTCTTTAGATCAGAGACTAAACATCAAGTACCACTGTGCAACCGATGCTACTGCTGGTTACCCAGGTCCCAGGCCTGAGTGTTGGCTGCTAATTCCTCAGAGGAGTTGGCCTTCCCTGACTGCAGACACCTGGTTTAGAGAAGCTTAGCTTACACCCATCCCCATTCCCCTGTGTGATCCACAGCCCATCACTGATACTTTGAATCTGACACTTTGAATCTCCATGACCAGCATTAAAGTATCATGGCCTTTGGCATTGTGCCTACCATGCCAAGTGGAGAAGTTGGCCCTGTTAGTGAAGGTAGGATCAGGTGGGAAGGCAACCTTGTGAGTTACTTCCCCTTTGCTACATCCCTGCCTACCTGGATTCTGTAACTAACCATCTCCTCGTAAGACTGTGTTCTACTGAGACTGTGCTGGATCTGCCCGCAAAATTTTTTGTCCACCAGAATCCTCATTGAGTAGGGAGATTAACCTACAGGGTAAAATTCACTCACCACAGAACCCTAGGAAATCACATAATTACCTTGCTTCTTTACCTGCCTTTTTCTTTCCCTTCTGCCTTTTCAGCATTCCCTCACTCTATTACTTGCTGAGAATTCCCATCTCACTTTCTGCTTCAAGGGATCATGTCCTAAGACACTTTGAATCTCCATGACCAGCATTAAGATTTGGGGAAATTCTCCAATAAACACAGATATTGAATGAATAGATGGGAGGATGAACAAATGAGTGGATATTAGAGAGACATGAAAGTCAGTATCGACGACCTAGTCAGGTTTTACAAGGACTGAACTGATAATAAATGTGCTGTCAGTCCATGGTAAATTAGACTTAAGCACAGGGAGAAAAGATAGGGATGTACATTCTAGAAGAGAGGCACAACACAGGGGGATTGCTCATGAAAATGAAGGATGAGCCTAACAATTAGACCTGAGAAAAGATGCCTACTGTGTGCCCAGCACTGTGTAAGTCACTTTCATAGGCACCAACAAGCTAAGTTGATATTAAGCCCTCACAACTGAGAACAGGTTTCCTTCAATTCTCTCTGACTTGACTGGCCACAGAGCTCAGGTCCAGATGACTTTGAAAGCTTGAATTACAAGTTTGGTTCAAAGGAATTTTGGTGAAAAATCATCTACTGATGGAAAGGCTGCCTTTGAAGACCTGACACCTTATGATAGTACCCTGGAGATCTAAAGAATATGGTCCTCTGAAGGCAGCCTTCAACAAGCTGTAAAAATTAGAGAAGATTTCATGCCATGGAATTTCTATCATCTTTGCAATTTTAGCAGTTCCTCTCAACCTTTGCAGCAGTTTGGGAGCTGAGCAGATGGCAGGCGAGGGATGAACCAAGTGGTGAGGTTTCAGCTGTAAAAGGCACTTCCTAGAATGACAATTCAGAAACTTATTTTCCCAACACATATCGTACTGGCAGAGAGTTAGCAGATCCTTTCAGGAAAAGAAGGAGGCAGTGAGTCGGAATGAGGAATTCAGTTTGTTTAGGGTAGGTGAAGGCAAACACTACTGAGTCCAATTCTTTCCTTGTGTTTGGTAGTACCAAGACAAAGAGGCATGGTTTTGGGATATTAAATAAAAATTCTTAAAAAAACTAAAGAATAGGGTCTACAATAAAAGGGACCTCCAGCACATGAAGCAGCTGCCTAATGTATTCTGAAACCAGTGAATAGTAGTGTCCACTAAGCTGCTCCAACTCTGGTTGGCACTTAAGACCCCTCTAGTTCCCAGCAATATATCATAAAGACAGAGCAAGGTTGTAGAAAGGACATAATCTGGGCTCAAATCTTGCTTCTGGTACTAAGTACTATTTGATCTGGAACAAATGATTTTTTCCCTCTCTGAGCCTCTGAAGTGAGGATGGCGGGGGTGGGGGCAGGGCATAATAGCCATCTCAGAGGATATTGCAAGAATTTCGTGTGATCATGTACATGAAAGTAACTGGCAACTAGCAGATAAACTGGTATCAGTTTTTCTTCACTTCTATCCTGACTAGCCTGACAGAAGTTCATCAAAATAACTGTCAGCTATTTCAAACTGCTTTACCTTTGGTTCATCCATAAATTTTCCTTTATCTTCAACTTCAATCATAAAGGTTTATTTTCCTTGAAATTCCATAGGCTTTTTTCTGTGTGAATGAGGCAGTCAGGCTTGGCTTTTTGAGATTTTAGATCATATATGTACACACACACACACACACACACACACATACACACACACATAATTAGAAACTATAAAGGTAGAGGTATACCCTGACTTACCTACTTACTTACTTAATCTCCTTGGAGTTATATCCTGATAAATCCATCATAAATTGAAAGTACCATAAATAAAAGATGCATTTTATACACCTAACCTACCAAACACCAGAGCTTAGCCTAGTCTACCTCAAATGTGCTCAGAACACTTTCCTTAGCCTACTTTCAACACAAAGCCTATTTCATAATAAAATATTGAGTGTCTCATGTAATGTTATACTGAAAGTGAAAAGAGAATGGTTATATGGGTATGCTTTCAAACCATTGTAAAGTCAAAAATCATAAACCAAGCCATCCTAAGCCAAGTACCATCTGTATTTGATATTCTGAAGTTACAAGTATATCATCATTTAATAAGGCCTGTTTGTTTTAACTAAATCTAAATCACTCAGGGACAATGAAGGTATTATTGGTTGTGATTATTTCTGTAGCAAATAATAGAAGAGCTACCCAACCAGCCTAAACAATTAAGGGAATTTATAGGTTCCTGTAACTGAAAAGTCTATTAGACTTTTTATAATTGATCCAAGTATAGTTTTGTCCAGGTTCTGGCTAAATATGTTCTGCAGTTCTCTCAGTTCTGTATGCCTCTACACATTGGGTTTGTTTGGGGGCTAGGCTCATAAAGTAAGTGCTAGCAATGTGATAGTAGTTTCTCATTCACATCAAATGGCACATTAAACATCAAGAACCACTGTACCAAGCTTCACTCTGATTGGGCCATCCTGGATCCAATTTCTGTAGCTGGGGAAATGCCATTCTCTGATTGACTTAAATTTATATCAATCTTATAACAAGGAAATAGAATTATTTTATGTGGTTTAGAGCAATCAGGACCCTCCTCTGGTTCTGAAGAAAAGTTCCATCCATCCCAAATATCATGGTTCACTCTTTTTTTTTTAAAGAGAGAGAGAGAGAATTTTTTTAATATTTATTTTTTAGTTTTCAGCGGACACAACATCTTTGTTTGTATGTGGTGCTGGGGATCGAACCCAGGCCGCACACATGCCAGGCAAGCGTGCTACCGCTTGAGCCACATCCCTAGCCCCTCATGGTTCACTCTTAACGAACCTGAAGTGGATGTGAAAGACACAATTTGAATGTCTACAAAATTTAAAAAAATAATTTTAGCAAGTTAGTGCAGTTTCTTAAATGCTTCTTTTTATTTTTAAATTATCACTTATTTTGCTACATTAGATTCTTTCCAAATAAAATATCACACACTCACACTTCATCATCCAAGGGCAACAACAGACTGAGAGTCAACTAATATAAGGCAGGACAATAGCAAGAATTTCAGAACATCTAGGTTAAAGGTCTTGTTCCCCTCCCCCCTCCCCCCACCCCAGTTCCTCTCATTTTTTTCCTTGTTCAATTTTCCCAATAAACTTTTCTTTTTTCTCACTTTCTTATTCCCATATATAGTCCTGTTTTTCTTTTCTCAATATCGTTTTTAATGCATGCAAACATAAAGGATGTTAGGTTACACACTTCTGACATCTCCCAATTTTAGCTAACGCCTCAAAACTGTTGGCACAGGTAATAGTTCTCTCCTATGATGGCAGAAATTTATCCTCTCAGGATAATAAGAGGTAGCTAGCACTCATCCATTGCTCATTTCCCTAGTAGACAATAAAGCTACAATTCCAGGTACCTGTGAAGCTGAGGCAGGAGGATCATAAGTTCAAGGCCAGCCTTGGCAACTTCTCAAGACCTTCTTAAAATGGAAAAGGCTGGGAATGTAGTTCAGTGGATAGAGTACTCCTAGATTCAATTCCTAGTACTAACAAAAAAAAAAAAAAAAGGAAATAAGACATTTGTTGAACAGAAAGTTCTCCAATGGTGAATTTATGTGTAGAGATGACAGCAATGTTCTCACCCACTCAGAATCACTGGGGAAGGCTTCCAAATGACTGACTCAGAAATCCACTTGGCAGAAGGGGAAGCTGGTATCTTATTTCCATGCTGAATAGTTACCAAGGTCCACAACCTTGGAGCTTGGGAAGTACATGGAGGAAAGGAAAGAGTGAACAAACCAATATTGCCTAACTTTGCACTGATGAACCCAAATTTGGGGTCAGAATCAAGCTGTCCATTAGGGAGGGATTAGAGTAAACTTTTAATGTGTATATAGCATGAAAAGATTTTTAGATTGAACTGTGCCTCCTAATACCTGGAAACAATTTTTAGTACTATCCAAAAATGAACACTTGTGTAAGCCATTTTCAAGAAGTGAAGAACAAATCATCAGGACAGAAAGAAAAAAAAAAGATCATCATTTGAAATTAGTCATGGAATCATTTTTTAAAAGCTTCACATTGTTAATGTGAATTTAAAAAGCAATTTCCTAATTATAAGCTATTTCACTGTTTCATAAATTCAGTGTGCTAATGCAAACAATCATATGTATCATATATGTAACATGCTCTCTGTGAACATGCCTACGTATGCCTCAGTTGGGTCTACAGTAATCTCAGTGCTCCAAGGGAACAGTTGAGAGCTAAATGAAGAGATTGTCTACAAAGATGTGGACAGGGCTAAGGGATATTCATACAACCAGAGATGGCTGAACTAGCAACACCTGGGACCCCTCAGCATGCTGTTTAAGTCAGCTTTTTTGTGGCTGTGACCAAAAGGTCTGACAAGAGCAATTAGAGGAGGAAAAGTTTATTTGGTACATGGTCTCAGAAGTTTCAGTCCGTAGATGGCCAACTCCATAGCTCTGGACCCAAGGTGAAGCAGAACATTATGGCAGAAGCATGGGGAGGAGAAAAGAAATTCAAAATAGATATAGGAAGTAGAGAGAGAGCTCTGCTCACCAGAGCAAAATGTAAACCCCAAAGGCACACTCCCAGTGACCTACCTCCTCCAACCACACCCTGCCTGCCTACTACTGGTTACCACCCAGTTAATCCCTATCAGTGATTAGGTTACAACTCTCATAATCTAATTATTTCACCTCTGAACAGTCTTTCATTGACCTACAAATGAGCCTTCTGGGGACACCACATATTCACCATGACATTCCTTAGGCCTTCAGAGGGAAAGGGAGGGAGCAGTTGCAAACCACCTAGAAAGGACAGACGTGAATTTCTCTTGTGTGTGCTTTGGACACTGGCAGACAGGGAGCCCAGGCAGTGCTGAGCACAGAGCAGGATGGAGACCCAAGAAGCTCCAACTGGAGTTGGCGAATGGCAAATATTCAGAAAGTACAACATATTTCAAAGTTCTGAATTCTGGCAAATGTAATTACAATTGGGACATATGATACCCAAATCACT